>NC_071582.1:8132261-8749100 GCF_024509145.1 Vidua macroura
TAAACTTTTTTAATGACAGGCATTATTTAAGTGACAGTCAAAGTGAATTTTGGGACCAGAGTTATGCTTTGTTCTCAACTGTGGGTTTTCTAGGTGGTGTGTGATAAAAGAAGATGTGTGGAGAGCAAGGACTGCAGGACCCTCTGCCCCTTCTGGGGCTGCTGGGGAGGTGCAGTGCAGAGCACCTGGAGCTGCCCTTTACCTGTCCCCAGAGCAGGGTGGGGCCTCCCAGGGCTGTGCAGGGATTTTACACCTGGGAAGGCCAAGCAGATGGTAACAGTTTGCTGGGTCCAAGGAGGTTCTCCCTGCTCCTGAGCCCCTGGGATATAGGAAACAAAAAGCCCAGAGCTCTCCTGCCTGTCACCGAATTGTTCTCTGAGCTCAGTTTCTGTCTTTGGAGTACTGATACCTATTGCTGTGCTGAAGTTTATTAGACTCATGCAGTCTAAATTGAGACCTGTTACGAATGGCTAAAATTGGGATTTTGCTTTTGGCATAAAGTAACATCCCAGAGAGTGGGATGTTTCACATGAAGCTAAATTTATAGTGAGAATCTTTGAGCTGTTGTGGATTGTGAATAAAAACCCTACTTTTTGATCCTGTGCTATGCCTCACAGTGCAGTGCATGCAGAGAGTCACATTGAGAGAGTTCTGAGATGCAGATCTGAGATACAAACTTAGAGCTTTAATTTTATGTGAGAGTTCTTGTACTTGAAGGCTGGATGCTGTACTTGAATGCTCTTAGGAATGTGCATTTTGTGTGTGCAGAGTGAAACTTCTCTCAGTGTGTGCACAGCCTATTCAAAGTCTGCAGGTGTTAATTGAAATCTAGTGCAAAACTGAAACAAGAAGGATCATGTTTGCTAGGGACATTTCAGAGACTTTTGTTCTGCATACACATTTCTTTTTCCTTTGATATTTTTATTACAAACACTGTAGAAACCGTGGACTAGACTTACGAGTAGTTTTCATTATGGTTTTTTATTTTTTAGGACATTAAAAATTCTTTTTATAAATAATAAATCAAGTAACTCAGCTGCTCACTAAATTCATATTGTTTGGTTGATATTTTAATCTTTTGTACCAAATTGGATTTAAACTGTTTAGATACATCTTGTATTTTCTGATTTAATGTCATCAATGTTTCCAACAACCAGGGCTGGCTTTGGAAGGACGTTTCTGGAAGTTTGGAGTTTGCTTGCTTTATGTTTTATCGTGTGGTCCAGAAGGAACTGAAACTGCTCCAGACTGGCAGCTTCCAGGATGCTGCAGCTCTTGACTGAAATGAATTTTCTGCCTAACTTAGAGTCTGCTACCATTCCATCAGTTTCACATAATAGCTGCCAGGAGCTTTACCATTTCTGCTTCTGAACTGGTGATTCTCAGAAAACTGAGACACAACTGTGTCTTTTGTCAATGCCACAGAAGCTGCTGAGCATAAGCAGTTCCAAATGAACCTGTGTGTTCAGTGAAACATAGATTTTCTGTGAAAAATTGTCCTGTGGAAGATGAGTGATGATAATATGGTTATAGTGAGGTGCTTCTTTCATCTCTGTTTCATTACTAGTCTGAATTTGGAGTGACTCCACTGAAAATCCCTGGTAGAACAGAAGGAACAGAACCAGCTAGTACCCAGGCTTTCCTTGTCAAAGTAGGAGATTTTCCTGCAAAGAAAGAAGGTATAGAAGAAATAAGGTGTAGGCTGGCCCTATTCACAGCCAGATCACAAAGGCTAAGTCTGACTTCTCTTGCATGTGGATCCTCAGGAATGGAGACAGAAGGTGGTGGGGAAGGGGCAGGTGCACAGCTGCTGTGCCCTCCCACTGTGTGCTTTGGGCACTTGTGGCATCTACCTCCACACCTGGGAGGGGACATGCATCCCACAGACTAGATCTGTGTTTCCAGGCAAAATGAGGGTCCCTAATGTAGGCAGAACACCTTTTACCTGGACATTAATTCCAAATGCATTTAGACACTGATGGGAAAAACTCATCCTCTTCAAAATCAGTGAATGCACTGGGAAAGCAGATCCAAAAGAAAATGCAGTTCTCTGAAATTCTGGATTAGATGGCAACAAAAATGATCTGTTTTCATATGATAATACTAATCTAAAAAGAAAAACTGTTACCAAACAACCTTCCCAAGGCCAGGGAAGGCTTTTTCATTAGCTGAGTAATTCCAGCATATCTGCATATGTGTTAAGAAAGTTACACGTGCACATGTCTAATCACAGCTGAGCTGCTTTGCATGGCTGCTGCAGAGTAAATAAACAATGAGATTATTCATGGGCTGCCTCCAGGCTGGGCTGAGTCCAGGAGCAGGCTGTGCTTAGGTGGGAAGAGGGAGCAGTGGCCCCAGGTCTTCCCTGGCTCTGTGTGCATGGGCAGGAGTGCAGAGGAAGTTCACTCACAGTGGTAACATGGCTACACTGGAATTTATTTCTCATTCAGTTTATGTTTTACTGAGGCATGATATTTAATTTAGACCTTCCTTGAACTAAGCTCGTCAGTGGCAATTAAAACAGACTGTTGGCATTTCTGCCCCGTGTGGCATGGCAGCCCTTCCAGACTATCAACAAGGAGTTGTCCAGTCAAGATTTTAATTATGAAGAATTGTTTCTCATGCCTTTAATTCCTTTTGGGCTATCACTGTCCTTTAATTGAGAGAGTGGAGGTTATGATTAGTATTTTTCTATTATGTATCAATAAATGCATTTCTTCAGAGTGTTGTTAAGGTTTTACCTTTTTATAAAGCTGAGGACTTTATTTCCACTTTGATTCTGTGATCCCTGCCAAGAGATGTTGCCATTGCTTTAAAGCAGTTTTTCTTGTTTGTAGTTTTAGTTTACATTTGCCATTTGTGTGGCTACATTTGAGTCCAGGAAAGCAGTGTGTGATGACTGCATATCTGAAAAGACAATACATCTTATACACTACAAATAGGAGTTAATGAAAAGAACATTTACCACCCAAACTGCTTTTAGTGAACAGCTCATGTCTATCTTAAATCTATTAAATTCAAAACTCAATATGAGATTTTTAGTCAGCTTCTATATCTCAGCTTTCCAGAAGACTCAAATGACTGATTATTCTGGAGAGAACCTGACTGGAAATACAGCTGAATTTTATTGAGGAAGTGGTAGAAACATAAGTCTAACACTGTAAGATAAGTTAGATTAAAGCTCTTGATTTAGAAGGGAAGAATATTTCACTGAAATCATGCTACTGAGCTTTCTCTGAACATAATTGCAGAAAGTAAATTTTCTGTATAAACAACCTAAAGAACTTACCCAAATACATGAGAGTATTTTACATATACAGTGTTCTTTACTGGCAGATCCAAGAGTTCTTTATAAATATTTGGTATTAAAATTTCTACATTGTCCTGGCAATGTAGATAAGCATCACTTGTATTGTTCTACAGCCATGGATACCATATTAAATGTCACTCCAAAAATTAATTTTAGAGAGAAGGATGATACTGTGTATTGGATCTTGTTTCTTTAATTATTGATTGTTTCCTCTGGGAAGGAAGCAAGGAATGAAAAACATTTCCTTCTGTGTTTGTAGTCTTACACTGATTTCAGCTAAGTATTAATTGATTTTGTGGAAGAAAATGTCATTTTTCTCAAGTGGCAGATAGTGCTAGGAGAAACAATATATCTTTCAAATCACTATAATTTTGTTAGTGATTGAGACTATGTGCTAGTTTTATTTTTAGCAAGAAAAGTCTCTGAGAAAATTGTCACACACAGAGACCACTTAAAGCCATTTTAAGAATTTTTTCAAGCTTTAAAAACCTCCATACTTCCAAAACACTTCAAACTACCAAGCTAGATTACTCTTACATCTTCTTAAAATAGTGTTAATAGCATCAGAGCAATAAGATTTATATCTAGCAGCTGCATGAGAACCATTTGGCAGGAATGCCACAATTTCCCTGAATACCTGAGCTTTACTGGGGGCAGGATACCATCCCATCAGATAAAGCTACTTAGGTTCATAAATAATGCATCTTCTTGTTTTATTCTAGTTTAATTGGAGCAATTCGCTGGTCTTTGATCAATAAAAACCTTAAACTGAAAAACATTGTATGCATGCATAAATCTGAAGAAACTCTGGAAGGCAGTCTTTTGGCCAAATTAATTTACTGGAAAGGACCACTTACATTGAAACAGAGGTAACAATAAAATGGAGCTTTATTGCTCCAGGGCAGTCCTGTGGCAGACACTGTGGAGTAAGAAATACAAGCCACACTTAATTTGAGCAAGGAGGAGAAGGATAATGGATACACTGAAGAAAAATCTTAGAGAAATGTGTTATATTTTTACTGTGTGATAAATAATACCTGATCAGATTTATTCAGTGTTTGGCCCTGGATCCTCCCCTGTACTCATCTGAAAACTGCAGTTCATAAGCTCAGATGATTCAGGTTCAGTTGGTGTGTCTGGTTTTACAACAGGAAGAAAAAATTTACTGCCAACAGATTTTGAAGAAATGTTATTTTAATTATTGAACTATTCATGATTTGAACTTTTAAAAGCAGTTTGCCATTCATCAAAGTCTGTCCCTGTGAATGTAGTTGATATGCATAATACAGGCTTTCTTGGTTGTTAGGAAAAGGTGACTCAGAAGAATAATAATAATCATGGTCTGTGCTCCACAGATGGATGCTCAATAAGTACTTTTTCACCCTTTCAGGTTTTCAGTTTGATCTGTAAAACTGTAGTCAAGAGAAGACAAAAGCATGAAAACATTTCTGGGAAAATAATTTTTAAAAAGCCTTTTAGTATTTCTGTATTGTTTGGAAGCTTTAAAGATGTAAAATTACATTTGCAGCTTGGCAGTTTGGGGAGTTTTTCCAGAATGAAACCTTTAAAAATGTGTCTATTAGTCATGCTGATAAGGAGCTCTGACTTGTTCGTTCTCGGTCAGTCCCTTTCCTGTACAGGACATGCTGATGTTTCTTTGGCAGATGTAGCTAAAATTTGTGCAGGAAAAGATGTGCATTTGATCCATGTCCAGGAACAAGTGGGCGCAGGATAGAAGAGTCAACCGCATTCACTGAAATTATTCAGGAGTTTAAAGATAGCACAGATTTTCACAAAAGAGAAAACATCTTAGCTCTTCTTGTGATGTTGACCCAACATCTGTGTGTTGTTCTTTTTACTTTGGTGTAGTTGTCCTGCTCACAGGAAATGCATTAAGGTCAGAGCTGACTTGCAGCAAGGTTTATGAAGTCTGGAGGAATTTTGATGAAATGAAGGGAAGAAGCTTTAAGAGTTGAAGTGAAGGGAGGCTGGATTCTCTGGCATGCCAGTCTTCCTTCCCTCTTGAGAAACTTACTGATTGCAAGAAGGCAAAGCTGCTGATGTTGTAAACACTATTCACCATTGAAGTGAAATATTATAAGGGAAGGAAGGAAGGAAGGAATTGTGAGAGCTAGGATGGGATATTAAGACTTCTTGTACCCTTGTATCAAGAGGCATAGGAACAGGAAGGTAGTTCTTCCGTCATTCAGGATGTGATTAATAATGCCTCATTATTTTATTCAGGAACACCTAAAACAAAAAATTACTAAAATGAAGTAGGTATCTGGCATGGCATGCACAGCTCAGATATTCAAATTAGTTTTTGTGTCAAGACCTGAAATCCCCCTAAATGTAGATGGGAATTGAGTCTTTAACACACAAATTCTCTTTTGAGCATCTTGGTTTGAGTTGATGTTTCTCAGTGTATGTACTTTTCTGAGCATGGATTCTCACAGAGGTTCTGGTGTCCATGCAAGATGGTGTATTCAGTTTTGTACTCACAAAGATGTCCAAGTACCATGCTACCACACAGTATCACAGTCTGTATTACCAGGTTACTCAGTCTGAATGTGGTGTATTTAATTGATGTACTTCACCTTGGTTGGACAAGATGAACTTCGAATTACCCCACTGTAGAGTTACTTTAAAACTAACGTGTACATTTTGGTGTTTCTTTTTCTATAGTGGGGAAAGTGGTGCTGGAAAGACTGTAGCTGCTAAATATATCATGAGTTATATCTCCAAAATTTCAGGAGGTGGTCCTAAAGTACAGGTGAGTTGATACACAGTAATACTGAAGCATAAGCTTAGTCTGAAGATTCCCTTGAGAGGTGGAACGACAAAGGGTGTTGGGGCAGACACTGGCAGATAAGAGGCTCTTTTGACCTGGGTATCTTGAGGATGAGCAGCCAGAGACATGTGGGCCCCAAGGCAGAGAGCCCTGGGCTGGGCTGCTTTGCTCACCTGCAGGATGCTGCATGGGAGCCATGGCAGGGACAGCTACAGGGCCAGAATCAGCTCTGCTCCAGGTGCTGCAGCCTTGTGCTGAATTGCATCTGCAAGTTGGGTGGGTTTTGTCTTTGGTTTTTGGTTTTGTTTTGTTTTTTTTTTTAGTTAAGTGGTAAGAGGTACTTTAATTGTTCTAAACCAGATTAAGAACAATCAATCCTTTCAGTAGATGTGTGGTTTTTTTCTCCTGTGTTAGCATTTTATTGAAAACTGACCTAGCTTTTTGGGTTTCTGTTACTTCCTTTAAATTTCTGATTTGTGTGTATACATCAAAGAGACACAGCAAAACCATCTTGTTTTATGAGGTTACCTAGGCACAGTTAGGGTGTGTGAAAGCTGCCTGAAAGAACAAATAGTTGCTTTTGTTAATAACTTTACTGTTGGTGTCTGTTCTACCTATGAACTAAGGCTAATTGAATGAAATAGCCATAAAAATTCCCTTGATGACATTACAGTGTCAATCCTTCACTGACAGGCACTGGTAGGTAGGGGCTGCTTTTACCAGTCCACTCCTGTTGAGTGCTTACTGTAATTTTTGCTTTATGGCAGTCTCTGAGGTTGAGTGTGTTCTTTTTGCTGAGTTTTGTGCAACGGTGACACTGGGACCATTGCAGAAAATAACTCAGTAACCAAGGGAATGATCCAGAGAGAGAGTGCATTGTGTTATTTTTGCAATAAATATACTTTTATATAGTAAATATTTTATTTCAGAGATTCCAGCTTTTTGTACAAAATTTAAAAAATCTCTTAGTAATTACAGAGTTAGAGTTGATGAGGTTGGTAGGTTGCCTTGAGCATTTCTTTTGAAATAAAATTCCATCTTCTTTTCACAACCCAGCATGCATTGGGTTTTTTCCAAAGCTGATGTCTTCTCCACGTTTCAAGCTCCCAGATAGAGACAATAGTAACGCATTACTTTGCTTTCTAAGACAACTGGATGGCATTATCAGTAATCCCAAAACAGATTGCTGAAGCACTGGCAGATTTGTGAATTTCATGCTACTCTGACTTCATTGGTTGTGGTTCCAGACCCCCCAGAAGATTAAATGTTCATGTGTAAGCATGGTCTAAAATGAAGATGATGGAAAAAACAGGTCAGTTTATCAGCTGTGTTGATTGGCAGAACAATGCACAGAAGAACCAGGTTTTAGCCTCAGGCATTTTGTTTAATTCTCTAGGATTTTCCTCAAAAATAGGAACTAAAAGCTCTGGAGGAAAAATTGTTGGATTCTATTCCTTATATGATCGAGAGAATTTTTTACAGATGCAGGATTTCTTGCCTTTTTAACATATAATTTATATGTCATGGGGTTGGTTTTTTTAGAAAATCTGTAAGAACTTTAAAAATGTATGTTTCTGAATTTGCATTTCTTTAATTTCCTAAAATTTTAGCATGTTAAAGATATTATTCTACAATCCAACCCTTTACTGGAGGCCTTTGGGAATGCAAAAACTGTACGGAACAACAACTCCAGCAGATTTGTAAGTCCCTCTACCTTTGAGATAACTTTACTCTTTGTGCTGTTACAGAGACAGTGTTCAGGGATATAATATAAATTTACTACAGGTGAGGTAAGTCTGAATAAGATATAAAGTGTGTTTTAAACCACGGTAGATGTCTAGGCTTCTATGTCATTCTGTATAGGTTGTGCATTTCTTTCTCTATATGTACTGGGTACAGTTTTTGAAGTACCAAGGCTGCAGCCTTTACTGATATTATACAGGCAGTAGGCAGGAATTACCTTCAGTCTGTCATTCCAGAAGGGTCAAGATAATCTCATGAAGTGACTGCTCACTAAATTGCACACCACAGGTTCCATTTGAAAAAGTTACACATAGGCTTTAAAAATTTGAGATGTGTTCCTTGGCTAACATGAGCGTTAATGCAGTTAATGTCTCCCTGAAAGCAAGAGAACATGGCTTTGCTTTGCTTCCAGGCAGAACAGTTTGCTGTTGGTTGTCAATCTGTTGAACTGACCTGCTGTGTAGGTGAGCCTCATGGTTTCCTTTATGCTGAGCAAGAGTCTCAGCAGTGAAGAGAAGCCACTGATCTGTCTACATCTGCATTAACATGGGATATGTTAATGTTGAGCTGTATAAATGCAGAAAAGATGTGGTGGTTCAAGAGTCTAAGCTTAGGTTGTACCTTGCGGTATCCATAAAGATGAAATACCCTTGTAACCTTGCTTGGAATACAGTACAAGTGCACAATTTTGGATTTGCATTTACTAATCATTTAACAGCTTGAATTATTTATTGCAGGGGAAATACTTTGAAATACAGTTTAGCCCAGGTGGAGAACCAGATGGAGGGAAAATCTCCAACTTCCTACTGGAAAAATCTCGAGTTGTAATGAGGAATCCTGGAGAGAGGAGTTTTCACATTTTTTACCAGGTCAGAAGTGTCTAAGTCCTTTTTGAGTTATGTAAAGTATCTAGGACCCATTTTTCCTTTTGACTGAATAGTTGTTCTCAAAGCAGTGAGATTTGAGTGCACACTGCAAGGGTAACCTGGTCTCTGCTGTGAAGCTCAGTAGCATGGTGAGACACCATCTGCCATAGACCTGCCTGGCTGCCTTTCAGAACAGAATACTGCAGTATTTCAAACCCTTGCCTGGAAACTCATTGTGAATTCCCATATGGAAAAGTCTAGGAGAATATAATAGAAAATGAGAACTTTTCAGTAGATTTCTATTTAAACTGGCCTATATATATAGAGAGAGAGGCCAGTTTATATATCTCTGTATTGGCCTTTACTTCCTGTGAAAGAGAAATTTGATTCTCAGTTTATTTTTCTGAGACATTTATGATAATACTCTTTGTTGGATTGTCCAAATATCCCACTTTTTGCGTTTGAAAAGACTTTACTGGCCTCTGATGTGCATGGTCCTCACCTGCTGGAGTGCTGCTGATCAAGCTCTACAAAACTAGGGCCAAGACAGAGCTTTGTAAGTGACAGTAGCCAGCTTCACATATAGTTGAAGTGCCATTGCCAGGAGGAAAAGCTGAGTTGGCACTGGAGTTGCTCCAGGAGCTGTGTGTTCTCCTTTTCCGAGGTATATGTACAATTTGTCATGTCCTGCTGCTTTTCCTGTGGCCTGGAGAGGTTGTTTGACACGAGGGTTAAGAGACTGGGGAGTTTTGACAGCTCTGTTTGGAGGTTTGTTCCTTCCTGGTCGTGTCTGTGCATGGCTGCATGGCCTTTGCACAGGTCTGAGAGTGTGATGGGTGCTTGTCCTCACAGAGATCCACAGGTGATGTGTTCTGAATGTGCTGCCAGCTGTGCCTGCCTTGCAGCAGGTGTGGAAAACACATTGCTCCTAAGGATTTAGGGAACACATTGTGGATGGAAAACCCATTTTGCCTTTTCTTAATGAGTTAAAGATAATGGAAGGCATTCAAGGCAGTCTCATTTTTAGCTATTTATTAGTTGTGACATTAGAACTAAAACATTTGTGGGAATGGAATTGAGAGCCTGGCCTTTTAGGTTAAGCAATTACCAGAAGGTAGGAAGGATACATCCCTGGCACAGCACCAGCCATATCTCTTCCAGTAATTCCAGTCTCAGTCACCTGTTTCTGATTTGCTCATCTCTGCTGGAGATTGTTGGGTGATCCCAATTTGGGGGTTTTTAATCTGCAGCTAATTGAAGGGGCCTCCTCAGAACAAAAGAGCAGCCTTGGCATTACCAGTATGGACTACTATTACTATCTGAGTCTCTCTGGGTCCTACAAAGTCGATGACATCAATGACAAATCCGATTTCCAAGAAACACTGGTGAGTTCTTTACCGTATGATTTGCATAGTGGTGG
Source organism: Vidua macroura (assembly GCF_024509145.1). Lineage (NCBI taxonomy): Eukaryota > Metazoa > Chordata > Aves > Passeriformes > Viduidae > Vidua > Vidua macroura. Next base: position 8,142,392 of record NC_071582.1, read on the forward strand.
ATGTATGTTCATTTCACTGTTCATTTTTAGCAAAGACGTTGATCTACTAATGTGGGAATGAGAAATTAATGTAGATATAACTTATTCTAGTCGTATTTTGCCATGAGCAGGAGATATGTTAACCCTGAAGACAGGTTTTGTAGAAAGGTGTTGTCATTTTGAGTTTGTTCTTTTTCAGAAGGGTGCAAATTTAATGAAATTTAACATGTACAGATAATCTGTAGTTTGAAAAATGTGAAAATGCAAACACAATGAGGAACTTGCATTAGAAGAAAATTACAAAAGAGTGCTCTGTTTCAGCTGAATTACCAGTGCTGGCTGACCTTCCATGCTTATTTAAAACAGTACAGCTAAAAAGCTGGAGAAAGGGAGTGTGAAAGCACAGATCAGGGATCTTTATCCAGAGCTGCTGCCAGTTCATTGTGTGACCTGCCAACTGCTGGTGTCCCGTTCTTAGGAATTTACTATTTAGAATAGATGTATTAACACATTTATGTGTGTAGCACATTTAAAGGCCTAAAAAAATAATTGTTACTGTTGTATTGGAGCTTCTTTGGTATTTTTGAAAAACAGTTTGTTGAGAAGACCTTCTTAAGTTGTCATGTACTCTGAACTCCAAAACCCGGAGTGCTGGGGATTTTCTAGTAAGTGGCTGAAATTCACAGCCTAAGCCAGACACTGGGCTGTGTTTTAGAGTCATTCACTACAGCTTCATAATTCTTAGTCTTGGTGGGGAAACTGACTATGTAGAAGGAATAAAATCATTGTCTGTTAAGTTTGTTGTTTCCCAGTTTGCAATGAAACTATTTATTTTTAGTGTGAAACTTTAAAGCAGGTGTTTATTTTTTCCAGAACTTATTTTGTTAATGCATCTTCTAAAAAGTGTAGATGCTTCTGTATTTAATTAAACAAAATACAGAAATGCTGAAGTAGAACATCTGGTACCCTTTGAAACCTCAGTTTTAATGAAATTTGATTGTGTTAGGAATCTGAAGTGCTTTGAATAACTCTACTTTTTAACACCAACATTTTAAAAGGATTTCTAAGACAAGAGTCTTCGACTGATGCAAATTTGTTTGTTTTTCTTCCCAGCATGCAATGAGTGTGATTGGGATCTTTGCAGAGGAGCAGGCATTGGTACTGCAGATAGTAGCAGGAATATTGCATTTGGGAAACATCAGCTTCAAAGAAGTTGGCAACTATGCAGGAGTGGAGAGCGAGGAGTGTAAGTACCTCTGGAAACTGTTACAGGAGCAGCAGTGGGCTGCAGCCCAGATGGCAGAAGGTGAACTGCAATTTAGAGCTGCTTATCCAAACAGAGCATAGTTTCTTAGAATGTGAGGCTGCCAGTTGAGAGTCACTGCCAAAACCAGGTGCTGAGGGCCCCTCTTTTGTCTTGTAAAAGGCCACTGACTTAAACGGAGTGTGATTTTGAATTTGAGAAATCCTGTTCTGACCTTTGAGTGTGAAATAATGCACACTACGAAGGGCTTGAACTCCACTTCTTTCAGTGCATCAGCACACATTCATAAAACCCCTGTTTATTATGTGGTTTGTGTGGGCTCCTGTCCTGTGAAATCAGCTCCCAGCTGTGGGTGTCCCTGGGCTCAGGATGTAACTGGTGCCCAGGCATCCACACAGGTGTGTGCATGTGTCTGTAAACAGAGGTTCAGAGCTGAACTGAAATGCAGGCTTTACATTCTGCAGTTATGTTCCCTGTCTCAAATTCCTCCATTGATACCTCCTTGTTAGCTACAGCTACTGAGTAACTATTTCTTTCCAATTCCCTTTCCCACAGGGCCTTGTCCTCGTGTCCCTCAGCACATGCTCTGTCCTGTAGCAGCTGGGCTCACAGCAGCAAGGTGTTGCAATGTTAATGGACTTTGAGTTTTAAATGTGTTTGTTGTGATTTACACCTTGCATCTAATGTGGATTTATGCTACTTGGATAGTTTAAGGACAGAGTGGATAAGCACAACATACATAACAGTGTGTTCTCTTAATTCTTGGTTCAGAATGAGTTTTATGTTTAGGAAAATTGCATTTGTTTAGTTTTAGATACTTTATTCATAACTAACTTACCTTGTGCAGTCAGCTTCACTGTATTAGCATTCTCATGCTATTTGTTTTATGAAATTGGGAAATAAAAATTACTAATTTTTAACCTTCCTAGTCTCTCAAATTAAGAAGTTAAGTAAACCCAGAGAAAAACATTTTGTGGCATTGTATTTATATGCCTTTTGATTCCAAATGAACTACTGTGCTTCTGTTTAAATCACAGTGTTAAATCTTTCAATCAGATCAAGCCATTTAGAAGCCATACAAGATGGATACAGAGTGAGTTCCATCAAAATAACAAATAGCAAAGACATTAATTGAAAATAAATCATTAGAAGTGAATGTGTTTGATGAACCATCTCCACCATATTTCTCCTGCTCCCTGGGATACAAATGCATAAATTGTGTGTGAATAATGCATGGGAAGAATTTAGAAAGTAGAATGGAAATCAAACTTACACATAAATATACCGATTTTAGAAAAGCCAGGGAAGAAATAGCCACATCATTTCTGCATTATGAAGATGAAAGTTGGTCTCATTTCTCTTCTCCAGTAGTCCTCCCCCCAGTTTACTGTTCATCCTAACCAACTAAATAGTAAAGCATTTATAGCCTGCATAGCCACAAAAGATAAAGCACAAGGAAGCACCACTGGTCAGTCCTGCTTTGTGTAAGCCTGAAATAATAAAAAGTTTAAGAATTTGGTCAGTAGTGGTCTGGTTGTTATACAGCCAATTGCAGAAAAACATGCAAAGCCTTTCTTTGGGACACCAAAAACTCTACCCTGAGTCAGAATCAAATCTGTACAGACCATTCTTGACAGACCTTTAGACAAATACATCTTTAAAACTTCCAGTCATTGCTATTTGCTCTAGTTTTTGATTATATTAATAGATGAAAAAAAGTTCTTATTTGCTGGAAATCTTCCATGCTACAAATGATGGCAAATAATAGTACTTCTCTCTTGGAAGGAGAAAAGAATTTAAACTCTCCCTCTTTACACTTGCATTGTATTGGAAGGGTTGGTTTTCACTTCCTGGAAGGCCAGGAAGTGAGCCCAGTTTTTCAGCTTTCCTTCACAGAGTGTATTTAAAACTGTTCCTCTGAATGCTACTGATGACTCTTTGAGGATCATTTTTTCAATTACATGCATATCCTGCTTTATAATAATTTCCAGACTGTAACTTTATGGTCCCTAACTAGGGAAAACAGTCAGGCATCTTAGGAATGTGAAGTTGTATCAAGTGCTGGCCAGCTACTCTTCCCTTACAGTAAATCATTAGCACTGGGAAGGGAGAGTTTCTGAGCTCTGCATGGTGCTCCTTGCCATTAGACTGTCTTCATAAATTCTTACCAGTAGTATTGGTTAAGCATTTTTCCTGGCATCTTAACAGTATATGTGAGCATATCTGGTGGTCTGTAATTGCCTGCATTCTTTCCCAAGGTAAAGCATATGATGATTGGCCTTTTCATGTGCTCTTTATCCTGAGTTCTCTGAACTACCAGAGATGTTGCCAGTGACTCAACTTTGTTTGTGTGGTTCCTGGTACCCCAGAGTAAATTTAAACAGTTTGGTAATAAATCATATTTTATAAAGCTGGTGGTTATTTCCAATTTTAAAAATACTTGTGGAATAATGTACTAAAGGGTTTAGTGAAGTCATGCTGTGACATTACAGATGTGTAAAGCGCAAGTGGCTGTTACCTTAGGGATTATTTTGCATCCTCCTCACACCAGTAAAGTAGATCTGAAATCAATGGAACATGGAGGAAAGAATGATGTGGTTTAGTGGAGGTGCAATACCAACTCCAAGACTTTTCCTCAGGAGCTTTTTGTTTTCAAGGCACTTTTGTTTTTCCACTCCCTAAGGTGTGTGACAGCTGCAGTAACATCTGCACCAGGTGCTGAGAGTGCAGAGAATACCAGACCCTGGGCTGCTTATGGCACAGATGTGTTTTTGTGCTTTACTTTTAAACAAGGGGAAACAGAATTGGCAAAGTACTTAGAGAATAAGGAATTAAAAAATAAAAGGCAAGGTAATTGAAAACTTTTTGCAGTGTCCTAACTTATAAGAAGAAAGAGAAAGGATATTAGGAAACAGCCTACTTTTTATTACATTTTAAGTTTTTACAAGGAATTTTCAATGGTGTCAACTTTATTTCATGTGTGAGCTCTACATTTTATTTCCATCTCCTCCAAGAGTGATTTGTTTGAACCACACAGTTCAAAACTATGTCCTGTGGCAGCTTACATGTTTGAAGGACTGAAGGTACAGAAATAGCTGACTATTTTACTTCAAGGTCGTTTATCTTAATTGAAATCCATGTAAGTAAAGAGTTGAAAATGTCCTTGAGGAGCATAGGGAAATTTTGAATACATAAATTGCTCCTCTTTTTTTCTGTAAGTTTTATTGTTATTTGAGATAAAGTTAATTTTTTTCTTTGTTCTGTATTTAGTCTTTAAGTCATAATCCAGCAAGCGTGATCTTTCTTGCAGTTTTAGCTTTCCCTGCTTTTCTCCTGGGAATTAACCAGGACCGCCTGAAGGAAAAACTGACCAGCAGACAGATGGACAGCAAGTGGGGAGGCAAATCTGAGTCCATTAATGTCACACTAAATGTGGAACAAGCCTGCTACACCAGGGATGCACTGGCCAAGGCCCTTCATTCCCGTGTTTTTGATTACTTGGTGGATGTAAGTTGGATTTGCTTGATTCTACTGAAGTATCAAAACAAGTTCAAGGGCACTAGGAATGTTCTCTGCAGGCCTTTTCTTGCCTGTCATTGCTTTGTCCAAGCCTGCCCAGTGCAGTGGGAGTGTGACCATGGATACCAAACACAGGGCACTGCCTCTGACACAAGCTGTGCTTGCAGGCTCCTGCTCTGACTGTCCTGTGTGGGATCCTGATCTCCTTCCTGTCAGCATCCCTACTTCTCTGAGTCTGATTCCTCCTTCTTAGCAGAGCAGAATTAGCTGGTTGTGCTCCCCTGCTTTCTGATCCCACTTGCCTGCAAAGAGCCCCTTCAGCAGCAGGATTTGGTGGTGGAGCCAGGGGCCAAATTCCATCTCCATGCTAAAATGCTCTCTTGTTCAGAGTTGGAGCCTGGGCTGGGCTGGAGGCTAGGAGCCCTGGATGCTCCTGGTGCAGCAGGAATCTGCTCCACGGGGGAACTGCAGTGACCAGAGCTTCCCTCCTCACAACAGCCCTCTTGTCCCATTGTGCCTGTACCAGCACTGACCTGCACAGCAGGGGGATGCAGAGTGAGGTGAAGAGATTCAGTGTACCCTCAGCAAAATTCATCAAACAGCAGACTTAAAGCTGTTCTTTTTCTTTTGGCTCCTTTTATTTAACTGAGCCAATTACAGTGAAAAGGAAAGATTTTTGTAGATAGTAGATCTAAAGGCTCACTGACCTGGATAACAGGATAATGTACTGTTCATTTCCTAACTGTTTGTAACACTTCATTAAAAAGTGAAAGCGAAAAAACCTTTTCTGTATATTTGTATTCAATTCAAATATATTATTTTAAAATAATTTTAATATAAATATGTAAGAATATTGATGTATTTCATTTGTATAAAGTACACTTTGTTTTATGTTTTGTTTCTGTTTTGTTAGTCTATTAATAAGGCTATGGAGAAGGACCATGAAGAATATAACATTGGTGTCCTTGATATTTATGGCTTTGAAATATTTCAGGTATGGTGATGGAGTACTTGGGGTTTGGGCAGATCTGACCTAGGAGAGGGGTTTTTTTTGTAATTTAGAGGGGAAAAAATTAAACTAGGAAACAGTCACAGATCCAATGGCCAGAATAAAAGCAAAAAAATCCCAACCCATCTTCTTGGACATTGTGATCTCACTGGTAATGTCTCATTTAATAAATATGAAGTATTGAAGAAACTTCAAAGAAATGAAGTCATTGATCTTAAAAGAAAGATCTGAGATTCTACAAAATGTCTATAAAGTCAGCAAACCATCTGTCACTGACAGTGTTTCTTTGAAGCTTATTGCCAGCATAAGAACTAAAAATTATTGTATATAAGGCAGGAGACTAATTTTTACATTGTTTCCTTTTCTACAGAAAAATGGTTTTGAGCAGTTCTGCATCAACTTTGTAAATGAAAAACTTCAGCAGATTTTTATTGAACTGACACTGAAGGCAGAACAGGTAACTGGACATTTATTATTTTGGAATTCACAAATGAGCTATTCCTTTTTCAACTGGTGGAAGAATTGAGGCTTCATCATCTACAGCAGTAGATCTACCTTGTTAAGCAAAACAAAGGGAAAGAAAACAACCTTTGTTGTTGGCTGACCCTAAAACTGTGAAGCACATCAGCTGCAGGATTTGTTCTCTCTGGAGTGGTGCAGAAGCCAGTCCACCCCATGGTGTGCTGCTGCAGTCAGATGACTGTGCCCAGGCGTGCTGCAGTCTGACTCATGGGCAGGGATGGAAAGCTGCAGCCTGCCTCCATCCCTGGGCTTCCCTTCAGCATGACACACATGGGGATACTTTCCTTCATTTCCTCTACACCTTTTTTATTTTTTGAATATATATATATATTTATATATGTATATGTAAGAATGAAATAGATCAGAGAAATACAAAAATACTTGTGAAAGTATTTGTAGTTCTCTGCTCACAGTATTACTGCCAAATCTCACTTTCTTTGTTTCTGCATGGGAGGGCAGACAGGATGCAGCTGAGACAGGAGCCCTGTGTGCAGCGTGAGCTCAGGGCTGGCACCAGCCTTGGGACAGAGTTTTCAGGAATGCCCAGACACAATTGCTTTGTGGGAAAATAACCAGTCATGGCACTGGGTGCACAAGTGACCTGCAGAGTGTCTACTGAGCCTTTCTGTGTTCAAGTGACTGGGTCAATTTAATCAAATTTTAATATGGATTTTCCCCCATTCTTTCTTTAGGTGTCTTTTTAGATACAGTAATTGCATACAGAAATAAAAAGCTGCATCTTCATTTAATGTACATTTTTAAATGTGTTGTCTGGGGGATCTGATCCTCAATGTGCCTGTCACAATCTGAATTTTTAAAGTAGATCAGGATGTGGATACTTAGGTGCACTGTCAAGATACTGTAAAATTCATTTTGTTACTGTTTGCAAAGTGCTTTGACAATAAATGCAGCTGAAATCTTTCTGCTGTTGTCAGTAACCATAGAAGGGCTGTGAATGACAAAGGAATGTGTGGGGAGAACAGAGTAGGATTCCAATTCATCTTTTAGGCAGCAGAGAGCTGGATTTAACTATCAGTAGGGTCATTTCTCCCACCTCCACCCAGTCATACATTTGGCAAGTCTTCCTGAACATGAGTAGTGCAGAGTTTGTGTCTGTGGAGTGTGTTGTAAATCTAGTGCTACATCTACAGTGCAAAAGAATGTTTGCATCTGTTTCTTTTTACTTAACAGGAAGAATATGTGCAAGAAGGAATTAGATGGACACCAATAGAATACTTTAACAACAAAATAGTGTGTGACCTTATAGAGAACAAAGTGGTAAGTATTTACAACAGACAGGTGGAGAAAACAACAAGATTTTTTTCTCTTAAATATTTGATCAACTGCTTTTTCTGTAAAGAAGGTTCATAGGAAAATGCAAATACTGTTGTTCAGTTACTGAGTCATACTAAGTCTATATATAAATCTTACATAAGATGTCTTATAGGAGGCCTAAGATATGTCATGTAAGATATACCATCCAAAAAGAGAACTATACCATAGCATGATTGACATGTGACTAAAAAGACAAACTAGTGAGAAAAAATTGTATCCACTGAAATTTATCATGACCTCACTGACATACTGTACATCAGATAATGCTCTTCATGTCCCTGGGAGATGTAATTCAGTTTGGGGAAGCTACAGCATCACCTTTCCTTTGAGGTGCTGTTGCAAATCAAGCAGAAAGAAGTGAAGAGACAATATTGTAGATAAAGGAAATTTTGTGGTTTTGCTCCACAGACTGTTCTGTAGTCTCAAGTCTTTATGTTCTCTTTTGGGATGAGAACAAATGTTGAGTTGTGCTTTAGGTCAGAAGTAGGGTGTTTCTGAGATAGTTCTTTATCCTCATGTAGGCCAGAACAGTTTTGAAAAGCTGGAGTGGCTTGTGCTTAAATGCACATCAGATTTTGCCCATTTTCTGTCTGTATAAGGATAACTAGGAAGAGAATAAGATTTCCCTCCCAATCTCAGATATTTAGCTCTAAGTCTATCAAACTACAGCATGTCCACTTAAATACTTTCCTCAGACACGAATTTACTTTTTGGTGGAGTGAGGAAAGAAACTTTAAACAGATGTTGAGTGTTTTCATGTTTTCTGTTTCCTACTGTCATCCCATGAAGTGTCATCTCTCCTTAAACTACTTGCATATTGGTGTGAAAGTTACTCTCACTTGATTGGAGGGAAATCCTTCCTGACTGTGCTCTAGTGTTTATGTAGCAAAGACAGCTTTCTGTTTGGGGGAAACAACTGGCATCATAATTTTTTTCCCCCTCACTTGAGCTGCTGTTCTTGTTCCCCAACACATCAGAATCCCCCTGGGATTATGAGCATTTTAGATGACGTGTGTGCCACAATGCACGCCGTGGGAGAAGGGGCTGACCAGACACTGCTCCAGAAACTGCAGATGCAGATTGGGACCCACGAACATTTCAACAGCTGGAACCAGGGCTTCATCATCCATCATTATGCTGGAAAGGTAATGTGGAAAATCATCACTGAGCTCTCTGTAACGTGTTTATGAGCAAAGAGAGAGCAGTAATGAGAGGAAGGGGGAAGCCCTGCAGGGGGCTGGCTTGGTTTTACACAGCCAGATTCTCTCAGGAGACAGTGTCTCTTCACAGTGCAGGGAGCTTAGGACAGAAATGCCTTCACAAATGGCCCTTGCTGGAGGGAGGAGTCTGAGCCTTGCTGCTCTCAGAACCAGAGCTCAAATGTAATAAATGAGTGCCCCATGACTTTCATTAATTGTAATCTCATTTGTTTATTACAGTAGTAGTAAATTTAAAGAATTCAGATATAAAAGTGATGTTTAGGTGATTATATGCCAGTGAAACTGGGAATATAATGTGCAGTTCTATCTTGTTTGGATTTATTTCTCAGAGTATTTGTTGTTTTCTGCAGTTAATAACAGTGAATCCTTTCTACACAATAATTTTTTCTTAGTAAAATTCAGTATTAAATTCACTTGCCATGTTCCATAAGTTTTTATAAATTTGACTTTAAATGGAATTTATATTTAAGGATGAAGCTCCTTTGTTGTAAAAATGTTTAATGATACATGCGAGAATTTAGTGCTCATTGTCGTATCTAAGCTATACCAGACTAACCAAAAAGTACAGAACAGCAACTGCTGAGGACAGAATTTAAATTTTCTTTAATTATTGGGTTCTCAACTTACCACAAACAATCAATTTCCACCTTGGCCCAGGTATCTTATGATATGGATGGATTCTGCGAGAGAAATCGGGATGTTCTTTTCATGGACTTGATTGAACTCATGCAGAGCAGTGATTTGTACGTAAGCAAAACTTGCTTCAAGCTAGGAATGCCGTGGTGGTTCGGAGGGGCACAGAGGGCCTGACTTCTCTGCTTTGCACCTGCTGACCTCCTTTGTGAAACAGTGCAAATACCCAGCGCTGCAGGAGAGCAGCAGTGCTGCAGGAGAGCAGCAGCGCTGCAGGAGAGCAGCAGCGCTGCATTACCCCGACCTTCATTTCTACAGATTGCGCCAAGGGAGGCACTGCAGTGTCAGAATCGAATGCTGTAATGGCAGCCTTTGTTTGGGCCTCAAGCAAGGCCATCAGTGCTCTGGCGTCCTCTCAGAACAGGCACTGTTTTGACAAAGTAACATTTTTTGTGATGTATTTTAATTAATTTATGCTTATTTTTTAAGAAGTGTGCATTTCTTCAAGTCTTCTATATGTCTGGTGTCATTGCTTACAATGCTCACTAAAATAGCAAGGGGTCTTTGTGAGGAATGAGGCTGTGTGGAAAGTACTAATCTTAAAATAGATTTGATATAACTCAAGAATAATAGAAATAGCTATTTATATTCTGCTCAACTATCAACTTTTACAGCATATTCCTTGACATGCCTGCATTGAATTGTCTTTCTATGCCAACCCTATTTTCTAAATTCTTTCCTAGGCCTTTTATAAAGGCTCTGTTTCCTGAAAATCTTCAAGTGGACAAGAAGGGCCGTCCTACCACTGCAGGCAGCAAAATCAAAGTATGTCTCCTTTTGCAGTGTTGGTGTGTGTATATGTGGTTTTGTGTTTGTGTATTAATTGCCAAATGAATTTTTAAAAGTATTTTCTTTTTTTACTGTCCTGATATTTTTAAAGATAGCTATTAGGAGTATCTTCATGGCAAAGTGATGCATTGTTTCAGCATTGTTAGAATTGCTCTGCCCAACATCAGTGTTCATTAAATGCTGTATTCACCTGCATCCTGTAGCAGTGAATTTTCAAAACGAGCAGATGATGGTTCTTACGTGTGCACAATGAATGAACCACCTCACTCAGCCTCTCATGTCCCACAGGTAACTGCAGATAACTGGTCTCTCTACAGTGCAGAAATGCCTGACCCAATACCCACCCAGTCAACAGCAGTCTCTCTACTGACCACAGAGTGCCTTGCCTAAGGCAGCAAGTGCTACAAGGCCAGGGTCTGTTTGGAGACTGATTGTAGGATGCACACTTAGATTACACATGACTTTGCAAATCAATATTTTACCAACATCTTTTCTCAGTTTCACCCTGACAGGTTCACTTGATGTATTTGCTTCATATTTTTATATAGAAGTTTTCATGTATTACATAGGTGGAGGTAATGGTGCCTTCTATTTACTGATAAGTTTATTATGAGATGCATTTTATCCTAACTCAAACAACTTTGGTTGTTGGAGAAAGACCAAAGGCAACTGTATCTAGCCAATGGAATCATCAGCAGATGGTTGATAATTGTAGAATTCGCTCAGGATTTACCCTGTTCAGCTCAGATCCTGTTGTTTTCCTTTGTTTTACAGAAACAAGCCAATGACCTTGTTGGCACCCTGATGAAGTGTACACCCCACTACATCCGCTGCATCAAACCCAATGAAACAAAGAAGTCTCGAGACTGGGAGGAGAGCAGGTATGGATCAGCAGAGTGTGTGAGGAGAAGCAGTGCTAATGGTCAAAAGAAGCCACAAGAATTCATAATTTGTAATTGTACAGCCTACAAACAGAACTACATTCTCTAAACTATCAGAAATGAAATCTGGCATGACCTCTCCTAAACTTTGAAGATAAGTGCTGGTCACTTGGTCTAAGTAAGCACTTAGGGTATGCAGCTCTTGGCTTTTCTCCTGCCAGTTATGAAAAACCAACATTTGCATGAGTAACACAGCCAGTATATTAAAGACTCCGTTTTCCATGTAGAATGTGCACACCACATGAATTATGATAATTTCTAACTTTAGCTTTATGCTTTGAAAATAGCTTTTATTAAGAAGCTAGAAAGCCAGTAGGGTATCTGTATCTGCTTTTATATATCAAACCTGCCAAAAAGTGTTTATAACCAACAATGGAGAAGGTTCCTGTTTTACTTGCATTTAATTAGCCAGCTCTTTAAAAAGAATTGACTGGAATGTCATATCAGATGATTATATAGACATTAAATAGATGTCTAAATTATCTGTTTGGTTTATCACATCTGTTTTAAGGCATCTTTAACTACATGGTGCTTGTAGCACCTTCCTCTTTTGTGGAAAAGATGCTGCTCTGTTTGCACTGGGGTGGGTGCTCAGTAGGATGTGTAAGCTGTGTGGGGCCCTAATGTAGATAGCATTCATTACTGTATACCAAGTACTTCTGAAAATGGTAAAATTGCTGATAAAGCAAGTGGTTATTTTTGTCATGGTGAAACAGTTTGCAGAGTCTGATAAAAAGCATTCTTGGACAACCCCAGCAGAATTCCCTTGCTGCCTTTCCAGCAGACCAGCACAGTCACATGCAGATGGAGAGCACTTACAGAAGCTATTGGGACTGCCCTTCAAAGTATCAATGAGGGCTTGGCAGTAAATGTAGACCCTCTTTAGCTTTTCCACCCTGAAAATCCTACTGTGCAGCACTTAATTTCTACTGGCACTGGAGACTAAAGAGGAAACTAAGTGATCCTGGGAAAAGTATTTATGAAACTTATAGTTAAAATTTGAGGGGCTTTTAAAATCAATCATTTGCATATTGGGAAACAGGCCTGTTATTGTGGAAGGTGTTGCTAGGAAACCAGTGAAACAAATACAGTCCCAGTCCTGAGAAAAGGACAGCTTTCAGGAAACCCCTTTAGGAGCAAAAATGGGCAAGATTTCTTCTTGTTTTCCTATAGTGAGAATGGTGTGTTACCAGTAGCTGCTGTATTTGCCAAGTGAAATACAAAGGATTGTATACTGTCAGGCTCAGGCAGAAATGGAAGTGCTGCTTACAGTGGTAATCCTTCTTCCCTGTTTAAACATCCCAACATTGTTCCATTTCAATCTGTGATTGCCTGTCTATTGTACTAGGACTTCACTGAGGCACTTAGTGACAGGTCTGGGGAAAAGAAATTTATATGCATGTGACAATTCAAAATTAAGCTTAATCTTGTTGTTTCTCAAATTTACTGTGAAAAAGATTTGAGGGAAATAAAAAACATAATTGAGTTTATGTAATACTTTGCTGATTGGTCAATTTAAAAGATTTTTTTGTTTCATTTTCTTGTGAGGTCACATAATGCTGCATCATACCCAGGCTGCCTTAGTCAGTGTAATGGGAGTAGCAATCTGCTTATTAGTAGCAGGTTTACTAGACCGTGAAAATGTAACTGAAAAAGGAAAAAACCCTTTCACAAAGCTGCTCTTACTTGATGCTCACAGAAGCCATGGAACTCCACCTTTCTGCTTCTGTTGAATAACTCCAGAGTATTTAGCACTGAAACATAGGCCTTCTGTAATATCTAAAGCTTGTCTAATACCTTAGTTAGTCCAGAAATTGGGGTGTTCTTGAAATGTGTTTTTGTTCAGGTCCTGGCACAGCCATTTGGACTTGTATTCAAAACTGCTGCATTAGCTGAATTCCCAGACCCTGACCTGCTTGAGGTTGCTGCCTGAAGGGAGATTTTCAGTGTGTCTTTTCTCAGAAAGGAAAGGAAAAAACCAGAAAAATGTCTCAAATTGTCTGGTGCTGGACACTGATACTGGCAAGACAGTAAGAAAATGGGAGTAGTACTGTTGCTCCAGTGCATTATTCCAGATGTGAACAGGAGGGAAAGCTATAAACAGGAAAATGTATTTTTGTCCACCAACTTTGTACTGTGCCAGAATTCTTGGAGTGGGTACAAAATATACTTGATTCCTTGAACACAGCAAGATTAAAATGTGTAGTAGTCTTTATTTTAAGCTAAAAGAGTAATATCACTCATCATTTAGTAAAATACCTCTCAAAAATGGTCTTCAAAAAAAAAAAAAGAAAGAACTGAAGGTATTTTGTCATTTGTAGCAAGGGATTTCAAAAGATTTTTCCCTTCATACTATGAGTCATTTGAGAAAAATACCTCAAAAAAAAAAAAGGGCAGTACATTTTATATTCAAATTTAACTTTTCTTCAAAATAGCTAGAGAAATAACATTGAATTAACTGAGAGTGTTTCAGGATTTGAAAAATCTTCTGTAAAATCAGAGAAATAGTAAGAAAAACAAAATTAAATGGCTTATTACAGCCTCACTTTTTAAAAATTGTATGTAAACAGATGCTCTTTTATATACTGTTTGTTAAATTTGCAGGACTAAAATCTTTAAAACTGTTATAGTTCAGACTGAAAGCTAAAGCTTTTATACTTTTCTCTGTAGAAGAACAGCATCAGAGTGAAAAACCAACATTGCTTCTTTCAGCATATTACTTAGATGAGAAAAATAAGGAAATGCAAAGGAAATCAGCAATTGAAATTCTTCAAATCAAATTCCCAAACATTAAGTAGTACACTAGCAGGATATGTAAGAAGAAACATAAAATCCTAAATGTGTTACGGGTCTAAAAGGAGGAAAAAGTGCCAAAGTTTTTTTGTTTTGCTGTTTTTCTGCTTAGCATTTCATGGGCACATACTTGCTCCCCTGATTAGAACCTGGCTGAAAGTCTTGGTGTGAGGCAGCTCTGCTGGTGTTGGGATAATAATGATGCTGTTCCCATGTGCAGCAGTTTCTCCACAGCCATTAACACTTTCTGTGGGACTGGTACCAGCTCAGCTTTTGTTTGTAATTCAAAATGTGCCATGGATGAGTCATCTATTACTGGCTTCAGCCAGTCTTGTGCCTCTCCTCGAATGCTTCCTTTGCAGCATGGTAAAATGAGGAGGAATTCTAGCTTTTCATCAGTATGCTGACCTGGCTTTCTTCCTTCTGATTCTTTATGTAGTGAAGGTTTGGCATCAGGGGCTTTTTCCAGCCATCAGATTTGGTCTTTTCTCCATAACAACAAGGAAAAAATGTGTTGCTGTTTGAGCTATGTAAAGCATAGGAAAAACCTTCAGTAAGAGAACACAAAACAATTTCCCAATACCTTAGATACCAGCTGTGTAATTGTATTGGTAATAGTTACTTGGCCTTTTATGGATTTTATTATTACCTAAGAAATTTATACACAAATTATTTTGGAGATGGGAAGTTAAACTAGGAAAAAATGCTAAGGTTAACTTGCTATATCTACTTCAGTGCTGTAGTCTACCTGCCTGGAATGTCTTTCCTACCATGCAGTGTGCAGGGTAATGTGCAAAGTTAGATTAATTTACCTGTGCATGAATTTTAGCAACCAATAGTTAAACATGATTCAGATGTTTAAGAATGCCTCAGTCCACAAGTATGCTGAAATTAAATGGATTTTAAGCCTTGCATTGTTTTTGTCCCCAGGGTAAAACATCAAGTGGAATACTTGGGTCTGAAAGAAAATATTCGAGTCAGAAGAGCTGGCTACGCCTACAGACGGGTTTTCAAGAAGTTTCTGCAGAGGTAGGTAACACTGTTTAGAAGAATTGCATAAACAACAGCAGGGTTGTTTACATGATGAGGAGAGAACCAAGAGGTTGCCAGTTTTGAAATCTTCCCATTTCCCACTTAGCCATTTCTCCACATGTGCCTTGCCCAGTGATCTCCATTACACAGAGATTTCAAAGTGCTTTAAAGCCTGGCTTTGTGTTATTGAAAGTACTTCATCTTTCCTGTAAACTTGCCTAAGGCCTCAGTATTTGTAGTGCTGTGAGAGGGTTCCTCAAAGTTACAAAGAGTTCAAGGAACAGATGCAGTGCCTGAAATCTGAGTATCCAGCTGCAAGCCCTTGTCTAAAATGTTACTACTCCAGCTCAGCCAACTCCCCCCACAGCAGACAGAAGACAGGTAAAGAAATCCACACCTGCCATTCAGCCATTGCAGTGTAAAGAGTAACCTCAGCTTACACAGCTTGTTATCCTTGCACTGGTGTTCTGACAGCTGGGAATGGGCACAGCTCAAACCTCTGCAGCTGCTCATGGAATGAATGAAAGCAAGTCAGAGCTCTGGAAGATCAGTCCTGTTCTCAGTGTCTTAGGACCAGCTGTTACCATGATTAACTACCTCCACTAGCTAATGAAATCCTCTTAAATAGGAGCAGTTTCAAGATTTATACAACATTCAGCTTCTGTTCTTCAGAAACTGAAGACATGCAGCTAATAAGTGCCCAAACAGGCTTTATGTAATAAATCAGCTTTTGTTGGAAGTCGTTGCATTGAATTTGAGAGTGTCAAACAAAAACCCAATAAGTTTTTGCAAGGAGTGGAGTATAGTTAATCAGACAGCTCAGGCCAAAGCCATTAGCAATCCTTCATGATAGTACCAAGAATATTCTAATAGTGTAGTAACAGCCAGACCTAAAATCTCTGCAGGTATGGACTTCATTTTCATGGAACAGTTTAAAATCCCTTTTTCTTTATGACTTTCAAGCCTAGATGTATAAACGTGAACATGCTACAGGCTATGTTACGTAACACAGACTGTTGCTGAGACAAATAACAGATTTATACTGTGTGTTAAATCTAGCCTGAACACAGACTGTGAGGGCTGGGCAGGCTCTGAGAATTCTGCACAGAGGAAGGTACGTGGTACTTCTGGATCCACAGGCAACTGAAGCTCCTCTTATGGAATTCATCCTTTTGTTTCAGATTAATTAGCTCTGTTAAATTTAACATTTTGTTACGAGTAAAACTCTTCCTGCACCCTTTCCATTCACAGTTCCTAGCATCCAGAACAAGCTCTGTTCTGACCCCCAGAGTCAGTGTGAGTAAAATCGGGCTGAGGCATGGGATGGACAGGAAGTGCATGCTTGTACACTTGTTATCATTGGGTGTTCCTTGGCAGCTCCATGCAAGTGGAGATTGCTGGGCTGAATAGACTTTTATGTACAAAATTTACATTTGCATGCAAAAAGCCACAGTCACTGAAAAGGCCTGTGTGTTCCCAAGCATAACCAATCTGAAAGCTGAGCTGAACTCCCTGTTCAGCCATCAGACCTAACTGCTTACTGGAAGTTTGTAACACCTATCTGGGGGCAGTCATGATTTGAAATTGTTTCAGCAGCATGTTAAGAACACATTTAGTACTTGTGCTGAAATCATCTGCAAGATCAAATTACACAAGCTTAACAAACCTGGATTCGTGGGTAGTGACATGACTGGTTTCATGGGAAGCATGCACGAGGACACTGAAGTGCCACTGCTAAACAACAGTGAACAAAGTTGTCACGATATCAACCTGTGAAATGCTTCAGTAGTGCATGTTATAGAATTAGCTGCTTGTTCTCCCCTCTAGACTTGTCACACCAGTAAAGTGTATGAAGTTAATTTGATGAAAAAGGAGAATTTTACATCTGTTCTTACTTTGTACCCAAGGGCTCTATATATATGAAAAGATCTTGAATCACATTTTTCCCTATGCCCTCCTTTACAGCTGAGGAGATGTAGGAGAGGATTTGTAGCATGCTGAAATGTAATGTCACAGTCTTTTGTGCGGAAGGTAGCAGTTTCAAACACCTTTATTCACCTCAGCTCCTTTACCTTCAGAATTGGTCAGACCCACCTACACAGCTGCACTGTTGGCAGTACATGATGAGCCTGCAAAAGAGGCTGGTAAATAAATGAGCTGGGAGTTACTCAGTGGTTACAACTCCTTACTGGCTTGCATCTATTTAACCCATAATACTGAAAAATCACATAAATATGTAAGTGCACACATTGTCTAAACACTGATTGTGTATAATTAATACACTGCCATATTTAAGGTGGTGTAAGAGCTGCTTCATTACACTGTCTAGCAGAGTACCTGAGCATTTGTTAACTGAGAGATTTGAACATGAGAACATCAGTGGTTTGAATCCTACTGAATTATTCAGAAGTTACACTCTTTTCATGCACTTTCTATTCAGAGGTGTTTGGGTTTTGTGAAACATTTCTTTTTAACTGTTTGCTATTTCTGTTTGTGTGGTATTGTTACTTAAATTGCATGATACTGTTCTTGCTTCTTGACTGGATAACATTTTAGATATGATGATAACAGGTAATCAACATTCCTTTAATATATTTTCCAGCAATTCCTTGTCTGATTTTTGAGAACATTTTATTAGGAGCTGCCATCTTAAGAACTTGGGAATTACAACAAACCGACCTCCATACTTTTTTCATTTATTGAATAGTTTTACTAATAAGCATGATTTAGTTTACATCACTTAAGTATGCCTAAGGCATTAAAAGGAAGTTGTCAAGAGTATAGAATATATGATTTGGGAGAGAAATTTGTCTCAATAGTCTTGTTGTCAAAGGAGCCTAAACAGCTGCTGCCAGAGAAGTTACTTGCCCACAGACATGCTGGGGCAGCTAAAGCCCAGCAGTGCTCCTTTGGTGGGCAGTGGAACAAGGCAGCTTTGTAACTCCAGCCTGGCAGTTCCAAAAGCCCAAGTGAAGCCTGGAGAAGTGGGCAGTTTAAAAGGGACTGCAGCCTGGCATTGCTTCATTCTCAAGGCTTACAGAGGACACCATGAGAGGGAAGGCTTCATGCTTCTTTCTGTCAAAGACAAGTTAGAGCACTTCCCTGCTCCTTCCAGGCCCTCTGTGGGGTCAGTTCCCAGAGTGCCCTCAAGCACCAACATCACTGTTGCTTCCTTCTTGCACCAGAGGCCAAGCCAGAGGCTTCCTGGGATAGAGCCAGCACTGTCTCCTTGCTAAATGCAGCCCAGCTGTTGAGCAGGTAGGTTAGGAGCACAAGCTGGTCACTTGCTCAGGAACAGAAAAGACCTTTGTAAGAATAAGACAGAGTGAGAAGGCTTGAGTGAGAAATTGGATGTGAGCTTGGGAACCAGTTTAGAGTACCAAGGATGTAGCTCCTCAAATCTGGACCATAGGTCATTGTTGGTGAATAACCTCACCCTGGACTTAAGCAGATTCCAGCAGAACATTCTGCAATGAACTGCTGTAGTTACCTGACAGCAACTTAGCATCTGGAAGTGGGAGACTCCAGGGCACTGTTGTCCTTCTCAGGTGTTTGGTCTCACTAAACAAGAAACATCTTTATACTGTGTATTTTTGCACACACCAAGCTCTGAGTCCTGCTGCCATTGTCAACCTCCCCCAGGGTAGTTCTGGCTAAGAGTCAGTGGTGTTCAGCTGCTGTTTGACACCAGGTTTTAATCTCTTCTCGTTGGTGGCTTAAGGTATGCCATTCTGACCAAGGCAACCTGGCCCTCGTGGAAAGGAGAAGAGAAACAAGGAGTCCTCCACCTGCTTCAGTCAGTCAACATGGATCCTGACCAGTACCAGCTCGGGAAGTCCAAAGTCTTCATCAAAGCTCCAGAGTCTGTAAGTGTGCCAGAACACAATTCTTTAAATATGCAACTGTTTGCTGAAATTAAAGTCCTGCCTGCTCAAGTTGAGCAGGATACCTGCTGAGGTGTGGGAAGTGTAAAAATCTGAGACAAGCTGAGCACGTCTGTCACAGAGGCTGTGTAAAGGGCACACTGAATAAGCTCACTGCAGGGTTTTGGCACTTAATATAAAGAGAATTAAATGCATCAAGAAGAAGAAAAATAAGTTATGAAGAGTCTTTGGTATCAAGAACACTGGTCCTCTTCTCATAAGAACTACTGATGAAGGTAGAATAATCCCAAGGGATGGTAAGGGTATGTTACACAGCACAGAGTAAATCAGTGTTCCAGAATGACTGCAACTTGAAATCCCAAAGAGAGTATTAGGGAGGCATCACAAGGCTAGTTTTATCCTGTGGCTACTAAGTTGTGCAAAATCTGTTGGAAAAAAGTTTTCTTACTTTGCTATTCAGGAAACTTGTTAAGGAAAATCTGTGCTCTACTCACCCTCATGTATTCCTGATGCATGAGAAGCAATGGGCCTTAGTTTGTGTAGCACTTCTTGCAGTTGAGCATTGATTTCTTGGTGCTTTATCTGAAGCTACACGCTAAAAAAAAAGCTGAACACTTCTATAGCTGTCATTTGCTGTTCCAGGAACATATATTTTTCTCTGTAGAACAACAGTAATTCAGCCAGTGGAACTGCTGCGTCCAATCACATAGGAAAGTATTTGTTAAAGGCAAAAAAAAGAATGTTTTTCCAAGTCATAATAGAAATTTTGTTGTTTCTACCATAAAAAGGGTAAGATACTGTTCAGGAATAATGGGATTTACATTGCTGCCTACATCTGAGAGACATGTTTATACACCACAGCATGGAGTGCTTGAGATGTTGATTATTACAGTACTTCAGGTGGCATATTGGCAGAGCGGGAAACTATTATGGGATTGATCCTACTTGGTCATGGCAACAACAGTCAGCCAGTTCTGAGGGAGTGTGAGCTGTACCTGCTTCCTCTGGAGCACAGCTGTGATTTCTTTCTGGAGATTATTGGGAGTTTTGCCTCACAAAGTTGGTGTGATTTCCTGGTGTCTGTCTTCTGTTTAGTAGCCATGTGGCAAGTGCTGCCATGGGACTGATGGATCCAGTTCCCCTTCAGTCAGTTACTGATCTGTAACCCAACATGATGTGCTACTGGCTCTTTTGAGAGGATGACATTGTTGCCCAGTGGAAGCATCTTCCCATCCTGATGCATTTTTGTGATGCTAAGTCCAGCTTGCATGGATATATCATGTAATGGTGTATCTGTGAGTTTTACTGAGGGGCAATTCTGCAGGTTAGGACAACATCAAGTTGACTGGAAATTTTTTTTTGGGTTGTGTTTAAATTTTAATTTAAATTAATGCTTTTAATTACTATATATGTTTTCTTTAATTTTTTTAATGCCATGAAATATCTTTTTAAACAAACACCAAAATGAGTCTGGGCTTTTTTATTTTATGTTGAAAATATTTTTACAAACTGAATATTTTAAAGAGTGATTTATCTTTTATTAAGAAAGACAATCATTTCTCATCTTATATTACTAAAGTATTGGCTAGGATTGTATAGCTTCTGAGAAAAATAATCTTTCAGATGGTAAATGAAATTTTTTCTTTCTTCCGCCAAAAAGAGCACCTGTTGTCATTAAAGATGAAAAATACTTGATTTGCTTAAGAGTGTAAGGGGAGGCTTTATAATACTTATTTTAGGAAAGGGTTTATGCAGTATTTTTATTTCTATAGGGTAAGAACTGTATTTTAGCTCAGTGAACTTCCTTAATGGTGACCTTCAGCTGCAGATGATAGATTATTTTGCAATTAACATTATTGTTAGAGAAATAAATGGTGAGTGTTCATGAGAGACAGCATCAATATTGTCACTGTAACCTGAATTGCATGAGGGCTTGGTCGTGCCCCTGCTGCAGCTGAGGATGTTTTTGCATCAGGAGCTCTCATGCCTGTGCTGAAACCCCAGCCAGTGCTTGTGTTCAGGAAGGGATTTTAAATTTTTTTAAAATAAGTTTGCTGTAGCTGGAGAATTGCCAACTGTGAAATAAGGTTTTATGGGTGGTAGAAAGGCTTCATTATTTACATTTCCATCACACACCTGAATAAATAACTCTGTACAGGAGCAAGTGAGGTTCTGTGGAACTAGTTTGCACCAGATTGAGTTTCCTTTTTCAGATCAATATGGACAACAGTGTTTTTCTAGATTTGCATGGTTTAGAGCAGCAAAGTAAAAAAAAAAAAATCCTAAAGCCCAGGTTTGCTTCTCCATATACCTGTTTTTACCAGTTTTATCTCTTGAAAGCTAGAAGAAAACTCCTGTGAATATTTAATGCACAATGCAGGGAAATAATAAGCAACAGTCAGTGTCAGTGGGTTGATTGAATGTTGCAATTTAGCCAAAAGCTTATGCTCCTAATAAGACAAAAAGTCCATTTCACTGAAGCATGTAAAAGGCTGTAGGGAATATACTGTATCCTACAATAATAATGAAGTTGTTCTAAATGCATTAAATTTACATGTATTTTAATAGGACCTGGAAAAATATCAAAAAAGGGGATCCACCTTCCATTCCTGTTTTAATAAAACAGTATTTTCTCTTGATTTCTGACATTCTAGACCCAAAAATCTTACTGTGTCATACTTGTGAATTATAAGGTCATAGTTAAAAGTCCTGCAGCCAGCTGCTGACCTTCAGTGGTGAGAAAGAATGGAGCCAGTGGACACGACGGTATGAAATTCAGGCAGGGAAGAAAGTTGCTGGTGACCAGTTATGTTTCACATTGCACAGATCCCCACAGACAGTAACATTCTGACAAGAGAAGTAGGAGTTTTGGAGAATGTGTGGATGGAGGCTGAAGAACTGGCCAGTGGAGAACCTTGCATTGCACCAATAAAATATTTCAGGGAGAGCCCATATTCCTCTTCCTCCATCATGGGGTATGGAATTTAATGGGTAGCGTGGTAAGAGCCACAGCCACTCAAGCACCAGAGATTTCTTCCAGAAAGGCTACCTAAACATTCCAATCTCAGATCCCACAGTTGTGGAAGAGGAACCAGCTTGAATCTAGAGTGAAATGCACTGGAGAGTTGTTGAAAGGAAAATACAGCTTTTTCTTGAACTTTGCATGTAAAATGTTTGTCCCACCCCACTGTCTCTTTGCACAGCTGTTTCTGTTAGAAGAGATGAGAGAGAGGAAGTATGATGGGTATGCCAGGGCCATCCAGAAGGCCTGGAGGAAGTACGCGGCCAGGAAAAAATACGTGCAGATGAGAGAAGAAGGTAGGTCAGAACTTCTGATGGCAGGGACTGCACACACACATGGTGCCAGGAACAGAAGGAGGGACACAAAGGGGAAGGAAATCCCTCTCTCTAGGCAAAGGTTGCATTGCAGGTAACTGTCTCGGAATGACAGCACTTTGTTGGACCCCTGCACAGTACCACAGATGAGGCTGACAGCTCTGCATGCTTGGACTGCCCAGTGTTTTGCTCTGAAATCAAAGCCAGACTGAGTAGGACAGACAGCAGAGATGCTGCAGGGGAGTCAAAAAGCAAACTTCCTGCAGTCATACAGGATCTGGATAATCTGTAGGTGGTAAGGTCAATCCACGGACTCCCCTGGGACTTAGTTGTGTGTGACCTGGGCTGTGTGAATGAACATACTGGGTTTGGAAGGGTTAATCTTTAATTACAATGAGAAATGTCTTAGTTCCTGAAGTGCTCCTAATTAACCAGAACTACTGAGCTTGCCATCAGTGTATTCCATTAGGAATGGATTTAATGATCACATGTATTCTTATCTAAAGAATTAGTAGCAGTGCTTCATTGTTTTTCCATAGTAGAAACAATATGGTTCTCACTTCCCAAGAAATTCTGTGTGAAACAGTTGGCTCTTTGAGAGCATGAGTTTAGGAAATTTGGTAGATGCTATTAATCAGTGTTTATGTTTTGTATTTAAGCATCAGATCTGTTGCTGAGCAAGAAGGAGAGAAGACGGAACAGCATTAACAGGAATTTTGTGGGGGATTACATAGGCATGGAGGAGCACCCCGAGCTGCGCCAGTTTGTGGGCAAGCGGGAGAAGATCGATTTTGCAGACACTGTAACTAAATATGACAGAAGGTTTAAGGTGGGTGGAACAGCAAGATCCCCTAAAAACGAGTTCTGCTGTGAGTCAGCATTGTCTTCACCATCTGGTCCCAGGAGCTGCCCAGCTCAGGGCCACAGCACGCAGGACACAGCTGTGTATTTTCAATGTTGTGTTTCAGAGCGTGAAGCGAGACCTCGTCCTCACTCCCAAGTGCATTTACCTGATCGGGCGGGAAAAGATAAAGCAGGGCCCAGAGAAGGGCCAGGTGAAGGAGGTCTTGAAGAGAAGGATGGAAGTGGAGAGAATTCTTTCTGTTTCTTTAAGGTCAGTACCTGGAATATATTTTCTCCATTAACAGAGCAATTTGTGTAGGACAGGGAAAATAAGTTGATTGATGAAGTGGGAATTGAAAGCTTTCTTTTTGAATTTGCTTGCTTTGGGTTTCAGACTTGCTTCAGTAACCTTCAAATTTCCATTTTATCTCTAGTCAAAGAATCTGCCATTATCAAAGAGAAGAATTATAACTGTAATTTTAATAGGACATGGTTTTTTGCTAACAATAATTACTGTAAGATGACTAAGTAGTATTCCTGTCTCTCAAAAGGGATTTTTTCAGCCATTCCATTATCGACTCCTGAAAAAAATCAAACCTGTTCTCAGAAAGCAAGGCTCTGTAATTAATGTTGCTTGGACTTCGTTATGTTTTTAAAAATTAACCATGAGTAGTCTGCAAATGTCATTATAATGCTGGCTGTATTTGCTGATGACATTTTAAACAGGATGCTGTATGCTCTGATTTCCTTGCAGCACCATGCAGGATGACATTTTCATTCTACATGAACAGGAATACGACAGTTTGCTCGAATCAGTCTTCAAAACAGAGTTTTTAAGCCTCTTATCGAAACGATATGAAGAGAAAACACAACGAAAACTACCTCTGAAATTTAGCAATACGTGAGTGATGGCTTTTTTAATGGGCTTTTAGGGATAAACGTTTTGTTCTTGCTGCCAAGGCAAATGAGTGAGTGCAAGTTGTACTTTATTTACAATACTAAGAGGTAGCACAGTGTAAAACCCTGTATGTGCAAGGATACCAGACTTTGTGCTTGCCTGGTCAGAGTAACAGGTTAGGATTTACCAGGGCCACTTGACACTTCCCACTGTGTGTGTGCATGGAGAGCTGCCTTTGTTCTCCTGACCATGGCAGCAGGGCAGGGCCTCTGCACAGCCACTGCACAGCTGCTGCTGGCTCCTGGCAGGAGCAGGGAGCAGACATCTCAATGAAGAGTTTGAAAGAATTCTGGGCATATAATGTAGCAGTCTGAAATGCTGAAGTTTGTTGTGGGTCCTGGGGACTGCAGGGTGAAAGAATAATTCTAAGGAGGCCTCACTTAAGTAAATGATATTGGGAACATTGTTTAGAGACGATGAAACCTAGAGCATGTCTGATGTGCAGTTTGGCTGTGAGGACATCCTGGAAACAGTCCCAGCAAACATGTGCTTTTGTTACTACTTCCACCCATTAAGGAGATCAGCAACAGCAGGCCTTGGATTTGTATGTTTATTTTATTGCCTTCAAAAAGGTGGAGGAATTATGAAAAGCAACAGGAGATTACTAATTTTGTTTGCAAAGGGTGTGGAAGGAGAGTTGAAGTGAGGAACATAACTCTAGCATACACTCCTGTACACTGAGAATGCAAAGCCAGTACCAGGAGTAAGTGTCATGTATTGCATTTCTGGGGTCTTGCCCAATACCCTGAGTACAGTTCAGAGCAGATGGATAGTGTGGAAACGCTGGAAAGAATGTGTGTGTGTGTGTGCCTTTATGGGAAAGAACGTAAATTGAAGGGGCTGAGCTGTGTGTCTGCAGAACTGTTCCCTTGCAGCACAGCTCAGGCCCTGCCCCAGAGCACACAGGGCAGTGGGTGTGTTCCTCTGGCTGTGTGCAGGGAATGGTCACAAACAGCACTCGAGCAGCACCAGCAGAGGCACTGCTGGCCCAGGGCTGATGCATCTCCTACTTGGACCTTCGCACGTTTTTGTTCAAAGCTCACTGTCCTCTCCAGGGCATCTTCAATTTCCTTTGAGAAACTGTACCACGAAACTTAAAACATCAATTAAGAAGAACATTAAAAAAAAAAAAAAAGCATGGAAAAAAGA
The DNA here is from genome assembly GCF_024509145.1 of Vidua macroura. Classification (NCBI taxonomy): domain Eukaryota; kingdom Metazoa; phylum Chordata; class Aves; order Passeriformes; family Viduidae; genus Vidua; species Vidua macroura. The sequence goes on from NC_071582.1 coordinate 8,167,658, forward strand.
TTTCATTAGGTGGTTATGTCAGCTGAGTCATTCATAGAATGCAGATTCTCAGTCTAAGCTTTTAATTTTGTATTTCTAAGTTATCTGCTGCCAAGCAATACTGCCTTGATTTGATGTAGCAGTTCTGTTTTTTTTCATTTGTGTGTTCACATGCTTCTGTCAGACTTGAAGTGAAGCTGAAGAAGGAGAGCTGGGGGCCCTGGAGCAGTGCTGGTTCTCGACAGGTGCAGTTTATGCAAGGCCAAGGAGATGTAGCCATTCTCAAACCAAGTAATAAAGTGCTGCAGATCAGCATTGGACCAGGGCTACCAAAGAATTCCCGTAAGTGTGAATTTCCTCTACAAATTAGGGGTTTATAAAATCAGAGAATGGTTGACTTTCTCTATCCATGCTTGGCTCTAGCCTCATTGTGTTCTTTATTAATTTCTTTGTAATACACAATGATCCTAGGGATTACAGCAGAATTCCTTGCTGCTCTACAGCTGTCAGTGTTCTGGACCTTGTTTACTGTAGTTGCAAGAAGGCTTTGCTTTATATCCTGAAGCTGAACTGGATCACTAAAGGGAGACCATCCCAAAGTCATCCTTTTTGCACCTAATGCTTTGTAACAGCCTGGCCAACCCTGAAGGAGTCAGATTCCTTATTCCTGAAGATCAGCTCTTTCTGATCCCAGAAGAGGGGGTCTGACAGCCAGCAGGACTTACTTAATTAATGTTATTGTGAAGGGGTAACAGAATGTTGCTGGTTTCTTCTAGGTCCTACTAGACGGAACCTTACCCAAGGCAGAGGATATTCCAGTAGGTCTCAAAATCAGACTTATCCTATGAGAGCTGCACCACCTCCTCCAGGTAAGTCCTCTTAGCTTGGGCTAAACAGAATTCCACATTAAGGCTCTTGGTTTTCTCCTGTCATCTGGCAATTTTTACCCATTAAAAAAAAATTATGGTAACAGTTTAAATTTCTCTTTAAAAGACACTGCCTGGAAAGCATCTCTTTGTAGGCATTTTATGAAGTGTCTTGCTGGATATTCCCCCAGAGCTGTCCTGCTTGACGTGGATGGTGACTTGTTAAGACACTTGGTATAAGCCACTGAATCTAAACCTGACCTTGTAGCCTTCTCCACTGTGAAGGGTACAGGCTCTGTGCTTATCGAGCCACAGACAATGCTTTGCAGTGAAACTGCGTTCAGGGCCAGCACAGCACAGAATGCAGTTTGTGTCTCATTGTCCTGCCCTGTCAGACATGTTACAGCTCCTGTGAGCCCGAGTGCTGGGACACAGCAGCTGTGCCACTGACCAGCATGGCTCTTTCTGCAGGGGACTGATGTCATTAGGGTGTTCCACTTCTGCCCTGGGCAGATAGGATTAATTTTGTTTGTGAACTCACAGGGAAGAACAATATTCCATTGACCCAACATTTCCCAAGAGTTTGGGTTTTTTTTTTGGTGTGGTTTTTTTTTTTTTTTTGTTTTTTTGGGGTTTTTTTTTTTTTTTTACTTACACTCCCAGAGTACTTTCTTTTTTTTTCTTTTTAACAAAGAGTCCTCTTTCAGTCAGCTGCTGTTTATTGAGAAGCACAATGCTAATGGTGGAAGTTAGGGGTGTGACCAGTCACCAAATTAAATAGACAATTCCAAATCCTCACAGCTCTATGAGTCAAACTAACAACTGTGTGATCTGCCAGATCAGTAGTAAAGTGGGAAATTACTGTAAGAGCTGACCTGTCAGCAAACAGAGATAAGTGAGTATTTGTACAGCATCAGTTAAAGCAAGGACAGTCTGGTTTATATTTTCAAAAACTGTTTCAGCAGTTTTATATGTAAGAGAATTGTTACTGCTGAAATTAAGTGCTGTGATGACCCTCAGGCATTGGGCTATCACATTTAAAAGGTGAGTAGAAGGCTTTCCTTTTACAAACCTCTCTGTAGGTTACAGTAACATGGCTTTGGTTGTTTTTTGAATGTTAAACTCTCTTGGAAAGTAGCCACACCTAGCTGGAAAAACAAAATTACAGACAGGTGTTACAAAAGAATTCCAGTTAAAATGCCCATACTTCCTAGGAGTTTAAAGCCATGTCATGATTCGAGCAAATTCCTCCTGGAAAGTCCCAGTTATCTGGGTTCTGCTACTTTCAGATATTGTTTTGAAATCAGTGGTGCAGTGGCTGAACAGTGTTCTGTACAGGTTCAGAATAACCCAAAGCTTTACTAACATCACCAAAATGTATGTGCCATCCTGGCTTGGATTGCAAAGTGGGGTTTATGCAGGAGTTTATGACCCTTATGTTCTGCCACAGAACCTCAGAAGTGAAGAGCAGCTGTTACAGGCAGTAGGGTTTTCCTGGTAAAGGTGCTGTGATTATGAATTCTCCTCTCTGCATAGCTGTTCTTTCTGATAATGTTTAGCAGGCATAATCACAATGGCAGAGGAGAGGCTCACCCATATAAGTGAGGAAACTGATTTTTAATAGAAGCATAGCTCCTGTTTTGTTCCATAAGAGTTTTAGGAATGTAAAGCATGCAGACTTGGGATCTTCGGGCCCTGATACTGCAAGTAGCTCAGACATGGGTGGGTTTGCTTTAAATTCAAGTTAGAGGCATAATTTTGTATTTAAAGGAATATACCCATGTCAGTCCTAGAAAATTCAAACTCCTTTTCAACTATCAAAATAACATCAAGGCATTGTTTTAAAACAAAACCACAAAAAAGCCCAAACAGCCCCACCTGCATGCTTGTTAAAATGGACAAGTATTTATAGCAACTTAATAAAAACACTCAAATTCCTTGAGTATGTGGTAGACTGAGTTTGAACTTCAGAAGAAAAAGAAATTTGGATATGGATTAGTTATGGATATGATTAATTATGATTATTATGAGTAGCTTTGGATTAACCCTTATCTGGATAAAATATTGTGCAGTGTTTTAGAGAGGAGTTGGTAGTACCATGTTCAGCTAAACTGGAACTCAGCTGAGAGGTAATCCTTGTGCTTGCTTGGAACATCCAGGGCACAAGTCTTAAACCTGAGCACAAGTCCATGAAGTTGGGAACCCAAAAGAGATTGTCAGCAGACCAGAAACTGGGTATAAATCAACATTTCAACATGACTTTATGTTTGGGTTCCTTGATAGATGGGCTCTCTGACAGCTGAGTCTGACAGCTAAGCCATCAAGGGTTACCTTTACTGAGCTGGAGTTCAGACTGCATGCACTCACTATTTACTTCTAGGTCAGCAGCAGAATGGAGTAATAAATCCCCCCCAGTCTGCAGCCCATCCCCAGACCCCAGGACATCAATGGGCCAACCAGAACAACCTGTACACAAACATGACACGACCAGCTTTGCCACGGCAAATGTCAGGAGGATCAGGCAAGATTTCACAGCAGCCACAGAGCTTGGACTTCTTGAAAGTACCTGACCAAGGAGCAGCTGGGTAAGATTTTATATTGAATCTGATAAAAAGATGTCCATTTTTGCAGTTGTACACACTAAAACTGTTCATGACTGATACATTCTGTGCATCAATCACCTGCCTTTGCAGGTTATCATCCATTCCATCAGATTCCAAAAGATACTCCATCTTAGATCCATAGGAATAAAGGTGAAGCAGTTACAATTTAAGTGAGCATTACACACCTCACAGTTATCAAATAGTAACATAAATGTGCACCATTGATAGATTTTGAGAATTGGAAGTGCACCCAAGGCTTCCCAAGGAAGAGCTTCGTAGTTCCTAAACATGGAGCTCTCAAGCAGAGTTAGGCATGTACAGAGGTGTTTGCAGTTGTACTAAATGCAGTCATTTTACCCTGCTGTGCCAAGTGTCAGCCATAAAATGTTTCGGGCATATTTAGAGCATTTCTCTTAAGATTAATCTTCAAATAAGAAAGAAATCAGAAGTAGCCACTGCTACTTATTTTACCACTTTCAAACTCGTGAGCACATGCTAACAGGCACTTCTCCATCTTGTAATAACTTCCGTGGCTTTTGGCAGTGAAATGTTCTTGTCACACGTCAGCTTATTCCTAAACTCTTTTACTAATACTGGACTTTACTTTGTCTTGAGACTACAGTTCATTTAACAACAAAAACACATAAGCCATAGGATAAAATCAGAACCAAACAGGCCAGGTGTTCTGCCACAGTAACAAACCTAAGTACTCTTACAGAAGTGACATTCCCAAGGCTGTCTTCGTGAGCATTATGAGCTCCTTTATTAATACACTGAAAAGAAACAACATTAATTATTCAGCAGTGGATTTCAGACACATTTCTGTGCCTGTCTCTTTTCAAAAGGAAGCTGTGAGCTAAAGAGGTGTGGCTTTAGTATTTCAAAACCATAGCAATATATAGGTAGATACAATTTTTAAGGAGTAGAATTAGGTTTTATTTTTAGCAAAGCTGCCAAGAAGGATACAGTGATACTAACAATCCAGTACACGACCAAGATTAAAATCAGCAGGCTCCCCCCAGCAGCAAAACATCTCATTTAGGATACTGTAGTTCTACCATAGCTGCACAAAAGCTGTGCTGTTTTTCATTACTTGTGCCAAATTCCTTAATTTCCATATGTAGGTCTGGGTTTCACAGCATCTCTATCCTGAGCAAAGGCAGTAAGTAGATGCTGAAGAACAGGAGAAAAATCTCTCCCCTCATAGATACATTGAGAACTGAAGTGCTGTTATAATCCATACTTCTAATCTTATTTTCTGGTGCAGTTCGCTACAAAGTTAGAGGTTTATTGACAAAGTTAAGCCTAGGACTTCATGTAAGTAACTGTAACCCTGTCCTGCAAAAGCTGTGTTACATTATCGTGGCATTACATGACATGATCACAATTCATTCTCCTCCACATCATCACATTTTTAGTCATTCAGCACATATATTATCAAACTGACATACTGAGTCTAATACCTGTTCTCTCTTCCAGCCTTTATTAGCTGATGAGCTGGCAAAACGCATTTCTTCCCTCTTTCCCCTTCCTAATCTTTGGAGTGGTCACAGCTGTGACAGTCTGTGCAGCATCTCCCCTGCTGCTTCAGAGTTGGCTATAACAGAACAAGTCCATAGATGGCCCTGGCATCTGAGGGAACTTAAAAGAGATGCGAGTCTCTGTTACAACTTAGTCACAATAATGGTAAAGTAGCAAGCCTGTGAGCTAGAACTTTGTTTTTGATACTGAAAGCTGAATCACTGGTGACATTGGGGCAAGGGGAGACACAGCCTAAACTGTGTAGATACCAAGATATGCATGAACCGCATGTGCACATTTGCTTCCAGTTCAGCCTGGGCACTAAATGTCTTCTAAGCACTTGAACTGCTGTTGGGAAGTACTTAATCATCCATTTCCATAGGAAAGAAATGGCAACTCTGTGCCTTTCACAGGGAGTCTCATGTTGCTATTTTTAATTGTTGTGACATTCAAGAAAACCTGTTTTCCCTTTTTCCGTGACATTCTTTAAAATGAATTAAGAGAGAGGGGTTTGCTAACTGAGGTTTGAGTGCCAGGCCCCAGAGCCCACGAGCCCTTGCTGTCCGCAGTGTCCGCAGGCAGACCTCGAGCCGCCCGCCGCCGGCCGGGGGCAGGCCCAAGCCGCAGCCCAAGCCCAAGCCGCAGGTGCCGCAGTGCCGGGCGCTCTACGCCTACGACGCGCAGGACACCGACGAGCTCAGCTTCAACGCCAACGACGTCATCGACATCATCAAGGAAGGTACGGACGGGGCTGGCACTAAAGCACGGGCCTTTGAGGTCCATTGGCACCAGGAGCTGGGACAGGACTGTCTGAGCCACCCCACTTCACCTCGTTAGGCTTGCAAATATCCATGCTGGCTCAGGGAGCAGAGAAGCCTCCACCCCAGTCCAGCCTCTTCACTCAAGAGTATGTCAGAGACAGACCAAGGACCTGTCACTGGGTACTGCGGAGCTGTACACTTAGTGAGACAGTAGTTCTGTCACTGGCTCTAGAGGAAAATTAGTCTAAATCACAGCTGTAGCACAAGAAGCAAAATGTAATTAACTAGTTCCAGCTGTGGGTCTCCAAAGCACCCTCCTCAAGGCAAAATGATGTGGCCAAAAGATGAACATTCCAAAAATGCTGTCCCCTCATTCCTTCCCAGAAAGGCTCTCACTTAGTGGGCACAGCTTTGCAGGGTTGCACACCCAAGTACACAGAAACATTTCCAGAGCCTCACTCTTTAACGCCTTACCTTGCTGTCCTTTTTACTTAATGCCTTACCTTGCTGTCCTTTTTACAGATCCTTCTGGCTGGTGGACAGGAAGACTACGAGGGAAACAAGGTCTGTTTCCCAACAATTACGTCACCAAGATTTAAAAGACTGTCAGAGAAAAGTGAAGGTGGTTGAAGATATTTTCCCTTGCCTTCAGGACATTGTTCTTCCAAGGTCTGCCTTCTCAGCAGTATTTTCACTAGTAACTTGTGTATGAGGAGGAACAGTTTCCCACAGTACAGACTTTGATTTTTGTCTCAGCACCATACAGCAATGAACTGACCAATTATTTATTGTATTTAAAACCTGGTTTAAACACCTGGTAAGTGAAGAGTGCTGAAACCTACCATCTTCCTGAAACAGGTGATTTACAGTCTGGAACCAGAGACTTTGAAAGGGGTGTATTTAATAAGTGCCTTCAGCTGAATATCAGTAACCTTTTCAATTATCTACTGAAGATAATGTTAAATGCACATTTCCTCTGATGCAGATCATTCTGGGGAACATATTAATAAGTATGCTGCTACATGTCAAAAAGATTTAGGCTCATTTGGGATATTACCATCTGAAAAACTACTGTGATGGTCTATTTAAGTAATTCTGTACAGAGATGTAATGGATCTGGTTTGTGTTTGCAAGTGTGTTTAGGGACTCCAACAGGCACTGTAAGAATTTAAAATAGAAAACCACATAGTACTGTATGCTAAACAATGTTGCCTTCTTCAAGATTTATATTATAATATGGCTGGCCCATGTTGGATTTATGTTTAATACTCTACCTGTTATAGGAAGTGTCTTTATGCAGAGCTGTACATTTATAGAAATAGTTATATACTGTATATAAAAACTGGTTATGATAGAAACATGTATAAATGTATAATGCAGTAGTCCACTGTTCTTATGAGGTAGTACTGCTAGAATTTTTATGCCAGGTACTTACAGATATGCACTACTCCTTCTCCTTTTAAATAGTAAAAGCACAGGTGTTACTGCCCAAGTCTGCCTCCCCCAGAGTGACTGTTGCTTGCCCTGCAGTTCTGAGAATTCCTGCTTTGCTTTTTGAACCTCCATAAAATAAACCACAGGATGATCAATAGGTTTCTTCTCTGTGAAGTTTGTTCTCACATATATAAACAGATCCCTTGACAACAATGGCTTCAGGATTTTACTGCACTGACTTCTAAAGAAAGAATCCCTTTCTTCACTCCAAGCCAAATTATTTTCCCTATGCCCAGCTGAAGTGCCCTGCATTTTATTTTCTCATGTTAAGAGCAGTATTGCTGGTATTAAATTGCATATGCTGGTATTAAAAAGTTGTATAAGCTTTAAGATCCAGCTAAAATCCTGAATCCCTCCCTCCTAAACCACTGCCTAAGTCTAACTTAGGTACACAAACTCCGTCTTCTATAGCAGCTGTTTCTAGGAGCCAGAAATGAGGACCTCACTCCAAGGGAGGAACAATATCCACACAAGGAGTGAGGTACATTTTTCAGAAGATGGTTTGCAGCAAGTGCTAGGCTTACTTTTCCCACGGGAGAGAGAACCCAGTAGCTTCACCATCCTTCCCACAGGGGAGCACTGAGAGGTCTAGGGCAGTTCTGTAGCCTCAGGTTCTTGCCTTCTACATCAGAGCCAGGCACACTCATGAAGAGATGCTGAGCAATCATAGATAGCTAGGCATGGAAGGGAGGTACTGAGTTCAGTATAATCTGGAGACTATCAAAAAGTCTAATTTAACATTACTTATACAAGATTAATTTAACAAATAGACATACATGAGGTATTGGGGCAGAAAAGATGCATTTCTTACATGCTTGTATTCCCTGAGCATACAGATATGACACTTAAATTAGAAACAAAGACAAAAGCATGCAGTGTCAAGGAAGTGACAAGAACTGCCTTATCCTGGGTTTGAGTCTATAATCCCAGGTAGAGGTTTATTGGAGAAGCAGGGGGGGGAGAAAATGTGGGCAAGCAAACAGGTAATGAAAAACCTCAGTGGGTTCTTTTCAGGAGGTGGAGGTTTCAAGAGTTGAGCCGCTTTCAAAAGGTCTCATGCCCACAGTTTGTATTTTTTCCACATCTGTATTCCCTGCACAGTTGTTTGCATTACAGGAGACTTCCAATTTTTCTACCTCAGCTCCCTTTTTTGTAAGCACACAGAGAAACACAAAGGTTTACAAGGTTAATACCTGTTAAAGATAGCCTACATCTTTCCCCAAACTTGAAGATGGCTAACTACAAAAAGAGAAATAAATTCCAGTATACTTTCTTGAAACAAGGTACTGAAATAAAGTACATATTTAGTGTTCTTTAAGGTACAACAAAAAAAAACCTGTCTGCCTCCTCTTTATTTTCAGAGTGAAATAAGTTAGTAAATATAGTGCAATATATAAAGCTTGGAGATTCTCTCTGGAAACAACCACAGAGAATAATCAAGCCCATTTAACTGCAAGTTATAGCAATCACCTACTTAGTCAAATGTCCCACTTGGACATTAGATTGCAAATGTGTAGGTTGTACCTTAAAGAGTCACACTCTCAATATTTAAAAGAAAGGAGTTTTATTTTTAGAGAGAAAGCTGTATTACAAAGCAAATTTAAAATGTCACCTTCTGTGTGAGTCGGAACTGTCTGTGGGAGGCTGGAATGCTATGTACAAAAGCTGTAGACAAAGTGCACACCCCATCAGGCCCTGGCTGCTTAGGGCTTCACAGGAGTGATGCACCCAGATCCTTGATGATCTCACTGTTCAGCTGAGGGATGGTGCTGATGGTCAGTAGTTTGCTGCTTGCATACTTGTTCTTGATAGCCTGCAGAGTAGAGAACAGAGAGAGAAAAGTTTAATGCATACACTGTTGATGCTCAGGCAGGTAATTTTGGGTCAGTTTGCCTGCCTGCTTGAAAAACGAGCAAACATGCAAGGCTGGCACTGAACCAGTTTGCAAAGTAAGAAGAGCACAATTTGTCTAAAATGTTTTGCTGTTATCATTAATACAACAGTCTCTTATAGGCTTGTCAGAACAGCTTATGCTTTAAGACAACATACAAAGTATTTACCTAAGGAGCTACAACATTAGAGAGCAGCAAACCTGTTTTTAAAACATTAGAGAAAGGATTAAAGTAGTTATACTTACAGTGTATTTTGTTAACTTCTCATTTACTTTGATTACATTCTTGGCCATATGTTTCATGGTCATCACAAGACTGTCTTCGGCATAGCCAGTGTAGTACTGCTGTTTTGTACCCTGCAGCAGAATGGTAACAAACTTGAGATTTGTGAAGGGGAAATTGCTGCTTGAGGCACAATCACTTCAGGCAACGAAGAACCCAAGCTTCACAGCTAAGTTTCAAGTGCTGGAAACTGTAGCTGTCAGTTTAAATGACAGATCCAGAGTAACCTGATGTGCAGAAGTCTGGACACATCAATTTCAAAGACCACGCTTCTAGACTGAACAGAGGATAAAAAAGCAACCAACTCACTACTCATGGTCCACAACTTCATTATGCTACATGTACTGCAGGAATGATGAAAATCTACTTTTACTTACAGTGCAGCCTTCAATAACTCAGTGCTTTCACGAGAAAAATCCTTTTGTACCTCGGTATCCACACAGAAAAGAATTGTGAGTTTTTACTGGTACATTCCTTTCTTTTACTTGCCACTATGTATCAGGCTGTCCAACCAGCATTCCAGCACCAGCACCAACTAAGCACAATTTTTAAAGTACTTTTTTATTGGTTCAGTTCTACCGAGTGAAGAACAACAAGTTTGATTGAAATGCTCACCCATTTGTTATGTCCCAGAATCTTCTGAGACAGGCACAGTGCAGCAGCTGCGATCTCTGAAGGCGGGTGGTGAACCATGTCATAGTCTATCAGTGTCAGCTCCATCAGGTACTTTGCTAGAGTGTGTTGCTTAGCATCAGCCTAGCAGGTTGAGAGCTTGTTAATCCACAGTTTCACTTCACTTTAGCATTATCACTCAGAATTGCTTATTGTGTTCAAGAACAAAACAAAAATAGTAAAATCTTTACTACAGTTTAGGGACTATCCTTTCTAACAGACATTCCTCTCAAAATCAAGACCAGCAGCCATTTGGAATTCAGACACAAAAGTCAAGTGAGGGATTTTAACAGAAAATTGCAGTATCAGGTACTACTGTGCCCAGCGAGGGACACTAAATGCTCCCTCTGTAATGCCAACTACAGGAGGGGAGGTGTAAAATGACTTAGGAGAAACTCATTTGAGTTACGCAGTGGTCTGATGAGGTAATTGAAGCCCACCTCAAGAGAAGATAGTCACTTGAATATAATTAATGAGGTGGAGAAAGAAAGGGTTGGGTCAAAGAGAAAGCTTATCTTTGGATTCTTAAATAACACAATATTTACAACCAGAAGGTACAAAGAACTGCAACACTACTAGTGTTTTACTAAGAAGCATCCTGATCACCAGGATTAAAAAGATTAAAAGCAAGGGTTCCTAGTTTAACAGTAAAATAACTGCCACTAAAGCTGAACACAGGCATCAGTAAATAGAAATGTGAAATACTACTGGCTGCCACAGTGACATTGTCGTGTTACACCACACGGTGGAGTTTCAGAGCTGAACATTGCTTCATCCAGCATTTAAGCTGGAGGAGGTAGGTCACATGATAAAGACACTAGAAGTAATCCTTATAGGCTTTGCCAATACAGGAAAGTGCTAGACAATGAGGACAAGTACCCACCTCCCCAGCTTTTGATGCTCTTCTTAAGAAGTGAATTGGAAGAGGTCGCCCCAGGTCAAAGTCTAATTCTTTAAGAATAATCATTTCCATTTCTCTAATTTCATTACTAGTGTAGGCATTGTCGGTAATGTAAACAAAGTCTGCTACATCAGGAGACAATATCTCTTCGTATTTTGAAGCTACAAGCAGCGCTGTTACGCCCACCAGCTGAAGCTTCTTGCGAGGTACTGGATGACTCTGCAACAGAGACATTTGAAATGCAGGCCCTGAAGTGTCAAACTCTAGATAATCAGATTCATATTTATCAGTTTAGAATACCAGCATGACAATGTTCATTCCTACAAATGAGGTTTTCACTTTAGTCAAAGGTGTCTGTATAGTAACAGGCTCAAAGAAGGCAGCAGCCTCCAAGTTAAGATGCTGCACTGTAACAGCTCTTACACACAGATTAGATTTTGTCGATTGATTTCTAAAGAAAAGTTAAATCCTGAACTCCTTTACAAACATAGTAACTGAGTAATTACTGAGCATGACTTGAAGGAGATCTCACCTGTAAGAAGCGATCCATGATGGCCACACACATGTAGAGCGTCTCCTGCAGGAGGCGGAATCTCGAGTGCACCTGGACGAGCCAGTCCACCAGAATGGCGCGCATGCGCCCGTTGATCGTCCTCCCGTCCAGGTAGTGCGGGCGGACCGACTGCTGCAGCTGTGGGGAGAGCGGGGTGAGCAGCCAGGCAACCCCCCTGAGACACCAGGGCAGCCGTGGGGCATCCTACCTCGAGCTCCCTCAGGTACAGGTAGATGTCTTTTACGTAGTCGCTACACAGCTGGGGGTTCTCCCAGTCCTCTGCATCGATGTCTTCTACGTTATTGAGCAACACATCAGAGAAGGCTTGGCACAAATCCTCCTCTTGCATTGATACATCCATAGGGACAGGAGACAGAACCTAAGGAATAGATCATATCTGTTAACACCTCTTACAGATCTACTGCTTCACTGTTCCTTTGTTTCCATGTTTCACCCGTCACTAATGCAGCTTCTTTAGATGGAAGCTTGGGCTCCACTGCAGCAAGTTTTCACTGACATACCATATACATAGATCTTCTAGTAATTGCCAGCTAAAGCAGAAACTTCATCCAGTACTTCAACAGCTCATTCTGCCACTTGAACATCAGCCTTTAAGTACAACATGCATTAAACCAAAACCTCAGTACAAAGACTTTGTTTCTTCAGCAGGGGAATGAGATACAGCCCAGATAAACTATTGTGAAGGTAGAGCTCAAAGTTGCAAATCAAATTAAAAATCAGAACGGTATGATCAGTTCTTACCTTTGGAACATCAGTTTCTTTGTTTGCTTGATTTACAGCAGCTGGAGCTTTAGGCAGTACAATTCCATTTGTCATCTTGCTAGGTCCTTTCACAGGCTTTATGGATGCTTTGGGGCATTCTGTTTTCTATAGTGAAAACAATTATTATTAGTACAGAGCAGCAATCCAACTTCTCCCTATATAGAGATTTCAGATGTTCCTTTACCTTAGATAGGTGTGTTCCTCTTGTTGCAACTTTATTTCCTATTTCTTCTAAAGCAGCCCTTTTGCCAGTCACATGAGTTTTCGCTTTACTTCTAAGGTCGGACACAGCATTCTCCATCCCTCTAGTGATCTAAAATGATAAAATTGCAAAAGTTTAAGAGTCAGAGGCCAACAACTTTCCAATGCCTGACTCCATTATAGACTTACCATCACTGTACCTACTATGCATTACTCAAGTAGCTTTTACTTCCTAGCCTGTCACATATATTCAGAGGGAGAAGTCACCTCTCTAGGTTGAGAGCACTGTACTTCCCGGCGGTGTTGTAAAAGTAGGCAATGCACCCTATGGCTACTTTTTAAGGTCAGAGTGCTCACCTGCTGTTTAACTCCATCATACTTACACTTTGTAACTCTAGCAGCGCCCTCCAGAGGATGCATAAAGCAAATTCCTTGTAACATATATGCCATATGAATTCAAAAGCTGTGCTACACGCGCAAAAACGAATATTCTTTGTTATGCACAGCAATTAAACCACCAGGCTTCAGTTTTTTCGTGGAGTTCAGTTTAAACCATTGGACAATCACTACAGAAGAGAGGCTCCTGCAGTCCCTGCCTTCACTCCCCCTAAGGCAGCTTCAGTTTTCCCACTCCCACATCCCCCCCTGTCCCGCGGGAGAGGCGCGGGCCCAAGGCCAGGCCGAGGCGGGAGCAGCGCCCGCGCTGCACAGAACGGGGCCCCCTCCCACCGCCGGGCCACAGCTCGGCCCGGCCGCCGCCCCACCCGCCGAAGTGCGGGGTGGCCCCGGCCGGTCTGAGAGCCGAGAGCCGCCCCCACCCCCACCCGGCCAGCCCGCGGTCCCCGCGCCGTCTGAGGGCAAAGAGCGGCGGGGCCCCTTGGCCGCCGGCGGCCCCTCTCTCGCCCTCGCCTCCCCGGCTGCTCCTCTGTCGCTCCCCCGGCCCGCCTGCCGCCCGTGGCGGTACTCACAGGGGCACGGCGCGTCACCGGCAGCGCCATGGGCACGGACACGAGGGGGGCCGCTGCCGCCGCTCCGCACAGAACCGCTCCTCTCTCCAGCCAAACCGGCGGCCGCTGCCTCACGCTGCCGCGGCTCCCTTTAAACCCTGTCCTGTTCTACTATTGGACAACTTCGTACGATGCACGCGTCCGATTGGTCAGTCTGCACAGGCCCCGCCCCAGCAGGAAACGGCCGTAGCCGCTTCCGGCGGCGGGCGGCGCAGCGGCTCCCTGAGGGCGGGCCCGGGCCCGAGCCCCGGAGCGGCAGAGTTTAACCCCGGAGCGCCCGGGAACCGCCCCCGCCTCGGCCGCTCCCAGCTGGGGGGAGGCAGCCGAAGAGGCAGCAGGAGATTTAATAACGAGTCCCGAGATTCAGGCACTTCAACGCTACCGTAGTTGTCTAAACCGACAGGAAAGTTGACTCGCAATTCTTCTCCAGTCTCTTACAATTAGCACAGAATTCCAAGGCTCCAGATAACTCCCCTTTAGCAGGATAATTAACTTCAGCTAAATGCTGATCCTTCACTAAGAGTTTTTTCTTAGGCAGTACCTGCAGTAATACGTATAAACGAAAATGTTTACAGATCAAGACTTCAAGAACAAGACAAGGGAAGGGGAAAAAATTGCAAAAGAAACAGATTTTGAATGATACCAGTCTAACATTTTATTTATTGCATACAAAAGGATTTCTTTTGACAATGGAATTTTATATGAAAAGTAATTTGATGCATACTGTTGAGAATCTTATACTTTAAAGATGCTGCAGAAAACTTAAGGCAATGCATCTAAGCATATAAAGCACAGTAAGTGGTGGAAATTTTCAAAATGAAAAGCCTATTCCTTTTCCTTCCCTTAAACTATGGTTAAGTCACAACCTTCTGGAACAGAAGTAAGCTGCAGCTTTTAGCCCCTGCAATAGCATTAAGATCAGAACACTGTGATTCCTGACAAATACCTAAGTGTTCAGCATCACATTACAATGGTATGCATACATTTAAAAGCAAGACAGTATCAGTAGCTATTATATAACAAATCAATTCATGGATCACTAAAATACCTCTAGTACCAGGCACTCAAATTAGACCCATAAAATATTTCCTTAAAAAGAAAAAAAATTGCCCCCCAAACCTGTGCTTCTCTGTCCTGTAAGGAAGCCAAAATAGATTCTATCACATGCCCAGGGTCTCAGTTACTTCAGAGGCCCTGGGGCTTTATTTCCCATATCTCTCAAGTACCTTCTTGGAGACTTTTAAAAATGAGTATCATCAGTCTTCAAGCATTAGTGGTCAATTAACTTCTTTTCAATAGTCACTGGAAAACACAAAGTCTGTTCAGTCCTTCCAGTTACTTTTATTCATTCTTAGCAATGAACAGATTAATGTAGCTTCAACTTTGCAGTCACTTTCAGTTTCCTACAGCCAGAATGTTCAAGAAGCTTTAGCATAAACCCAAGTCAGGTTTTGAAGCAGTCCAGTCATGTTGCCTCTCTCCCACATCCCCCATCATACAAGCGCAAAGTGGTTTTAAGTTCAGTTTTCAGCAATGCCATTAAGCTTGAAAAGGTCCATTTATCACACATGCTGGAATAAAATTTCTCTCTGTTTAAAGCCGCAGTGCCAGAGGTGTGAAGTTTGTTGCCAGCAATAGACACTGTACTCGCAAATGCTACTACTAACAGGTAAAAAAAAATAAAATAAAAGGGAAGCAGCTTTAACCATACAGAAACAGGCATCAAATTCGAGAAGGTAATATTCATAAATGGATTTTTTAGTGTAAACATAAGAGTTTATCTTCTAGGTTTACTGTAAACCATTTTACATGTAATCTGATCATCAAAGACAAAGACGAGAAACTGAAGGTATTTATTATTCAATCCACTTACAAAGCAGGTGGCTTAATGCAAGCTAATTGACATGTTCGTATATGATCCCCAAGGAACATCTTTTCCAAAGTGACAGTAATACTGTCTCAATGTTTTCACACACTTGCATTTTGCAACGTTGAGCACATTTAAATAAACTATAATCTATTAGACGTGAAAGAATGTTGATGAGCAACTTGAATCCTGATATGGATTAAAACCTCCTTCAAAGGCAAAATGTTAGTACATTATAACTTAATTCTATATACTATATTATGCAGCAAATCTTAACTATAGAAAATATTTCAATCAGTGATGGACTGTTGGTAATTTATAAAGAGGGAATCTATGATCAAGGCAAAAACTAGGGAACCACATAATTTGTGTCTCAGTTTCTACAGGAATTTACAGGCTTTCAACTTACTAATGAAAAATAAAAACAAGAGACAAGTGGATTTAGCTAACTTTATTAACTTTAAATCTAATAAAAATCCCAAGACAAGCCTGGAATCCTTAGAAATTCTATGAATTCACTTATATAAACCCAAACAAAAACCCTGCAGCTTTAAGTCCTTATTGAATGGTTTTATATTAAAAAAAAAAACCACAAACCCAAACAAATAAACAAAAACATAGCAAAAAAACCAAACAAACAACAAAAAAAAAAACAAAAAAAACAAAAACAAAAAAAAAAACCACACAAAAAAAAACCAACCCTCAATGTGCGCAGATACTTCAACTTAAGTTAGCAGAAGACCAAACAGATTCTAAGCTCTTTTTCCATGTCCCTAATAATTCTTTCAGTCTGCAAGTATCTACAATTCAGCTAACTGAAATCAACATTTAGTGTTCACTAAGAGCTGTTTCACAGCAGCATATATTTAAGTTAGGGATTCAAATTTCTAGACATAGAAGAAAATGATAAATACAATCTGAACAGCAGTCTAAATGTTTAATATTGACATTCAAATATATCTGCATTGTGCTGAAATTTTTAAAACAAACACAAAAACCTGATCAGACAAAAACTCTGGTGATGAGTATGCTATATGCATCAGTCAAACTGAATATAATTCATATTCTGTTCCCAGTATTAAGGATGTTATCTGACTCATAACTGATCTTGTAAATATACAGCAGCCATTTTTTCCTAATTAAGGAATGTCTCAATACATAATATTATCCTTTTCTAGATGATCTTTATACATTTAAACTAAAATATATATGATCGATTAAATTAAGGAATTCAAGGTTAGTAATGAGTGAAATCATACTTTCAAAGCTTGATACTACATAAAACAAACCAAAAAAGAGACCACACAATTCTACTTACTAAAGCAGCTAATCTTGCCTGCAAGTTTGGGGTCACAAAGCCCATAATATGTGCAAACAAATGCAATACAAGGAACCATGCAAAAATACAGTAATGAATTTAAAGGAAAAAAATGTAAAACAAAACAAAACAAATTTATAAATACACTGAAACTCAACTGTCTTCTACATAAACTGTAGGTCTAGCATTAGTTGTACCATATAGCAGAGCCAGCACTCTGGGTTCAATGCTTCCAAATCTGCGCAGGTAAGTCATGCCATCTTTGGTTGACTGCAGTACCAGGAAGGATGAGAGGGAGTGAGAGGGAGGACAAGAGTTCTGGAAAGCAGTGTCAACTTTCACTAGGCAGCTGAGCCTCAATGTCCACTCTGCAAATGGGGCACTTCTTGTTAGTAATCAACCACTGATCTACACACACTTGGTGGAAAAGGTGCATACACGGAAGGCGCCTGTCATCAGAACACAAAAACATTAGTGTTAATAAAGCATTTCCATATCAGCAAACCCCATGGAAAAAACACAATGTGGGCTTTGCTGCTGAGGTCTGTTCTTTCTGTTTTCCCACAGGTTTCATAACTTTCCAGTTGCACATGCATTCTGTCCAGTTCCAAAAAGAAATGGATATGGGCAATGAAGTCAAGCATCAACTGGCTTCTGCTGTATTTAGACTGATTTAAACCTGCTGGAGTTTAAGTAGCATTACTCCAGAACCACTGACAGTCCTGATTAATTCAGGACATCAGCTTGGGCTCATGTTATAACAGGCAGACAAACTATGGAAGACTGTGATAGAATAACCCACACTCTACCTAATGACAATACAGACTGAACAATGTGAATTTTCAACTGCAACTTGTTTGATTGCATTAGTTCAGTGACAGTAGTTAACTGTAACTGTTAACCTAAGCACTACTGCAAAGCAGTGCACCAGATTCAAGTATGAGGCCGAAGTCAGAACATCAACATTATATTCTGATATTCAGTGTTATTTACCTGACATCTTCACCTTCCTCCAATATAGACAAACAGATGGTGCACTTTTCCTCTGTGTCTTCTTCTGTTCCTTCCTCCCCATCTTGTTTGCAGTGCAGTTTCCTCTGTGAGAACCAATCAGTTGTTACCTTGTTAGTAGAGATGACATTATTGACAAACTGAGTAAAATCTGTTTTTGATACATATTCAACACATATTTCTTTGAAAACAATGTAATATTTATTAAAATGTATTTGAACCAAAATGAAGCAAAAACCAGCACTTAGAGCAAAACCCAGGACATTTCAAATTTAGCTACTGTTAATTACAAAAATCTACTGGAATATTAATTTCATGGTGCTGCAGGCAGTCCTTTTATATATTGTCTATGTTTAAATGTCTTAATTTCATTAATATAGAGGCAAAAAAAATCCTTTCAACCTAGTGTCTTGTCACTATTTATCAAGTGTGAAAGAACAGTGTCACGTGGATGGGATTGTATCTTATCATAGGCTGAACTCCAACTGAGAGACACCCTCATTTATGAAGACTCTGTACCCCACTCCAAAACCTCCTGGTGTTCCAGTCTTCCCCATGTGCTCAAAGTAAAGGTTAAATTGAGATATACCAAGCAGGTAAGCACTGTGAAGCACTGTTTACTGCAAACATAAGGCTTTAGTTTGTGAGCTATCACTGAAGTCTGTTATTTGCTATTACCAGCAGTTATTTCACTACTCACAAGGCTACTCATAACTACTGGACAAGTTAATCACATCAAACCACTCCTGTTTATCACATCACAGTAGCTCTTTATCTAAAAAACTAATTTTAAATTTTCCTTGTGAAACAAGTGGCACTGTAAGCTTTGTTTGCAATCCTTGAAATTTCAAGATACAGAAAACATGCCCTCTTTGAAGCTGACATTTCTGCAGACTTAAAGTAACCGTTAACATTATTACACATTCAAAGAAACATTACAGACAGGCCACAGTTTGAGAAATCCTCACCTTTTTGTATTTATGTGGATATGTGCATCTTTCTATAGTTCCCTGTGTTGCTCCACGATTAACATTGCCTAGTCGTTCCTCCAAGTGAATCAGCTCCTAAAAATCATGAAGGAATAAGCAGTTTAAAAACTATTATTTCAACTATATTGAGGAAGTATTAATTTTATTCTAACCCATTTTCATTCTTAGAATGACAAACTCTTATTTCCCGACTTAATTAAATATAGCCAAAGCCAAAAAGAGTATGTTGTGTGGGAAAAGTGATGGGTTTCTGTAGAAAAACCCACACAACACGGTCTGGTATTTTAAGTTCTAGGGAAATGCTATTTTACTACAAAAAAATGAGAGTCTTTGTCAGCTAGGAGTGGCTATCAGTATGTTCACACATACTTCTGTGTCTAATGAGGAAAAAGCAATTAAAACATGCTATGTAAATATTTGCTTTTTAACAGTCATTAAGGCTTTGAAGAGGAAAAAAAAAGTTGCTTAAGTTGAAATACAATGACTAATTTATTTTTCTCCAGCAATGAGTTTTTTTAGAACCATGAGATGTCACTGTAGAGGTTTTCAGTGGACTAGGTCATTAACTCTCTGCATCTGATACCTGTTATGCTCTCCTGGCTTTTTTCCTTCACTCCATTTCAATTCCTGCACTATACAACAGGACAGCACTGTTAGCGTGGCCAAGTTTCAGCCTCACTTGGAGGATCCTGGCACAGTTACTCAGAGACAGCCCTGCCTTCTCCCAGAACGTCCTGGGACTACTCAGTCCCACCGATGGCTGATGGGCAGAGCAAGATGTACTGTCAGGTCGCTGCCACCTAACCTGCATTGTCCAGGGCACCTTTTCCTGACCAACTTTTCAATATGCTTTTGTCCCACTCAACAATGGTAAGGGCATTCTGTAAGTAGAGTCTTTTCTTTATGATTCTTTTCTATCTATATATAGAACTAGCTCTATCATACACCCTCCCCATATTCCCTCATGACACATTTTGACATATATCTAGTTTTATTCTATTACAAACCTCAAAATTGCCCCTGAAAGGGCCTCTGAATGATGTTCCATCCAATCCCGATGAAATGTAACGGATGTGAGGGTAGCCCGCCATGTCTGGTACCTAGTCAAACAGCAGACGTTAAGTTAAACCTATTCAGAACAGTTTCAGTATTTTACTGTTCACTTTTAAAAATTCAAGTGCCTTTTGCTTTCATTGAATCACTTTTTACACTCCTCAGCCTGAGCATACAATTCCAACTGACAGCACAACACAAACACCACTCTGACACATCTAAACAAAACCAGAAGCAAAACAGAAGTGAGACTAGATCCTCTCCTGTAATCTCTCCACATCCACATTACCATTCCCAAGTCTCAAAATCTCAACCTATTTTATATAAACCACCATAAATAGCTACCTGTTTTTGTAAACAGAACACCTAACAGCTACACATGAAGTTATGAAAAGGACGCGCTACAAATTCTCAAATATAAGCTTTTGGTACCACAGAAGAAACAAGGCTAAAAAACTCAGTCTGGAAAATGCAGCAGATACTCTTATCTGACTCAAAAGAGCTGAACATCTTCAAACACACTTGAAATTTAGAGGCCTATAAAAACTAACACTCAAAACTCACATCTAAAGTCACAGTTAACACTACATACACTCTACATTCAAGCATCCACTAAACCTCCTTGCACAGTGAGAGATATAAGCAGTGAACAAAAGATCAATGTCCAGTGCTATATCCTGCAGGCCCTTCAAGCACCAGCACTTTTCACAGAGCAGAGCTGAAGGATAGTTAATATAGCAGGGACCACCTCCACTGCAGGGCTGCTGCATTCCTATTTTACCCCTGCAAAATGAGTGAATAATGGGATTGACTTTTTGTCAGGAACATTCCAATAGCAATCTTTAATGAACAGGTGAAAAAAACCCAAAATGATCAGCAGATCTGGTTTACTTAATCCCACAGCACACTGACAGGAAGACTGTAAGCAGCAATTCACTTGGAAATATTTGAGTACCATCTTCCTTTCTGTGCTATCAGCTGATAATGTCTCTCTTGCTGTATATAACAGCTCAACATTCACCTCATGAGGCTGCCCACAAAACAGATACCCCAGATACTATTCATGAAGTCACATATTTGCATGTTGCTCTTCTTCTTTCCATCAGACACTTTCAAGTTTAACACACATAAAGGTGTAAAACTCAATGAATGCATCATGGAAAAGCACAGACCTAGACAAAGCTACCCACATCAAACAAGAGACCAAAAGGCTGCCTTTCTACAGTTTTCAAATCCAATCTTGTAACTAAAAGCTGACAGGGATAGGCAAGATTCCTCTGCCCTAAATAATTTTTTTCCAGAAAAGAAAGGCAGAATCTGATTACTTTAAAGCAGTTTACATGGTGCTTGTTAAATGACAATGTAGTGCCAACATCTGCCACAAATACAGTCACAATACTGGTCTTAAATTTTAACAAACCAGAGTAATAGAAACTGAAGATGCATATTCATGTGTATATTGAAACACTCCATGTAAGCAGTATCTGTTGGTATCATAGGTCTTACTGTTTGACAATATAAACTGTGGCTGTAACTAAGGAATTTTGGGGGAGCAGATTAAAAATACACTGATTTGTAAGAAATCCATCTCAGATAATCACTGATTTATAATTCATTCTGCATTTAAGTGTATAGTTCTACTTCAGCTTCCAACTACAGAAAACGCATTTAAAGAACTAGGTCATTCACACTATGAACATACTTATTGTGCCAGGTTTTCACTAGGCATAGACCTGTCTGGCATCATTTGGGAAATTTTATTGCCTATTTTAACATAGGCAATATGTTAAATATGATTTTCATAGAAAATCATTGGCAATCAATGGCCACCACTCAGAGGAAGGGAGCTCCTGACAAAAACTAACCTAAGTCTCAGAAGTGATATTCAATGCTTGGTTTTTTACTGACCGCGATTTGAAATCAGTGTTTTGGAAAACAATGCATCTGATAGTGCAGATACTGCATCATTACAAGAGCTGCAAAGTCACAGATGTATTGCTGTAATTCCATAATTACAGTTCCAATTGCCTCAGCAGTTTACCAGCTGCAGTGACATGCAATTGGATAGGTCTTCTACATGGAACAAATGCTGCTACTGGAGACTAAGAAACCTATTAGAACCTATGTTAATGAAGAACATAAGAGCTTAAAGGCAATGCCAGTCTACACTAAATGTTTGTATATATTCTTTTGGATACAGTCAAATTAAAATATATACTTTAAAGCAATATATTTTGGACCTGCAAATTCCAGCGCAAGTCTGCCAGGAACTGAAGAAGTATCATTTGTTTCTTGTTTTGCACTTTCTATTGATACTTTCCACGACCACAAAAATCCACAGCAACTACAGTAATTCAAGGCTAAGTCTGAACCATTTACAACACAAACATTCTCAACAGTTTGAAATATCTGACCTGCAGGGAAGGCTTTCTTTCTTGCTACTCTCTCCTTCAAATACCCTCTGTCTTTGCAGTATCTTTCTGCCAGTCAGTGGAGAGATTCCTGCCCTGTATGGTACTACTAATCCTGTTTACCCCAGCCTCCATGGTGCCATGAAGTATGATTCCATATGTATTAGAACAAATCCCCAGGGTGAGCCTTTTTCAGTTAAGTAACTGCTTGGCTACTATCAATACACAAAAAGAAGTAAAGCTCATCACTTAATGTCTTAAGCCAAACACAAACAGGGAAAAGCTGCAATTTTCATAGAAAATCATTGAGTGAAGGAACCCAATGAAGGACCATCTGCTGCATAGATAAAACCCAGTGCTACCTGTATCTTAGGGGAACATAAAATGAGTGCTCTTCAATAGCTTTTATTCTACCAACCAAGAACAGTAATTCATGTTTGTATTAAGAAAAAAACTAGAAGCTTTTTCTTAAAAATGCAATTCTATTTGATTAATAGAGTTAATCAAGGCTATTTCAAACCTGAAGTTCATCTTGAACTACTCTTACTGTAGTTACATCAAGTTACAGCCTTAAGTGCTCAGGTATTATACAGAAACTTGTTGGCTTTTGGGGTACAGAACAGCTGCATCTCTTAGAGCTGCAACACCTGTATGACTACACTCTGAGCAATATTATTCTGACCAGCACACAACTACCATGATGTGCTGGGACCTACTGGCTTACACCTCCAAATCCCCAAGGATTTTCACAACTAAGTATAAAGACAGCCTCAAACACTCTGAATCAACCCACAGGTAAAGGAACAAAGCAGTAAGACTCTCCAACAGAAGAAAAAGAGGGCACAGCATATTGAAAGCTAGATGTGAAACACCTGAAAGAGTTTAAGGTACCATAAGAAACTTTAGGTTTGCTTGGGGTTTTTGTTGTTGTTTTTGGGTGTTTTTTTTTTTTTTGGGGGGGGGGGGGGGGTTGTCTTTTCTTAAAATATGATCCAAATATCTCCCTCAGACCAAGAAGCTGCAGGTTCCCAGATAAATTAAGGAGTCTTTTCAAGGTTTGCATCAACTCCAGAGATAATTATTACACCATACTTAGCAAACTACACCACTCCTCACTCCTGAAATTCACATTCAACAGGACATAATTCAAAAGGGCAGAAGCAGCTGGAGTCAAGAGTCTGGGACACCATACCCCATAATAAATTACAGGAACTGCCATCCTTCCCACTCTGATGTGGCAAACAGTGCTAGAACCCCAAGTCAGAAAGCCTTTCATTAACATTGCCAAAGGAGCAGCCACAGGAGCAGCCAAAGGAACCCAGAGTAAACAGAAATAGAAGTGGCACCTAACAACAAACACTGGTATCAGAGAAGAACAGAGGAACAGATAAAAAGCCTTTGTGTCCTGCATCCTTCTTTTCCAATGTTCCATTAGTTATGCCATGCACTGATCTCAATTCTCCCTAAAAATGATCAGTTAGCACAATGGGTATTTGTCTAAAATAGATTTCATTCAACAGCTCTTTCCTCAGCACATACATGGCCTTAAAACAGTAACAAACACAAAGTCTAAGCCATGGTCACAAAGTAATTATATGAAATCAAGGAGGGAAGCAGCCTGACCTTTGGATACATACACATGAAGAAAGCTCTTCCTAATTGCTTTTAATCTAGGACTCCTCCTGAAACAACACTTAAACAGGTAGACGTTTCTTCAACCAAACTAGTAGAAAAGGAGATTTTGTTTCCCCAACCCTCTATTTGGACTGTCAAAGCTGCTGAACACTGATTATCTTCCCCCACATATCTTTATCATTTTGTCTCCCTGAGGATTAAAACTGCAGTCTGCATTCCAGCACTGAGTAGATGAAGATTTGGTTATCTGCATCTAATTAAAGTCAGAAACTGATACAGAGTACTAATGTCATTAAAGCTCAAATAATCCATTATGTCCTTTACAGTCTGGAAAGAGTTTCAGTACTCCACATAAAAAAGGCACACTGCCAATTGTGCTGCAAGCCATTTCACAAAGTGGATTCAATACTAATGAAATTCCTAGTTGAGCAACTGGATCAGTTACTTTAAAGACAGCTCCTTCTCAAAAAAAGAACAGTTATGATATCTGCATCAAAAATGTGACTCATGAAATCTCTATTTAGTACCCTCTGTACTTGAAGAAGAAAGCACTCCTAAGAACATCAACGACTTTGCAGAGGGACTCTAATCACAGTTCAGCCTCTCCTCCTCCACCCCATTCCTAAAGTTACAAAGAAAAAAACAGGTGGCAGGTGCAAATAATCTGTTGCCTAAAACAGCACATTTGTTTAAAATTCAGTCAAGTTTGTTGATGAAAAACTTTACTGACTACTTGCTCTCTATTCAAAATAAGTTTTGCTGACAGATCTGCTGTACCCTCACACACGAGAACAAAACCTGTGGCTTTCTTTATTGCTATAGAAGGGGTAGAGTCATCAAAAGGCATTTGTAATGCTTTGAACTCGTTGTATATATAACTTCTAGCAGAGCTCTAACCTGTCTTCATGTTATTCTAGTGTGTGAACACACTTTAAATTAGTCAAAGACTCTACACAACTTCAAAGGCACAGCGCTTGATCTGAGCACAGAAAGGTTCAACCAGATCCCAAACACTCGAGCAAGTGCTGCTTAGAGCACTCTGCTCATGATCAAAAATGCTGTCACTGCACTGTGTGCAAGGCCTCAAAACACAAACTTCAGTTTCACTCAGCCCCTCATTAATTACTGTTATGAGGATCAAATATCCCCACACAAACACTTGCACAAATTTCCGTAGACTTAAAGATCCTCATTTCATCTGCCAATTTTACCAATTAGAAACTGCAGTTGCCAAGCAGAAGGGCATAAATCCCTAAAATATTTTTCACACATTCAGGAAATATTTCTGAATATTCTCTATCATAGCTTTCTTCTCCTCTACAGCTAAAAAGATGAAGAAGCATGGGATCCCAACTATTTGCTCACATAACCTTTTAGCTGTAGGAATACCCCAATTAAAATTAAAATACAACTAAAAGTTTCTCATCACAATGTAATATAAGGATCATCTGAGCTCCTGAATTTCTAGAAACTTCACTGTGATAACCGAAGTAAATCTCACAGATTACTTATTAGCCCTGATAAAAAATGAGCTAAAAAACAGGCACAGATTTAACTTGTTGCCTCCTAACACAATTACAGTTCCCTGAACTATTAGGAGGGAATCTAAAGCAGCTGATGTTATCTGTTACAGTACAACACATTAAATAAATACAAGAGTGTAAAGCCATCTTTCATCCACTTGAAAAAGCAAACAACTAACTGAAGAATGCAGAAAAACTTAATTTGAAGAGATGATGCACAGGAGAAGGCTATGCATTAAAAATCTCACTGGCTACACTAAAATACCAAATTCTACAGACTGCTTTAGAAAGTCTGTCCTCAGTATGTCAGCAGCACCCATGAATGACCAACCCTCATTTATCAGGGAGGTACTTAAGGATCATAATATTTGGTAGTTAAAGAGTGAGAAACAAGCAATGCAAGACCAGACTGGAGATAGTTACTACAATTCAGGCCCCAAATGTCAATTCAGGCTACTAACAGAGGAATTTTGAAAGGATGAAACTTGCAGGTTTTTTTTCATTATAATTTAAGCAACATTTACAGATGAACTCACAATTTTGATTAGATTAACTAGCTTTAAGAGGATTAAACATTCTTGCTTGACCACACAGAAACACTAAATATACTCAATTTATTTCTCTGCGAATTTTCATTAAACAAAATTAAGAAAAATTTTAACTAAACCTATAAGCATTCTTTCAAAAATAATATTCTGTAACAAGAGTAAAAATATGCTGGTTTGTTTTGGTTTTCTACTGCAGATTAAAAAAAATTATGTGTAACAGGGGGTGTGACCTTACTTACTGACGATAACACTTCATGCTACAAAATTATATACTTGATCACACAGAACTAGGTTGATGAATAATAAATATTATTTGAAAACAATCACATCTCTAGATGGAATTCTAGTTGTGTGTATGCACACCTTCAAAAGAAAGAATCAGTGCTAATTCTCAGGCATTGGGTAGAAAGTTGGTACTTTTAACATTCCAAAACTCAATAATCTAAACTTTGAAAATCAGATGCAGAGGGTCAATGCATTGCAATGCAAGTGACAATTTAATTCAAATATATTTCATTTTACAAGAGCTGAAGTTAGAAATGTAGATATCCCTATACTGTCCCCTCTTACTACACAATGGGCCTGTTCAGGCTCCCTTGCTGGGAGTAACACATGGAGAGACAGTGAAATATTTTCAGTTAAGCACTTTGCAGCAACGTACACACATCCATTTTCCTTACAAACAAAATCAAAATGACAAATTATCATAGTTTTCCATAAGCTATCTCCTTACCATTAGAGGAAGAGCCCCTATTTGCAAGTGATGCAGTCGAGGAGGTGCATGGTAGTGGGCCAAGTGAGGATGCAAGGGCCCTGGAGGGTAAGTAGCTGCAGTCACACCAGCTTCAATTCCTAGTTCCCTGTCACATGAATGAAAGTGGCATTACAGCAAAGGAACAGCTTGCCTCCTGGGTACAATCCCACTGCTTTGGAGAGCCTACAACATAGTACAGCTACAACACAGTTTAAGGAAGTTTTTTTTTTTTACCCATATTTAAACTTTGCTGAAGAATCTTCTTATCATAACTAAAAGTTATTTGTAAAACAGCTGTGAAGATTTAGTAGGATAAAAATCTAGACAACTCCACATTTACTGAGCCCAGTAATATTATCCATGTGGAGTCTTCCCGGCAGCACATGCTGTGGGAACAGCAGTTGTCATGCATGCACCAGTTCACTTATGGCCAAAAGTATTTTTTTAAATAATTAATATATTGTGGAACATAATTGCATGCTTCATAAGTGGGCCTGATGCAATTGTAAATAAGTTCAAACAAAGAGGGGAGAAAATATACTAGTCTGTACTACAAAACCTTAAAAACCACTAGAAATGTATTTAAGATATTGAGTACTCCAAATAATATCTCAAAGCCATATCAGCATCTACAGACTTTAAACCACAGGTGCGTGCAGCAGCTTTTAAAACCACAGCCAGCATTATCAGCACTGTGATCAGCACATTATGGTCTCCTGTCCAGAGTCCCAAGGGCTCAAACAGTGTCTGACTGCTCACCAGGCAGATCTCTCCGGAGCTTGTCGAGGATGGGAAGACATAGTCTGAGGCACATGGATGTGATGCCCATGACCATAATTAGGATGCATTCTGTGAGGATGTGGAGGAGGCCGCTCATGAGCACGTCTATAATGACAAAGAACAGCCACAGTTAATTTCACATATTTTTTAGGATGAAGAAACCAACACCCCATAACCAAAATGTTACAGACCAAATGCCTTTAAAATAACTCACCATGCAGTATTTTAATTTCTACTTTAAAGTTATCAATCAATTTAAACACAGATTTCATATTCAAAACCAAACCAGCTTCAGCTACAGTGACCTGCCCTTCACTTGGTAGTCATGACTACAGAGACTGAGAAACTGTTTAATCTAACCTCAAAGGGCAGGTAGGAAATGGAGGGCCACATGACAGTCATGCTCAGATTCAGTGTCATTCACAGCTCTGCTGCAGATTATTTCTAATAAAACTATACTAGCAAGAGTAATTAGGGGAAACTTAACATTCTAATCAGAGGACATTATTCTTGAAACATGTTTGCATCATAGCTCAGGTAAACAGGGCACACAGTTTTTATCCATGCCAGCTGGTACAGAACAACTATGGAATTGAAAAAAACACTTAACTCCTGCTGATTGATTTCTGTTACTTTTCCACTTCCTATTTTACCTCCTTTACCACAGAAAGAAATGGATTAGGATTTTTTCCATTGCTTTCATTGCAAAAAAGATGGTTTATGATTCAATCTAAAAACTTGGATTATAGCAAAAGCAGTATACGTTCTCCAGGTTTAGTACCACCTTAAACTACCTGACAAAGCAGACCAGACATTTTCTAAATGTACACGTCTAGAGAGGCAAAAATGTACTTAAGAGCAAACTATTCTAATCACTGTAAAGTGACACCTCTCCAGAAAAATCTGTCAAGCTGGCATAAATTATGTGAAAACTGTTCATTTTTTGCACTGGTACAGACTAACATGGGAACAGACATATCAGCAGAACATACTTGTAGTCTTACTTCCTTTCAGTTTATCAAGTAACTATGGGGAAAAAATCCAAAATAATACAATTTAATTTAAAAAAACAAAACAAAACAAACATAGCAAAACAATTTCCATAGTTTCATGAAACCTCATCATGTAGACTCATTTTCCCTAAACCAAGTCTTAATCTAAAAGAAACATCTTTAATTTATAGAAATAATGTATAAATGTGAAACTCCTAGGCTGTCCATCCTATGAGCTTTATGGGTGGGTAATTAGACAAAAAATAAACAGAAAGCCCTTATGTTATACAGATGCACAGCACCTTGATACATGACAGTGCATATAAGATTGATTTTGCACATAATTTGAATGAGAACTAGAGGGGTAAAAAAAAAAAAAAGACCAAGGGCAGAACAATTATATAGAGTTACAAACCAAACTATAAGAAGAGAAATATCACTGAGCAAACCGACACTGTCTGACCAAGACTGGTGACTTCAGAGAGAATGTCAAGGAAGAACTTACTATCAAGATTTGCCTACAATTTCCTATACATGTTCATATTCCTATACAAATTCACTAAGCTGCAGAATTGCCAATATTCACAACCCTAATCCCCAAACTGGAAAATGTCCAGATCTGATAAGACAGCTAGCACAATTATTTTTTCCTAAAATGCTACCTTGCTGTCTAACAGCCACTGGCTTCTCTGTCACATGTCATTTGTGGGCAGTTACTGCCTATAGATACTCAACCTGGAAACTGCCTCAAAAGCTGCAGTTAAAGCAGAATCCTCTTTAAGCATTAACTTCTAAATGAGTTTCAAGTTTGTTATGAGTCAAATTTCTATAACAAAGTTAGGAGCAATAACTAGAGAGCTCATTCATGAAATTCTCTTAGATATTTAAACACATTACCTGCAGAATTAAAACAAGCTCAGCTAATCTGTGAATATGAAGCTACTACTGACCTGCTATCTATTGATACTAGTATCAACACTCTAGTTAAGCAACAGTAGTAGCATGTCTTAGTAGCTACATTGCAACATTGACCACATTCCCAGTCTCCTCTTGTAAAGCAAAAGGCATAATAAAGATATGTAAGTATCTAATCTGTATTAAACCCAGTATATGGTCCCTTATGATAATTTGTTCATTTTATTTTAAAGTATTGGTTATATAAAAAGAATCTTAACTGCATCAAGGCAAAACATACTGTCAAGAGACATTTGACCAGAGTTTACAATGTACTCTCCGGGCTGTGGAACTTGAAAAGGAATTCCTGCTTATTATCCAGAGTAATGGGCAAGAGAAACAAGCTCCTCTTATCTTCCATGCCCCCTTCATGCCTTACCTGGAGAGACTATTGAGAGATGTAACAGAGCAGGGTCAGTCCTAATGCACATGTGACTGTGACCATTTGTAAAGACACCTCTTACCATGGTTCAACACTAACAGTTCCTAACCATGCAATTAACAGTTTGAGATTCACATGCAACATTTTACAAACCTGAGGGAAATTAATTATATGTTTAGATATTGTTCTGAGTACATTTGTGACATACGTTGGGTGTTGCATCATTCTTCTTCTCTGGACCTCCATCCTCTGGATCACTTCATGAGGATGTAGCCTCTGTGCTGGAGGTGCTGTAGCAGGGATGTGATGGGATATTGGCTGGTGTGTTGCAGGGAGATGCTGTGGTATTGGAGCAGCTGCATTGGCTAAGGGATGAGTTGGTGGTGGAGGTGGAACAGGATGAGAAGATGCATGAGAGGAGATTGAAGGATGAAAGGGATGCACTGGATGAGGGATAACATAATCCACTTGAGGTGGAGGTTGTGGCTGTGGAGGAGGATTTCCATGAGAGTGAGGACATGCAGAAGCTTGATGGTGAAGAGGTCTGGTCAAGGAAGCATCTGCAATGAAAACATAAGGTGCTTTTAATTTGGTCAATTGCAAGCTTTGACTTGAATTTATTTTAAGTAGTATCGTCACACAGGCATTTCAGAATTATTACATCAGTTTAAACAATAGCAACATGGGAATATGTGTTTATGCAACTTTTAAATAAAGTGATTCTAGAAGTATACCCTACAAGAAATCTGCATTTTCTGCAGCCAAAAGCATTCTGTTTTGTAATACTGGCAAAAAGAAGAAGAAAAAAAAAAAAAATCTGTGTAATATCAACTGGAAAAGGTACATAGAAAGGTCTGGGTTGGAAGGGACTTCAAAGATCACCTTGTTCCAAGCCCCTGCCATGGACAGGGACACCTTAACACCTTCAACTAGATAAGGCTGCTCCAAGCCATGTCCAGCCTGGCCCTGAACACTTGCAGGGAAGGGGCAAACACAGCTTCTCTGGACAAGTTGTGCCAGAGCCTCACCACCCTCACAGGGAGAATTTCTTTGTTAAACCCAATCTAAATCTACTCTCTTCCAGTTTAAACCCATTCCCCCAGTCCTATCACCACAGGCCCTTCTCAAAGGTCCCACTTCAGCTCTCCTGGAGCTCCTTTAGGCACTGGAAGGTGCTATAAGGACTCCCCAGAGCCTTCTCTTTGCCAGATTGAACAATTCTAACCCTCTTGGCCTGTCCTTGGAGCAGAGATGCTCCAGCCCTCTGAGCACCTTCACCTCCACAGACTCACTCCAACAGGCTTGTCCTTCTTGTGCTGAGGAGCCCAAACCTGAAGCCCTATTCCAGGTGGGGTCTTCTTGAGGGAGGAGTAAGAGGACAGAATCCCCTTCCCATATTACTTTACATTTGTTGTTTAATTTTTAAAAGTTTAATACCCGTCTTTCTGGGTTCACTATTCTATTGAGACAATAAAATTTAAAAAAAAAAAAAATCACAATTAAATAAATGATTCTGCTAAAGCAGATCTCAGTGGGGGGATGGGACAAGGGACCAACCAAGGAAAATGAAATAAAAAGCCAGTGCTAGAATACAAAGAAGATGAAAAATATTTTAATAGCAAATCCAGTTTTGAAGTCCAATGTTATTATGGTCACTTATAAGAAAATATTTTACCTTTACCTTGGTCCTGTTCAAAGCCCCTAATTGTTTAAATTATTTCTAAATCTGTGTTTACTAGGCCAGCTCTAGGATCAACTTGAGCAGGCTGGAGTGTACCCCTGCTGCCAGGGCAGCGTGTCAGCACTACGCACAGGGAGAATGCATGCACGGGCTGAGCAGTACTCACAGGGAGAATGCATGCACGGGCTCAGCAGTACTCACAGGGAGAATGCATGCACGGGCTCAGCAGTACTCACAGGGAGAATGCATGCATGGGCTCAGCAGTACTCACAGGGAGAATGCATGCACTCAGTCAGCAGCACTCACAGGGAGAATGCATGCATGGGCTCAGCAGTACTCACAGGGAGAATGCATGCACTCAGTCAGCAGCACTCACAGGGAGAATGCATGCATGGGCTCAGCAGTACTCACAGGGAGAATGCATGCACTCAGTCAGCAGCACTCACAGGGAGAATGCATGCACGGGCTCAGCAGTACTCACAGGGAGAATGCATGCACTCAGTCAGCAGCACTCACAGGGAGAATGCATGCACTCAGTCAGCAGCACTCACAGGGAGAATGCATGCACTCAGTCAGCAGCACTCACAGGGAGAATGCATGCATGGGCTCAGCAGTACTCACAGGGAGAATGCATGCACTCAGTCAGCAGTACTCACAGGGAGAATGCATGCACTCAGCAGTACTCACAGGGAGAATGCATGCACTCAGCAGTACTCACAGGGAGAATGCATGCACTCAGCAGTACTCACAGGGAGAATGCATGCACTCAGCAGTACTCACAGGGAGAATGCATGCACTCAGCAGTACTCACAGGGAGAATGCATGTAGTGGCGGCAGGACGAGAGCGAGGCCTGGGGCGGCGGCTGCGGCTGTGCCACGATGCCCGAGCCGTACCCGTCTATGGCCAGCGCCTGGCTGGGCCCGGCGCCCGCCTGGTGCCCGTAGAGCGCCGTGCGCGACGAAGAGCCAGGACAGCACGGGTCAAAAGCCGACGTTCCGTGGAAAGCGCCGCTGCCGTGGCTTCTGATACCACTGCTGCTCAAGTCTACTGGCAATGCCTGCTGCAGAAACAAACCAGCTTTTTTCAAGCCACTCTTTAGACACTGAAAGCAAGCCACAATCAAACATCAGATTTTAAAATAGAAAAAATAAATACTACCACAAGCAACTGGGATCTGAATTTTGAAGTTGTATGGCTTGACTCTGGAACATTTTAAAAATATAGTTAACATTTCTTATTCCCTAAATTCATTAATCTGGTGAGAGAATAACTTCCCTACACGAGATTCTGTAAAAACCAACCAAACAAAACACCCCAAAAACCCCCACCACCCCCAAAGCAAACTAAAAACCTCAACTAAAACCCCTACAATTGATAAGTTAGATTGATAGTTCTGCATACTGTAACTTCACACTGTACTGTTCTTTCCTATGACTGTATTGTTTTACAGCTGTGATTTAATTACTGAAAAAGTCCTAAAATCAATGCTTTTAGAGGAGCAACTCTTTTATACTTTTCATATACAGAACATTAGACTTGATATTTTTCTTCCCTCAAAGCAGCTCAATGATTTGCATTGCAAAACTACTATGATGGGCAGAATATTTCAAGGTAATTATGTTAGGTTTGCTATGCAGCCACTCATCTTACAGCCATTAAGAGGTCAGCTGTCAATGATTACTTGAAGGATTATGTCTTTCTATAAAATTTCAGGGTTTTGTATTCATGTATATTACAGCTGAATTTTCCCTTTTAGTTCCCTTCTATAATGCCTGATGCAGAGCAAGAGAGTAATTTATAATTCAACATCCTTATCCTACTCTCTCCTATCTGGAACAACTTGAAATCCCAAGTCACAAGGTGTGACTGTGAGTCACAAGGATTAAACATGCCTGCTCGTGGTAACTGGTGCCAGAACTGCTGCTTGCTCCACACGGGGCGGGCACAGGAGGAGGCCTTTCCACAGGGCAGCTGGAGTCACTGAAGGAAGGAGACAGTGGGACAGCTGGGTGAGGGTTGTGGTGGTGATGGTGGTGATGCTGGAAGTGGTGGCCATGCTGCTGGAAGCAGCTTGTATGTGGGTGTCCCAATGCATGATGAGTCTGTGAAGGTCCTCCACAAGGAGAATGCTGGGGGCAGCACGATGGTAGCCTTGGCATGGCCGGAGGGCCAGTTTCCAGTGTTGAATTAGATGCAGCTCTTCTTATTTCATCTTGAAGACAAATATTGAAGTGAAAGAAATTAGTAAAGCTGATCACTATAAAGCAGTGTCTTAAACAGAAACAAAACACCCTGTACCTCACAATTAAGTATTTAACCAATTGAAAACCAGAGCTAGACTATAACAAAGCAAACTAGATACAAAAAGTAATATTTAGCTATACCTGCCAAATGAACCTAAACGGAATGGTTCAGGTGGAAGTACTCATGGCAACTACTGGAGGACATGAACTGACACTTGCCTTATTCTACAAATTTAAGGCACATCATCAGCAGGGAAAGGAAGAAAAATTGTTCCTGTGGTCAGTGTGCAGAGACCTTAAATTCCTGTCCAGCTGTGGCCCACTCAGGTTAATTGTCCCTCAGCACACTTGCAGACAGGGCAGCTTTGTTTCAGTGATGTCATGAGTGCTCTCTGTATATACAGCTCTATTCAGGTCTGTATAAATGTGCTCCCAGGGGGTTATCCACAGCAGGAGATATACTCAAGGAATCCAGATACATCCTTCACTTCCTTACAACACACATTGAAATAACACCTCTGTAACACACTGAAATGAGAGGCTTAATTCCCAGTGAACTACATTCCACCTCCTCAAAAAGCAAGGATGTGGTTTGTTCTGTATAACCAAATCATTCCAACAGGCACAAGTAGAAGGCTCCAGCAAATTTCCTGTATCTTTATGGAGAAATCAGTGGTCTTTTTCAGATTCCTGTCCTCTCAGTTTACTACTGTTAGGTTCAGTACTAGAAGTTCACATGGCATTTAATTTAGAGAATGCTGATTAACTTCCTCTACCTCCCTTGTACTCAGAGGCAACACAACAGCTCAAAGCTTATTCTGTACCTCCAGTTGAAGTGCCAGCAGTGCTGCCACTGGGGAGACTGGGAGTGGTCTCTGGTGCTGCAGGGGGCTGGCTGGTGGAGACATTGGCAGCTGCATCAGAGGCCTGCTCTGAGGTAGATGTACTGGAGCTGGAAGTGGAAGCAGAACTCACGACCTGCGGCTCCACTCGAGCTGATGTGGTTGGCACAACTGTCGGCTCTGGGGAAATAAAAAAAGCTTTTATGTTCTTTAAGCTTTAAAAGTTGCTGAGGTTTTTTTATTGTTGTTACTGCTTTTGAACTATTTTACAAGACATTCTCAATTCTGGCCTTGCCAGAAGCTAAGAAAGTCAGAACACAAAAACCTGACAAGCTTGTGTGTGGAAAGAAAATGAAAATTATCTTTTTTTTCCTCTCATGTGTTTTTTATCTACTCAAGTCTTAATAATTAACATAAAATCAATTCTCAACCAAATCTGACATTTAAGTTTTATTTACTGGATAGAAAAACCCCTACTATAGAAGAGATTAAATTACTTCAGTACTTTATAATAAAAACACTTGCTGATATACTCCATTAATCCACAGGCAAACTACTCTATGATTAAGTATTATCCTTATAACTTTCTACTGTCTATGAAGAACAGAAAAACTTTTCAATCACTCACCAAGAACAGCATAACATCTAAACTAGCAGTACTACTTTACAAACTTCAATCATTCCAGATGCACAGTACTAAAGGCTTTAGCAAGATAAGCTTGGTTTCTAGTCTCAGCACATACTAAAAGCAGATTATCAATATCTGAGACTTCTCTTAAAGGTAGACACCTGTTCATATTACATATTGCAAAGCCAACAGTGAGCAGTATATCTGGAAATCCAAAGCACTTGATGAGTCTTGTCTTTTACTAGATAATTGTAAACAAGTTAAAATTTAAAACTATACTTGGTGGCATAATTAGAATTTCGTTTTGAAAAAGACTTTGACTATAAGTTTGAAATTTTTCTTAAGTAATGAAAGGTAATGACATGACTAAGAATATAAGATACCATAAAAGGGAAGATTATCAGAAACAGCTCAAGTTTTTTTAGTAAAAACATCTGCAGGGATATCAGGGGAGGAAAAGAGCATCAAAAAACTTAAAATACTTCCTTTACACAAAGTCTCAAAATAAAATATGAGTAGGTTTCAAGATTTCTCTCTATATCTAGTAGGAGTATCAGCAACTTAGTGAGCAAAGGAATAAATGTATCTTCTCTCTCACAAATCTTCCAACTCATCACATTAAAAAAACATGACCTGATATCTACATTCAAATTCCTCTTACTTTTAATGTGGCCTTCCAATATACTAATTTTATTTACTTTATGGACAATGTTTTGGGTGAAATGCATTAATGTTTAAATTGAGAAAACAAGAGCAACTTTACAGAACATGTATAGCCTACAATGAGAAGTGATCAGCCAGTGCTCAGGCCAGTGGCCACCTTGAGTTCCCTCAGGCTCAGGTTCCCCACCAGCCCTTACAGACACTTCTGATTCTCCCCTGCCCAAAACAGTGAAAAACAAGGAGCTTGGTCCATTGTCAACTACAAGCTAAGAGAAACTGAATATTTTAACACACTGCCCAGACATTAGCCCAGGAAGACAGAAGGGGTTAGGATCCTTATGCTCAGGGAAGCAGCCAGCCAAGTTTTAAGACCAGTATCTTTGATGAAATAGGTAAAGTTGGGATAAACTGCACAGCTGCCTTTTACAGGGTTAATTCAGAAGTCTGATCATTTAACACCACTTCATGTGTGAAATTTGATGCATAAACCCAAAAATAGTATAGTCCTTAAATCCTGGAAGATTTATCTTGGGCATTTCCTCTAGAAGGCAGCAGAAACAGCCAGTCTTTAACACACATTACGGAAGTGTATTTTAAAAATAACTTGGTTTCTGAAGACAAGACTAAATTCTGTAATAGGAATTTTAAGAGTAAATTAAATCAACAGAAACCTACACTGCACCCCTTCAACAACAGAGCTGTTGGAATATTTCACAGTAAATCCCTAAAAAAAAAAAAAAGAATCTGTACATCAACTCATCCTCTACCTTAAAAGCCATTAACCAACCAAAATTATTCTCAAGCCTTTCTGACTCTCCATCCTGCCCCAAAACCCATGACAACTTGAAGAGTTAGATATTGCATGATAGTAAGCTTGCAATGTACTCAGGGACAGAACCACAACAGGACAAAACTTCTGTTCACATTACAAATAACGTGCACCCAAGAAATCCCCAAAGCCACTACTATCTGCAAATATTAATGTGCAAAAACATACATGAGCTTCAGTTTTTCTTCTCCCAATTTTTTGATAATTGATAAGTTTCTCTTATGATCTTCAGCAGGAATAGAGTTATTAAGTGTCAGCCGGTTTTAATGTTAGGAACAAATGAAAGGTTACAGCTTCAGAAACCTAACACACTTTACTAGTTTAGGGTTGGGCTTTTCTTCTTTTTTTAAAAGTTATTTTTACTTCAAGGCCTGAAAGAACAGTCACTATTCCAAAGCAAAGGCAATGATAGACTTTCCTTTTATAGTGCTACATTGAAGTGCATATTTTTCAAGAAGTAGTTCCAACCTGTTCTGTAATTTCTGCCTGGTGAGTCAGCCCTCAGACACACACCCAAGGCAGCTTTGGAAGAAAAACTGCATCTTTAGATCTAAAAGACCCATTGAAAATGGCTAAACTTTAAATTTTGAAAGGAAGGGCACAAGAGGATTTTCTGACAGGCTTGGAAATCAGATATTCTCATAGAAGGGTACCTTCTATCTGATGCAATTAACTCCAGTGCCCTTACACTGCCCATCCTGCTCCTGGAGAGATTTCTCTGACAACGGAACTTACCATCTTCATCCACAGTGAGGTCCACGACTTCGGCTGCGTTCTGCCTCAGGGGCTGGATGACGGTGGAGATCCTGCTGCGGGAGCGCTGCTCCGGCGGCCGGGCAGCGTGCGAGCTGGAGCTCGGTCCCCAGTGCGATCTCGAGTGGCCGAGCGCAGAACGAGACCTTAACAGAGGGAACACCTTAGCTACTGGCCTGCATTTGGCCATCACTGATCTCTTCTCCTCCTGTCTGAGGAGGTACTCCTAGCTAGGAGATTTTTTACTATTAGAAAAGCATTTTATTACATTGAGGTATCCCGTGACTCCACTTTCACCAAACACACTTAAAAACACTATTGCAGCCTTTACCAGAGAACATAACAAATGCTCAGCATGGAGAGTTTAAAGGTCTTTAAACCACAACCCATGTACATGCAGCTATCTTTAAAAAAAAAAAAAAAAAGAAAAAAAAAATCACTCTGAAACCCTACAGCCATGGCCAGGCAGCAATTATAGCTGAAGTTGTTTTAGCTTTGTAAACAGTAATTGAGGAGTCTCCAAATCCTATACTACTCCTGTGCAGTCTGAAACAACAGGTCTATAAATGATGACAGACCTATGAAGACAATAAAAATTTATAAACATTAAGTACTTCTGCATGTTAACCTGTGACAGCGTACTTTCAGAGGATAAGTTTTATACTTCAAATTTCCAAAATGTCTTGACTGTGCAAAATCTCTGGACCTTTCCCTCTAATATTATTTTGCTCCCTCTCTTCAGAGAACAACCACAGCTTTCTGTGATACTTAAACTAAAATGCAATGTGGCTTGAGGAGTTCCTAAGCCTGTAACCATACCTAAGGAAAGGGATAGGTTTATCTCTGTATTATAACATGTAGCACCCATTCTGTTCAGTTTAGCCATGCAAACCCTGACACTCAAGACAATGATCCTTGGAGTGTGTATTCCCTTTGAAGCATACAGTCTTTAATTGAGGGAACAATATTTTTACAGTCTCATATTTACCATTGCACTCCCAAAAAACTTTGACTCTCCAGTATTTACATAAATTATGTGGCTCTTATTTTCCAATTTGGAAAAACAATGTACTCAGACTTCAGAAATTCAGAAGAGGAAAATGTGAAGAAAAGGGAATGACTTCACTAAAAACAAACAAAACCTGCTGCACAAATCACCATGGAGCTACTGCTGTTTTGGCTGTAGCACTGCAGAAGGTGAGGGAAGAAAGAATTAATTTTTTCAAGTCTTAAGACTATTACAGAAAATACATCTTATGATGCTAGGAATATACAAAGCTGTTTATTTTTTACAAGCATCTAGCTTTAGGTAGGTTTGAATTTGAAGTTTTCTTCAAGGAACTCCACTTTAATAAATTCGGTAAAATCTGAAAATATGGAACAAAACTTCCAGAGATTCTTGGAAGAACAGGAAAGCATATACAGCAGCAGCAGCTTCAAAAAAGTAGGCTGCTTTCCTGAGAAATGCTCAGCTAATCCCTAGATAGTCAACTCAGCCTACACATGCTCTCTCTAGGATCTCACTGTGTAGCTTTGTTTCCCCCAAATTCTGCACATCAATCACACTAATACAGCCACCTCAACCCCAGATGAGTTCAATTCTAAAGCTTTGGCAAACCTGTGCTTTGGTTTTTTTGTCATTACTTTGTTTGGGGATTCAGGATTGGGGTTGTTATTGATTGGGTTTTCTTTTGTTTGGTTTTTTTAATAAAAAATGCGTACTGTGCATTCTGGTTAGCAGTGACATTACCTTATGGGCTTTTAATGGCACAAAGCATCATGACAAACCCAGAGACAAGCAAAACTTTATTAATACAAAGAGGTGCAGATCTCACCTGTAGTTTTCACCAACTGTAACAATCTCCACTTCACTGTCTGTTGAGGTAACATTTATTTCTTCGTTAGCAGTGACTTGGGGAGTGGAGGATGCTTCAATCACCACAACATCTTCATCAATACTTCCTGGTGAGGAAAAAGAAGAAGAAAGTTTCTATGCTTCATTTATACTTCATTCACCAACTGTCATTTTAAGAGATTATTTTTCATAGATTTAAAATATGTAGGCAGGGAATTCCATGGTGTATGTCAAAACCTTAGGTACAACTGTCAAATACACAACCTAATTATGAAAGGGAGCAATTCTGCTGTAAATACTGAAGCAAAAAGAAGGAAGGAGACAGAAGACAGTGTGGGATAGGTATGCAAGCTTGCATTACAAGCATTGAAAACAATTGCAATGAATTTTATTATCTGTAACACCAACAAAATTCAGTCATTTAATATAAAAACAGAACAAACTTACAAGCTAGCAAAGCAGTAGTGGTTTGTTACCACTAATAGCTTTTAAAAAAATGTTTTTATAGGTATCAGTCTCACAGCTAAACATTGACAACAGAAGAAAAATGATCCACCAACTAGTTTATACTTGCAACAAAATTAATCTCTTGGTGTTTATAAACACCTTTGTATCTAGACTTTTTGTGGCATTCACAATCTCTACTACACAGAGGAAGATAAAATTAAACTAAGAATGATAAAGAAAAGCAACCAAAACCCCACAAAAGAGACAAGTTTACTTAAGAAACAACTTCCACTTCAGGAATAACAGTTCCAGTTCCAGCCTAGCAAGCAGACACACGAAATACTTCTATAGAGCTGCAAGACTGGCAGTGACAAGTCTGAGCTATCTACAAGACTTAAATTGAGCTATGGATTATTCACTGAGCACAAAAGAACTAAAAAACGAGCTGTATAGCTTAGAAATCACTAACTATCGTTTTGGTTTCTGCAAATTGCCTCAAGGAAGTGCCTGAAGAATTTGGTCTCATTCAAGTCAATACTTCCATCCTGTATGCACTGACTGTTCTCAGCTGCTTTACCCAGTTACATGTGGGAATGAGTACTCATTTTTATCAGTTTCTCTGCTTTGAAAAAAGCCCAAACTGCATTACCTATTTCCCAACAGCCTTTGTTTCTGACCATACTTATCTCAGAAAGATTGCTGGCTAAAGATGTAAAGAGTGATGCTTCCAAACACCGATACTAATAAAACTCTAGCAATTGGAATCAGTGTGGAACAAAATTAGTTCTCAGAACTTGCATGAAAATTTTGGGGAAAAGTGCACATACTGCGAAGTCTAAAAAACAAAAGAACATTCCAAAACTGAAAATACCAAAAGGCCAATTACTGGGAGTGAAAGGCAGCAGCTAAAGCCATCAGCACATTCAGAGGAATGTAAACTTCGTGCCTATCGGGGCAAGCAAGCAACAGCTTCCTTACACAAAACTATCTCAGCTGCTGTCAGACAAAACCACCCGGCCAAGCAGCTGGGGAAAGTTCCCTGAGAAAATCCCCCAGCTCTTCCTTCTATCTTCCAAAGCTGCACTTCTCTGAAATATAAAAAATTTGAGAGCACTCCTCAGAGGCCACACATCCTCAGGCTCAGTATTTATTCAAATTTACAAGAGGTGCAAAAGTAGAAAGATTTAGGCTTAAGTATGATTTTGTCACTTTAGAAAAACAAGTTCTCCTTGAGGACAGAATAATCTACCATGTAGATCTATACTGAAATTCACCCAGTGTGCACCTCTACTGAAATTTTGACCCAAGCTTAGCTCATGAAAACCAAAGGGAATTCTTAACTGAATATTTACACAATTCAGACACCTTTCTCAATGTTCGAAAGCTCAATTTATTCAAT
Source organism: Vidua macroura (assembly GCF_024509145.1). Taxonomy (NCBI): domain Eukaryota; kingdom Metazoa; phylum Chordata; class Aves; order Passeriformes; family Viduidae; genus Vidua; species Vidua macroura. The sequence goes on from NC_071582.1 coordinate 8,208,731, forward strand.
CATTTTTAAAGCACTCCTTTAGCTGAGAGGTGATTGTACCAACTACACAAATCAGACTGTAAAAACCATCAGGACTGGTACTGAATGAACAGGTTTTGTGACTTCCAAAATAGCAAATAAAATCTTTAGGAAAACAGTCAAAGTTGCTCCAAGTAGGATACAGCATAGACATAGTTTAGACATATGCAAGTTCCTTCTGTTCATGCTTCTAAAAACACCTTCCTAAGCCAAAAGCACAAACTGATGAAGTTGCCATCCCATGAAGTACTTTCCTATACAAGGAACCAATACTTTCTTCAAAATTAAGCAGAAAAACAACTCCTCTAAACTATGTAAATATTTAATTGTTCTATACAGTCCACCATGATACAGTATAATTCACTTTTTTCTTTTAGTACATACCAGTCACTGGCCAGTCATCTGTCTGTAAAGAACTTCAAGCAAAATTTAAAGCATGAATACCTTACACATCAATGCATCCCCTGACTGACTGAAGCTGTGAGAAGCCAGCTAAATCTGGATAATTACAGAGTTAACTATACTATTCCTACAGTTCCTGAGGGTTATCTCACTTCAAGAAGAAGAGTCACTGGACTGCTGACAGCAAAACAGTTACACAAATGTAAGAGATGTATTTTGTACTACTTTCAGAATAATACCTATGGCTACAAAACAAACAGAAAATCATCCTCCTGCAGGCACACATTATTTCTCTGTCATCTTCTGAATCACAGAACACATCAAGAAAATTATACTCTAGTTATTTGTGAGTAAATTAACCTTCAGGCCACCACTGAAAGACTCAGTCTGCATTTCAAGTGAGCTACTTAAAAACAAAACTTCTCTTGAAAATTACAGCAAGGATTTTAATAGTTTCCAAAGAATTTGGGTGTTTTTTCCCTTCTCACATCCACAAATAATATTTCATAGTGCACACAACACACCAAATTTCAGTTTGCAAGTTCTGCATTTCCAATTCAGACCTTTCAATAGCCATTAGTAATTAAATTTTGTATGTGACTATCAAAAATAATCAGGAACTTCTTCATGCAAGTTTTTTTCCCCTCTTTTAGAAGCCTTTTTTTATGATGGAAATGTAGTGCTCAGCTGGCCTAGAGGAAGGGATAAACTGCACATGCTTGAATCCAAATCTGAACATGTGTAAAACTATAATTCTCCCTTAAAAATAAAAACACACTCTTGTCCAGGCCTTACTTCACAAAGACAGTATATCTGTCATAATAAAGTGCTTTATTAAGCGGAATATAACTTTTATAATAAAATAAATATGATATTGGACTCTAAAGTCCAATACTTAGATCAGTAAATGACATATTTTTCCCTAGAAAGTTGTAAGATTACTTCACAACAGAAATTGCTATGTGCCAGTGATAGACCAACTTGCTGCTTTAGAATCAAATACTTTAATAATCCAGAAGTTCTAAGCAAGAGACTAAGTTTTGCACAGTATAACATGTATAATATGTATAATTACACTACTATTTAACTCTAACAGACCATGGCATAACTCCAAAATTAATCAATCGTCATCCCAAGTACCCCATTAAGGGCACAAATAACACTGGTATAATACCTAAATTTATGTTTGGCTGACTGCTGTCATTCTCAGAGGGTATTTTCACATCTGGTTTGCAATTAACATGGAGTTTAACCTCCATGTCTGAGTATTACATGTAAGATAATAAAAGCATTTCACAATACACAATTTCAAATTAGACAGTCTGATCAACTCTTAAGTGAAACCAGAAGAGATTTAAAATCAACAGACAAGTTCCAGTGAGAGAGATGACTTATTCTGAGTTCCAAGCTTTCACTGGATCAGACCAAGAGCCCACTCAGGCACACGTTCTCTCTGCCAGCTGCAGCAGGCAAAAACACTGTGCAGTCAGAGCAGAAAATTCAGGCTACAAATTTTAACTAAAAGCTCTCATACCACCCAGCATCTACAACAATGTCACAGATGTCAGAGCACACTTTCTTGTCCAGTCATTGCTCATGGTCAGCTGTCAGTCGGTCTGTTGAATGTGGGACTATGTGCCTCTACAGCCACTTATGCTCATGAATTAAAGATAATGACTTGGATAGTAATTCAGCTTGAAATGAATAATATCCTGCTAGTATTGATGAGTACTGTCTCCTTTAGCCCTCAAATGTCTTGAACTAGGTATGGCTGGTAGCCCTGCTCTGAGCCTGTCAGCATAACACCGCTGTACAAGGAGCCATCCTCTGTGACTGAGCTGGTCACGTATCTGTGGCTTTGCTCTCGTTCTCAGGCTCTGAAGGTCCTGTGAACCAAGCAGACAGACCAAACACATTTGTCCTTTCCCTCCCTAGATGTCTCAAGATTCCTGGGCGCCAGGATGATCACTCCCTTCCCTGGTGGCCTTGAAGGTCCTGCAGGAGGCCAAACAGGTGCTGTTGATGAGCCTGCCACAGCGCACGGGAGCTGACAGCACCCAGAGCACTGGCCAGAAAACCCAGCAGCTACAAACCCCAAGTGGGAACCTGGACCAGAGACGTGACCCCCTCCTGTCACTGGTGGCAAGGGACACCTCTGTCATCACCTGCTTCCTCTGAGGATTGAGTGAGTGACTCATGTTCTTTTATATGGTTTTTGAGTCTAGATTATGATTATTAGGTTGATAAAGCAAACCACATGTTAAGATTTGACCTGATCTGCAGAGGGTCCAGGTGATTAGAAATCTTTACTTGGTGGTAGCACAAATTCTGTATTATGTTACTTACAGATTGTATTACATTGATTCAACTTAAAGAAATCCAGTGCCATTCTACTCATAAAAATCCTGCTAAGAAAAGAAAGACTTAATTGTAACTAAGATTTAGTGCTGTCAACATTCTGGCAAGAACCTGCCTGCTCCCTTAGGGTTGTGTGATGACAGTTTTTTTTGTACCTGAGACTTACTTGGAATATTCCTTCCAATAGCTGTGCATGATGGGAAAAATTTTCCAAAGCACAAATTGCTTAGAAGTCTGCACCCTGGTGGAAAAGACAGTCAAGTACAGTTTAGGGGATTTTGTCCAACTGTGAGCCATGCTAATTGAAACCTGTACTAACCTTTCTTAACCTTGTACTAAAACCAGTCCTGTGGGCAATGCCACAACAAGCCAATTCTACAAAGAGCATCTTTTCAGCACAGAAAGCTGCAGCAGGGCTGAAGTGAATTCCACACTAACTTCTATTACTGAAGCTATTTAAAGCCCCAATTCACAGCAGATGGATATAGCAACACTCATTATTGTCCACTGCTCACAAAGCCAGGTGCTCCTTTCCTCACAATTTCTCAGTTCTTCTCCAGTAAGCAGTATGGTAAACAGGATACTTATACCCTTCCTTATCCACTAATGCTATTGAGATAAAAGGTTGGAATTATGAGCTGCATCAGTTGGTGTGAGAAAAGGACTGCATGCTGTAGTTTGTAGGAGGGATTAAGTAACTGAAAAATAATCAACTTTAACAACAGGCAGCTCATTTCCACTTAATACCTGTTTATCTTAAACCTGTTAAAATAATCTGAGCATGAAGCAGTATATGCTTAACATTTTCACCAGCCTCTGGCTTGTAATATATTGAATGTCTGTATTCAAATTTTTTTGGGGAGACAGACAACAAATGTTGGAGAATTAAGACAATTTTCTAACAGTAGTGAATAAACATTGTATTATCATTCTAAGCAGCTTTGAACAAAATTTGGAGCAGCTTCTCATCAGCATTACATTCTAAGAAGAGAAAAACCTGTCTAGCATTAGTTGCTCAAAAATATAAAATAACTTGTCAGACCCTGAAGGAATCGTAAGTTATTAGGCGAACAGTTTGAACAATTTGTGACAATACAAAACTCTACACAGCTTGTTTTTTCTAACAACACTTTGCAGTTTTCTAGAGTTCTGCTTTATTGCCAAATCAGAGTATGTAAGGTTAAAAAATTGTTCCAATTTAAACTTTTGCTAGATTTCCCTCCACAGACTGCCTCCAAAGGGCAGCTCCAATCCTTTAGATCCAAGATGAAAATCAAATACTTGCAGAAACAGAGCATTTGCCTTACAACATAGGAGATGCAACAACAGCAAAAGTTGAATTTTGCCATCTTTCAAAGGCAAACGTGGAAGAGGATTGTTTCTGTTGGTGTGTACACAGGGTTAAAGAAAAGATTCTGCACTACCTAAACAAAACACAGAATCAAAAATCATGTCTTCCAGCAAAAATGCTGCTGCCTTCTGTCATTTTAACTGCAAGCCCAGTATTGTAATTGAAACCAAGTGATCAACACTGCAATTAGATTATACACCCCTGTAAGCACCTGCACCTTCAGTTGTAAGGATCATTAAACTCCACACAGCTGGTTTTATGTTGGCCTTATGCCCCCACCTCCTGTCTCCCATGAATGAGCTACAGCTGCCCATCCCAGATATAATGAGAACAATGCCTTCTGTGGCACACAGTTGGTACAACAATATCATCTAGCCCCAGGTGTCAGGATGTACTGTTCACACTCTCACACTCCAAAACCACAAGGTTTCACCAGAAGAATAGCTTAAGCCCTAATAGAACAGGAGGGAAAACCCCATATAATGCTATTTGGCTTTTTGGTAAAGGTTTGTTAAACAAAACAACCCCCCTTCACATCTCCATTAATGTGATTTTTCCAAAATTAGCCAAGTTAATTTTATTAATTATAAGAACTAACTTACAAAAAACTTCTTTGGTTAAAAAGGTCTGTGACTTTCATTTCTTGCAACAATCAGAAAGAAATGGTTTTCAGAACAGTCTAAACTAATTTAACTTACTAGTTCTTTAAATGCACTGTATCTTTAGTTAAACATCAACATTCAAAGCAAAGAAATATTTTCTGCAATATCCTCAATATAAATTGCTATTCAGTAGGCTACAAGACTAATCACATCACTTTGAAGCCTGCTTTTTAAAAAAATCAGTTATTACCACATCTTTTTAAACTGTATTTTCTTTTCCAATTATTCTCCTCCTTCCCTAAGTCTGTCCTCTAGCACCTTTACATATATGCCCCAGGCCTCATATTCCTAGCAGAAGTTATTTGTCCTTCAGCACACTGTAAATTCAGCAGATATGTGCCAATGTAGAGCAAAGAAATTTTCCCTAACATTAACAAGCTCGTGTAGCATTACTATCAATACAAGCCTTTCCTCATATAGAAACCCCGTCATGCTTGCTCACTATACAGAGAAGTTGCATAGCTGTTTTCCAGCTGGCCCCATTTCTGTCCTAATTAACTCAATAACCAGAAATGCCTTATATAACAGCACAAAGCTACAAAAAATGTTAATCACATTTTTATCTTGCTAAAAATAGGACACTTTCACAGAGGATGTCTGCTCAACTTCCCATTATATGTGCAATGTAAACAAAATGCTCAAAAACCTTTCCATCAATATATAGTTCCACTGGAAAAACCCCCACAGTATTCACACACACTAAGCCAGAATTGCTTTTCAGCTCCCTGCAAGTGTTGGTCCGGGAGTAGAGGCACGAACGACAGGACACAATCTTTAAAGCAGACCTTTCAGCTCCAACTCACATCAGTATTCTAATCCAAAACTACTGGTGCAGAACTATGAGTTTTTTTCATTCATGACTTGAAAATAAACACTTTCATTAATTAAGAGTGCTTTTTATATAGTATAAAAATTAATCCATTGGACTTTTCCACATCTGTGTGGAAGGAGAGTTGTTATTGATCCTACATCATTTTAGTTACATAGAACTCCATCCTCTCTGAAAATGGTAAGAAACCACTAACTTGGAAACAAATGTGTTAACACAGTTTCTCAAACTGGCTTTTCATATAAATGTATGCATATCCCCATTATTTATTATTTACAAATCATATTTTTCAATATGGTTACACACACATGTCAAATGTAACTTTTTAGGACTAATTAATGTCTATTCCCAAAAATATGCATTAAGATAATTAAGGCTGTGCAATAATTCTTCTGTTTCAGAGTTATATATGCCCAGCCCTAATACTGAATAAGTAGGACTTTCACATTACAGGCTTTACTTCTTGTATTTAAACATCACAGACATTATTTCCTACTGCAATGAGTAACAAGCAGTAATCTAGACTTTAATACTCTGATTCTGCTCAAGCATAAATCCTGCCCTAACATGAACATTCACATTTTTTTTAACCTGTCCTTTTATTTCCAGCCACATTTTCTTAGAGGAATGATCAGCACAGCCTGAGATATGGTTTCACTTATTAAAACATATTTGTCACACATGGTTGCACAGATTAACACCATGCTGTGTTCTATCTACTTCCCCGTGCTCTCTAAAAAGCTGAAATAAAACAGAATGCAGAACTACTTTCACTTGGCAAATTTAACACTCAAGGAAGTCCAAAAAAATCTGCCAATTAACAAAAAAACCACAACAAACAAACAAACTAGGAAAAAACACCCAAACCAAACCAAAACATCCCCCAAAAAGTCTTTCTCCAAGCACTCAAGGATTCAGATACTGTGACAAGACATATTAGAAAAATAACTGTGTAAATCAACTGCCTTGCACTGAGTTTATCTGGGTAAATCATTTGGTATATATATAATACTTTTCTCTCATTATCTCAGTACTAAAGCTACCTTCAACTGACTCCTATTTCAGCTCTTATAACAATGGACTTTTTTCTTTATATTTTTCTAAATTGTCAAGAGCAGTTAAATATTAGCAGATATTTCTACATTCTGAAAATATAATTATTACTACAATCAGTTCAAAGCTAAAATTTTTAACACAATTCAACAGCTAAAACAATAAAAATGGATCAACTCAACAGCATGTGACTAGTCAGACTGAGCAACCTTCCACTATGTGCTTTAGAAGCCATTAACTTTTACGTTCAAGATTTTAGATTTGCTATAATTCTACTCTAAGATCTGAATGTACTTCTCCCATCAAGAATTTAGGTTGCAATGTTCACAGTACTTACAGTAAGTCTATCTGTAGTATTAACCTCAAAAACTGCACAGAATTTATACAAAAGCCTATTATACACGATGAAAGGTAACTAACACAAAATACCCCAGGAATTCAGTTTTACCTGAAGGAACAGCTGTGCTATTCTGGTGGTTTTCACCAGGTGACACAAACAAGTCTTCCTCCCCTTCAGTAGATGAACTGGAAGAAGATTCAGTACTGAGATCATTCTCGCTGGAGCTGCTAGAACTGGGGAGCAAAGCGTACTTTCTTCGAGCTAACACTTCCCGCTTTTTCCTCTGCATTAAAATTCGTTCTTTTTGGTTCTGTGTCCGCTGTGATGAACTTGTTTTCACAGCTCTCTTCCTATATGGAAGTCTTCTTAAAGAACTGTTGTGAAAACAGGGCCTTTTCATCAATAACCCGGGTACAGAGTCTGCCTCAGTCCGAGGCCACTTTTGTGACCTTGCACTGTGAGTTCTACTTGGAGTATTCAACACTGCCTGAGGGTGTCTCACAGGAGCATCTTTTTCTTCATCAGATGTTACTGTGTCAGAGTCTCCAAAATGCAAGCTAGATGAAGGCGATGAGATACAGTCACTAAAAGAGGAATCATTGTCTTCACTCTGTGTTTCTAGATGCTGTCTCAATCCTAAAATTCCTTTATTTTCTTTATCAGGACAGTTTTGAGTGTATGAAGGACCAGCCTGCTGGCTCTTGCGTTTTTTTCGCACCACAATACCTTTTTCTTGGTCTGTATGGTTGCCATTCATGTCCTTTTGCTTTTGAGAATCACCACACAAGTGAGAGAACTCATTCCCTACTTTACTGGCAATCATCTCAACTTCTGCAGTGAAGCTTTTGGCCGCCCCAATAGGCTCAGGGTTCAAGAGGATCCCCTTCAGACTCTCCTGTCTCTTTGGTGCATCAGAAGGAACTTCACTCTTCATATCCGCTTTTAGAGTATAAACTATATTACATTCAGGAGTCCATTTAGACATGGAAAGATTTAAGAAAGGCCTAGAAAACAAAACAGATAAGCATCAAGAAAAGAAGTATTCGATTTTATTAAAAGCAAAGCTAAAATAAGAAAAACCCATTTACTGCTAGGACTAATCTCCCAGTGGGAATGGCAAAACAACAGTAACCAGAACACAACTGTTTCAATATTTTAAAAATACTCCTTGACAATGTATTTTTTCATTAAGAGAGAACTCTTTAATTTGTATTGAAGGGAAGTTCTTATGGTCAGTGAAAACATTATCACTCTCACACAGCAAATACTGGTCTGTGTCACCTGCAAAACCGATGATGTCTGCTTTACTGATACTTAAGCAAGGCAGTTACAGGCTACTGCTTATAGAAGTTACCTGAGTTTTGGCTAAATAGCTCCCATAGCCATCAACTAAAATGCATGCTTATTAAATAAGGCCTGTATCTTCCCCTGCAGCAGAACACATGGACAATAAATACTTCAACACAATACATGGGGTTGTATGGTGTCAGTTGAGCTATAAAAGTCAGTTACTTAGAATTCATCCTTCTTTTCTGACATGAAAAGAATGAAACATAAGAGATTTTGAACTGTTATTATTTTGGGACAAAGCAATAAAAATCCATTTATTACCTTGAGTCTCTTTTAAAAACCACCACACATTAGCTGTACAGTGTACAAAGCTATTTTCAGTCCATGTACTTTTGACTCTTGCCCTATGACAGAAACTGAGCTCATCATAGCACATGTTTCATAGCAGTCGCTATTGGGCAGGCTCCCCCCCGCAAAAATATAAAGCTGCCAATGTATAACATTAGCCTCAAAGAAATACTTTTGTACTGGAAGACACAGACAACAGTAACCTCAGTAATAGATCCATGTTCAATCTGTTTCATCTGCCATCTCAGCCTTTGGTTTAAATTCCCAAAAGGGAATGATGAAACAATTTGGTTCCCACTGTGATAACTATTGGAACTCTTTACTGTAACTAGTATCAGGGGGATTTATGCCTCAGCTGCATAGGCTATAGTGGATACTTGACAGCTTACAGCAAGTTGTGCTGAACTATCAAAAGGCTACTGAAGAAAACACGTGCAACAATGCCTAGAGTGGAATAAGGCTGCCTAAGCAGCACAGCTGGGAATATGCATGAAACCACAAAAACCATCTGAGCTATTCTAGAAACAGCAGCAACAGCCACCCAGAGGGACCCTGACAGGCCTGAAAAGTTGGTCTGCATGAACCTCACAAAGTGCAACAAGGCTAAGTGCAGGGACCTGGGCTGGGGCAAACCCAAGCACAAATACAGGTTGGGCAGAGAGGAGTGAGAGCAGCTCTGGGAAGAACTTCAGAGGGTGTTACTGGACGAGAAGCATACATGACCTGACACTGTGTTTGCAGCACAGAATGTCAATCATATCCTGGACTGGCTCAAAAAAAGTGTGGCCAGCAGGTTAAGGAGGGGATTGTCCCTGTATTCCACCTGGACTAACATGTCCAGCTCTGCAGCTCCCAGCATAAAGACATGGAGCTGCTGGAGCAAGACCACAGAAAGGCTATGAAGATGCTCCCAGGGATGGACCATCTGTCCTATGAAGACAGACTGAGAGAACTGGGGATGCTCAGCCTGAAGAAGAAAAGTCTCCAAGGAGACATTACAGCACCTTTCAGTACCTAAAGGTACTGAAAACTCCAGAGGGACTTCTGAAAAAGGCATGTAATGACAAGGGGGAATGGCTTCAAACCAAAAGAGGGCAGGTTTAGATTAGATATGACGAAGAAATTCTTCCCTGTGAGAGTGGTGAGACACTAGAACAGGTTGCCCAGAGAAGCTGTGGATGCCCCATCCCTGGAAGAGTTCATGGAAAAGCTGGGCTTCAAGCAACATGGTCTAGTGGAAGGTGTCCTTGCCCATGGCAGGGAATTTGGCAGTGGATGACTTTTAAGGCTCCCTCCAACCCACACCAGTCTATGATGGTTCTATGATCCGTGGCAGGTTAAGCAGCCCTGCCTACTCAGGTCCATAATCGTCTGCCTGAATCTCCAAAGTCTTCAAAATGCTAATGCATCCTTATATGCAGTGCTAATATTTAACACTCATTTATTTTGTCATAGAACATATCAATACAAGACTGAAACTACAGAACAGATTTAAATAAGAATTTTTTAGACTGCTCCACATACTGATGCTTTCAGGAGCAGCTGTGAGCTAGCTGTTCCTAACAGATCCTAAAGAGTTACTTATTTCAGTTTACAATGGGTATAAATTGACACATCATCATCCCAGGCAACCTGTGTTCTCTTCATAGCCATAAGCAACTAGCAACTATTACACTCCATAAGATGTTATCTGGGATAAAAACTTTGCAAAAGGCATCAATGCTGCACAACTAACACTTAGAGAAGCTGTAAGTTGAGACGATCTTTCTGGAGATCAAGAACCTTTTGGATCCTAGAACCCCAGCTGAAAAGCCCCATTTGAATGTTCTCACTGGAAGTCCTACAAACGTTTATAGCAACTACTGTTAAATATGAGGCCTATATTCTCTGATAAGAGAGTGCTGCTGTTCTCTCTAGGAATTACAGCAGACAGGCACATCTCACATGCAAGTCAAAAGCTACATTCATGCAAGTTGGAATAAACCTCCTCTTGCCAGTATAGACAAGCAGTTCTTACTTCATCAAAGCACTACTTTCTTTATAGCAGTAAGTTTTAGTGGAATGTATTATATAAGGCTACCTTTTTCTTTAGGGCTGAAAAAAAGAAGTTGCAAAATTGGACAAAACACTTAGACTAAACATTAGGAATACAAAAAGTCTACCTAGAAGGCAAAGACTACCAAAGCTGTGGAGTTCTGCTGTCTACCCTTCCCAGCTCCAGCTCTTACACAGTCCTCACTGTGCTCATCCATACCCTCACACACACGCACCATCTTTCTTTGAAAAGATAAGGACCAAGACTTCCATTTTATCCAATTTCTAGTAAGGACAGGAATACAGCATTCAGAGCGTCCACCAGCACACAGAACAAAAAGTACATAGTCCTTTTTCTCATCCTCCCAAGGTCACCTTTAAGCTCTGTTATTTATGCACCACTGTTTTACAGAAATGTAACAGTCTAGTCAGTCTTCACCCCAGTCCAAAAGCAACCCAGACTCTCCCACAACAACCCTCTATTTCATTACACTTTTTTTTAGAAAATCCACAAAATATTTCAATTTGGGGGAAAAATATTTTTTAATTCAGAACTTAATGTCTGTGAACACAGTCATAACTTGCCAGCATACAGTACATGTCCAGTCTATACATAACTGTTTCCTGTCCTTTTAACATTATAACTTCAGAATCAAAGAGAATTGACCCCTTAATTTTTTTTAAGAAGTAAAAATCTGAACCTTTTCTCCTTATGTGAGCACAACCAAGGGCTGATTTACAAAGGATTCTGTTCTACTCATTGGAGTGCAACCCCTCTCCTTTTTATTGTTAAACTAAAGTGGAGGAATCTCCATCAGTATGACAATTCTGCATGCTGAATGTGATTATCTTTGCATAAGCTCTGTTTACTTTAGTGCAGAAGCCAATGTGCTGAAATACAGATATAGCTATTTAAGTTACAGCAAAAAATTAGTGCAATGACATTTACACTTTGAGAAACCTCAAAAACTACTGTAAGATGACAAAAACCTGAAATTATCACAGTGAAAACTAGTGCATCTGAAGCATTATTTACTGGATTTGTTTTATTCCAACAGGCAGCCTACATACATTAGACAGTTAACATAGATTCAAACATTTTGTATACTTTTACTCTTACAACCATGGAAATTCAACCAAATAACCAAGAGCTTTTAATTTTTGTTAACCAATAGAGATGCTGAAGGACTGTTTACTCACAGGAGAGCTGCTGCCTTCAACTACAAACTTACACAACAGCTTAAACAGGAGTGGTTTTGAAATGAATGACAGCAATCAACAATGACAAATAATCCATTCCTTCACTATTCAGAAATGTTATTACAAACTTCCAAACAAAAAATTTGACCAAAAAAGACAAAGGCTGGACTAGATTTCAGTCCATTTTAAGTATATTCAGTGGTTAGACATAAATGCCCACTTTTCTTCTGCACTGAAGACAAAATTTAAGAAGGACTACAAAAATAATATGCAAATAATTGAGTCGTTAGTATGAGATCATCTGCTGTTAAAACATTAGAAGTTCCTGCAATATCTATTTCTAATTAAAAGTAGTCTTCAGAAGCTTTTTCAAAAAGCAGCAAGATGAAGTAAGCTCAATCAGAATTAGTGTTCCTCCTTCCTAATCAAAACATGTGCCTATTGACTTAGTCCCCCATGTTTCCTCTCAAAGGTTTGATTTATTATCTTCTTTTAAGCCATTATGACTCAATGAAGAGCTGTTAAGACAGCTACCTGAAAACTAAACGGTTATTCTAAGTTGCCCTCTCAGGTGTATGTCTATTTAGAATTATGAAGTGCACGTGGCTTTTATACATTCTTTTCACCACTTAAAAACATTCATATTAATCATTTCAAGACATACAGCTGTGCAAGAAAATTCATGCAAACCAGGAAGTCCCTGGAAATAGCTAAGTCAAAAAACAAGATTAAAGAGGTCTTTACAGCAAGTTTATGATCACATATCAAAGCAAAACACATTTGAGTTGTAAGATGGAGCAAAGGATTTTGTCATTAATAATTAATTTCTTTATAAGCAATCAAAAAGTATGTAGCATTGCAGCACTATAGAACAGTAAAATGCTTCATTACACAACATATAACTCAGTTTTTTGGTATAAACTTTGTTGATGAATACATGTGACCTAATATATCATTACCCTGAAAATGTATTTTCAGCTACATTCTAAAATATAGTCAACTCCCTTCACCACCTATAAAAAAAAATCTCCTTGCATTTTCTGTCCCTTCATTCAGTTCTAACTTTTCTTTGCATATGGTCACTGAACTACCAACTAACTTTTAAAATTAATTCCCTTCCCTGATATGCAGCTTGTATCTGATTTTACTTTTAACACTATTTTTACTGACAAGCTAATACTCATACTGTTAAATTCATGAGAAAATCTTTTTTTCCTCTCATTAAAAAGATGTATTCTTATTCTTTTAGCAAGACTTTTCCATTAGATATATTGAGAAACAGGAAAATGAAAAAGGTTATAAAATTCACAAGGACTTCAGCAATATGAGAAAACCTAAGCACTGTTACTTTCCAATCTCAAGTGCAGGCAGCCAAGCAAGACCAATTCCTGCTTGGCCCTGACACGCTGGAGGCTGACAGAAGGCTCAGGAGCCACTTCAGCAGTTTGACCCCCAACTCAACCCCATGGACATTGAACCTCGGTGCTATCATGCCCTGCTGCTTCAACAAAATAAGGAACTCACTGAGCAGATCACCAAAAAAAACCCCACTCATTTTCCTAAAAGAGGCAGTCCTGTGTTATTCATTTCATTTCTATCAAGCAGGTACAACCTGTATGCCTGTCCAATGCAGAGTAAGTGACAAGAAGAAAAACATCTAATATTCACTTCCACTATCAGGAAAATAAGTGAAATCAGATTTCAAAATTTTCTTCTTCACTTTTTATCACTTCATTAGAAAAACAGGGCTCTTCTAAAGCTTGTTTTAACTACTAAATTTTAGCATCCTACATACTGGTCTTCTAATCTTTAACAGAAAATAAAGCAACTGATAAGTTAAAGATCTATGCATTTTATAAAACAACAACAGTCAGAAGGTAATCTAAAATTCCATAGTGTTTACATTGATATTATCTATCTTTATTCACAGGACAATATGAAATATTATTGCAAACCACTCTTAATTTCCTTTCTGTGCTTTAATGCAGACATGGTGATGACTCCATTTTTGAATGACAAAATCACTGATGAATTCTCTGAGCAGAATACTCACATTCTGCCCTACAGAAAGGTACAGTAATTCAAAGCAACATACACAGTATGAGTTATTAACTGCATCATAATGTTCTGGAAACAGGTTCTTGCTTACAGGCTCCCAAAGCCAGCCCACTACATCCAGCCCAGACAGAAGGGTTTGCCTGTGCTTTGCAGAGGTGCTACAGCTACATGAGCCACAGCAATGCAGGCAGGCTTATCCACATCTTGCAGGCAATTCTAGGAACCATCAGTGGCTTGGAAAGTCTGCTCTTGAAGTAAAAAGTGTTATTCCAAGTACAGTACTATCCTTACTAACCTTCACAGTCATCTCAAAGTCAGACCCCAGTAACTGTACCCTCAAGTACTGTAATGAACAGTATCCAACCTCTACACCAGCAAAGTCTCCTTAATTTTATCCCCAAAAAAATTCTTTTGGGATCTTCAAGGTTTGCTTCCTGATGCCTAAGTCAATTCATTATGTGATTATCTTGTAACTGAAATGTCAGGCCACCTATAGGACAGCTACAGAATGCCTCTGTTGTGCCATGTTGCCATTCACCTCTGAGACTGAACAGCACTGTACTCCTAGGGAGAGACTACTGAAGTGTCTGTCTCACCTCGTCCAACAGAGCCCAGTACACAACAGCTACAAACTGAAGAGCTCTTCAGGACAGGACCTATGGCCTGCTCCAGCTGGAACAGACAAAATGCACAGAGCATGTGCAGCTGCAAGCACCTCCTGTTAGATGCAGAGCCCTCTGAGCACAGGTGAGCTGTGCTGCAGTACACTGAGTCAGTCCAAGGCAGTAAAGGCACCCAAGGAAATCCCAGCCTGAATCAAGCATCACCATGCACACACCCACCTGGACAAGGAATCTGCCTGCCTTTGAACGATGGATGCAAGCAGGTACATCTGACAAAAATGGTGCTCACAAGCACATTTTTCAGTCTAGACATTTCTTTGCTATGTCCTAGGCTTAAATCAGTTAGCTACATTAACACTATATAAATCATGGGTTTAAGATAGAAGCATTATGATTTGGCAATCAGGAATGTTTTGGCTTCAGTGAACTCCAAGACAAACATAACAGCATTGAACTTGGGAATAAAAAGTTGCAGCTTTATAAAATTGTGACAAAATGCAATTTTTTATTAGAACTTAAGATCTTAACTAGAAATTTTCCTTCCCGAGATAGCTAGGAAAGTTCTGAGATACACAGCAATCAAAAATTATTTTTAAAAAATGTTTCTTAGTCCCCCTGACATTTTTGACCTTTGAGGTATGTGTAATTCTTCTTGATGTAGTGTCATTTTGCAAACACTTCTCAATGAATCTTTGAGAAGCAAAGTTAAACATGATCTTTGCCACAGCTGCTAGTAAGAACCTTTCAAGTGAGAATTGTGAAATTAACCATTAGGACAGTTTTATGCTGTTCTTCAGGAAACCTATGAGAAGTAGGGGATTTTACAGATACTAAACTGAACAGATCTGCTAGTTTCAGGGGAAAGGACACTGCAGCGGACTTCTCCACTCTGCACCCAGCAGAGACAAAAGTAAACATTTTACCTAACAGCAGTCAAATATTAGGACTAAACTGTATTGGAAAAAAAAAAAAAAAAAAAAGACACAAGTAAATTGCCCTTACTGGCCTCTTGCTAGTAAAGTCATGAACCAGCCTTCTCAGATTTCACTTGGTAAACACTTAGTAAGGAAGATATAATTTTAATTTAGAGCAATTCCTTTTCCAAATAGCATAAACTATCTGAAACAACAAAATAATCCTGTTTTATCACCAGATCTGTAGCGGTTTGGCTGTTTGCATGTCAATAAGGTTGAAAAGAGATTTATAAAGATGCATATTGAGTAATATTGTATGGGATACATGTTCAAGGATAGGATAATTGCTCAAAGTTGTAGTCCCCTAAGTTTTGTCGGTGTAGCTGCTTCCAAAGTTTACAGTGCTCTTGTAAGAAACAAAATGTATCCACAGCTGAAGTCTTAACTAGTGAACTTCCTTCAAGGTTAAGTACATATTGGTGGTTTTTTTGGTGGGCTCAGGTCAGACCTAGCAGAGAACCCTAATGGGGTAGAAGGAAAGCAAGAAAATGTTTCTTTCACCAACCCAAACTTCTGCTCACAACTCACTTGAAGGAGATTGCACATCAGGAAAGCCATGAGGAACCCTTTACACAACATCTGCCTATGGCAAATCTATCTCTCTGTACTATCCCCATTGTTTACCTGTGAATTAAATCATCCTGTTCCCCATTCCCATCATCACTCCCCCCTCAATTTTCCCATTTATTCAACTGCTTGACATGCAAGCCTCTATCATACATCAACTATGGAGGAGGGAACTATCACCTCTATCTTCTCAAAAGAATGTCCTCACCATTAGAGGAAATACAAACAACTGAAATGAAAGATTGTACATCTTGGAAAAAGAAGGCAGCAACTGCTCTCAGCTAAACATTACTGCAACACAGCCACCTCCAGTGAAAATCAACTGCTATAACTGATCTGGTTATGTAGGTCAACAAAGTTACTAATTGCAATATAAACTGCGAGTCACAGTCGTGTTAAGATACACTCTTAATACACTTTTACAAAAGCCATTGCTTCATAAAAGACGTATTTCTGAAAGGTCAGAATGTTCTCATCTATATTTTGAAAGGACATGCAAAATGCGCAGGAATGCAGTGAGCTGTTGTTCACCATCAAGCTCCCAATACCAGACACAATCTCATCTGTAGCTGCCAGGGCTTCAACCATCAATAAAAACCAGATTTTTAAATATGTGAGACTTCAAGAGCTTTCAAACAGGAAGCTTGGTGCCTTGTACACTATTATTTAATTAAAGTGAACCATAAAATGTTCCTACAGCCTTTCCTACCTTATGAATTCCATAGGTGATTCTATACTGTGGATGAGTGCACAAGACAGGTGACCAGATGTTTGCTCTATCAAATAAACCAAGATCACTTCTTTCCCTATCAATCCTTGCACATCAGCAAGCATCATCCTGTCTAACAGGGTTTGCTTCTGTTCCCTTCCTGCCCCAAGACAGTTCCTTAATCCAAAAAAAGTAAGTGTAAAAACAATTAAATTGCTTAAATTGTTCTGACAGCAAGAACTATGGATATGTGAACAAGAAGAAGATGTCATTTCTGGTTTTAAGACTGGCAAAGCATTGTAACTATTTAAATAGTAGTTTTCCTGAAAAAGCTTTCTACTAAGTATCCAGCATTAATAGACCTTTGGAATTTTCTACAAGTTACAACAAAGACAAGGTAAGACCTTATACTGCACCTGAAAACCCAGCTTTCCTTTAATAGTTTATGCTACAGATACCATGACAAACCCAGGTCTACACAATGAGCAGTCAATTCTTATCTTTTTGTTCAAACCTTTGTTTCTGAAATAACTGCATTAGAATCAAATTATTCTAATTACAGCCAACTCTTACCTCCTGCATTATGTCCTCTTCTGGAGAAGTACTTGGGTATCAGGAATTAAGGGTCTCATTTAATCAGCTAAAGCAACCAGGCCTTGCTTATGATTTAATAAAATCATTTCAAGGCATAGAAGAGCTTATTCAAACAACATGAAAATTCCATGAATGCATACTCTGCCCTAACCACAGAAACACAGACACTTAAAAAGTACATACCCTTAACAGCTGCCCATTGCAACAGTGACAAGCCTAGGTACCTCTGAAGATCCTGGCCTACATTTCTGAATGAACGTTACTTCCTTGTTCATCAGGCAAAAAAAACACCTGAAAATGGTGATTTTTTTTTTTAAACATGGGTTAAGAGAACACTAACTTCGCAAACAAAACAAATGACGTCATAATAAACCCCATTACGCACAGAAATAGAAACTCATTTCCCTAAGGGGAAAATTTGTAACAAATTTGTGACAAAACCCCCGAGAGTGCTGCGGCTGCCCGCAGCAAAGACACTGCTTTGTGCGTCAACGAGGCGCTGAATAAAAAAGGAAAAATACATTCTGCGTGAAGTTCCCACCCGCCGCACAGCCCCGCCGGTCCCCGCTGCCGTCAGGGCGCCGGGAGGGGGAAGCGGGGGAGTCCCCGCCCGGCCCCGGCCCCACCCGCGGGGTCCCCGCCGCCCCCCGTACCTGAGACAGCGAGGCCGCGGGGAAAGGGGCGGGTGCCGCCGGCGCCCTGCGCAGGGCCGAGGGGTAGAGGCGGCCCCGGTGGGCGCCGCGGTGACCCCGCGGCGCTGCGCGGTGCGCCTCGAGAGGCCGCAGCGTCCTGGCCGTGCCGGTGCGGCCGCTGCCCCGGTCCGGTCCCGGTGCGGCCGCTGCGCCGGGCGGGCCCCGCTCTGTTGTGGCGCAGCCCCCGCCGCTCCCTGCCCAGCGCAGCGCGACAGTCGGCGCTGCTTTACAGCCGCCCGCAAAGCGCAGCCGCGCCGGCGCGCGCCCCGCCTCCCGCCGCGCCCCCTGCCGGGCGGCGGCGCCGCCACAGCGCGCGCTCCGGACGGGCCGGGTCAGGGCGGGCTCCTGAGGGCTCCGCACAGGTCGGGATGGGCTCCTGAGGGCTCCGCACAGGTCGGGATGGGCTCCTGAGGGCTCCGCACAGGTCGGGATGGGCTCACGGACGGGCGGCACAGCCCTGGCTGCCTTCGCTGCTGCTGCATTTAGGCGGTTGCGTGTCAGTATATAAAGCGGTGGTGTCAGAGCATGGAGCGGGCTCTGCTCGGTGGTGCCGAGGAATGGGACACAAGGCAATGGGCAGAAACACGCACAGAAAGTTCCACCCGACCTGAGAAAGAACTTCGCTGTGCAGCGAGCGAGCACTGAACAGGCTGCCCGGTACCCTGCAGCCGGACGCAATCCTGGGATGACCCGGCTTGAGCAGGGAGGTCGGACCAGCGGGGCACCCTCTGTGGGCCCCTCCAACCTGACCCTCGCTGTGATGTCCCTTCTAGCACTTGTCTAAAACCTCTCGTTTTCTGCCCAGCGCTGTGTCTCCCTTGGCATCGCAGTATCTCACGGCTGCCTGTCCTGCAGCCAGTGGCCGACAAATCCCAACTCTCCATCCCAGCTCTGTAGAAATAAGAATTTATTTGCCTTTACTGCACAATGCAGTCATGAGTCGGGATGAGGTGAGCCTTGCCCCTCTACATTACTGATGTGCACACCAACGGTGAGGAACCTGTCCCAGACAGTGGCCGTGTGTCACACGGCCAGCACAGCCAACACCAGGCTTTGGGAAGGCTCTCATACAGCAGCAAGCCTCAGCGTCTGCTGACTTTGCAACGGCCAGAGGCCAGGATATCTCTGCCAGAGATGACCTTTCATCAATGTCAGGGTACACATTCCAGCTCCAGATTGAACCACTGCATAGACAAGGGTCCTATACTGTCAGTGACCAGCCACATAAACCCAAGGCTTTGGAGCAGAAAGGCACAGTCTGGTCTAGAAATAGTTAAAGATCTTACTCAGAAGGCACTGCACCAGAGAGTCATCAGTACACAGCAGTTCCTACGTGTTTTGGAGGAGCTAAACAACCTGCATGCATCATTACAAAAGAAGTGGTCACTGGGGAAAAATGCATGTTGACATTATTAATTGCATGAGTTTCTGAACAGAATTTCCTTAGAGCAAAAGTGGATAAAACAACATAGAAATTAGACTCTACTTCAATATATATCCAAAAGTGTACAAAATGCAAAAAGTGATATAGCACATAAATGATGTGAAAATAAAGACTTTTTCAGCTTTATGTGTGAAATGAGAACACAGGAAGAAGTGAGACCCACTTAGAATGAAGGTGGAAAAAAGGATCACAGGTTATTTCATGTGGTTCCATGAGCAAAGCAACAATTAATTTCAGTTTGCAATAAAGACAATAACACAGGTTTTCCAGCATTAACTGTCTACCTTTCTCTACATATTTCTTGTGGTGTTGTGTAGTTTTCTTTTTTTTAAGTCATGCCACATCCAGATAATTTCAGTAAACAAAGACACCGAGCTACAGATGAAATAACCAATGAAACTGGGGAGAATGTGAAGACAGCAACAGACAGTGGGAGGAAGGTCATATCATTCCATGGAGGTCACCAGTGGCTTGGCTGTGTAAGCAATTTTAATATTTTCCATTAAGCACGAGATCCAAAGTTGGAATACTTTACTAAAAATCAGCTGGGGAAAAAACAATCAAGACAATATATGGGAAGAAGTGAATGACCCAGAGGACTAATAGAAGCAAAGTGAAAAAACATCAAATACAAAGAATGTGCACTTGAATGTTAATGACCAAAGGTTTTGGGTATTTGTCAGGTAAAAGGCAGCTGGATATGAACTTCAATTACCAATGTAATTAAGTAAATGACCATCAGTCAACAACATTTTGTAGACATGAAAAAGCAAATATGTCTGTATAATAATTTAGTCTAAATAATTTTCAGAGAGAGAGGTTTCAGTGCTATTGCAAAAATTATTCTTGATATAGTCTTGCAACTTTTTTTAATATGTATCCAAGGAAGATGAACTCTAATCTTAGTGGGACACTCAAGAAAACACAGTATAGATAATATGAGAGGAAGCTAATAAAATTTGGCTGGATTGCTTTAAGAAATGAGACAGAGGAGCATTGTGAATAAGCTGATCAGAGACTAATACCAATAAAAAACCTCACCAACTAATTACGTATTTACCTATTTATGTCATAATTGGTTTGAACTCTTGTGTCAAAGGTGACAGAAGGGTACTTCTTGGTAGAGAAAATGTAGAGTCACTCTGCTCACCAACTGAAAGACATACAAAAGATCATTTCAAAAACAAAAACAAGTGGCTAAAGTTTTCACTTCACAAATTAAAAAGCAAATGCAGTCAGTCTTGATTTTCTTCCAGTGAGAAGTCACAGTGGCCAAATGATCTGTAAATGTTCTAACTGTGTACAAATCTGTAGACCTTTCTGTAACATAAAGGCAGAATTTCTAGGATTTTTATTGGCTAAGATTTCCTAACACTTATTTCAATATGGACCACCAGCTGACAAGAATCTAGTAATTTGTGGGCCAGTCACCCTTAAACAAACTCTTGATAAAAATTAGTTTGTCCATTATTGACTGGTTATTAACGTAATTTTTAAAGAAAGGTGATGTAGAAAATATTTAAGTGCCCAGAATTATTCACTTTTTAAAAAAAAAAAAAAAAGAACCTTCTATCTATGCACTTTCATGGAAGTTTTTTCTGTCATTATCTTAGTATCCTGCAGAGACAGACAGTTGTCTTGAAAATAGATTATTGATTCCTTGGAACAAACCAAAACATTCTCCTTCTCACACTTCACAGGTACAGAAAACCAAAAGATTAAATGGAATAACTCTAAATCACTAATGCAAATTTCAGAATGGCTTTCAGGCTATGGTGTCATCAGTTCATACTGAACTCTTCAACTTCTAACTATAGCTGAACAAAACCACTTATATGCACACCCCAGGGCCTGGCAGAACTAAAGACACAGAGAAGAAACGATCTTATCCAAGATAAAACATGCCAGCCAGCAGGAGATTGCACTTTACATTTTTGGCAAAAAGACTAAAAAAAGTAACCCCCTTATCCTGAGGTGCCTTCAGCAGCTTTGCTGCCTGGCTGGACACAGCTCAGTGCAGGGCTGCTGGAGCAGTTTGCTGGCCCAGAATGAAAGCAAGGCACAGCTTTTTCCAGGGGTGAGCAGCAGCTTCCGCAACAGCCCCGTGGGCACGGGGCCAAGGGCCGAGCTGCACAGCCTCCCAGAGGGCTGGCTCTGCTCTGGGCCCTGCTGGCTGAAGCCTGCTAGCGGCCAGGACAGCATGGCAGGTGCCCACCTCTAAAACTCCGCCCGCAGACAGGAGTGTGGATCGGTCACCCGCACACTGCTGGGGGAGCTGTCACTTGCAGCCAGGGTATTCATCGGGCCATCCTTGGCATTTACATCAGATGTGCTTCTGTAGACTTGACATGGACCATACTCAAGCATATATTTAAATGTTTGCATGAGTTAAGTCAACTTACAATTACTAGTAATAGTAATAAAATGTAAAGCCCCTTGTCGTATGTTGTGAGGATGATACAGAAAACCAGATAATACGGAAACATTTCTGTGTTAGATCACAAAAACTCTGGGATTGATACTTGGATGATAAACAGTCACAACTCCAGTTAGCCCAGATGAAGATCTTAACAGTGAAAACTGGAGAAATAGGGAAAAGACAAAAAATCCTGAAATACTTATATTATGAAAGATTGCTACTAGGAAACAAGAAAAGAATGATCATTTGCAGAATCAAAAATTTAACTTGATGGTTGTCTGTGCCATATATTTTCTGATGGAAAATTTTGAATGCAATTGATCAAAGAGTTTTCAAAAGCTCTGGAAAAATAACATGCACCACTCAGGTAATTTATATTTTTAAGATATATGGAAAAACAAAATACCCTGCATTACAGCATAATGTTGATATAGAAATGGCCCACCAGTCACTCATTTGATTTCATGTTGTACAGCCTGATAAGGCTCTGTAAGGTTAGAAACAGCACTTTCACAACACATGACTTCAGAAATTATGCAAATCCTTACTAAGGTCTCACAGTATCTTTCTGAGATTATCTGATAGCTTAAATATTTAAGTTGCCATATAATTAAGAAGGTGTGGTGTATATAATTACTTGGAAATAGCTAGTTTGTTGACAGTATTTTTAATAGTTCTTTTTCTTATTCAGAAACAAATATGTCACCAAGCTCTTAGTAGAAAGATCATGAGATATTCCTATTTATTCTTTCAGTCCTTGTACAATAATGGGGCCAAATATATTTTTGTGTTTTAATGATGCATCAGTGGCTATTTTTAGAGCAATTAGGTTTAAAACAAACAAAAGCATCCTGCATTTAATGATCTGACTTTGCACTAAGAAATTCAATAGCCATTTCCTAGCATGTACATATGGTTTCAGTGGTAAAATATAGTTGTGTTTGATTTACAATTGGATTTATGTTCTTTTCCTTGCTGTTCTCTAGAAGATTATAATGGGAGCAATTGAGAGATCAGAAATTCATTTTTACAACCTCCTCCGACTCCTCATCATGCAGTACATCAATAATACATCAAAAAGAAAACTATACATTCAGGGTGGAAAAAGCTATTTTTTACAGCACTGATACATATTAAAGTATCAGCAACTTTTATCTCAAAGTGTATCTATTGTCAGGCATTCACTGAAATGTCCCAAATAGTTACTCTTGCTCTGCCTGCAGTCGAGAGAAATAGTGCAGTTTAAAATTGTAGCAACCAGTCAATGTAACATGAGAACTGGGACAAGACTCAGTGTCTTTCAAAGTGAAAAGGATTCTTCCTGCTATTTCAGTTGGTCCAGTATCAGCCTAGCCTCACTCTTTTAAAAAGGGTTAGACTGAAAAAGGAACTGAGTCACTGCATCATGTATTCCTGTAATAAAAAGCTTTCATGTAGTCAGCCCCCAAAGTAGATCCAAAAATCTGTACTAGAAACTTGGATTTCGGAAGCAAACAAACAAAAGATTGTTAGAGTTGTTGTTAACTGAAGTTAAGAATAAAAACACACACTGTAAAAGTCATTTTTTTAAAGAAGCAATACGTTAAGCAGAGAAGTACATAGATCTTTGCAATAATAAAGAGAAATACGTTTCAAGTGAGACAGAGTTCTGTTTAACTGTAGAGACTGTATTTGGAGGTGACCTTCCAGCACCCCAAACCCCTCTCCTTTTCCTGAACCAACATCTCTTTTTTTTAGAAGGGGATATGGACAAATGGGTGGCTGTGTGAAGAGAAGGAAATTGGGACAGCCTGTTGATTCTAGTTGAATGCTCTAGCCAGGCTTCCTTACAAAAAAAAGGCAAGAACCACTTCTCTATGTTTAAAAACACTGAATACCCCTTTATTTTTACAGAGCCCAAACATACTAAAACTGCAGTTTTAATTAATTTTAAAATTCAGGTACCAACTGCATAAAGCCATTAAAGAGATGAGAATGCTGGTGCTTGCTCCTGCATTGTGCTTCAGTGTCAGGTTGGGAATGGACTGGGCAGCAAAGCTGGAACTGGGATAATCTACACAGAAAAAAACCCACCAAGGTATAAAGCCCAGGGGAAAACATGACAAATCTAAGGATATGCACAGCTTCCAGCTGTCTCACATACAAAGTAGACAAAAAAAACAATTTACAGGAGCACAGGTCTGTACTTGTTTAAATACTAATATATGGCCCAAGCATTTCTCTTCTTTGGAAGTCTATTACCATTTTCTAATCAAACCTTTCCACAAATTTCAGAACCTAATGGTAGAAAACAACATTTATTTTGAAAACTGGCAGATGTTTCAAGAGACCAGTAAAGGACTGAGTGTTTTTCTTTAGGAAAAAAACCCCAAACAACCAAACAACACAACAATCAAACAAACAGGAAATTAGAATCCAGTCAACTTGATTAAAATTCCTGGATGAATTAAAAAATATTTGTAGATACCTGAAAAAAAACCAAAATTATAAATAACAACCAATATGATTGGTTAATAACAGCCTATCAAACCAACCTAGTTTTCTATGTCTGGTTCTACAAACATAATTAAATTGAAGATCTTCACTTCAGCAAGGCTCTTCTGTTTCATTGACATTTTCATAAGAAAAATATGGAGATTTGATCTGGACAGAAAATCCACCAATTTGATGCAAAAGTGGTTGTACTTCGAGGATCCCTATTAACAGTATATATCAAATAATATCAAAATGCATAAATACTAAATTTCCATCAAACAAAAACTCCTTATGCATTTCTATATTGTAATCTCTTTGCAAAAAGATTTAGAGACCACACTTACAAACCTGGAGCTGACCCCCAGCTGGGAGGTGCTGCCAAGAGGAGAAGCAAGAGTAGAGTTTGAAAACATTGCAACAGGAGGATGAGGATTCTACAAACACGAGTGCAAAGTTCTGCACTCAGCAAGAAATCAACTGCACAGAGAAGAGTAATTGTTTTAATAAACTTGCAGAAAAGAAACCAGTAGGCAGAGTGGATCATAAGCAGAACAAAGCAAGTTAATGAGGTTGGAAAAGGCATCCACTCTGCTGAGATGCATAATCAGAAGAGTTGACACCAAGGTAACTTTGGGAAGTTGTGAAAAGATTGGGTGGGAGCTAGAGGGGTACAGCAACAAAAAGTCTTGTGTTTCAGAACTGATTAAAAGAAAAGAAATAATGTATGCTTTTCATAAAAAAACAACACAAAGAGAAAGACTGAACAAAAATACAGTAAGTCTCAATTTGTGTAAAAGGATGCTGCAAAAAGAAAGAGAACATTGTCCATATTCACTTGGAATAAATCAGCTAAACTGCAGCAAAAAGTATTTAATCCAGACATTCAAAAAAGGAGACTTAAGGACTAGACTGGACTGCTTGAGGAATGAGTGGAATCTGTGTTTAAGGCTTTAAGAACAGGTTATGCAAACATCCTTTGAGGTTGTTTTCATAATAGTTTATTGTGCCTTGAGGCAGGAGGATGACTGAGAATCCAGGTAAGGTCACTTTTGGCTTTCTTGGTTGCTTTTTATTTGGAGAAGGGACGTGTTAAGTGTAAAGCTTTAACACCTACACAACCTCAACCAACAAGCAATGAGGTTTAGGTATGTCAAGAAATCCCTACAAACCAGTGCAAGTGCTGTATTTGTTATCCCTCTCATCTTCTTTCCAGAAATGAGGCACGCTAAACTTGCCTTCACTAAGACTGGAACCCACACAGTGGGTTTTGGGTGTATTTGCACAACAGTGTACCACAGCAAACCTGACGGCCCTGATTAAAATTTTGCTGCAGTGCTGAATTCAAGGTCATGTGAAATAAAACAGGTCTCTTTCCCTACACTTACAAAAATGTTTCTGTACTCTAAAGTTAGGCTAGCATTCATCTATTAACCTCAAAGTCAATCCTGTTCTATATGATGTTAATACAAATGTTGTCACAAAAGACAGCATAATCAAAAATATATAGTCTTATTTAAGATTGTTGTTTTTATAAAAATCTTGGTATCAACTGCAACAGCAGCATAACATAGCTAAGATGTGCATGCAATTACCAGTCCAAAGTGTGCTTTAAGACTTCTGTGCATGTCTGCTTTTAAATACATAGATTTTACCCTTTGTCAGCTGATTACTTAATGAAAGTATTACTTCAGGTAATTTTGAAATGCACTTCCAAGTGCACTTTGAGAAGAAAAAAAGAGAATGGTGTAACAAGTCTTTTAGGATTCAGAACTTAATTTGCACAAAATGTTGTTCAACAAAGATTTTTTAAATAAAACAAACATTATTTTTTTCATTTTTGTCTATATGTAATTTCTGAATGAAGAGACAGAATAAGAGGACTATTGTGACTTCAATTTATAGGTACTTAAATTCTGCCTCGTTTGAAGATTTAGTAGGAGCTTAACATCTGTTGTTGACAAAATAACTTCAAGAGTTTCCTACAGAAAATGAATGAAAGGGAACTAAGAGGTAACATCTTCCATTACCTGCTACAAGTACAGCCTAATAAATTATAAGAGGTACTTTGGTAAAAATTTAAAACATTAGTATTGTACTTCTGGAATACTTCCAATAACAAACTGTTACACAAACAATTGTTCATTTCCTAAGCTGCGACAAATCAGGGCCAGAACACGCAAGAATCACAGAAGTAGTTAGGTTGGAAAAGATCTGAGATCATCGAGTCCAACCTGTGGCTGAACATAATGTCAGCTGGACCATGGCAGCCAGTGCCACGTCCAGTCTTTCCTTAAACACCTTCAAGGACAGTGACTCCACCACCTCCCTGGGCAGCCGTTCCAGTGTCTTATCACCTTTTCTGTGAAAAAATTCTTCCTAATGTCAAACCTACACCTCCCCTGGTGCAGCTTGAGGCCACGTCCTCCCGTGCTGTCGCTGTTCCCTGGGAGAAGGTACTGACCCCCACCCGGCTGCACCTTTCTGTCAGGGAGTTGCAGAGTGATGAGGTCACCCCTGAGCCTTCTCTTCCCCAGGCTGAGCCCCCCAGCTCCCTCAGCCGCTCCTCACAGGCCAGGCGCTGCAGACCCAGCGCCGGGCTCTCCCCGCACACGGCGGTGCCGGGCACGGCGCTGCCCGCTCCCCCCACGCGCAGGGCGGGCCCCAGGCAGGGCGGGCGCTCCGGGCCAGGTGCGCCGCTCCGCGCCTGCGCAGAGCCGCGCGCCGGCCGCGCTCCATCCGGGCACCGCGCTCATTGTGCGCGCGGCCGCCGCGCTCGCCCGCCCGCTCTAAAATGGCCGCCGCCGCCTCCGCTCCCGCCGCCGCCGCTGCTGCGGGGGCTCCCGCGGCTCCCGCGGCGCCGCCCACCGAGAGCAAGAGGATCAGCGACCTGCGCGTCATCGACCTCAAGTCGGAGCTGAAGCGGCGCAACCTGGACATCACCGGCGTGAAGACGGTGCTCATCGCCCGGCTCAAGCAGGTGAGCGGCGGGCGCAGGCCCGGCCCGGCCCGCCCCGGCGGCCGCTGCTGCCGCCCGGCTCCGGGGGCGGGGCGCTGGCGACCCTGCCACTGTCCCGGTGTGGGGGGCGGGACCTGTCCCCGCCGTGCCGCCGGTGCCCGGCCGGGGTCCGGCTCAACGAGCCCCCCGCGCTGTGTGCCCTGTGGGCCGGGCTGGGCGCGGTGTCCGGGCTGGCGGAGCTCCCCGCCCCGGCTGGCGGAGCTCGCCCCGCGGCCTTGCGGCCCGCCCACCGCCACGGGCGCCGGAGCTCGTCGGGCGAGCCCCGGGGCAGGTTGTTGCTGAAGGGTGTCTGTGCTTCCCGCTGTCCTGTTTTTGAGCTGCCCTTAATGCCATTATGGATGTCGTTGTGGCCTTCTAGTGTTACGGTTCCAAAGAGAAGCGTGTGGATCCTTGATAAGCTGTACTTCCAAAGTGTCATTTTAACAGCTGAAACTCCCAGTCTTTATCATGACTGTTCCCTTGCTCTTCTCCAGCTTTAAAGGGAAAGGTTTAACTCAGAGTCTTTTGCCAAATATTTTTGAGATGCCGAAGGAACTGTTTGGCTTACAGACTTCTGCTGAAGTCAAACTGTCCAGCTTTCCACGGAAAGCCATTAAAAATTGTCTTTTTATTTCTCATTTAGGCTATTGAAGAGGAAGGAGGTGATCCAGATAATATTGAAATAAGTGTTTCAGCCGACACACCCACCAAGAAACCAACTAAAGGCAAAGGTTAGGATCTATTGATATATTTTATATTCTTACCCAGGGTTTTTGTTTTTTTTTTTAATGTATCACCTTAAAGAAGGACTGTGGTCTATATTTTGGGTGCAGTTGTGACTTTACTCCTTATAGCTTCTGTCATATAAGAAGTCCTTTGCCTTGCATGTCTGCTTTCAGTCACTGTACGTAGACAATGTATGGGGATGCTGGAGCAATATATATTGAGATATAGCTAGATAGATGGAAAATGACTGGGTTTAGAGTTGTGTGTTCTGAGGTAGTGGCTGTAGTGCCCACAGCTCCTGGAGAGCTGTGCTGAGTGCTGTGCGTGAGCTGTGACGGGTTTGGCGTGTGCTCAGAGATCTGAACGTGGGGTGTTCCAGGTGCAGGTGGAGCAGGAGCTGCTGGGGGGGCTCTGTGGGGAGCTGGTCCTGTCCACGAGGATCTGTGTGACAGCAGAGGTTCTTGAGCCATGAGCAGGTGCTGAACTTGGCTGGCAATGAGGGCACAGCAATGTGTGGTAGGGGTCACTGCCTGAAGAGGACCGTGTAGTGTGGGCGTGTTAGCATGGTCTCTATTGAAGACACAATTTATAAACATGAGTTTTCTGAATAGCTGTTGAAGCCTCACAGTGTCTAATTAAGAGGTTTTAGTGTTCCTGTTGTGAGAAGTTAATATTTAGATTTTGTGCTGATCTGCTTGGCAGTGATTTTTTTCAGATTTTTCAGCTCTGATTTCTTTTGCATGGGAATTTAAATACTGTTTGTGAGTTTGGAGTCTGGGGAATTTTAGACTGGGTTTGTATTTTCAGTTGTTCTGGGAGCATCTGTGATCTATAGGCACTGGGAAAGGACCTGTCTGCTTTATGCACAGCGTTTTTCGTTGAACAGACACACTAGGAATGTTCACATGTGCTACAGGGGCCTGTTTTGGATGTGAACAGTCTTATACCACTGTCTCTTGTCCTGGGCTGAGTTTTGTGGTGAAAGTGATTATTCAATCAGTCTGGTGCTGTGAATGGTGAAACTAGTGTCTGCTTAGAAAGTTTGAATAACTTCTTTGCAGTTTTCACACATTAGAGAAGTGAAAGGAAATAAACTTTCAAATGTGGTTTTGTTTTTTTTCTTTCTATGACATTACTTTATTCCCTGCTTTAGAAAGGTAACTGCTACTTAAGATAACTACATGGAAGCTAAATAAGGAAACTCTTCCACAGTTTTTCATACGGACATCTAAATGGCTCCTTCTTCTGCTGTGACAAACACTTCTCTTATCTACTGCTTTTTATCTTCCTAGTCTCCAAACTAATATCATGATATGCATAATGTTCTTGAACTGGCTTCTTGGGTAGTTAGACTGTTTTGCTTCTGCAGAGGTAGTTTGCCAACCAGTGCTGCTGCTGCTGCCTGAGGCAGGGCTTCAGTAGCTCTTCCTGCCACCTCTCCTGTGCCCCAAATCCTAATGCATACATATGACATGTGTGTTCTTGGTAAACCTCAAAGGAAAGTTCTTATCAGTTCACTTTGCAAGCTCAGGAGTTTTTCCTCATTACTTTTTAGATTACAGAAGTCTTATGAACAAATTTTGTGCCAAAAGTATGGGGAGTTCATGGTGGAAGATGAAAAATTTCACTGTTTAGTCTAGGGGAAGTATTTTTTTATTGTATTGGTTTATTTCTGACTGTATGAAATAATACATTGTTTGATTTTTAACTACTCACTAAAACTGAGGTGTTTTCCCTCTTTACTGATTTTGCTGACAGATTGATCCAGGCCTTTTTGGTAATGCTTGTTTTCCCCCCACCCTACAGCTTCAGACTAATACTGATGGGTCTTTAATTATTTTACTACTGGACAGCAGTAAAATGAATGACATTGCTAGTTCTATAGTATTTTTCCCTGTGTTATTATTGCTGTACAAGGGAGAGTAGGAGTATTAGGTACTCATTTATAAGGAAAATACATTTTTAGGAAAGGCCAGGGAGTGGAAGTGATCATTAAACCTCCTCATAGCAGCCAGAAGGGGAAGCCAGTGGGAGGGAAGGAAGGAGGTTGTCCTTCCAAAAAGTCCCAAAGTGTGTCTGGTGGCTGTAGGGTTTAGATCTGAAAGTCTTCTGTAACCAGTTTTACTGGAGCTCTTAAGGTCTGTGGAAAAAGTGTGATTGTGATTCCCTAGCACTGTCTGTTACAGCAGCCTGGTCTGGAATATTGATACAGGCCAAATTAGAGTGGGAATGGGGTGTGGAGAGTCAGGGGGGAGGGAATGATACATTTCTCTTTCCTTGCTTTTTTTGTGGGTATGTTTATTAAAAGGGAGAACAATACTCAAGAGTGGGACTTTATTTCATACAAATTAAAAAATGCTTGCAGAAGGATTCTGTAATCCAGCAAGAA
Source organism: Vidua macroura (assembly GCF_024509145.1). Taxonomy (NCBI): domain Eukaryota; kingdom Metazoa; phylum Chordata; class Aves; order Passeriformes; family Viduidae; genus Vidua; species Vidua macroura. The sequence continues at coordinate 8,239,281 of NC_071582.1, forward strand.
TCCTTGATCAATTCTCATGCAAAGTTAGTAGAAATTTAACACTTTTTCCAGATGCTGCTTTAATTAAATAATTAGGGTAAAGACCTGCAGAGCAGCTAATCAGAAGATTATACAGGTATATAGGTTAGATCAGTTGGTTTTGCCAATAAAAGTTTGAAAGGAACAAATGCCAAGTGCTCCTTTTCTAAGTGCCTCAGCTGTGCCTCTCCACCCTAGCATTTAGTAGCTATGGAGGAAATTCTCTTTTTGTGAAAAGATTACAGGCTTTGGAAAAAGCTTATCTTTTCAAGCCTGACCATTCTGCTGCCTAGTCTGGTCTCTAGAGGAAGTTACCTTACTAGTAGTATGAAATATTTTTCAAATGTTTCTGATATGAATGCTCCTTTGAAGGATCTGCAGTCAAAAATGTTGTTGAATATTGAAATATTAAAGTTGGTAATTGAAAATTACTTTCCTGATGAGTTATGGAATTAGTGTGGGTGAAGAACAAATTTTTTGGCTGATAATTTTTAACTTTGGAGAATTAATGTGAGTAAAGATGGTTTTTTGCTGCTGTACAAGCTTCTGAGGCCAGTTATATACATGTTTGTTTGTGTCTTAAGTACCTCTCTAGTTTGCAACTGAATTTCCAGTTTGACAGTACTGTTTCTTGGATCAAAAGCTGACAGTGGCTGGCTTGTACTATTGCCCAAATAATTTTGACTTCTTTATTAAAGCTGTCTAGTTACTTAAATATAAGAACAAAACAAAGTAAACTAAGTTGTACAGTTAGATTTCACAGACCTTTCTTTCTAAAAACAATGAATGACTAATAACTGTATTTTTTAGCTGCAGTAGAAGACTTAAATATTCCTGTACCTCATGGTACCATTTCAGAATTAGAAAAGGATTGTTTACTTTTGCTAATATTGTGGCAAATGATACTTTTCAAATTGCAGTAGGCCTCTTAATGTTATAGAGAGTTTATTTCATTGTAAGGATTTATCTCCTCTTTACCTCTTATCCCATGTTTTTGATGAATCTTTAGTATTAGGTGTGAGAGAACCCTGTTCAGAGTTTCAGCAGGAATACCAGAAGAAATACAAATACTAATTCTTCCAAAATTTTCTGATAAATATGTGTCACTCTGCTTCTGCCTGAGATGCAAATATCTAGTTCAGGAGTTGTCCAGAGTACACTGTTCTATAATTCTGTAAACACTCAGGTAGCCTGAATTCCTCACATGGAGGACCATGAGTAGGTAGAATAATCTTGTGCTACTGTAAGGCTTGTAAATAAAATGAAAGCTAAACCTGCATAATGTAAAACCAACAAAGATGCTCTAATTCTTCTACTTACTTATAAGGAGAATATTTGTTCTCTGTGTAATAGTCTGTTGCAATTTTATGGTGTGTAGCAATTGCTGTTGCCAGAAAAGGGATTGAGCATGGCTTGTAAAGGAGTGCCATCACTCCAAGGTAAATGAGTGTTTGTGTTGTTAAGCACCCAGATCTGTAGTGAATGCTGCATACACACTGACATTTTCAACAGCCACTGCTTGGATAAACCTGTACAGAAATGTGGGTGTTGACAGCTTGTGTGACTGGAGACCAGCTGTGCCTCTTGTCTGCAGAAGGTTCAGCTGTTCTGGCTCTGTTTGTTAACTTACCCTTTAATCAGGTCAACACTGGTCTGGAATAAGTTCAGAGAAGCAGTCTTTTTCTGTAAGGTGTGTGTTGCAATCTGATTTTAGTTATGAGAATTTAAGAGCCAAGTGTGCCTTTAAGCAGCCCACTGTAAATGAGTGTCAGTCGGACAACTGTTGAATTTTTTGTGGATGCTGCATTTTAGCAAGTTATTGTATCAACATCTGAAAACTGTCTGTATCAGAACCTTGAAATGCCACTGTTGAGTGGCATAATGTAACTCTAACCAGAGCAAAGTAACCTGAAGCACAGAACTTGAGAGGGAGAGCAGACTTATACCACTTCCTGGCTTGAAGTTGAAAAGTGAAGGTCATTGTTCAGGTCTCCTTATGCCTTAGAATACCTCTGGTATTCAGAGTAAATGGGACTTGCTGCAAAGACAACAGACATAGTAAAGAAGGGCTAATGAAATCATTACTTAATCTAGTAGCAAATAAAAGATAAAACAGCTTCATTACTGGATGCTGTAACTTGCTCTTGATGAGGACCAGTCCATAAAATACAGTTCTCTAGCTGCTATTGCATAATGGTGGGGCTAACTTGAGGTAGCTTTGCCATTGGTTTGGTTTTCTTTTCTGTTGCCTATAAAGTCTTGGTTCTAGCCCACCAGCCATATCTCCTTAGGCAAAATGATTTAAATGATTAAATGATTTAAACAGCTTTCGTGATAGTCTATGCTAAAGAGTTGCTAAATATGTTGAGCATCTGCCCTGTGTGCTTGCCTGTTTCTGTGTATGCTTAGCTGGATATGGGATGCAGGAAACACATGGTCTTTCAGGTTTAACACACAAACTGAAACGTGAGAGGGTAAAACAGAAAGCTGTGGAATGTGTGTAGAAATCCTTGCTGTTTCTCATTGCTTTTTATTTATGTTGAAGATATCTGGGATCTGTAGATTCTATCACAGAATGCTAAAAATCTAGCACAAAATTTGAGTTAGTCTTTGTTTCAGGCATCAGCTGTGATGCACATCAGAAACTGTCCTTTCTGGTGTAAGTCCTCTTCCTGAGTAGAGCTGGCTTCCCTTAGCACCTGTGCAGGTAGCTTTTTGCACCAAAATCTCACAAATCTATTGCATTTAAAGAATAAAACAGGATTTTCTGTGGGTTTTGGGATTTTTTTGTTTGTTTGTTTTAAGTGAAGTAAAATCAGCGACACTGACTTTAGATTTGAAAGTTTAAATCTCATATTTTGCAGTTGCAGAAATAGCTTCTGCCATGTGCCTTTTCCTGGAGATCAGTGTGTGCCTGTACTGAAACCAGCAATGTGCTTTTTCTAGGAGTATGGTCAGAGTGCTGCCTTTCAGGGAAATGAGTAAAAGCAACTGGAATCCAGGCAAACCCAATAGTGTGTACTTCTTGCCCTGTAGTAGAGTACTTTACAGCTTTGAAGTGCATTTAAGAACTGCATACGGAAAACCATGGAAATTAATGGCTGAAAAAATTGAGTATTTCAGCTAGCAGAGATGTCCATACTGTGTTGAACTTTGGCTTACGGTTTTCTTTTATATTCCTTTGGAATAACTATAAAATTGGTTTAGCCATTCATTAGAGGTTGAAGGGAGGAGGGAGGATTCAATGGCAAAAAATGAAGCATTAAGTGCTAATTATGACTGCCATCTCATTTGCATTTGAATTGACACTGAGTTTCAGTAGAAGATACAGTAAAGACACTTCCTAACAGAGCTGCTTTTGTACCTTGTGCTAATCAAAACTGTTGCATAGGCTAATCTTTGATAGACTGAATCAGAGAGACAGAACCTTCTTCAAAGGGTGTGTTTGTGTGGAGATGTTTCTGTCTAGTGTTCTTAGGTCTTGTTTTTCAGAAGAGTAAGGGAATGCAGTGGGTTCCAAAGGGAACTGTGTCTAGTCATCATCCCCACAGAGACATCTCTAATAGAGAAAAGTGTCTGTGCTGGAAGAGCAGAATTCCTCAATGGAACAGGCCCGTAATACAGTAAAGCTTATGTAGAAAGCAGAGGTGCTGCACCTACTCAATTCTTCTGCCTCGCTTCATCCTCTACTGAAAAAGGTGGCTTGGAGAGGCTTGTAAGTGCCATGCTTGTGGATATTCAAAGATGCAGCTAAATAAAGCCCTGAGACATTCTATTGTCCTTGGAACTTCACTGTAATTTTCAGCAGGCAATTGGGTGACTAGATGACCTTTAGAGGTTTGTTCTAACCTAATTTCTCAGTGATGTTAGTTATCCTCTAAAGCAAGACCTTTCCAAAGTCATAATGTCGAGTTTATCTCAGTAATTCTGGAAAGGTTTAGTTTCTAGTTCAAAGTTCTGCTGAATTCCATTATCACTCAAAATAGAAGGATGTGTATTAAGATCAGTAACTTGAATGTAACCACTTGTTTATTGAATAGCATTGATTGTTCATTCTCACTCAGCTGACATTTTATCTCCTTATCTTAAAAATTACTCAGTTTTCGGAGGGCTGTATTATAGTGAACAATCCAGCTAAACTAGAACAAGTAAATAGAGAACAATAAAGTAAGGCCAAACACATAATCAGTATTAAAAGTGTGCTCTAGGTAGCAGGTCTAGCCACAGCATATCCCATCATTTCAGGTAAAAAGCAGGAAGCTGATGAATTGACTGGTGATGCTTCAGTAGAAGAGGACTCCTTTGTCAAGGTAATAAAAGTATGTAAAAACTTTTCCTATTTTGTATTTAAAGTCAGTGTTTGACTTCAGTTAATGAAAAAGCTTCCATTTTCTTTGTGGTAATTTATGTGGAAATTTGGAGCATTTTTTTTACTGTATTCACAGTGTGATGCCTAAGGGTATGAAGGTGGGGGTTTTTTAAAACATGATATGAACTTTATTATGAATGTGAGACACTGATCCAGCAGTGAAACACTGATTCTAGCAGTGATTTTTTTAGAATAAAGCTAATACTTTTAGTTACATTAAGTATTTGTGTTCACACCAAAAGGAAAATGAATTGGAGACTCAAGATGTAAGTGATCAAGATGGAAATGATGAATTGAAAGACTTAAAAGAATCTGTTGAAGATGAGAACTTGAATTCTAAAGAACTACCATCTGCAGAAAAGAAAAGATACCACAATCTGGAGCAAGTGGAGACAACAGAAGATGTGGAGAAGGATTCTGAAAGTCAGGTACTTGGCTATATTTTACATTAATTTTTCTTAGTGTTTGTTACTAGGAAGTCAGAGCTAGTTTTTCAATTTGTCCTGCTTATCTCTTAAAAGATAGGGTTTTTTCTTTTTACTCTACTTTCCTCTTTTTCTTTCTATTTGCCTTGATTTGTATTTGAATAGTCCTGAAACACATGTGGCACTGATTGATAAAATTCCACTCTGTCTATACCGAGTTAGTTCCTAAGTGGTCCTTTTTCCTTGTACTAGCAGTGACTTGTGCCTTTCAGTTCAGTGTTCAGATTCTTTACATCAGGAGAACTGCTCATGGATGTTCACATTGTTGAGTGTGTATCCACTTAAATGTTTACTGATCTAATGGAATCTATTGACCCTCTAAATGTTTGCTTATCTTGTCCCTTTTCTTTTACTATAGGAAAATGAAGGTCCAGACATAGAAGATTACACTTTTCCAGCTGTCCATGTGAGTTCTAAATCCATTCTGTTAAGCTGATTTTTGTGTCTATTTAGTTGGAAAAGATCACTTTAGACTGGTTTTTCTGTTCCAGTGTGCATGTTAGAGTCAGATGATGTAAGACTATAAAGGTAAACTATATGGGAAGCTTTCATTCAAATACTCAGTAATGCAGATAATTGTGATACCAAGTAAGTTGACCTATTTAAAAACATAATTCATGTCTACAATTTGGGATTGTTCAGTGCATAGAATATTCACAAAGAATATGTCTTACACTCCCTTAAAAACATATCAGAGGGCTATGCCAGATGCTGTTGTAGTATTTACAGCCTGTACAGGAGTTTAGAACTTCTGTTTAATGTAGAAGTTTGCCCTTGGAGAATGTGGGGAGTGCAGAACTGGGCTTGGTTGTTTAGGGATGCTTTTTGGTGCTAGTACTAATATCTGATATCTCTAAGTTCAGAAATTCATTCTGAGTTACATGGAACTGATGTCTGGAAAGTGAGATCTCATACAACATCTCTTGCTCTGTGAAACTAATGGGAAATAAGTAAATACCTATCCAAATCAGAGTTTGATTTTTAAGTAGCTACTGGAGGGAGGCTACCTAGTTTCTGACTTCTCTCTTGAGCTTTTATAGCTAATGATGGACTGCTTGCATTTCTTTGAAAGCAGTAATCTGCAGCTTGACAGACATTCTGAAAGCTTTGCTAAGACATGGAATAGTTTAGAAATGTCCCATTGAGTTGAGGGGGTAAGACAATATCTGCATGCCCCAACCAACTGCAAACAGCAAGTGTTGTAGATAAATGCCAAGTTGTTTCATAAAGAAGTTTCATAACAGTTTTTAGAGATTTGACAAGGGACGTGCACGAGTTTGGTTCCTGGATAATCTTTGGAAACAGTTTTCAGTATTTGCCTTCATACAATAGAAATTCTATGAAAAATACAAATTGTTCTACTTAAAGTTTCAAAATAGGAGACATTTAGTGTTGACTTCCTTTTCTTGCAGGATGGGGAAGATGAAGAAAATGAGAAAGGTATGTCTAAAGTTTAATAGAGTTCAGAGGTCTTACTCTGGTAGAGCAGGCAACTTTCTCTTGTAACATTCAATCTCTACTAATACTAGGCTTATCTCCAGCACTAAGTATCAGTTGTCTCCTCATTGAGCTCAGCACCTGGAATCACTGCAGTCAGTTTATTTCACTCCTAAGAGTTACTTTACTCTTAAGAGTTGGTTACAGTACTTATCAGTTACTGTGGTGGTTGTATAATATAGTTGCAATACTATGATTCTTAATAAAAACCCATAGTATTCAAGGACTGAATTTAATACACGGTAAGTCTTGATGCCAAAGCCTCCAACTTGCACTGCAGTAACTGATGTTGAGTGAAATGCTGCACTCTCACACTGAAGTTGAGCACCCCACAAATGTATGGATCATCATATGCTTGGCTTACTGTCACTTAGAAATACCAGTTGTACATAGGATGGTAAAACAAGTGTTTGAAAACCTGTGGAGTGGCTACCATTTTTTAAGCTGTGCTCATTAGTGAAACTATAGAAGGAATGTAATGCATTTGGGCAAACAGACTTCCTGGACAGAAGTCATAAGGATTCTACATTTTGTGGACTCGAAAGGACATGGAACACCATCACTTTACACAAGATGGAATAAACACATTCCTGAAGCCACAGGATTTAACTACAGACTCCATGTTTACGAGGGACCCCATGGCCGAAGTGTCTCATCTGTGCAAATCCAAGAATACAGTTGGAGATGTCTCTGTGGGACTGAGATGGAAAATCTTTCCCGTGGATGAAGATTGAGACCATTTGTCTACGAACTCTGGATTAAGGCTCACCCATCCATGTTCTGCAGCAGCCTTGTACAACTCACTTGACTGCCAAGCAACTGCTTGGAAAGGAAAAGAACAGCGAACACCGATGTGGAAGACTGGCTGGAATTCTCCAAGACTGTAATTCTTTCGGATTTGGGAAGGTTTAGAAGTTCTGGAACCAGGAAGATTCAAAGACAGATTAAATCAAACTGTGAACATCCAAAGCAACTATGTTCTTCTGGAATACTAAATCCTAAACTGGAAAATGGATACTTCTTACGAAGAACGGGTATCTCCAGGATGGAACCATATTCTCCCTCCTAATGTTTTGGTATTTGTCTCTAGAAAATGTGTTTTGCCATGAAGAATAAGTGATCCTGGGTAAAGGATTTATATTTGTGTTAATACACCTTGTGTTTTTTCTAACCTTCCATCAGTGCTAATAACTGGCTTTGTATTTTCTAGGTCCTATTCTAGCTTATGCATATGAAATTGTTTAAACTTCTTGTTTTGCCATATTTATTCCTGTTAAATCCTCTTAGATAAAGCAGGTTCTGGTGATGGTACACAAGAAGTATCTAAACCTCTTCCTTCAGAAGAAAGCCTAGCTGAGGCTGATCACACGGCTCATGAAGAGATGGAAGCTAACACCTCTGTGAAAGAAGCTGAGGATGATAACATATCGGTTACAATCCAGGCCGAAGATGCCATCACTCTGGATTTTGATGGTGATGACCTCCTAGAAACAGGTAAAAATGTGAAAATTACAGATTCTGAAGCAAGTAAGCCAAAGGATGTGCAGGATACCATTTCACAGAGCCTGGAGAAGGAAAGCAAGGACTATGAGGTGACTGAGAACCATAAAGATGGTAAGAAGGAAGACTGCGTGAAGGGTGATCCCGTCAAGAAGGAAGCCAGAGAAAGTTCAAAGAAAGCAGAATCTGGAGACAAAGAAAAGGATACTTTGAAGAAAGGTCCCTCGTCTACTGGGGCCTCTGGTCAAGCAAAGAGGTTTGTTTTTCTATGTCAGTTCTTTACGATACTGAGTACCAGCATTCAATAAGATCACTCTACATTAAGGGGGTAGCAGCAAGAATCTTATAATTAGTATCCTATGCTCCTGCCTATAGGTTTTTTGACCGCCATAAGTTACTTTTTAAAATTCAAGATCTTCGTATAGACACTATGTCCTACTGATTGCATTGTCGAATTGTCAGCATTTATTTATTTTTTTTCAAATTGACGATTTTTTTAAATGTCCTTGTGATGATGGTAATGAACAGCTATCAGTTCTAAGAACACAAAATGAAGTCAAGTCCCCGTCCTGAAATCTGGAGAAGATTGCCATATATCCACTGAATAGAGTTGTCAGAAAATCTAGATCTTCAGGCATCTTGGGGAAAATCAGTGCAAGAATCCATAAGGGAATCATTTGTTCAAATATACAGTCTGGCCCTTTTTCATTTTTATTTTTTGAAATGTTAACTTGTCTGTTAGTGTTAGTAGTATAAAATGCAACACCAAATTCTGTAGTTTCAACTTTCTTCTGATTTTTTTAATTTGCTTCTCTAGCTCTACTAAGGAATCTAAAGAAAGCAAGACAACATCAAAGGATGATAAAGGTAACTATTATGAATTAGAGTAGTATTTCTTGAACTAAATGCTTTCCTGATTGAGAAATTGCTTGCCACGTAATAAATTGGCTTATATGATTGAACTCAGCCATCTATAGTAAATTATGCTAGAGGTACAGTAGTCATTTGCTATATGTATGTGTCCATATATTTTGTTTCTCCTTATGCCAGATTTGTCATAAGATCAAAAATACTTATTCTAAAGACTTGATGAAAATACATTCTCCTGCTGCAAAATATTTTCGGGAGCAAATTCATTTAACATTTCCCAAGTCTTAGTTTTGATGAGAAGCTATAATTTTCAGATAAGCCTGCTGTAACATATAGCAAAACAAGCAAAAAATAATTGCAAGTACTTAAATGTAATGCCAATTAAATTTTTTTGTCTTGTTTGTAATTCCAGCTCATTTTAAAATAAACTGAAACAAGTACTATAGCTGAGATGCCAGCTTGCAAAATTGCACTTGTGGCTGTTTAATGTATTAAATTTCAACCTTTTTTTTTTTGCCTTGGAGTTTCCACTTGTTTCCATAAAATCCTGTATTACAATGACAAATTTGAAGAGTGGAGCTCAAGAGCACATTCATGTCACCAGTTATACTGATGCTTCATGGTTGAACAGATGCATTTGTGTGAGCTCATGTGTCTCCTTATTTTACCTACTCCCTTTCTGCCAAAAATCTTTGTCACAGAATCTCTGGCATAATACTAAGGAACAAATGAAACTTTACCTGGTAAATGAATTGGAGAGGAAATTTTTGTCGCAGACATAACTGGGTCTTCTGTAGATGTGTCTTTTCATGACAGTTACATGCTTAAAATGAAACTGAGAGCAGATTTGCTGTGTCTTCATTTATGTAGCATATATGATAACTGTGATGGTACCTGTTCAAGGCTTTCTTAATATATATACACAGCCAAAGGCAGGATAGTGGCTGTTTAATGGTATTTATTGATTGTCTAAGTGTATCACAGAACCATAGAGTGTTATGGATTGGAAGGGAACTTAAAGATCATCTTGTTCCAATGCCCTGCTGAGGGCAGGGACACCTTCCACTATTTCAGATTGCTCCAAGCCTTGTCCAACCTGGCCTTGGACCCTTCCAGGAATGGGGCAGCCACAGCTTCTCTGGACAACCCATGCCAGAGCCCACAGGGAAGAATTTCTTCCTTATATATCTAAACGTAATACCAAAATAACCTTAGTATGACCATAACTGAGACGTTGCCTTTTTCTCTTAGTTAATCTTGATGCATTGAAGAAACAAAACTATCCTTTTTTTTCTCAAAATGGTTAAATTACCTTTTAAAACTCTGCATATCACCAGATCTTCCAGCTTCAAGGTGGAGGTCTAGTTCTGGTCTTGCCTGTAGGACTGGCTACATTTTAACATATCCCAAAGCAGTTCATTTATTTAGCAGCAAACAACAAGCTGAACTACATAACTGAAGACAAAAATATAGTGGGAATGAGATTACATGAGTCTCTTTTGAGTTCTTATCGCTGTGTTGTTGCAAAAATACCTAACATATGGGGTGAGGGAAGTATTTAAAGCACATAGTGTTTTTCCAGCTTTTATTTAGTATTTCCTTTAGTATGTGGGAAATAATTTGGTGGGTTGAATCTAGTTCTACATCCAGTAGTATTTTTAAAAAACTGCTCTGGATGAAGCTGATACTTCAAGAAGTTGTGGAAATTGACCACATGGCTCTGGAGGCTGGGATTATCCAAGTCTCCTGTATTTGCCTTTCTGCTGTCTCTGGTAACCTGAGCAGTGTATGGACATCATGATGGAGAACAAATACTGTGTGCAAAACACCCCATTTTTATGGATGGTAGCTAATGATAAGAGCCAGATTTTTGAAGCTAAATGTACATACTGAAATGAGGAGTAAAGCATGCCTTTAACAAATATTTGTAATATTTTTCTGTCTCTGTCCTTTGGGTACAAGGTAGCCAAGCTGTTGGGCTCAATACATGGTTAAATGAACGAAATCTTATGGCATATGTTTTTTTTCTATAGAAGTCTTTTCAAGAAAGGTAACCAGATAAGCAATTACTTAGAGGTAACAGGCTAAGTTTCTCTTTTCAGCAACACTTTAGTTAAATATTCATGGTACCTCTGTCTCCTTAATTTTTTGGCTGTTTTGTAAAACTTGTTTCAGGAAGCGCGAGCAGTGTTAGTGGTAGCAGTGGAAGTTCAACTAGAAACCTGTGGGTTAGCGGACTGTCTTCCAACACAAAAGCTGCTGACTTGAAAAATCTCTTTGGCAAATATGGAAAGGTATTTTATGGGGTGTGATACCATATGTGTGGTGTGTGTCTATTCCCCCTCCTCTACTCAGTGGCAGAAATTAATACTTGATTTAAATAAAGGTTTGAGAGGAAATGTCTGACCAGTTCAATCTAAAGCCCCATACTGCAGTAGTAAGAGTGTATGCTTACAGGAAGAACCATATGTTCATTTTATAAGAAGTGTTTCTTTCTGTGGAGGTAAGATAAGTACAAAAGAAATTTCACAAATACTTGTATAGACTGGCTTTCAAAATATTGATGGCTATGTTAATTTGTAGCAACTGTATTTAACCACGAGTGCAAGATAGTGTACTAACTGATAAAATTGTAATACATATAGTGTTTATAGAACATCCTGCTTTGGGGAGACTGTTTTGAAAATATGTTCTGAAGGCTTATGAATGGGAAAATTGGTAAAAATGTGACATTTAATGTATGATTCTTTAGGGGCTCTTTCAGTGATTTAATGATTTTTTTTTTTTTTTTTACAGTCTGCTTAAATTAAGTCTGTTTTCCCAATTCTGGTTAATTGAAACATACAAATTCCATAGAACAATGCGAAAATCTTGAAAGCTAAGCAGTCTTCTAAACCCAGGGTTCTCATTTTCCCATAGGAGTTGCTGATAACTATGTGAATTTGTAGTGTTAGTGTAAGCCTGTGCAGATATGGCATTATTGTATCTTGGGAACTAGTTAGAACCTGAGCACTGTGACTGTCAAGTATGTGTATTGATTATGGCATATCTGATGTTTCCAGTGAATTTAGTAGGTGATTTTATTTATGCATTCACAAGTGTGGACACCTGACAGAATATTTTGTTGGAACTTCCAGTTACTTGGCTGTTTTCACTGTAAAGCTGGTTGGTACTTACATTTACATAGCTTCCCAGTTTTAAAATTGATTGGGAAATACTTCATGACTGTACCATGACAGTCTAGACTGCTAAAAAGATAAAACTGATGACAGCTAGAAAGATATAACTGTTGCCTTTAGAGTCTGACTTTGACAAAAAGACTGGCTCCAGCAGCCATAGAAATTCTATCAAGGAGGAGGAGCACAAAGATTAATACCTTCTCAAGAAGCAGATGTCAGAGCTGACTGCTAAAATGGCTTAACTGACACACTTGCTAGATGACTTTGAAGAATTGGCTCCCTTATTAAGTTACTACATAATACTGCTTATACCTTCCTGCTATTAATTGGCAGCTGCTGAGTTTTTTTGTGGGGGTTCATCTGTCAGAGATGAACCATCAAATTCAAGTCAGTGGTGTTTCTGTGAATGAATTTTGCCAATAACTGAAGAGAAGCATTTAGATAATGGGCATGAGGAGGTGACTGGTCAAAACAGGATGCAAGCATTAAAATGCCTTGATGTGCAAGTTGGGATAAAGTTCTCAAGGCTTTTGAGAATTTGGGAGTGTCAATCTTTCTAGTGGGGTGGGAGTTATGTTGCTGTTGAATTGGGGGGGTTGGGGAGAATTTATTTTGTTTTCTTATATACTAGGGTAAAAATGTTATTGGAATACCATAACCTCTGTAGAAATGTCTCTCTGAGAACCTGAATTCTTCCTGTTTGCATAGGTACTTGGTGCAAAGGTGGTCACAAACGCACGAAGCCCGGGGGCAAAATGCTACGGCATAGTAACAATGTCCTCTAGTACAGAAGTGGCCAGGTGTATCGCACACCTGCACCGCACAGAGCTGCACGGACAGCAGATCTCTGTGGAGAAAGTAGGTTTCATAACATGAAGACTTTTCCCAGAATAGACCATCTTTTACAAGAATCTGTATTAACCTATTTGCTTTTGAAAAAAAAAAATAGGTGAAAGGTGATCCCTCCAAAAAAGAATTGAAGAAGGAAAGTGATGAGAAATCTAGTTCGGGTAGGAGCATAGGAGATAAGAAGACTGCATCAAGTGACAAAGCCAGCAAGTAAGGAATTTCACATCTTCTAAAATTGTGAAAATCCTCTAAGCTGAATTTCCCTCATTGGATTTTTGTGTTTTTTTTTCCTAATAAGAACTCCATCAACCAAAAAAGAAGAAAAGAAATCAGAGAAATCTGAAAAAAAAGAAAGTAAAGAAGCCAAGAAAACAGAAGGTAAAGATGAGAAGAGTGATAATGGAACAAGTGGCCCTAATCAAGAATCCACTAAAAAAGCTGAAGAAAAGAAAAGAATAAGTATGCCATATAGCCATATTTCCTCCTGTTGAATCTGTGTGTCTGACTTGTCTTGGGGGCATGTTCTTGCTCTTACTGGAAACCAGACATTTAAACACCTGTTCTTTTTTAGACTCCAGTAACACATTTATTACTTCCATACTTTATACTAATATTTAATTACAGGCATGTTCTGGTATGTTTCTCCTACCAGTACCAGATCACTTCGGAGATTTAGAAATGTCATGAAGGAGAATTTTTAATAGGCATATAGAGATAGTTGTGTGTGTGTATTTAAACCTTCTTTTATTTTTCTTTTTTTGTTTCCCCCCTTCACTAGGTGGTAAAAGCCCAGGTCAAGTTGTAGTTTTAGACCAAACAAAAGGAGACCAAGGCCACACTAGGACAGTTAGAAGGGGAAGGTTTGATAAAGTAAGTATCTATAGATTTGATGCAATCCTTACCTGATTTGATCCTACCTTGCAGTTGACTGAAGAGTCAATAAACTATCACTAACTGTTAAGCTTAGATAGAAGCTTTGTATGCTTTAGGATTGCTAAGTCATTAATCATACTTGAATGTAGCATCCAGAAATCTCCCTAAATGAATGAGACTTCTGAAATAACCATTGTAATCTCTATCTATAGCCACAGATTTTGAGGAACAAAGAGCGTATTATTCAAGAGAAAGTGAAATTCAGGGAATACAGGGGTAGAAAGGATATCTTGCCTTTTGAAAAGATGAAGGAACAGAGATTGCGAGAACACATGGTTCGATTGGAAAGAATACGACGAGCTGTTGAACTGCGAAGGTAGTAATTCAACTTTTTGCTAAAGGCTATTGTATACATTAATTGATCAGATACTATATTTAGAAATCTCATCAGAATTTATTCTGTCAAGCCTTCTAACCAGATGTTAAAGTCTGGGACTCTACCTAACAGTATCTTTATGGGAATTAACAAACTCCAAAATTTTTGTATAATCTTTTAATAGCTATATGTGTACACACACAGCTTAGAGTTTGTTACAGTGGGGGGTATATCTCATAAGTGTTACTGCATGCCAGTTTTCTTTTTTGAAAAGTGAGAAGTAGACTAGGAGACAGGGCCAAAAATAGTGTTTGGGATTTGCTTGTTTGTTTGTTTTTAAACTGAGAATGTTGTATCTCTAAATGACAAATCAAGCATAATATAATACTGATCCTTTCAACAGAAAGAGCAAATGGCTACACTGTTATGTTCTGCTGTTTTCATATGGCCAAAAGCTTGCAAAGAGCAGTTAAATGAGCTGTGTTGTTAGCTGGGTTTCCCAAAACAAAGGGAAACAATTCCTAACCAAAGGAATTCCCAGCAAACATAAAGCTTAAAGGAGAAAATGCCTTTTGTGCTTCCTCTAGGCTGTATTATGGGAGGTAAAAAGAAGAAAACAAAATGAAGCCTTTCATGAGTGTACTCATGTGCAACTCAGAGTGGTCATGACTGGCTGTCTTACTTTTCTGGACAGAAAACCCTAAGTAAATGTTTTGTTAGCTTGAAGAAGAGAAGAGCTAAAATAGCATTTATTTTTTAGATCCAGTCATATTCTCGGCTACTGAATACTGTTGTTACTGTGTGCCATGTGACAAGTGAGAAATCCAAATTAAGAATAAAATACATCAAGAAATTATTCTTGAGATAGCTTTTCCTATCAGTTGTCTGCTAATGGTTCTGTAGATTAGCAAAACCACTTTGGCTACTTGGGGCTAAAAGGAGTAGACTTCTGGTGCAAGGACTTCCGTGAAGAACTTACTCTGAATTAGTTTTTGAATGCCTGTGCCTAAGGTGACGTTAGTTTTGGATGACAAAATTTCTCAGATGAATTTCTGCTACCTCTTATTTTTTTTAGGCGAAGAGAAATTGCAGAGCGAGAGCGCCGCGAGCGAGAACGGATACGGATAATGCACGAGCGAGAAGAGTGCCTGCAGAGGGAAAGGGAGCGACTCGAAATTGAGAGGCAAAAGCTGGAGAGGGAGAGGATGGAACGGGAGCGTTTGGAGAGAGAGCGTGTTCGGATTGAACAGGTGGGCAGAGCTGGGCTCTGGACTGTGCAGGAGCTTTTTGGAGGATGGCCCAGTTCACCCTTGCGGGGAATTTTGCTCTTCACTCTTCTACCCAGTCCTTTTTCTTTCATAAAACCCAGCCAAACATTACATAATTCACATTGTACAACAACGGGAATCTTCATCTTGTTTGCTTGGGAGTAATTTGATGTAAAATACTTGCTACTGTAGCAGCTATACAAGTCAGTCTCTAAACATGAAGTACAATAGATCACTTTGTCTATACCACTCTTCCATAATTTGACTAGATTTTTCCTACAGAATACCCCTGCAAACTTCAAGAAGTGTTTCTGGGTAATAAATACAATAGTAATACAAGAAATTACCTGGAGACATTTCTATGTAACAGCCAATAGCATCTCCAGAACCGTTGTCTACTTTTTGAGAAATATTCCCTGTGCTCTTTAATCTTAGATGCTACCCAAGGATGAATTTTATCAGATCACCTTTAGCAGAAAACTGACAAGGGATAGGTGTGTATCCTTGCTAACTGTTCTCTGGGTATCTCTAGTAAAGACCTGCTCTGTTTGTGGTTCCTTTTGTGGCAGGAACGTCGGAAAGAAGCGGAGCGAATCGCGCGGGAGAGGGAGGAACTCCGGCGGCAGCAGCAGCAGCTCCGCTATGAACAGGAAAAGAGGAATTCGTTGAAACGTCCACGGGATGTAGATCACAGGTAATTCTCAAACTGGTCTTTTGCAGTGCATAATAAAAAGAAAGAGCTACAAGCCTTGTATCAGATTTGAAAATTCATTTGGACCTGAAGCAGGTCTTCTTCACAGAAGAACTGGATTTCTGGTATTGCTTTGGTTTGACGTTAGTTTATGACAAACATGACACTCCTTATCTGTAGGAGGGAGCTTTGAAATTAGAGAAGCATCCCATGAATTAATTCTTACTGTGTGAAAAAAAGACAATCCAGAGCATTTGCTGAGAAAAGCTGTTCTGCCTTAATGGTTGAAGCTTCTACTTTAAGAATTCATATTTCTGCTAAATGGATGGTTAGTTTGGGGTGTTTTCTTAAATTATTTTGTCCACTACTCTTTAAAGAGTCTACCTTTGTCAGTGGCTTTCCAAAGGTCAGATAAGCATCTCCTAAAATAGACAACTGACTCTCAACAATTTTCTGCATATTAGGCCTTGATTTGGCTACACGTGACTGATGAGGGTTCCTTTGTTTTGGCTAAAGGAGAGATGATCCTTACTGGAATGAGAGCAAGAAGATGGCTCTTGATACAGATGCACGTTTTGGCCATGGCTCAGATTACAGCCGCCAGCAGAACAGGTTCAATGATTTTGATCACAGAGAACGAGGCCGATATCCAGAAGGTTCTTCTGTTCCATCATCTTCTTTTGATAGGTAAGTTTAGATAATGGAGCAGTTATTTGTGTGCCAGCATCTCTGTGGATTTCACTCCTGACTGTTCAAAACTGAATGTGGTGCTAAAGGCTTTATACAGTTCTGATATAATAGAATTCCAGTACTGTCCTGACATTACTTGTGTCTTCAGGACTGGCCACTTTATCATGGAATCTAATCTGCTGTTCTCTGAGAACTTTAAATTAGCTACCTGGTGGCCTTTTTTGTGAGACATTTCAAAAGGATTTTTGCAATTATTCCTTCCTCTTTCACATCTAGTCACAAGTTCTTGTGGATTACTTGTGTAATTTACAGTGCAGTAAATGCTGGTTCCAGATGGAACTTCATGGTTCCAGTAACCACTAGTAAAGCTAAGACCGCATAATTGTACCTTCTGGAATTCAGCTTTTAGGTTGCAGTGAACTAGAATTGTAAATACAATTCTGACTTGAGAAATACAGCATTCTCCATTTCACAGTGGGCAAAAAGGTGGCCCCATAGTTGCTTAAATCACACTGACCAAAATAGGAACAAATAAATGCACAAAGAAATGTTTAACTGGCTGTTAGAACTCAAGCTCAAAATTACAATTGTAGACATAAATGCAATTTGGGGTGGAAAGGATTTCTGTTCCTATATATAGTAACAAACAACTAATACAAAGATGAGTGATATTTTATATCCTCATGCATGCGCTTACACGTGCAGAGAAAGGTGAAAATGGGAAACAAGTAATGACTCTTTCCTACTTTAACAACTTAGGCGAGATCGTTTTGTAAACCAAGGTGAGGCAAAAAAGACTCGCCCAACAGCACGAAGAGAAGAGCCGGGCTTTGAGAGATACCCCAAGACCTTCAGTGAGTCCAGAAGAAATGAACCACCACAGCCAAGAAGCGAACTCCGGGACACGGACAGACGCGAAGTACGTGGAGACAGAGATGAAAGGAGAACAGTGATAATTCACGACAGACCAGAAATACCACACGGCCGACATCCCAGAGAAACCGGTTCCAACCCACCTAGGCAAACAAATTGGAAGAGCGAGGGAAGCATAAGCACAGACAAACGGGACGGCAGGTAAATGTGCTGACTAACCAGGGAAAGTACTGATTCTTGTAGAATTTATCCATAGTAGCAATTCCTCAAGTATTAGTGTGTAAAGAGAGAATAGACCCTCTCCTCCTAAAGAAAAGCATTGGAAGAAATATGTAGGATATCAAATGCTAAACCTCGTCTAGGAACTGGTTGCTGACTCCCAGCAGTCTGTTCTTAATCATGAGTAGCAGCACAGAGTTAAGGAGGCTTTTGTGTAGAATGCAGATGTAAACGAGTAGCACGTGAGCTTGAATTATTTAAAAAGCCACACAGATCTAAAGGAATGTTTCTAAGAAGTCAGCTGCAGGTTGCTAGGAACCACAGGAATCTCTGCTGTCTACATGTGCTGTGATTTGGTACCAGTTCAACTATACTGAAACCAAAATTTTGATGAAAGCAATTTTTACAGAGGCGAGCGGCCGGATCGGTCGGGAAGGGAAGTGTCCGGCCATGTGAGGGGAGCACCTCCGGGGAGCCGCAGCAGCGCCTCCGGCTATGGAGGCAGGGAAGGAGAACGGGGCGTGATGGGAGAGAGAGGTGGAGGACAAGTGAGTCACCTTCTTGTGTTCGTGTGCATGAAGGAGAGGCTGGAAAATGCAGACTCATGCTGGAAGAATGACCATATAACATCATCAAAATGATTCACAAGCATTCTGCCTATTTTCAACTTAGTTTTCTTGATGTTAAAGGTTCTTTTTTAATAACCAAAAAAATGACAAAAAAATTGCCCTATTCTTCTTGTCTGGCACCTTTATGATAAGAACAATACCTGGGAGTAGATGATAAAGCTTTTGAGAATTTGTTGTCACCCTTTCAGGGTTTTAACCATACACTCGCTGCCTGCTATTTTCAGTGCAGTTTCTAATTTTAATGTGGTACTGAGTGAAAATCCTTCTGCAAGACTTGTCTTTAAAGACTACAGATTAACTTACTCCTGCTGGTATTTAAATCCTGAAGTATTTAAAAAGTATTAATGTTCTTCTTCCTGAATTTTATGCCACTGATAATGAGATCAGGGCAGAATTGGGAGTAAAGTATGAGTTTGTGGAACCTCACTCGCTGCATACCCACACATTTGTCATTGTAACTAAGTTTCTGTTACCTAGAATTAACAGGAATATTGTAAACATGTGTGAGCAGCCTATGGACTGAAATCTTGAAAGACTTGTGTTTATTCTATCAGCTTTCTTGACAGGTCTGTTTCTTGTAGCTCAAACAGCCTCTTTGTGAGAATGACTAGCTGTCACTTTCTCCCCAGCACTACAACGAGGACAGACATGTTGTAGAACGCCACAGTCGTGAAACTGGACCAAGGAAAGAATGGCATGGACCTAGTTCTCAAGGAAGTGGCTATCATGACACAAGGAGAATGGGAGATGGCCGTGGAGGAGGGGGCATGATGGCTCCACATGCAAGGTACAGAAAGCACTCCTTCCTCTCCATTCCCTACTGAGCCCCTGCAAGCTTTGGTGTCCTTAGGAAGTGCAGCAGTGTGGGTAGCAGCAGGGTGACTCCCTGTGCTGTCTGGCCAGCACAGGGCTCCCCAGGGGTGCTGCTGCTGGCACTGGGCCCAGCAGCACAGCAGTGAGGGACTTCTTGCAAAGTCTCTTCTCCTGCATGTTTTCAAGTCTCTTTTGAGACTTACAGTTTGACAGTTGACTGATAGGAGATGTAAGAATGTTACTACCTGTGCACCAGGAGTTTAGGTATGTATCATAACACTTTTTTTAAAACTTCTGTTTCCAGTAACTCTTCACCCATTAATAGAGTTGTACAGATCACAGGCAATTCCATGCAGAGGGGAAGTGGCTCAGGATTTAAGCCATTTAAAGGTGGACCTCCACGAAGATTCTAAGATCTACAGCTGTTTGGTTTCAAGATAACTTATTGAAATTTCTTGTAAACTTTCTCTGATTAAGAACAGGAAATCTTGTCTAGAAATCCTGGTTAAATTTTTTTAATTTAACATGATTATTTTCCTCTCAATTTTGGAGGCATTTTCATAGTTACGTTGTAATTTTGGATAGTTTTTGTGTATCTTTGATAAGCATTTTCCCTGAGGCACTAGAGCTGTGTAAAAAGAAATTGGAACCAAAATATTTGTTAATTCTGTACAAAAGGATAGTTTGCAGCTGTGTGCTAGTAGTTTGATTTGCCAACATTAGCGCTGTGGTGTCATGCTTTAAAGTTAGCTACTGCTCACAACATCCACAATAACCTCCATTTTGAAGGTTGTCCAGACTATTATCTCTGCTTTCTAATTTGTAGAGAAATAAGATTTGTTCTTTCATTACTGGGTATTATGTAACCTATTTTTGCAGAAGGTACTGTTACATTGAGTGCATTTATGTGTATTCTTGCAAATGTATTCTTTTGAAATAAACCTTCATATTCTGTATAGCTTCTAGTAAGTCTTTAAAGCAGTCTGTGGGGAAGGAAGGCAGAATTAAACAGACATGTTGGTATAGCAAATCAAAGCATGGGTGCCATTAGGTTCTAACTAAAACTTGTCTCCTTCACAGTTACTGAATTGAAAAACTTAGAAGCACATTTGCTCACAGAAGAAAGATTAGAACCAAAAAATAGCAAAATAGTCAAGCAAGGCCCAAAGGAATAATTTTCATTTGCTTTGTGTTTAGTAAAGCTCTGTGAAGTTTGAATCAACTGGGGTTTTACACCAGACTATCACAAACTCTGCTTATAGGGCTTGGGGACTCCTGCAGCTGCTCCTGATGTGGCCTTGAGCAGAAGGCTGCATCTTGTTAAGCCTTTTGGTTTGGGCCAGCATGGAAGGGTCTGTGTTAAACACAGGCCCAAATAGAAAATACCAGGCAGCCAGGCCAGGACTCATTTATCACCCAGCCAGGGTAAGGATGGCTGTTCAGCAAGGGAGAAAAGCAAATGAATCCCATTTGGAAAAGCTGGGTGGTGGATGGTTACCCAAATGAACAGGGGACTCCTAGCAGAACAGTAGAGTTTAGGAAATAGTCCTTGAATAAGAGCTTGGAAGGGTTTACTGATCCAGATTGTCTGTGAAAGAAGGATTTCAGTTTTTAAGGCATGAGCCAGCAAGATGGTGATTTCTGCTTGCTGTGTGGAAGAACTGCTAAGCACCTGCAGTGTTCCAGGGGAATCAAGAGCAGAGCAGAGAATGAGTTCAACTAAACTGGTTTTGAGTAAGCAGCCTTTCAGGAAAGATGGAGGAGAGAGAAACAGAGAAACCTGCTGTGCAACAGCATTGTCTCTAATTAATCCTATATGGATATTCACATCTTACAAATACTTAGGATTAAACAAAAGAAATGCACTGTCTCAGCAAGTGTGTCACTTACCTTGATATATTTAATACATCTTATTCAATTCTTAAAAGAAAAATCTAGGAAGTTCAATTTACTGAGTTTTGCTGCAGGAGTTTCCAAGAGAAAGTACAAGTTCCCAGTGCTTTTTCAAAGGTATTTTTGCATTTGGCTGCAGTCTGTGCTTTATCAGATGTGACGACACACACAAAACAAGTATCTGCTCCAAGATGAATTTACAGTGGCTAATGGATCGAATTTGGAAGTTTATAACCTTAAAAGACAAAGCTATAGAGAGCTACAAAAATAAAACTTGAGATGTTCTTAGTTCCCTGTAAAAGTCTAGATATGCATTCCAACAGTTACTTAAATTAAAAATGTGTTTGTGCAGGTGTAATCATTTCACTTAAAATACTAAAACAAACTCAGACAATGGGGAAAAAACTGATTGACAACAAATTGCTGAAACCTTAGAATTTATCAAAAGCTGAAGAGCACCAGAAGTCTGTTCTTTTTTCCAAAGTGAGGTTTTGTTGGGTTATTGTTTGTTGGGTTTTTTAAGTATATCATCCACCTTTTATTATTAGGAAAGAACTTAAATATCTAAATGAAATATTTATTTAAGTTTGCTCACTTAAATTTATTTACATACAATGAATTTCAGAAGACTGTTAACCAAAATAAATCTCAGTTGGGTAAAGACCTTGAACTAGAGAGAGGCTGATAGCAGGAGACACTATTTAAAAGGTAACAGAATTTAACAGCTTTGTGGTACACAAACAGAAAGGGGTATTAAGATACAGAACTGGATTTCTCTGAACTATTTGTGTTCAAAATTATTGTAACAATTTACAAGGAAATGTTATTTCCTTATAGTCTTTAAAAACACATTAATACAATATAAACAATTAAGGCTTTTAAAATGCAAAACATTCAGTAGTTGAACTTGTAGATGCTATTACAGTGCTGGATAATGGTGTCACATGATGAAAAGTATTTCATTCACATACGTTGGTACAAATGATATTGCATGACTAGATTTAATTGTGTCATGCACCTCTAAAACACAAGTTAAAAAAATTTAACTTCTCCCCTCTCTTGGTAAATCCAGAGTCACTTGCATCAGCTTTACTTTGCATTTCCTTTTAAGAGATATCAGGTAAGCATGGAGTGACTAACAGGACACAGTTGAACTGTGGATTTAACAGGAATTGTACAATTCTGGTGGCATCTTGAAGACATTACTAATCTGGAAGTATTTTGGAACATTACTAAAATATGTCAGGTTTTGTGGGGGAGGCTTTTTAAAAAAACATTTCATTGTAAAAAGACCCAGTCAAGGCAGTTAAAATATTTGACTTAGCACTGGAGAACTTGGGGTGACTTCTGTAGGATTCATTTTTGTATGTTCCATCAGTCGTTTCTTCACTAAGCTTACATGTGTGTTAAAGGTGATTATCACAAGTTGTACAAATAAGGGCTATGCAGCTGGTGACCAGATAAAAGGATAATTGAAAATTATTTAAAAAAAAACAAAAAAACTTTGATAAGAACTTGTTTTGCTGAAAGCTGTAATATAAACCAAAACTCTGTCATTTAACATTAAAGCTCTATCAGGCTATTGTGGGAAAACTGCTGACAGTATTTCTCACTCCCTTATAAAGAATTGCTGTAAGGAATTAACATAATACTGAGCAAGATGTAACAGATTTAGAATATATTTCTGTGGCACAGGACAAGTACTTGATACTTCTATAGTTCTAAGAACTGCTATCAAAGTTGTGAGACTCAACCTGTAAACAGTGACTACACACTGCAAAAACACAGGGAAAAACCATTCCCAGGTGCTATGATCTGTCCAGTACAATCTGATAGCAACCTGCATTAATTGGGGATGTTTTTGCAAGTACAAAGCCTATCCAAACCAGAACCCTGCTTATTTCATCAGTGTCTGGACTGTAACTCCCTCACCAGTCACACTTTTCAGCAGAATGTTACAGCACTAGTGATTTCAAGTGTTACCAAAATGCAAGTGAAGAAACACTTGCTACAATAGGTTTGTCTTTTGAAATCATTGTACCTATGGTCACATTTTAAGGGGTTCTCTAAAATTATTTTTGCCTGCCAATCCCTAAGAGAAAGCATGTAAGAAATGCAAACATACCTGCTGTAACCCAAGTATATGGAATGCAAACATGTAATTATTGCAACTATTCATCATAAAAATTACAGAAGCGGATTACAAATAGTTTAAAGTCCACAAGCAGGTTCCTTGGTTCCCTGTATCCATCTGCAGTGTCTTGAAGACACCACCTACTGCTATGCTTTTCCAGGCAATGGAAGGATTTTATTTCCACAGCAATACTTTTTTTCTCTGTAGTTAACAGAAACCCTGGTAATATATACCCATGCAATTGGCCAAAATCCCCATACTGTTACCTCACAGAGAACCTGGTTTCAAACTTTCAGTGTGAAGGGCTTCACTAAAACTCAACTGTGAACACAACAGTAACTAAGATAAACCAGTTTCTGGCTCTGGTTAATCTGCAATTACAAAAGCCCTAAAATGAACAGACCTATTGCTGCCCTCATACCAAAATACAGGAGAGGAAATTGTCTGTTTTTGCAGGTATTTTGTAGTTCCCCAAAACAAAAGATAAGCAAACCCAAGGGTGTTCCCATTACCCAGCTGATTTAAGTTTTTAAAGTGATTTAAGACACACTGGTGTTTCTTCTAATTGCACCTTTGACCTTTTCCTTGGCATGTGCCAGTAAACAGGAACAAAAGCCACCACAGGCTTTCTGACAAAAATACAAGTTTTCTCCACTTTTTTGGAAACACATTCAGAAGAAATCTAAAAATGTTAAACTAAGGTGAAATTTTCCAAACTGCTTAGCGCATAAACTTAACTTTACAAAGTTACAGCTGAAGTTTTAACTCAAAAAGCCCATCCAAATTTTACTAAAGGCTTCAACAAGAGAACATGAACTTCAAGACAGACAAGTATGCCATTATTTCATCCAGCTCTGTGGAGGAGAACCTCAGTTTGTCTCAGCTAAAGGCTTTGGCTCATGGGACACTATTAGATCAATCCCCATATGTTTCACAACAGGTATCACTTATGGTCGATGGGACCTAAACTGAAATTGGGTCAGCACTAAAGGAAGTTCAAGAGAGTAATTTAAAAAAATAAAACTTAGCTGAGTTTGTGTCCCTGTCCACCTCCAAGGTCTCTGTAAATTTGGCTGAGTGTTTGACTCTATCAGACACCCCCCATTTCATTCACTGCTGGGAGGGCAGCATGGGCAGTGCCTGAGCTCTGATCAGAGCAGCAGCTGCCTTTGAGTTCAGCAGTGTTACGCTATTTGTAAGCACTGTGTAGACTGACCTAACAAACTTTTCAGTTCCTTTGAGTGCTAAAACTTCATTTGAATAATTCCCTAGGATTTCCCAAAAACAACACTATTTTTGCTTGTTTTTCTATATGCTGTTGAGGGAAACATGGGATCTTGACTTTCTAATGATAATTAACTGAGTATTTAAAGATTTTAACCTTGAAAAACAAGGAATTGCCCATTTCAGCACATAAAGCTTCTCCCTGAACACAAGTAATCCTATAAACCAGAAAAGGAATGAGGAAGGCAGATTTCAGCAAGTTCTCTAGAGAGAACTCTCCAGCAAAGAGAGCTCAGAGTGACAGGAGCTGACATTGACCGAAACTGAACAGTAGGCAACTTACATTTAATAAGAATATTTGGAGCTATTAGAGGATCAGCACAGCTAGTCCTGACTTTAAAGCACAGTGAAGAGCAGTGTGTCCAGGGACAAACACTGCCAACCTGCCAGGAAATGAACCTGCTGGGCATTACCTAGGTGAGAAAATGTGGCCACTGCACGCTGTGCCACAGCTATTTGCGTCCAAAAAACAGCAAAGCCTTAAACAATCTCAAGAGGTAGCATAGGGACTTTTTATATTCCAGTCTCTCTTTCCTCCTTAACATTCTCCTGTGGCACTTCTTCCCCATCAAAGCAGATCAGAGCTGAGCTTAAACCCACTGCTTTCCTACTGGGCAAGCTGTGAACACGAGGGAGCTGTCCAGGAGCACTGAACATCAGACAGGCTCTGTACACGACATGGTGTGAGAAGGTGTCACTCACCTCTTCCCCTTTTCCCACTCAGCACTAACAGTCTCTGGCTAGTTATGATTAATAAAAAAGGATATGCACTTGTCAAGATGAAATGCCATTTTCAGGCCTTGCATGTGACATTTGCTATCCCTGGACTGAATGAATATTTTTGAGAGTTGGATTTTCCTTGCTCCTAAGGTGTCCATCATAGCACAGATGGAAAAATGGGAGCATTCTACTGCAACCGAACTATAGCTTGTTATTTTTGCTTTTCTGTAATATGCTTTCTAATGAGGAATCGAATCATCAATTAATGTGCATTTTCTGAGTCACCTGTTTAATGCTGCAACTTTTAAAAATCTACTTTTATATAAAATAAGCTCTTAAATCAGTATGTTGTACTGAAGGATGTAGTTTGTATAGATTCTCTAATAAGCATCCTAGTGCAAAGAGCTGATCCAAGCAATGAGCTGACTTTGTTACAGAACCAGTGGAGCAGGAATGAAGAATGGTTCAGTTAAAAATACATCAGCTTTACCTTTCACTTTAGTATTTCCTGCTGAATGCACAAGAAAATTCATTTCAAGAACTCAAAACTGCCTTTTATTACATACTGGAAAATTTTTCAAGAGCTTGTGTATACAAATTTGAAGAAACATGACAATAATGTGACATACCAAGTGAGTCAGAGCCTGCCTGGCAATCCCAGCAGAGCCTGTGCTTCCCTTGGAGCTCCTGTGAACTCCTGGGAGCCACAAAAGCAGCTCTGCAGAGAAACTCTGAACACTTCATTTCTTATATGAACAACATGGACAGCTAACAAAATGTAGTTTTTGTATTGTGTTTAAGTGAATTTTCAAGAATGCTGATTTCATTCTCTGGTGTTACAACCCTGTGGATCTGCTTTGCTGGGTTGCAGATTCCATGAGTGTCAGAAGAAGACTGGTGGATTTGAGCATTTACAAAGTGCCTTACAGAAAAACAATTATCTCTATGGCAGTGCTCCGTTTTTTGCTAATCTTAAGAATACTTGTATATAGCTTTTTTTATGTCACAACTATAATGCAACAACAAAAATTCTGTGATTCTCTTTTCTGTGCTAGCATTTATCTAGTGGAAAACAAGTCCTACTCTACTTTTGTGGACACTTTCATATATATTATGTAGGTATTTGGAGCATGTACATGCTAAGTTTTATAAATAGATGTATAAATCTATACCCTTTTGCCAGAACATGAGCCGGAGAAAAAAAAAATAATAAAAGAAAAAAGGCAAATTAAGTAAACAAAAATAACAAGAGTAGATATGGTCTTCCTGGTACTCCAAGACTATATTGTGCAATATTGTTTTCCAAACTCACTTCATATAGATAAAAGCAATTCTGTTCAGGTTTTTTGATCCTCAGATACTGTCAGAGATACCAACTGTGACAGCTTTTGGAATGGTTACTCCCAGTAGGGCATACATTAAGCTTCCAGGTGAATTTCATTTTGTGTATTAGGAAGCTCAACTGCTTATAACTTTTGCCACTAACAAGCTCAACTCATGCAGTCCTAGATTTCAGGAAATCTTTACCTTTTTTTCCAAAGCTTCAAGACCTGTAAAGAAAAAAGGATATTAACAGAGGACTGTTTTCACAGCATGCCTTCCATCTCAAATACCCTGAAACCTTTACTCCTCTATTGAAAGAAACTGAATCATCTGGGAGTTGCAACTTCATGATGTGCACTGCATTTAACTCTTCTTCCTCTGTGACCAAATGACAATAATTCCTCTAACTACAGTATATTAAGTTTCAGGGACAGCTGTCTGATTCTGGAAATGTTACATTAATTCTTCTAATATGAACAAGTATCTTAGGCAAAGAGCAACTCCATAGCCACAACAGCTAGATTCCTTCCAAAAGGAGTTAAAGTGGCAATACTGTCACTGAAAATAATAACAAACACTTAGCTTGACATATTTATTTCTCAAGGTCAATAAATAAATGTAAATACACAAATTTGGAAAAATCTTAGTAACAGAATGTTTTTAAACAACATTCTGGCTTAAAGTCTCTGTTATTGACACTATTGGAATAGTTTCTCATCTACTTAAAGTAGCTAAGTCATTATGTTGGTGATCCTCCATCACATTAATTTTTGAAGAAGTTAGGCTGCTGCAAAGGAAAAAAAAGACATCAACCTTTGCTTTGACATAGAAAATTATCTGAACTGCATACATTAAGTATTAAAATTACTTCTCTGGGCATGACTTTTCTAGAGAAGATATTTTTTAATTTACAGTTTACATATTAGATACTTGCTACTGTTCATTACTTCATCATTATAAAAGGGAAATCGTAACAAAAGAGGAAGAAAAACAAAAGAGGAAAAGGCATGGAAGAAAATGATACAAATTGGCCCTTTAGTTGGTAAGACATTCTTCTTTAATCTCATTTTCATTTTAGGTTGGTAACAGATGTGTGTGATGACTGGCTGCCATCAGTGCAGCAAGTCTGCTTGAAATAATTGTGAAGTGGCTTTTTACCAATGGACTTGTGTTAGACACCCACTTTTGTAGACATTCTCCAAACACCTGGAAGCAGGAATGTCATATTCCACCTTAGCTTGCCCAGGTTATTCTGTGTGAACACTAAGGCTTAGAGCACGGATACAGAACTTGTCCAGGAGAAGCAGCCTTTTTCAAAAGTATCTACAAATCGCTAAATAGAAATTTTTATCAAAAGGTTCAGCAAGAACTAATTATTATTGACTTAATGGAAGTGGAGGAGGATTTGTGGTTCCCTCAAAATTCATCAAGTGTTCTGTTTCTGCATTCTATAAATACTACAAGATGCAACATGTTTATTTGGTTCCCATAAATTAGAAAAATCTGGTTTCCAAAAATTCTAAATTAGTGATTTAAAAAACAAAATATTACACCTGACCACCTTTCAAACCATCTGAGAGGCAGCTTCACTCCTCTCTCACCCCTTCAGAAGTGTGCTTTTTTAAGAATACATGATTTATAAAACAAACAAAAAAGTGTGTTTTTAACTAGAGTACACTTGCTTAAATATACAAGTGGACATGTTAACGTCATGTTGAAGTTCAAGGTACTTCTGGATTAAAAGGCAGATAGTTATTTTAACTCTGCATTCTTATATAGAATAACGATTATTATAGACTTTAGTTTCCTCTCATCATTCATCTATCATATGGAGAGGTCAATAAATAAAAGCTTATCTGGTCCAGTTTACCTACAAGAGAAAAAAATAATAAAAGAAAAAGAAGTTACCTATAAAATTACTTGTTTAACCCTGATAACATCTGAGTTGCCATACCCAGTTTGTAGTTGCAAGAAAAGCAAACAATATTCATCTTGCTTTTTAATAAATGCCCCATTTTCTTCATGACAATTTTTGTATGCTGCCTATCAAGCCACATATTCTTGGGGCAAGAAAGCTGGCCAGGAGATGCAGTGATAGCAGTAACAAGTATAAATCTGGGTTCAAAAAAAGAACATACCAGATCCAGAAGCAAAGAAATCTGGACACACTGAGGAGGCAGTGCCCAGCTGTTATTTGGGCTCTTGTGTCGTGGAGACTATACCCAGCCTAAGATATAGTTTCATACTAAGGAAGTAACACAGAACTCCGTTGTGCTCGTGTACAGACTTCAGGAAAAAGCCTTACACAAAATGAATTACCTTTGTTTAGAGTAGAAGATAAAATAGCTTACTAACTGATGTAATGAGTAATGGATGTCACTATGACACAGGACTTGCCATGAGTTGTGTGTTCAGCTACAAGGTGCAATATTTCTTATGACTAACTCAAAGCACAGCCGCGTCCAACTGTGATTTGGAATTCCCTCTTGAGCAGCACGCACTATGACTTTGAAGGAAGTCTGTCTGATTGGTACAAAGTCATCCATCCTCTCTTGGAACGTGAACAAAATCCATGGGGTAATCAGGCACAGGCGGCATGTAACAGGTTTGTCTTCCTTTTTACTCCTTGTTTTTGCTTCTGAGGACATGCACTTGGCTCCAGATGGAATCCATGTTCTGTTACAAGAGAACACAGCTGTTCTTCTCTTTCTCCCTCTCCTTCTCGCGAGGCTCTTTGCGTTTGCGTTCGTTACTCCCGGATTGTCTTGTGCTGGCTGGAGAGGCAGCACCTTGTACCTGCTGTGCAGGGAAAACGGGAAATAAATGGGAAATAAACCCAGCACCATTGCACATACAGCCTGAACTCTTCCTGTGTGGTCAAGCTCACAAACAAAAAGTTTAAGTATTATTAAGCAAATTAAGTAGAGTTCAGGTAGGGTTTTTGGTATACCTACTCCAGGACCTCCACAAAGTTGTGTATTTCTTGAAAATTAAGTCAGCTGAAAATATATTTCAAGTTTCATGTGTCCCTTCTGTTGTGTCCACATATACAGATCAGTAGTTTCAATAAAACATGGTTTCAAGCATTTTCTGGCACTTCTGTGTTATTATACTGGAATTTTTTCTTAGTTTCTCTTAGAAGTACATAATCCACATTTCACTATTTGCAGAGTCAAAATGCTGGTGTGGACAGCGAGATAATGGTAAGGCAGCAGCTTTTTGTGACTAGAAACTCTTTAATAACTTGGCAAGGAGGTTGGTATACAAAGACAACGTAAGTTTTGTTAATTCATCATCTATTCCCTCTGTTACCCATTCATAGCTGCAAATGAGCAGGCTTTTAATCCTGTTCAGCAGGTTCTTCAGTTCCTTCTACCTTTGGCAGGTATGAATCTCTGTCTTAGCTAGGTGCTGCTGGTTCTATTAAAGCAACAAACAGTGCAAATAACACAACTTTTACCTGTCAAAATTCTTGTTTCATGCTTAAACTTATCAGTTAATGGTTCTGAATTACTTCAGGCCAAAGATGCAGGCTTTATATAGATTATTTCTTACATATTTGTAAATAAAAGCAATTCTGAAAGCCTTCAGTGGTTAACAACTCTCTAAAAACAAAACCCCAACTTAAATATTGTCTCTGGCACAGAAGATTCAGTTAAATTTCATTTTTTGATAGACATGTGCATAAACCACATTTTCAGAAGATTTTGAAATCAGCTGCTTATGGGTATAGGATGGAAAGGTGTACTGGAGGAAACTGAATTGCCTAATTCAAAACAACAGAAGAGAGTCACATGAGATCACAGTCTGAATCACCTAAAAATGTACAGCAACAAACTTCTACAAGACAAAGACAAAGCTTCAATTATTATCAAAAAGTTTAGCTGAATGTTCTTCTGCAAGTAATGTAAAAGAGTAGCTAATACCATCTTTGTAACCTGACATATTAATTCATACCATCATTCCAAATTAAGTATAAATGAAACCCTAATTCAGAAGGTTAAGCCTGCTTTAAAGTATTTAAATGTCTGCAGTTGCCATATCTACATGCATACTCCAACACTTGTAGTGTATTCCTCAAGATTCCTATATTCACCTCAGGCTGAAATATGTACAAGCACAGATATATCTGTGCAATTATTCATACTTTCTGAAACTGATGATCATATTCTGTAGTACTGTTTTCTTACCTGGACCTGAGCAGCTGCTTGTTCCTGTTCCTGATAGTACTGAGAAGCTCTCCTGTCCTCCTCTTCCTGGAGCTTCTTTGCTAGCTCTAGATCACTGATTCCTTCTGGGATCTGTTCCCAGTTAATCTCTTGATTCTGCTGCTCTTGTTGTAGAGACAATGCCATCAGGTAATCCTAAAGAGTAAACTTGTGAATTAATGCTTCTGCACAAAGAAAAGAGTCAAGTCATATCAAGTGAATTTTTCAGCATGTGCAGCTACACAGTACCATCACTTTTCTCCCAGCCTTTATCTTCAAATGGAGGTCAGGAATTTGTTTCAGAACCTGTCCATAGCCTCAACTGCAGAAAGGCTGAGAACAGCTACTTTACATGTCTGCTTTCACAGTGCCTAAGCTGCAGCACAGAAAACACAAAAACTAATTTAAAAATTTTGCTTTTAGGTTTAAATTCTATTACCTAGACAGGAGCAAATTATCTGTCAGATTTTTATTCTGAGAGAGAGATGCAGTGCTTCAATTTATTAAGAAGCATCTTATTAATTTTCCCCCAGTATTTAAAAAACATTCATGGTGATCACTATAAACTTGTTCAGAATGTAAGATTTTCAAGGAACTTAGTCTTGCTCTGCACTTGTACATTAACTGGTACAACTCAGCCCCACCTCAGACATGACTTCTGCAAACTCTGTGTCTCAGCAAGAATAACAAACACCCACCATGACACACAGTCTGCTGTGGGGTCTGTCCTACATTCAGCCAAGTGGGCAGCAGAAGTCAAAGTTCAGCTATGACAATCTTAATGAGCTGAAGAGAGTTTATGTAGGAAGAAATTCCACAGTCTGCTTCTGTTTCCATATACAAACGAGAGGTGACATTTCACCTGAGTGACGACTTGGCAGAAGTGGATTCTGAGAGATTAAAATCCCATTTTCCAAACTACTCAGTTGGTCTTACTTTTCCTCCCTCAAAACCATATTAATACATTCAAGTGGCACTTTTGGGAGCCCCAGTCTAATTACCTAAAGGAGTTTTATAGTCCCAGATATGCATGAGTATACACACATGCATACACATCTGTGGAATTACGCATAAATATGACTAAAAATCAGTACAAATTTACAACGGAAAGGCAGAAATCCAGTACCTGATCTATTTGATCCTGCTGCCCTCTGTAGACAGTTTCAGGGTCTGATGGAGGCCTCAGGTGGAATTCAGAGTCACAGAAATTCCCATCACCATCCACATTGTGTAAACTTTCCCACACAACCTTCTCTTCTGTAAGAAAGCCCTGGTCTGTCACCAATAGGTAAAGCTGACCCTATACAAAAGAACAAGGAAAACTTGTAAAACTAAAGAAAACCACTTTTTTACAATCTAAGTAGAAGAAATGATACAAATGTTGCATTCCAATAAAACATTCATTTAGAGTTTTAGCACATTTAGTAATTAAATAAATCAGCATACAGTATTAAACCACCAGACAGTAGTATTCACTGCTGAATTAACAGCCATTTCTGTATTCCATCTTGCAGCTCTTCATTCTTAATGGGAGCTCCTATTGATTAGAAATTAATATAAAACATCTATATTACACATTAATGAATATATATCAAGCTATGTACCTTGACAGCTCTTTAGAAACACACCTAAGAAGAAGACTTAAAACCTGGCAACAAAAACATTAAATCCTAGGAGTAATCACATTAAATTCCAAAGGTAAGATATGGAGACAAAGGTGATCTTTCCAAACAATCCAAGAGGCATTACCTCAAAATGGCCACATCTCAAATTTCATATTTCATAGTGAGTTCTGATAGAATTTGAGGTCTCTGTCAATTGAAAGCTCTAAATTTAAGATACTTGCTTTCACTTGTTACCAGTAATTGCTTTTGTTGGCATTTTAATAATTTTACAGTTCCATAAGGCCAAATTTCTTGATTTCAAAGTCTGAAATGATAAAATGGGCTGGTCTGGAGTGAAGGAGACAATGCTAACAAGTGCAGTTACCAAGGCACTGGAAGAATGAAATGCAAGCTTAGGATGAAGGAGCGGGAGAGGAGCTGAAAGCAAAGGGAAATAACTGAAGTAGGCTCCAAGTAAAAGGAGATGGTGCTGCATGTCTGAGGGACAGCAAAGCAGCATAAAATACCCGCTTAAATTTCCATTTAAATAAATCCATTTATTTCATCCTAACTTTTTTATCATCTTTCTAGGTTTATACTCCAAATCAAGAATGTTGTTACTGACCATAGAGCATATTAAGACTGAAGCTCTCATTAGTATGACTGAATGTACCAGATCAAGACACTCAATACAAAACTTGTAGCAGTGGTTTAGCTGTAAAAATCAAGTTTATTGCGACATCCACAAAAAATTTGGTATTTGTATTCCAGCAGCACACAAAGGGTTCTCAAAGATTGCTGTGCTGAAGTTGTACCAAAGCAAGAGGCAGATCCTGTTCTAATGATTTCTAAGGCTAAACAGGCAAGAAATGGAAACTCTGTCCATACTCAACACATACAGAACTCCTCTGAAGTCATTAAATAACTTTCTAAGGCAGATGTTGAAATTCCACTCACGTCTCGTCAACCCCTCTCTGTTTACAGCTGCCCCTCCTGGGGCTGGGAGGTCACTTGACGTAACAAAAATATTATTTAAAGATTCACATACATTAATTATTCCAATATTACCTAATACCATGACAGGTACTTATACACAAGGCCAAACAGAGTGGATAAAAAACCCAAACCAAAACCAAGCAGGTTTTGTTCTACTGTATGCTCAAGCTTTGGAATGGGAGTTAACCAGCACAGGGGGGGCTTCACAAACATAAATACAAGTGTCAGCAACAAGTCTGATCACATAACACAATCTAAGAAATCATCTGTCCCTTGGAAACCTGCCTAAGAACTGAATGATACTCCTGTCCTGACACTTAAAATTACATGAAGCAAATAAAAGGAAGTAATTTCCCAACGTTTCCAGTTTGCACAACTCAAAACCTAAAAAAGGGGGTGGTGTGTGTGTGTGTCTCTCAGGTTTTCCTCTATTATGCCATACATTTTTCATTACAGCCCATAAACTGTGTAGCTTAGTAGTACTGAAATTGTGACAACACTAGTTTTCCTATCTTCAAACTATTATAAGCTTAATTTTTCCACAAACAAATATTATGGTATATCATTGCCTTCACAGAACTAGAATCTATCATTTAAGGATGGATTAAAGCTAACACTTGTTTGAAATAGAGACTTGTTTCAAATTTAAATAAAATTCATATTCTTTGTAAGAATTTCTCAGTTGAACACTGATTATAAAAATGTCGCGTTAGAGTAAATAATAAAAAATAAATGTAACTCAGCTCCCTAATGAAAGGCAATAAACTGTATTACATATCGCCACATTACCTGAACACCAACGCTGCAATTCTAAGACCAACTGCACACCTTCAAACATTGTGCTTTATTTGAACAAAGCTTAGCAAACCAACAAACACAGTACCTGATAAGGGACAGTGTTCCTGGTCACATTATTGGAAAGAAAGGAAGATGGGAAATCAGAGATCCAAAGTCATCTTTCCCTTATTTTTAACCAACTTCTCTGATCTCTACATCATGTTAGTATAGTTAAATTGGATTCCACAAAAAACCCCAACCAGGACCCTCACAATATTGCTAATATTCATGGAACCTTTGGCAATCATTTCATATAAGTAAGAGGAGTTGGCTCTTCTGCTATGAGCTGTAATGTAGCCTCTCATCATGGGTTTGTTCTTCCACTTGCAACAAGAAAATAGAGGCCCTATCTACAGACAGGCTATGTAGGCACAGTCTTAATGCCAGGCACGTTCTCTTCCCAACGCTAAAGGCACAGGCCACGTTCAGTGGCACACCCAGACCCAGCAAGGATTGCCTGTGAGCCGAGAGAAGCCTTTTACCCTCCGACATTCGCGCTGCCCCGCAGCCGGGGCCGCACCGAGCCGGGCCGTGCCTGAGGCCAGGAAGCAGCCGCCCTTCCCAGGCACTTCCACATCGCGGGCCGGGGCTGGCTGGGAGGGACGGGACACGGCCCCGGGGGACGGGACACACACACACAGCCCCGGGGGGACGGGACACACACACACAGCCCCGGGGGGACGGGACACACACACACAGCCCCGGGGGGACGGGACACACACACACAGCCCCGGGGGGACGGGACACACACACAGAGCCCCGGGGGGACGGGACACACACACACAGCCCCGGGGAACAGGACATACAGAGCCCCGGGGGACGGGACACACACACACAGCCCCGGGGGGACGGGACACACACACACAGCCCCGGGGGGACGGGACACACACACAGAGCCCCGGGGGACGGGACACACACACACAGCCCCGGGGGGACGGGACACACACACACAGAGCCCCGGGGGACGGGACACACACACACAGCCCCGGGGGGACGGGACACACACACACAGAGCCCCGGGGGGACGGGACACACACACACAGAGCCCCGGGGGACGGGACACACACACACAGCCCCGGGGAACGGGACACACACACAGCCCCGGCCTGTGCACAGCTCCCCAGGCCGAGCTCGGGCCACTCAGGTAACCAATGCACACAGACGTGGCTTTCAAATGCCCCTCACCGAGAACAGCTGTCACGCTTTACAAAATGTTCCTACCCTCAGAAAAATCTTAACTGGCCACTTCTAGAGAATTACCAGATTATCGTTTAGATTTGTTTTTAAATGTGGGATTTTTTAACAAATACTCAGTCTCATGGGTTAACACTGCCCCCCAAAATACCAGCACGTAATAGACAGCAAAAATATCTACTACTAACTGTAGTCAACAGGGAGTAAAACACTCAAAGTCTCAAGTGTATAACTACTGTAGACAAAGTTTACTTTAACAAAGTTATGACTAATAATTTATCCTAAGAATTGATATTTAGATATTGTAGAGCAATCCCCAGATTTTGTAGTTTCACGTATAAAAACCTTGAAATAAAGCTGAGGATAAAGCAAGATTATTCTCTCAAACGGGGATCTCTCAGTCTTCTGGTTTGCACAAAAAAACCCTTCTCTGAAATGCACAAATATAGCCTCAGGGGATGTTACTAGATGTCCTTTCCTTGGATGATTTCATAATCAGATTAAATAATTAATATTTTTAAACTGCTTGTTCTAATGCCAATTACCAAGTTTCCAGCAATTCAGAAAACTGAAAAAGAAAACCAAACACCTGTCCAATAGCTTCCTACAGTAAAGACAAACATTTTAAGCCTTATGTTTTGAATAGTATGTAAATATTCTCTTGGACTTCTGGATCAGATCCCTTTGTTTTTGTGAAGATGTTTTAAGTTGATGAATGAATGTTGTTTTAATTGTCTCCAATAGTTAAAATGTTCAGATATACTAATATTAAAAAGATTTTTTAAAAGAAAGTATGTACTACTGAATTCAGAGTAACTCTCAGCATAAGAACTGTACACTTACTAAGAAATTGAAAAATAAACATGTTTTTAAGCAGTTATATTCATTGCCTCTAATGTGCCAATCTTAAATGTCCAAGGAAAAAGTGCAATTATGAAATACACTTTGTATTGGAATAAAAGTATCTGTTGAGTTTTGAAGCAGAAACACAACATTTATAAAGTAGGAAACACGCATACTTAAAAATGCAAACAGGTAAGTGTCTTGATACTTTCAGTAAAGAACACAGGTTCTATTACAAACAAGTCTGTGGGAAAAACATTCCAACTGAACTAAGTTCTTCTTACCAAACTGATCCCCTCTTTACAGTCCTGTTTTTCCTTGATCTAGGGAATTATCATTTGGTGTATTTATTATCTGCATAATGAAAAGCAAAGGCAAAAAAACAAAATCACATTTTTAACTGCTGAGAATTAAGACTGTACATGAGCCAAGACTATTAGTATGCAATTAAAGGGACAGGAAGTAGAAAAAAATTATTACTTGGGCAAATGGACAAGGTATGGAAATCCAAGTCCTTTCACTAAAATATCAGCCTTAAAAAACCCACACTGCACTTAAAAAATTTATCCCCAGTGTACAGGTCCTTGTATCAGCTGTACATTAAAGCTGCCAAATAAAAGTTTAAGCATTAGCTTAATTAGAATAATAATCACTAATTACTTAAGCTGTGTTTCTAAAAATACACCGATTTTATTACATGGACATAACTTATTAAATGTGTCATTCCCTTTTGGTTAACTTTATAGCTGCTTTATTTATATGTTTCCATGTATTGGTTTGGAGGGGAAGGAGAGAAAGGCAGTATTAGAGAAAGAAAAAATTACTGCATCGTTCTTGCCCTAGAAGTTCTATACCTCAGTTTTCCCTGGCATATGTTGTGTCTCCAGTTTTCCCACTGGATGGACTTTTCTCCATAGTCCAGTTACTGCTGACTACTGCTCAAACTGTGAGGAAACTCCACCTGCAGAGCGAGCATTAAACCCAGGAGATGGAAAGAGTGGAGCAGTTGAAAAACATCTCAACTCTTCAGCAGCAATGCATTTGGCACTCACATGAGAATCCTGGAGGGCCAGAAATTTCTGGATAGCTAATGTTGGCGAAAAGCCCACATTAAGTCTATTTCTGACTTGATACAAAAGACCCCCTAGACATATAGCTACTGCAAACGGCTGGGTAGGTAGGAGGCAAAAGAGGTGTTGCTGGCCTTTAAACATCAATTTAAAACTTATTTTCTGTCTTTATTAAAAAGTTTCTTGATATCTCAAATTCTGCCATGTGCCACTCAGCAGAAATCCAAATCAAAATGAACACTGTATAGAAGCAATAACCTCAGGAACTAAATAAAATGTAAATAACATGGAAATTAAACACTAACTACAAGGTCATTCCCCATAATGATGGTGAAAAACAAGAATAATAGCCTCTATTTCAAATTTAGCATTTCAGAATTCTAAGAATTCTCAAAAAGCACAAGATTAAAACCACTGTGACTTAGCAACAACAAACCTTAAATATACAAACCACACTAATTTTCAAATATTTTAACTTTATATTTCTTAGGACTTGTATTTAGTTCTTACAGATAAAACTCAAGACACAGATTTTTACTCACTGCCATAACCTGTTCTGTATTATTGATATTGGCTGAGGATATTTAACTCATTGAAGTGTTGCATTTTATTTCTAGAAGGAAAAAGCATCTCAACTGAAAAGTAAATGTTTACAACTATGAAGCTGCTAAAGCACAGACACACCAGGTCCTACCCTTTAATGTAATACTGGGCTGCAAAAGACTACAAAGAGCCTATGTTTTACAAAACTGATCTGTATTTATAATCCACAGGTCAAAGTGATACTCACTGACTGTATTTAATACAAATACTATTTTACAGGATTTAATAATGCACAAAAATATGTTATTTCCAGGAGGATTTATGTTTTTTATCTGGAATGGCCTTTAAACAAAGTAAAAGAGCACCTGCACCTCTAGATACCAATTGTACCCAGATGTTGAGGTTAGGGTTTATTCTTCCTGCCCCACCCCATAATGAAAGTGTAAAACAGTGTACGAGCTGCCACCAGCTAATCCAAGAACTAAATTTAGAAAAGCAGAGGGGGGAAAAATTATACTCAAATTTGTGATTTAAAGGAGCTGCGTCAGGAAATACTTGACCACACAGATGTATTTCATAGCTTTGGGTTATTTAAATGGAAGAAGGGAGGAGAAAGATCCTTTTACCTGCCCTACTGCTTTAAGCGAGTGGCATTGTATACACAGATTTAAAACAGATCTCAGATGTACTCTTATCAGAAAATCAAATGTTACCTGCTTGTAGAGTTAATCAATATTTATCAGGACTGTTCAGACCTTTAGCTCAGCTTATGAGTAGTTACTCAAAATGCCAAAGATTAGCACTGACAGTCAAGATTAACAGAGGGAGGAAAAAAGGACTAGTAGTAACAAATGAAAGTGTCAGTTACGTGATGTATATGACATTATCATATAATGGCAAAACCAGTGGTTTCTTAACTTTTTTGCATGTTACACACCTCTTCTTTTTTTGCTTTTATTACCATTATTCATAAGCACAAGTGTACATGAAATTAAAGTCTTATTGAAGAACAGATAACCAAAACATAATTTTAAGCTTCCTATACAAGGGTAAAACCTCTTACACTACCATCCTAGCAAAAGTAAAGTTGTTTTAGCATGAAGATGCTCCATAAATGAATGTAAACTTGCCAAACCAGATTCTCCATTCCATGGAGGAAGGAGTCCCAGAAGCACTAACCAAGCTGACACTTGCTTTTTCTATCCTGGAATAATCCTTTCACAACTGCTGCCATTTTGCTTCCCCAGATACAGATAAAAAATAATTTAAAGAAATTCTCTTCCCTAACAAAGGGCACGAATATTGTAGCTCATTTCAACTTCTCCAAACGTTTGGGATTTTGCATATAGACCTATTCATCTACTGGCTCAAATGCAAACTTTTATATCCTCAGAAACCAGGAATTAATTAAAGTATCCTTATCAGGCAAACCACAAACTGCAAGAAAATTTAAGCCATGTAAGAAGTGTACATAACTATACATAACTACAAAGAGTTAACACAGGGAGTAAACTGAACATAAAGGGAAAGGCTACAAGAAGATTTAAAGTAGTAATGGATCCCAGTGACTAAACCACTGTAATCAGTAATTCCTACGTAACATTTGCTACAGACCTTACGTTCACTGTAAGCCGTATTTATATGTAACAACCTGGAATTTAATTCTGTTTCAAGACAGTGGAAAACTTGCTTTGAAACACAAAACACATGACTTGCTTTGAAACACAAAACACAGCAATAAAGACAAAAATGCTGGGTGTACCTTGTATTTGGTCATGGTGCTAAAATGGTTGTTCCTGAAGAACACACAAAGCTCTCCCTCCTGGACAGCTGAAGTCAACTCACACAGTCCATGGTATGTTAATTGTGTAGCTGTGTTATTGAGGAACTGCTCAGCTACAAACCCTACAAAAGCAAAACATACTGTTATGTGTGTCTATTACACACTGGCTAATAGAAGACCTGGTAACAATAGTAGTTTTTTTCCTATCTTCCCCCTATGTCCCCATATTGTCACAAGCCTTAGGGAACACATAAAAAGAGAGGACAACAAGTTTCAAAGTTCTAAAACCACAGCATTGTAAACAAACCTTCCCATGTTCAGAAATGCTATATTCACTTCTAATATTACTCATATTTTTCCTTGTTGTAATGGAGTATATAATTAATATTCCAATTATAGGAGATAATAGATAGCTAAATTGAAATCTGAATGCTGCTGCAACAGGGGAAGCTCTTGCCAGCTTTTGAAAAAATGTATTGAACAGATCGAGAGCATGCATCAGAGAAGCTGAGAAGACAAGCACAGTGCTGCGTGCCTGCCCAGGGAAAGCAGCTCAGCACACAGAATGCAGCTCTTCCCACTTGTATCTCTACTCAGTATCACCCACATGGAAAATATGTAACTTAGATTTGGCAGGGCACATACTTTGATAAAATTCAGAAAAACATTACTTACCTTCACTAACCAGTTCACTGTTTTCTGACTGTTTACAAGAAATGATCTTCTCCACCAGCTGATTGTAACTGCAGTTACCAACTGCTTTTACTATGTCAGCAACCTGCAGCAGGAGGGAACAACATGGAGAATTTATCTTTGAGAAGAACAGAACACAGGTGTAAGCCAGTGGCAATTACTAATAAGACAGTAAGAATTCAATAAAGACAGGATGTTATCCCCTTAAAAAATCTAGGCCAAAACGTTTTAGCCCAGAGTGTTACACATTTGGCTGTTTCAGATCCTATTTTAAATCCTTCAGTTAACCCTTAGCATCAAAAGCTAAGGCAGATAGAGAGCACAGCATGAGTTGGATCAGCTGGGCCAGGGTAAGAGAACAGCAACTTCCAACAACAAGGCATGAAAAGAAAAACTCTTTGGCATTATTATTCCAGCCAAACTCACCAGTTTCCCCCTAAGCAAACAATACCACTTTATTGTTTATTAAATAATTTAAAATAAATTACGTGTTTGCTAAAGATGTAGTTTTCTTCAACCAGTTCCACCATCCTCATTTCTCAATAGCAGTGACTAATAAATCAGAATTTAAAAAATGAAGTAAGTAACTTTGTATTCTTTCCAAGAGTTCTCTAATAAGCTTTCAAAAATGATGACTGGGACACCGTATCTGGGGCAACTTGCTACTTCCCTCAGAAAAACAGTTCTCCTTTACAGAGTCATAGAAGGCCTTTAAAGTAGTGTGACTATAGACCCAGGCTCTGCAAAGTTCCTGCACTAAAGAAACACACAGTCTGTATTCACGCCTCAATTTTTCTGACTAGATTTAAAACATCATTTACTGTATTCATTATTGACTTGTTAAAATTTGCAAATACCTCCCCTCCCACCAATAATATTCAGAATAACTTTTTTTTTAATAACTGAAACGGAATAAGTTACCTGAGGGTCCACTAACCATCCATGGTACAAGGGGATATCAAGAAGATCAAACACTATGCATTCAGGTGTGTATTCAAATACTCGGACACCAGTGAACTTCACATTGACATCCAGACCCGTCTGCAACTTATGCAGAATTGCCATTGCATCACTCATATTCTGCCAACAGAAAGAAAAGAGAAGAAAAGAACAGATGACCCAACAGAGCTTTGTTCATTTGGTGGTTACTCTTGTAACCCTTCATCATTTAGTACTCATCAACTCAACACTTAAAAAAAAACATTTTAAAGATTAAATTACCTAAACAAATGTTTCAATGCACATTCACTTTACACATTGTGCCAGAAGATATAGGAAATGTAAGAACCTCCCTCCAATCACCTCTGATTGTTTCTTCTTTTACACCCATCAACTAATTTGAGGCAGTTCTGATTGCTTTTAGGTCTATTTCCCAAAGCCACAAGCCAGATGTTTCCAAGAAATCTGAATAATAAGGGAATCTTCAAGGGACTTTTCTTAAGGTTTCTTCTCCCCTTTTAAGCCTTCCCTTACAAGTCAGGCTGAAGTACTTGTCACTACATAATGAATGATCTACACAGACCCACTTGCCAATTCTAATTTCAGGGTTCAGTACTGAGAATCAGAGTCTTAATTTTTCACCACTTTTTTTCTTTAATAAAAAACCATTTTCTATCTTATTTTGGGCATACCTTTAAACACCTTGTAGATGCTACTGTTGAAACAAGTAGCACTTATTATAGTAGTGATCCCAATGGAATCCTAAGGAGAATTACCAAGTCATGAAGTTCCAGTCACAGAAAGGAAAGATGAGCCAAAGAAGATGTGCTTTGTGAGACAGTTATCTTGAACAAACAGATAAAAAAATTCCCAACATGCAGGAAAAAGAATTTTCCACTAAGTGAGAGAAGTCCACAAGAGTACTGTCAGAAAGTCTGTGTAAAAGATTTGGGGAAACTGAGGCACTTCGTTGTTTGTTTGGGGGTTTTTGGGTTTTGCAACATTCTGTTGTTTAAGAGGAATTCAGGCTTACAACAATGGGAAAATAGAAAAAAAGACCAGAAATACAGACTGGACAGGAGAAGGAGACAGTAAAGATCCACAGACAAACTACTGATGGTTAAAGACAGCTGCTTCTGTTGTCTTCTAATCAGAATCTGCACTCGAGCATGGCTGCTACAAATTAAGAGTTTTAATGCTTGTAGCCCTTTAATTGCCCTGTTCTGTCAAGTTTCCATGATCAGGAACGGAACAGCTCCCACTACCTTACTACATGTTGCTTCATCTTACTGACAACTTTGCTGTCACAAGGTTTAGAATTTAGCAAGATATTGAAGTAATTCTTGCCTTTTAAGTTTTTATCATTTCAAAAGCAAACCAAACCACCTGAACAAGAGCATGTTACTAGGAGGGACCAGATATCAAATATAAAAACCTGTCTATTTTGAAAGAAATTTTGCCATAATCTTACTCTGCTGAATGAATAAGAAGTCCACAGTAAGTCAGCACTAGCCATCCACAAATTCAGACCATACATCTACAGACAATAGCTGCATTTATTTTGCTAATGTTTACTTTGCAAACAAAGCAGGATTACATCAAACAGACCAGAAAACCACAGAAGTTTCTCACTACAATTTCAACATTATCACTTCTACTTTAACTATTTCTGTACCTTTAAAGCAACTTAGAAGATTTCTAGAACAGAAGGCTTCTTTGAAATTACATGGTTAAAAACTTCAGGTATGTGACATTTATATAGTAAACCCAAATATCTGAGCATAAGAAAGCTATAGATTTTGTACTTGCACCAGGCATAATAGTTTTCATCACCCTCCTATAAACTGATTATAGCTATAACCTTCTACAACACAGAGTTGTGTGGAAAAAAATAGCCAGTTTCATTATTACAAAAGTAATTCCTATAATCTGATACAAATCAATCTCAAGTTACTCGA
Source organism: Vidua macroura (assembly GCF_024509145.1). NCBI lineage: Eukaryota > Metazoa > Chordata > Aves > Passeriformes > Viduidae > Vidua > Vidua macroura. The sequence continues at coordinate 8,282,502 of NC_071582.1, forward strand.
TTTGGCTTTCAACACTGAATGAGAACAAGAAAAAATGACCTAAGAATAAACAGAACTACCTTGAATCCTTATACCTATTAAAAAATTCAAATGCACTTTTCCATGAGTAACCAAAAAAACCAGCTATGACTACAGACAGAGCTTGGAAATATATATACTAAATCAACAATTTTTAAAACAAATAGCATTATCTTCAGTACAGAAAAAATTCTGTGATGACATATAAATAGTGGCCAGTGCAAATAATATTGCCTTTCACAACACAGGATCAACCTCTTTTTGTGCATCATGATTAAGAACACAGATCTCTCTTACTCCATTTACATCCTCAGAGAAACTCTGGCAGGCACCATTGAACAGAGCAACCAAAGGACATGCAACAAAAGACTTCAAAAAGCAACCACCCTGTTATATACTTCTATTAGTACCTTTGTGTTACACTTCCGCAACAAAACCCATTTTACTTCATTACTGTTATTTTATAACAGGGGGGAAAAAAGTGTCTTCTGTTAATAGATACTGAGTTTTTCTTCACTAATAGCACATATACAAATTTATTACTCTACATCAAGCCCAGACAAAAACGAACTACAAGCAATGGTCTGTATGCTTCTGGCTTTTAACAAGGTGACAAACCCTAGGTGAGAAACATAGTTTTGGATTCCTCAGACATAAGCAACTCTGTTTTAGGAGCAGCTCCTTACCTGCTCATAATTAAGTCGCTGAATTTCAGATATCTCTTTAGGTTTTGCGTCAAGAATGTAGTCTCCTAAAAGAAAGCAAAAATGAAATTAAATTTTTTCCACAATCAAAGCTTCAACATTTCTATATATGTTTCTGACTGAAGCTGACTGATAATGAATACCGCAACTGAAGTTTTCTACCAAATTAATGAGATCACATTGTTTTATAACCTGAATTATAATTATGGAGTAAAATATGAATATAAAAACTTAGTAAGATCATATTAAGAAATAAAATTCAAATGGCCAACACTGTTACTAAAGCAACATTTCATAATCTCTTGCGGTATCATACCAATATCTTCCCTATTTAAAAACTAACCTCCCTCTGTTAAAATATACAAAGGTCAAACTGCTCACAGTAAGGTATGTAATTCTGTATACAATTTAAAAAGACAACAGCTTATCCTGACATTGTGAATGTTTTGCCATGATTTATACACCAGTAAGTCTATAAAACTTGTGCTGGTTTAGACTGGAATATAGTTAACTTCCTTCACAGTGGCTGGTGTGGGGCTGTGCTTTGGATTTGTGCTGAACACAGGGCTGGTAACACCGAGATGTTTTTGTTATTGCTCAGCAGGGCTCACTCAGAGCCAAGCCCTTCCTGCTTTTCACAGGGCCACGCTGGTGAGGGCTGAGGGGGCACAGGAGGATGTGGGGAGAGACAGCCAGGACAGGTGACCCCCACTGAGCACAGGGATGTTCCAGACCAGCTGACATCATGCCCAGAATATAAAGTGGGGGGAAGAAGGAGGAACACTTGCAGCGATGGATGGTGTTTTCATTCCCAGGTCACCACGTGTGACAGAGTGCTGCTCTCCTGGGGAAGGCTGAACACTTGCCTGCCCGTGGGAAGCAGTGAATTAATTCCCTGTTTTGCTCTGTTTTCCCTGTATTGAGTCTTTAACTCAACCCACAGGTTTTCTGGCTTTTACCCTCCCCATTCTCTACCTGATGTCACTGATAGGGGAGTGAGCAAGGGGCTGCCTGGGCTTAAACCACTACACTTGTATTCCACCTTTGTCTACAACACAAAGGTAATAAATTAGTTAATAGTTAATCAACACACTGAGGTTCAAGATTCATAACATCTTTAGAGACTAGTATCCACTTTCCAGATTTTACTTTGATGTTTTTGTACTTATTCCCTTGCTCCATTACTAAACTCAGAAAAATATCATTATAGGTTTCCTAATTATACTCTTGAGAGTGGTTGAAGGCTGTTTTGTTGGTTTTGGCTTTTTTTTTTTTCTCAGCTGTAGAAGAACTGTAACTGCTACTCCCGTTGAGTGAATAGGAACCTAAATAATTTGACCATGGTTTTATTATTCAATTTAGTAAGATAATTTCAGAAGCTAAAATATGCCTTCAAGAAAGAATACACATCTAGAGAACTGGAATTATGTAGTGACTTCAGACAGTATTGTGTCATCAATGCAATTAATAAGAAATGTTCAGACACAGAGAGCAAGATTTCTTATTTTTTTGGGAAAATTATGTAGGCAATTTTTTTCTTCAACCAGAAGAGTAAGCAATTTACTTCTGAAAAGAACAAGCTACTTTCTTTACAAGCAAAAAGAAAGAAAATATCGTAAAGATTTTTTTCTCCTGCTTAAGAAAAATCAAACGTAGTCTATTAAGTTCTAACATTTTATATTAGTCAGGCTTCAAGGGAAGGAAAAGTGGTACATGCAGCCTAAGTACTATCATAACTGCACTTTTAACACCTGGATCATCAGGGTTATTAAAGTTCCAGCCTGTCAGATACAAAGAGCTGCAGTTTTACTGAACACTGAATATGATACCAGAGTAATATTTGCAAATGAGACCCCAATCACTGTGAGGACTGCATTAATTTTTCTTGTTATTTTAACTGGGTCATACTTCCAAGGATTTGAGTTACTACAGACAATTAAAGACAGAGTTGAATTACAGCATTCTGTCAACTATAATAAAACACTGTAAGAGACATGAAGAATTTTAAATCTGTCAATGTGTTGGTGCTCTGAGCCATACCAATGGCATCAACTAGACCAATCACTTTGGAAAGCAGTGCAGAAAACTTCTAAAAATACTTAAGGAAAAGCATGAGTAACTGAATACTGTAAGTAGTTTTCTGGAATCAAATAAAGAGCAGAATAAAATAGTAAATACACAAAACAGTTCTATGTTATGCACTACAAAGTACAACATACAAGCGAAAGCCATTTATTGCAATTACTAACCTAAGTATTCCATCAGCTGTTCAGCCGTTATGATTTCCATCATCGGTGGCAGTTTAATCTGTCAAAGTAAAAGTATATTCTCTTTAAAACACCAAAACACTACCTTTTAAAAAGCATGGTATTTCTAGACAGAAGACTTCTGATTACATTTCCCTCACCTGTTTATAAGGCCATTAGCATACTAGACCTCTACTAAAACAGCAGCCACAAGAAGAGATTAAAAAGGCACTTTGGTTTTTAGAGGAACCACACGCACACAGCACTTTCTCTCAGCTGCACCTCTCTGCATAGTGCTCCCTTCTCCCACCAGAACATTTCTCCACCATCCCCCTCCACTTCACAGGAGCTCGCACCACTCACTGCAGTGGCTCAACTACAAGCACTCAGAACTAACAGACTGGGAACTGTTAAGAAAACTTCCCCTCAAGTCTTTGACTCCCTACCTTTATTAAAATTCTTAATGGAGTATTGATTATTAAGAGTATTAATTTTGAATATTAGCTCAAAAAGTTCCTGTGTACAAAGTCTCTAAAGGATCTAGTGTCAGTCGCTGCTAGGACAGAGAAGCCAAAGACTTGTGCAGGTACAAGGAAATGACTTCCGAGCCTCTCATCCCATGTTCACATTCCAAGGTTTGACCATTTGGTTTAACCCTACACAGAGCAGACCAGACACACAGAGCTCTGTGGTGAATATTCTATTCCCTTCTTCCCTGATTTACTCCCACCATCATCTCATGCTAAAACCAACCACCCTTGCAGAGCTAAAAGCTTCTGGCATTCTTATCTCTTCCTGCATCCTGGGTAAACATTTTGGTTGAACACTTCCATTTACTGCAGGAAGAAATGCAACAGGCAAAGCACAAACACATACAAGGACATGCTTCTGGCAATCTGAAGAAATACCATAGGAGGATATAGACTTTAAACATAGTGCACTCAATTTTTCTCTGCATAAATGTGAATTTTATTTTTCTAGGGTTTGGGTTTAGTTTGTCTCAGGAGTTGATTTTTACACTCTCTTCAGTTTTTAATTTTCTCATCCTATCTCCCTCCAACATCTTGCCATTCAAAGTCTAGAAAAGGTATTTATTATATCAGGAATTTTTAAATCAAGTTCTTCAATACTGATCACTGCTGTCTTTGACACATATAGAATGACATGACGTGAGACTGTTAACTCATGGTTGAGATTTAATAGGTTCCACCTACTTTTCTGGTTGTGTAAAAGGAAGAAGTAGAAAACCAGGAGATGGAAGAGCAATCTACATAAAGTCTTTGATGCAGCACCCCAAACTCAAATATACAGTATAGCAACACACCACTCTGTTCACATTGTGATGGAGAGGGTTTTCGGTATGAAAACTGAGCTATTTCAATAACTTTGCAGGGAAAATCAGCACTGCTCCCTCAACTGTTAACTGGGCTCCTGTGATGATTCTTTCAGGACTGAAGTTAGCTCTTTTTATTAGTTATTTAAACCATTTGTATCAGCTCAGCCAGCATTGCCTGGGGGAGTTCTGCTCTGCACCACATTTGGAACCTCTAGAAGCATGCTTACATGACAAACACCAACCCTAAAGCACAAAGCTCACCTATATTTAAGCTCTATGTACAAACAGCACAATATATTATTTATATCACTGGAACTTTCCCTCACAACTGTAAAGCTAACCATTTATTTTTTTACTGCAGAAAAAGCAAAGTGGTTTTACTCATATTTCCAGGATCTCTCAAAGCTGGATATTTTAGCAAGCTATATCTCAAAATTAACTGCTTGATTAAATGCTAAGCAAAGTTAATTGGTTACTTCATGGCATAATTTTAGGGCTGGCATGTGTAGTGGAACCTTGATCACACCTTTAAAGTGCGCTAATGGGGTTCCAACACAGTTCTAAGTACTTCTGAACAGAGCTGACTTAAGGATATAGAGAGAACATGACATTTCCCAGCTGTTCAGAGCTTCATTGCAAGTACTTAAGCAACAGGAAATGTACAGTGAAGAGGAAATGGGAGAGAAAAATACATTAGGACTTCAGGGAAAGTAAAACATCATACAGAACCACAGTCATTATCCAGATAAAGCAACGGAAGAAAACAATGTAAGCAACAGTAGAAGCTGCCGTTGTCCATAACAATCTATTATTTTGAGGGACACATTTTCACGATAGGTCTCAATGTTTAGTTGCTAGATTTTACATCAACTCCACATTTTAGGAAAAATGCATTTCCTCAACTCCCACCCATTTCCTGTACCCCTCTACTGCAGTTTCCTGGTCTTTCGTCCTGATGTCTCTTTCTAACTCTAGCTACATTTTACTTCCTATGCTCAGGAGTAGGAAACTTAGTCCTTCTCACACAGTTACAGCATGATATACAGTTGAGGCATATTTTAATTAAAAGACAAGAGTAGTAAACAAATTTTCATATGGAATAGATTGTTTCTATGAATTAGACTACAAACCCCAAAACTACATAATACTAATTTTCCACTGTATTCTTCCACACTACAGAAGGGCTTAAAAAAATAAGTGATATAGTCATGCACAGAGGATAACACTTCTGAAAATACTATGAATATCAAAAGAGTCCAAGAAAATTTCTAATGGCTTATATAATAAGTCTTATATAAGACTTATAGTCTCAAAACATGCTTATCTGAAACACGCAACTCCTGTGAACACAGTGTTCCAGAGAGGTATGGGTAGCTTCAAGCAGCTTTGACAAAAAACAATTAATATTCTTTGCAAATCAGTGCCCCTGGCGTGGCAGGAACAGCTTTGTGAGCCTGTGACACGACAGCCCGACAGCGTGTGCTGCCACTCCAGGTCCTCGGCTCCCCCCGAGGCAGGTAAGCTCCAGCCCCTGGAGCGGGCTCGCTGCTGTGCCCGGGCACGGCTCCAGGCCGGCACCTGGCGCTCAGCTCGTCCCACTGGTGCCGGAGGAAGGGCGGCTGCCAAGGCCCCGCTGAGCAATCTGTGCCAGCTCCGGCCATACGGACGGGCAGCGAGGGACAGCACACCACGTGTGAAGGGCCAGTGCCAGCCCCCAGAGCAGGCACCACTGCAGCCTCTGACAAACCCAGTGGAGATCAGCAGGAGCTTACTGTGCTCAGCACCTCTCAAAAGGGCCCTTTTAATGAAAAACTGAAATTAAGACTTTCTAAGTAGAATTTTTTTACTCTACCTCTTCTCTGCATGTCAGTTTGGATACATTTAAGCAAGAAAATGGTTATATAACATTTACTTACATAATTGTTATGATACCTAAATAGGTAATTCATACAATTCTAAAAGTTTCCAAAATTTTAGTAGAACTAGGTGTGTAAGGAACACAGCTCCTTCCATTTGTTGAGAGGATTATGACACAAAAAACTTTCAAAGACATTTTCAAATATGCAGTATCACTGTTCTCCTACATAGGGACAAGATATTCCATATGCACACACTTCTCAAGACAATATTAATATTATTTATATTCTAATTGTATAATGTTTTCCCTTTGCTTATTTTATGTTTCAAAATCTTCCCTGGACATTCCAGATATGTCATTTCTGTGCAACATGTTAAGGTTCAGAGTTCTTCAGCTACAAGACATCACATCCTACTTAAGAAGCACAGAGCAGAGTCGCATGGCACTCTCACTAAGCTTTTAGCATCTGATGATTGCCACATTCCCCCCACCCCAAATTACATTTAATGAAATGCCAGAAGTTATCAGAAAGTGTTGCATGAACTACATCTAACAAAGATCACAAAAGCCACTTAGAAAAGCCAACTTTGCATTGCTAAGTGTAACCACATAGTGAGCCACAGGCCTGAGCTAAAACTGAGCAATCTCCAGATTTAAATAAGCTGAAAAACGGTGTGCCACACTATTCTACATCAGAGGACATAACTCATACTTGTACATACATTTAAAAATGCTTGTTTCAATCTCTACCTCTGCTTCATTTCCATCACACAAGTCTAAGTGGTTACAACACTGTTTTGCACAACAGCTGTTCTGCACAACAGCTACTTTTCCAAGTTGCTATCATAGTGCTTTTGTTTTTCTTCTTAGAACATTTCTGTAACACTCCTGTAGCAGAACTCCTTGGCTCTCCCTCATATAGGCTAAACTGCAAGTTACACTTAGACAGGCAGACTGCAGAAACACTTCAAAAGAAAAGTAATTTCATAATTTTAATATTTAAAATACAGCTTCTGCAATCTGCCACCTCAAAGTTTTATGTATCCTTTGAAAATAGTGGATAAAAGAGACGTAGCAGTTTTATCACAAGCTTAGTTCCAAAATCTGGTATGTTCAAAATGGAATTTGAACAGTCACGGTGCGTGTTACTATTTCAGAATTTCCAAAACCCCAACTGCCAAACCAGTACTGCACTTAATTTGACTGAGACCAGATCTATCCACAGGATGACCATAACTCTCAACCCTGTCAGGACAGAGTTCTAAGAAGGAAAAATGATGGCTGATACAGGGTATAGAACCCAAAGCATAACTGTTTAACTTGTTATTCCCTGTTGTGATTCTAGTTTTCTTCCTCATCTCCTTCTTATGCTCTTTTTTCCCATTACATATAGCTTCTTTTCGCCTAATATTTACTATGGTATTCTCAGTCTACTTTTGCCTGTTTTCATCTTTCAGTTTGCCTTCTTGTTCCCAAATTATAATTACTTGACCCAGTCTAGTGTTCATCTTGGTTCAGGAGGAGTGAGAAGGTGGTTGTCCATCCTCAGCCCTCACACATAGCAAGCTGCTCTCAGTGATATACAGATGAGCTGCCACCCCAACCACTGAGAACGTGGTTCTCGACTATGAACTGGGGAAAAGAAAGGCCAATTTGTACAGGCAGTAATTAGGAAAATCAATTACAAGCAACTACAATATATAACCAAATAACAGGAAAACCCTCAAGCCTGTAAATAATGACAGTTTTACCAGTGATGACAGTTTCACCAGTTTAGCTGCCTGTCTGCAACTCATGTAAATTCTGCTGAGGTTTTACATAGAACTATAGAAAACTTCCTGTAATCTGAGCAATAAGAAACAGTAGGGCACTCCCAAGGGGTATTTTGGTTTTTGCCTATTTATAAAACTGGGTATTATCTTAATTCTCACTAATGTAATATTTGATCCCAGCAGAATGTCAGTTAAAATTCTGGTTGGAGAGCAGCAGCAGAGGGAAAAAGAAAAAATGTTAAGGAACAAAACCTCCAAAAACTTGAATTCAAACAACAGCACCAGCGCTGCCCCATTTACATCTTTCATTAAATCAAAGATTAAAAAGGAAGATCCTGTAACTAACAGGTTTTTTTTGAATGCCCCCCCTCCAAAATGATAAGGAATGGCAAGTTTTTCAAGTCACCCATAGTCGCTAAAGAGGGAGCACAGAAAGCAAGTGTTCAGTATTGAAGCCTGTGACAACATTCACACCCTCTTAAAGATAGCAGAACCTACATAAGGCAATACCTTAAAGTCACATACAACTTCCCTCTACTGCTTTTACTAATGCTTAAATACCAGTATCACTATACCCAGAGTTTTCCTTCTGATGTCTCAGCTATTTTGCTCAGATAAATGTGTAGAAATTGTAACTCAACCAAGAGCATTAATCTTCTGCATCTAAACAAATTTCTTCTCATAACAAATTTCCACTTTGACCTTTTCCTAAGTAACCTGTCACACTGTGAACAACCGCTTACTCTTCCAATACCAAATTTCTTCCCTTTGCTACTACAACATAAAAGCTATTCCTGTAAAGCTTTCCTATTTCAGGACTCTATTCTATCAGCTCTTCTGGCTTCCGGGGCTGAATTGCCAGCATTTCCTGAGACATGCCCCTCATCCTTGTTTTGCAATGCACACAACCTTACGACTCTCCTCCAACAGATACTCCTTTCACACAGAAGTGTTAATAACTTAATTACTTAAAAGATTGGGGAAAAAATATTTTAAGACTATGGGAAGTCCCATCCACAATGGCTACAGAGCACAAGAACTTCCACGTCGCAAAGCTTACTTGATCACTACCTGATTTATTCATTAATTTAAATACAATCTATACTGCATAACTGTATGAATGTGTTCCTATTACTCAGACAGTTACTCGTACAAGTCCGTATTTTGTACAATTCTGCATTTCGTACAACTCTACATATACTTTATTATACGAAACTAACCTATTTTCCAAAAATACCACTTATGTGCTTAGTGCTATAAATAGTAATCTTTACTTACTAGAAACCTGTACTATTATATGTTATATATTGTTCAAGTTAGTAAACAACATCTAGATATTCTATTTCTGTTTTAAGACAACGAAGTAAATCCGTATGTGGCAGTAGCATCCAAGTAGTATATTGGCAACATACTGCACGGCAGTATTTGTTTTACAAGTTCTATATGTGAGACATGTGCTTAACAGCAGAAATAAGCCTGAAATATTTCTTGAAAGAATCACGGAATGGTTTGGGTTGAAAGAGACCTGAAAGATCATCAAGTTCCAGACCCGTCTGCATGGGTAGGGACACCTTGTACTAAACAACGTAGCCCAGAGACCCAACAAACCTGGCCTTGGACACTGGCAGGGATGAGGCATCCACAGGTTCCCTGGGCAACCTGTGCCAGTGCCTCATCATCCTCACGGGGAAGAATTTTTTTCCTTGTATCTAAACTTGCCCTCTGCTAGTTTAAAGCCATTCCCCATTGTCCTATCGCCACATGCCCTTGACAGAAGTTCCTCTCCAGCGTTCTCGACAACGTCCTTGTCCTAAACAGCACAAACTTCCCGCGGTGCCCTCACGCCGCGACGGCTCAGCAGCCCCCAACGCTGCCGGCGCCACACGAGCCGCCCGCGCTGCCCGAGCGGCACCGCCCGCCCGGCCCCGCCATGGCGCCCGCCCGCCCGGTACCTTCCAGGCCAGGAGCAGCACGTTCATGATGGCCAGCAACGGGCAGGGGCCGTTCTCGTTCTGGGTGATGACGGGCGTGTTCTCCTCCTTCCAGCGGACCCACTTGATGTGATAGACCGACTGGCCAGGGAAGCGCTCCTTGGAAGTGGAGAGGAGCTGGGAGCCCGCCGCCGGCCTGTCCCCTTCGGGCTCCGGGGCCGGGCCCCCCGAAGAGGCCCCCGCCACCACCGCCTCGTCGGCGTCGCTGTTGAGCTCAGAGCTGCTCGGGCAGCAGGAGTGCAGGTTGGAGAAGGACTCCAGCGAGTCCAGGCTGCGGGACTCCTCCCCCGGCGGGCTGGGAGCGCCGCTGCTCCCGGAGCCGGCTCCCGCGGGACCGCTCTCCGAGGCGGGCGCCGCTCCGGGACTCTCCGGCACCGCCAGCGCCGCGCCTTCCGCCGCCTCACCACCCTCCGCGGCCCGGGAGGGGGACGCGGTCCGAGGGGCCGCGGCGGGAGCGGGGGCCGGCGGAGGGGAAGGGCTGCGCCGCCCGCCGCCCTCCTCGGCCTCCCTGCAGCCGCCCTCGCCCACCGCCGCCTCTCCCAGGCGGAGCCGGCTGGCAGCGCCCCCGCCGCCCGTCTGCAGCGAGCCCGGGGGCGGCGGGGGCTGCGCCAGGCTCTCCATGCCCGGCCCGGCCGCTCCGCTCTCTATTGGCACCGCAGCGGCTGCGCCTCCGCCCGCAACGCCCGCGACGCCATCACAGCAGCGGCGCCAGCTCCGCCCCGCCGGGGACGTGCGGGCGGAGGGGGAGCGGCCGCGGGTCACGGCGGGGCCCGGGGCGGGGGGGGCCCCGGGGCGGGGCGGGCAGCGGGAAGGGGAGGGAAACAGGTGAGTCCGGCTCTCCCGAGGGTGCTCGGTGCTTTTCCTTGCGGTTTCTTAGACAGTCGTACTATAAAAAATACGGCTGTGGCGAGTATCATAGATAACTTCAACAATTTGATTGTATAGACTAATTGAAAGAAAGGAAATTTAGGTTAAGTATTAGGGACTTTTTTTTTACTGTGAAGGTGGTGAGGCAGTGGCACAGGTTACATAGAGAGGCTGCAGATGCCCCATCCCTGGAAGTGTTCAAGTCCAGGTTGGATAAGGTCTTGAGCAACCTGGTCTAGTGGGAGGCGTCCCTGTCTATGGCAGGGGGCTGGAATTAAATGTTCCTTAAGATCCATTCGAACACCTTAACATTCTGTGATTCCGTAAGAATTAATGTGGGTGTATTACTCAGACATTACCCCAGTGAACCTCTCCTCTCCCTTCAGAAATATTCAGCTTTTAATCACAAATTTTAAATAGTCTTGGGATGATAAGGATATATCCTCTCATTTTATTCTCAGCAGCTCTCTAATTTGAAGTCTGTAAACACTTGCATCAACTTCTGCAGCCTTACCTGAGGTACATTCACTGTAATTTTACATTCCATGTGCATTTCCATAACACCTTTTCTCACCTGTATCAGTGTTCAGAGGGAAGTTGTTTTTTATTATGACACAGCAATAGGAATAGAAAAGCACAAATATAAAGGGCTGACATTAAACTGAGAAACTTGGCACAAACTCTAATATAAAAAATCTTTGAGGTGGCACAGCTGATGGAAGAATTAGCATTAGGACAAACAAGGGAGGAAACATTTTGTTCAGATGTCTCACATTTGTATTTCCACGGGAGGATTTTCCTGTACCCTTGAATTGTGAAAGTTATTCAAGACAGTCTCAGAATGACAAGTCCCTGTTCAGTGGGGATACTGCAACACTTCACAACATGTAGAGCATCGGGAGAAGTCGGTGACCTAAAATAAAACTCTTGAAAGTAAGTTAATTAGTTTGTGCAAGAAAAAACTGTGTGTCTGGTAAGGGGATGAAGGAAACCAGAACAAAACTCGAAAAGTAAATTAGTTCTCGGCAAGGAAAAGCCATGTATCCGGTAAGGGGACAAAGGACAGCAGCTCGAGCGGTGTGTTCGCACTCCGGTGCGGTGACGGCTCCGTAGCGCCGGCCCGGGGCGCGCCGGAAGCGGCGGGAGAGACCCCGCCCATCATGCGGGCCCGCCCCAGGGCGTGTCCGCAGAGACACGCCCCTTCCGCCGGGCCACGCCCCCTTGCGCGCGGGGCGGGGCGTTCCGCGCCCTCTGGGCGTGTCCCGCGGCCCCGCCCCGCCGGCGGCGTCTGGCGCGCGCGCGGGCGGAGGGAGCGGCGGCGCGCGGAGCGGAGGGAGGGGGGCGGCGCTGCCCGGAGAGCCGCCGATCCCGGCCGAGCCGCGGCCGTTCCGTGGGCGGGAACAGTCCTCCGGAGCGGCGGGGGACAAAGCGGAGGGAGGCGCCCAGCTCGCCCCTCCCCATCCCGCCCGGCGCCGGTCTGGGGCGGATGTGCCGTGGGTAGGCGGCGGCGGCGGGGCCTGCGCCCGGCGGAGATGGATCTGGCGGGGACGATAATCCTGCTGTGCTCCTGCGCGGCGGGCGCTGGAGGTGAGGAGCCGCCCGGCCTCGCGGGGCCCTGGTTTGGGGCCGTCTCCCTTCCTCTCTCCCTCCTTCTTCCCTCTCTCTCTCTCTCCTCCGTCTCCGGCGCTCGGGGCCGGGGGCGGCGGGCCCCGCTCTCCGGGGCGCCCCGGCGCCAGGGCCGCGGCTGGGCCGCCAGCCGGGCACCCCGTTCCGCTCGCCGCTTCAGCCCGCCCGGGCCTCTCCTCCGCCGCCCGGGGCCGGCCTGGCGCCCCCCCGCCTTCCCCGGGACTCTCCCCGCCGAGGACCGGGTCAGTTGCCCTCCGCTCTTCTCCCCCCCCTCGGGTCCCTCTCTCCGCGCTCGCCTGTGTTTGTTTTCCCTTCCCGGCTCCGCTTCCTTCGCTTAGGACTTCCCGCCCGGTCCCGGTGGCCGCTTACCGGCTCCCTGCTCTCGTGGCCGCTTCTCTCTTCCCGAAACCAGGAAGGACGGGCAGGCGGAAAGTTCAGCTTAAGGAAATAAAAGAGGAGCCCGGGTTCTTCCCGAAGCGTGACCGTGACTTCCAGGAGGGTCTCAGCTCTCCCAGGACGGGGCAAAACTCGCTTGTGTTTATAGGGACGTGTAACTGTATCGGCTCCCGTTAGGAATTGTTTCTCGGCATTAGGAACTGGGCAGTTTCTGCACTGCGCCTGGTAATGTCTAATTGGTCAAATCATGGCAGGGAAAATAGTTTCGACTTTGTACAGAGAAAGAGTTTCGGAAAGGGTGAACTTGGGAGGGTGTTTCTAGAGAACTGTGGGTGGAACAACTGATAAAGACTTGTTTCCTCTGTTTCATTTGGCACCTCTGATTTATCTGGGCTCTGCCTCTGTGTGCATCAATATGTAGGTTTATTAACAAAGAAGCTAGCGCTAAATGCTGGTCTTCCACACATTCTCAAAAAGTAACATCAAACTACGGGAAACTTCAGTAGGTTCTGCTTGTGGCTAAGCCGTGAGATAAAAAGCAGGGTGATTTGCATGGTCAGAAGCCATCCTGTTATTTAGATGATTAGAAGTGGGATGCATCAAAGAATTTAGGTTTTTCTTTGTAAATTCTTGTAAACTATTGAGATATTTCAGACTTAATTGTTGGCATGCTTTCAAGGCATCTTTGTTTTCTGAACTAAATGGTGCTGGCACAGAACTAACTCAAATTAATTAACCAGTTGTAAGGGTTGTTTTCACTGTTTAATTCCAGGCAGGCCTTAAAAGTCGTAGTAAAAATGAAAAGTTTAGTCCCCTGGATATATAGAAGAAAGTTCATGAAATGTAATTCAGAAATTCCTGTTATTTTTTTAATTTGAGAGAAGAATGGGCACCTTCAACATTTCTGGGCACTAAGAAGCACACCTCACTAGCAGTTGGCAGAAGTACATGTCTTTGGTGTGTAGCAGTGCAGGTAAATCTTTAAAGAAAGAATAATAATGCTGGATAGAAATCGAGTGATAGTGCCAATACACATCTCTAAAATATCCAGTAGAACATTTTTGGTAAAAGTTGGAATGTAATTATGAAAGATTTGCCATAATTCTGTGTTAAATTAAAAATAGATTTTTAAGTTTAGAAAGGTCTATTTTACCTGTGTGCACATTTCTAGAGTTTCTTAGATACTGCAGATGTTTTTATTTTTTGAAAAATAAGGTTCTTCATTTGTGTATTTTTCCTTCTAGGCAGGCATTAATATCTGTGTGGAAAGGACAAGTTCATGATTCTTAAAGAAGTTACTGTGAGACTAGTGCAAACTGGAAAGGACTGAAAAGACCCCAACAATTTACGTTTCATTTCTGTACAGTGCATCTGGTCTCATTAATTTTACACAGATCTTGAAGCTAAGTTACATTTATCTGTAAAGTTGTCTGGTTTTAAGCCACAAAGGTATTAAATAGTAATCATTTTGGAGATTTCATTAATCTGCACTTTAAGAATAATTAGGGGTTTGCATGTTTGGTCTAAGACTGGAGTATTTTTATGGGATACCCAAGTTTCAACTCTTTCAGAATTATACAAGGCCTTGTGCCTGTGTACTGTGTGGACACTACATATTCTATTGTAATAGTCTTTAGAGATAAAGGTATAGATTAACAGAACCAACTGTAATATTAGCTCACAGCTAAGTATGAATCATAAAATCAACTTCTAGAAAATGGCACAGCATAATTTGGATGGTTTATTTGACAAGTTTTAGTGAAATCTTAGTTTTCTCTAAAAAATTCTTTTCAGTTTTAGTTTATATTGTTCTTAAAATTATGTGAAGGGAATGCAATCAAAAGCAATCAGTAGTGCTGCTGCACTGGTGAAATGTACTGCAGAGTCTGTCTTGGGCTGCTTCACAGCTTTTGGTAGGTTTTCTCTGTGTGGTTAAAGCAGACACGTTATCAGAAGTTTGGCCTAATAGGTCCAGAAACATTCTTGATCAGGTTCTGGTATTAGATCACTTCTGGTGTTTTCTTCTGCTTTCTTTGCTTCCACTGCATAAATATTACCTTCATAAAACCAGTGGTCCAGCAGGTCAGTTTGAATACTGTTTCAGTAGTATAAGAAGGAAAAGCCACACCATTTATTTTGTTTTCTTTCTGTTAGTAATTAGAGAAAGCTAGAATTTAGTTTCTGGTATATGGTGTCTATTTGAGACAGGGTATATGTACCCTGGCTTTTAAGAATTTTTTTTTTTTTTTAAGTGAATCTCAGCGTTTTCCCAACACCCCTGGAATTGCTTGGCTTAAGGTATCTCTTCACTCACTGGTGCTGTCATGAATTTTGATGTGTGTAAAGTGGTGCTTAGGTTGGGCAGTATTATTGGCAGCTGACTGCAGCATGCTTTCTTGCACGTGATGAAGATGCATGCAGGTAAATTAATCAGTACTTAATTATCCATACATAACGATGTTCACAGAGGAATGGAAATAACTAATTTAACCTCTCCTTCTACCTAAGGGTCATTAAAAAAAAAAAAGGGAAAGGGCAATAGCAAACACAAAGGAGAACTGTTGAGGCCTCTGACAAGCTTGTGTTTAACAAGAGTGACCACGCTTTGGCTAGGCTGATGAAATGCTGAATATCATTGCAAATCTATGATAAATAGTTTGTTGTCACTGGTACAACATGCTCTTTTTATGTTGCTAAGACTTCCAAGTTGTATCTTGTGGTGCTGGATATTGAACTGCCTATTTCCCAGTGAGCCTGGGAGAAATTCTGCTTTTTTTCTGGACACATGGGGGAGTTGTGGGAAGGCATTTATGAGCTATCAGCATCTTGAGTGATTTAGTTGTGTTCTTACTATAAATTGAGAACAACAGTAGCCTTCATAAATATGGCAGCACTCAGCCTCCAGCATTTATTTGGCTTTTAAAATAAAAGCATTATGGCTAAGACAGTGCCTAGTCAAGACAGCTGTCAGATGGTTGTTTCAGAAATGTCTGTGGTAATTAAAAATAAATAAAATCAGGTGTTTAGGTGGTTGCTTTCAAATAGTGTTGCCCAAAAGCCTCAGACTGCAGCGTGTTTATACTTTTAAAACATCCAAAGGTTTGTTTTTGCAGTATGGCAGAGCCACTGTACTGAGTTACTGCTGTCTGGTGGTCCTGCCCTGGCCATGCACTCCCACCTCTCCTCCTGGCATGAGAAGTCAATCCAAAGAAAAAAAACTAATCAGTTCCTGCCAGTTGTGTAACTAGAGTTGCTTTATTGAGCAAACCCAGGCCTGATGGGGAAGAAGAACTGGGACTTTCACAGGGTGGAGGGGGGAAGAAGGTCAATAAAAAGCAGAGATGTGCTTGCACTGGTGTTGCCATACTGTCTGACTGTGCCCTAAATTGAGGTCTCAGTGAAGGGAAATGATCCTGACCTGACTTCTTGATTACATGTTCTTCTTTCACCAAAACCTCACTTGACCAGAAGAGAGAGAATATTTTTTTCAGCTGAATCTAGCACCAGTGCAAGAGAAGAATGGAAACAGAGTAGGTGTAAAAGGGCAGCAGGGCCTGCCCTTCTGCTGGCAGTTTTGAAACAACAGCCTGAATAAATTCTTTGGAGAAGTCCAAGTCAGGAGGTATATGGTAGAATTTCTGCCTTGCTAAATCTGAATGCAGTGTACATTCTTTAATGTCCCATATAAATGGAGCTTTTTTGTAAGATGGATAAACTCTATGTTGAAAACAACTTGAAGCAAAAGTTGCTTTATCTTAATTGAAATTATAATAATAATTCTCTACAAGATGTTTATCACATGCTGGCATTTTAAATCTGCAAATTAGTGATGATGCTTGCAGTAATAAGACTTGTCTGGTGAGTTAGCTTGGCTTCTGAACAATTTCTGATACTCTTGTTAAGTTGTATTCTGTGCTTTTTTCCACCCCACTAACAAACTTGAGTTGTGCTTGAGCTATTTGCATTTGTCATGCAAGTCTTAATCTGAGTGGTTTAATGCAAACGTCATCTTTTAGAACACTGCATCTTTGATTTATCCTCTTATGGGAAGTTAAATGTTATTCTGTTTTATAGTGATGTGTATAAAATTAATAGATACTTATATTTACATGGGTGAACTTTCAGTACTGTTTATTACTAGTAATTTTTTTGTGCATGGCGCTAGCTTTCATAAAAATGTGCTCCAGAATCGTCACAGATATTGAGATTAGTCTAACCAGCCTGTAATTCTCCAGGCCTTCCTCCTTGAAGATGAGGATGACATTTGTCAGGAACTCCCCTCTCTAACAGTAACTTTTCAGAAAGGTGATGGAAGCCTTGGTGTCAGCCAGCCCCCTCAGCACTCCTGGATGCATCCCATTTGATCCAGGTGGCTGAAGTGTTCCCTTGCTCATGTCATGTGCTGCAGGTGCTGCTTCTCTCCTGCAGACTGGGAAAGGTTTGTCTGGGGGGAGAAGCTCTTCATGGTTTTCTCTGGGGAAATAACCAACTGAAATCATTTAGCACATACCACCAAACAACTGGTACATGTGTCTGCTCACCTTGTGCCAGGAAACTTACAGCTAAAATCACATGGGTGATCCAATTTAGCCTTTGCATAAGGCTGGTTAGAAGGTGAGAGTACATGCCTCAGACTCCATACCTGTCCAGTGGGATTTGTGTGTTCACAACAACAACAAGTGTAGATACTTCACAGCTCTCTAGGGATCCTGAAGAGCTGTATATCCTCGCACACAAAACATCTTTCACAGGGATTGGCACACTGAGACATTTGCCTAAATGCTCTGCTGGATTCTGTTTTGAGTCCTTCCTGGTGTTTGGTTCTTAGCTGTGAGAGTAAAGCTTCATTCCTGCAGGGAATTTGTCATAGGAAATGCCACATCTAGTTTAGCAAGTCTTTGGAAGACTATCCTGTCAAGTTCAAATGCCATCCCCTTGTCACTCTCTGATGTCTGTGTCCTAAAGGGTTTCTGTCTCCTAGCTTAGTGTTTAGGTGAAGTGTAATGTTGTTTTATTCCACCAGATTGCCTGGAAGGCATCATGCTGTTTTGTTTTGTTGATGGCAGCATGACACATGGCATTTGTAGAGTGGTTCCCATAAACTACACTTAGGTGTTCATGGTTTGATTCTTACTGCTTCCTGACTGTATCCTTAATTGAAAAGATCTTTGTCATGCAATCTTTGTTAAAAATATCCAAACTCCTAGTTTTTCATTCACAGAAAATAACGGCAGTAGTTTGTAACAGAGGTTGGGATCTGGTATGTGATATCATAATGATTTCTTGGGGTGTGCCGCTTCCAGTTTCTGTGAAAGACTTCTTCCTTTTTATGCAGTCTTTTACTTACAGGAACTGGAGCCAGCAGTTCTACCTGCCTCATGTACCTCAGTGAAGTTTTCTTTCCAGTTTAATGAACTTTTGTTTCAGAATCCTCTATAGATTCTTGTGTTACCAAGGTTGAGCAATTTATTAAGCTACCTTTGTAAAGAAGATAATCTCTTTTGATAGGTAGCTGGTTTGATTACAAGGAGAGTGTGATCAGTTGCAGACTTTGAATGCTATAGCAATGTTGATGTTATAGAGGCTTCTGGAAGTGAAACTGTTCATTTTAAAGCCTTAAGTCCCTTTTTGGAGAAGCCATAATGCTCTAGGTGGTGTGCAGCTGCTCTGCTTAAGCAAGAAGAGAGCAGCAGGAGTGTTTGTGTTAAGTGTTTACTATGAGAGTACTTAAAACATAAGGAGTTTTAAGTTTTGGAGAAGGGGAAAAGAAAGCATTGTTTCCCTGTGTGATCATACCAAGTGTATTATTTTTTTTTTTTTTAAGAAGAAAGATCTTTGCTTAAAACCCTCTGCTTTTCCTTAGCAGAGAGAACAGTTATAAAACTTCTAATGTCAGTAGTCTTTTGCTGTCTTGTCACAGTAGTTATCACTTAAAAACTATTCTTTGTGACTCAGTTAAATGCTGTCTCTCATCTTTTCACGTGGTCATGAGACCTGGATCGAGTGCCAAGTGTTACTGAGTCTTCAGTAAGTTGTCACACTTCAAAACTTTCTTTCTGGGTGCCTGAAGCTGTTCAAAGTGTATCTTGAAATACTGAGAAGAAAAATGGTCTGTAACAATTAAAGGAGTGCATTATTAAAAGCTTCCTACAAGCTTTCCATCCAGAAAATGTAAAGATGATTCTGAAGCACCGAAGTTTACAAATTCTGCAGTGTACTTACTGACTAGTTTTGATCAAGTTCTTAAAGCGAGTTATTAATATAACATTCTAGATTCAGGTTCATTTAGCAATTAAAACTTTTACGTTTTAGCCTATATCAATTAATTTTTAAGTTTGTCTTCCTAAATGTTGACACTTCTGGGTCATACACCTGGAATTGGAAAGGATGTATCTGTAGTCAGGCACATGTATATTGTGCATGATCTCAGGCCAATTTGGTTTGGTTTATAGAAGTTCTTGGGTTGTAGGAGGTGTTATGGTTCATTTTGGAGGGATTATGTTGAAGTGATGAGAGAAGCGGCAGACACAGACAATATCCTGCATCCTCAAAACTCCTGCTAGCTACTGAAACTTTGTAATGGTCCTGTGTCTTACTGGGATTAGAATTAATGTAGACTTTCTTGAACCACACATTTTAAACATTTTAAGATGCATAAGTCACTTTCCTTTCTGAAAAGCTGATTGAGAATAGACATGTATTTTGAGACTAAGAGTGAGAGGAAATTAGAATGAAGTTTTGTTATTGGACAGTATTTGCAGTTAACAGTGAAGAGTCAACATTTGCAGAAGCCTACAGTAATGGGAGAAAATATGAATGTGATTTCTCTGCAGTATAGCATTAATTGAATTTTAAATAGATACAGCAATATCATCTTGTGCACATGGCTGCTAAATGCAAGCAATGCATTTGAAAGTATTAATTTACTTGGTCATCTTTTTAGGTATCTTAAGAAAAATACCACATGTAGTGCCTGAGAACTAACATTTAGGTTAGTTTGAAGTTAAATTGATTATGAGATAGTATTGTTTCTTCTTGCATAATTCAGAGTTCTTCTGGTTTTCTCCACAAGTTATATTTTGGGCTTTTTTGGTGATTAGTGTCTCTCATCCATACTACATCACTATAGGAGGGTCAAAATCTTCCACATTTTCTGCCATGAACTCATATTAACATAAGTCGTAAATATTACCCTAGAAGGAATTGTACAAAATAGACTGAACTGAATCTACATCTCTGGAGATACATTTTAATAAAACTTTTCCATGTGGTAGAACATTCCATGTGACACAAAAGGTATTGCTAGGTGGCATGATTTGCTCTTAATTTCCCTGGATATTTCACATGTAGAATACAAACATTCTGAGCAGGTAGTGTGCTGTCATGACTGCAGTGTGAAGTTGGAAGCACAATTTCAGGGAACCTGAAAAGAGATAGATATTCATTCAGCTGTTGCACTTCTTATTTTGAATCAGGAGTGCTTTTCTAAAGCATCTCTCAAGCATTCCTGTTGACAGTGATGTAGTTTGCATTGTGGGGTAGTTTTGGAGTAAATGAACTATACTTGTTTTGATTGAAATTCAAGTGGAAGATGCTTTCCAAGGCCCATCTGATGCACTTGTAGCTGCAGATTTTGTGTCCTGTCTGTGGGACTAGAGTAGAATGAATCTGATGCGTACAAAGGAGAAAAATAAGTTAAAATGGATATAATGTGAAATTTGGGTCCTTGTTACCAACTGCTTTGCACTACAGGTGTGCCATGCCTGGTAGTATGGCTGTAACCTTGCTTGTCTCTGTTTTTCAGGCCAGTATGGAAATCCTCTAAATAAGTACATTAGACACTATGAAGGACTGTCCTATGATGTGGATTTGTTACACCAAAAACACCAGCGTGCCAAAAGAGCAGTGTCACATGAAGAGCAGTTCTTGCGCCTAGATTTCCATGCTCATGGAAGGTTAGTGATATTTTAAAAGTTGTTTGCTTTAAATATTTTATTCATGTGTTTTAATTGTAGCGAAATGGAAAGGATGAAATACAACCACCACAATAACATTAGCTAGAATACACCACATTGCGCTGTTTGCAGTTTCTATGAAGTATTTTCTCTCATGTCCAGTTTAGGTATGAAATGGTTACTTGCAAGCACTTCATCAAACATCTGATGGTAACTATTAATACATTTCGAAGCTTAAATAATGGAATCATACTCAGAGCAGAATGGTAGTTGATTCTGAGTTTATAATGCACTTTTGTGTTGCATATATGTTTGTTTTTTTCTTTGTAGGTTTTTTTTTTAAGAATTGAGCCAAACTGCATTAGGAAATTTAACTGAGAAAAAGAAACATTTCAAATTGCATTTGAAGCTACAAAATAGGCCAAAAATGTTTTGTTTTGTGTGTACTGGTGTTATCTGATTTTTTGTGCTAGTGTGAAATTTAGAAATTATTTGACATAGGGAAAGATGATTTCTATTACAAGACACGTTTTGCCTTGTATTTAACATATAAGATCCAGTACAAAGTTAGATATTTCATGTGACCAACTGAAGTATAATTTGTAGGTTTTCACTTAGGAAGATCTCATTGCAATTTGGAATTGCCTGCTTTTTGTATAACCTAGGAGAAAGAGGAAGAAAGTTAAAATATTTGTGTCTGTATCTTAGTTTCTATGACTCCCTCCTTTGCAGCACCACTCTTTTAATATATTTCAGGAATGTGTAATGCCCTTGTTTTTCTTGTTATTTCAGTTACAATTTAAGTATTTAGAACTTGATAAATAATTGTTAGCCAAATGTAGCACAAAAGAAGTTTAACGGAGAAAATGTAAACCTAGGTCTCCTGAATCTGTTTGGGATATTGTTTTTTGAGTAAGTGTTTTGGTTTTGTGCCAGCTTGTCATTTCTTCAGGGAATGAAGTGTTGTTCCTGGAGGTTTCTGATGTAATGACTGAATTTCAGTGCGTGCTCCCAGAAGGTCAGCATTAGGGTTGTATTTCTAAATGCCATAGAACTACAACCCAAATCCTGAACTTTCAAGTCCTGTCCTTAAAACCATGTTTTCAAGTGTGATTTTTAGTCCAAGGAATTTTATTGTTTAAAGAAGAGTCATAGTGCTGCTATCTCTGCTGTAACTTCAGTGGCAGTCTCTAGTTCTCCCTTTTAAATTGTTCTAATAAACAAGACTGTAGAGTAGAATGCTTCAGGGGCTCCTCACAGTGTAAACCTTGCTACTTCTAAATCTCCAGCAAGACTGCAAGACAGTGAAGTTCAGTTTGAGCCTAATGCTGCCACTTCTAAGCTGCAGGCTGGTGGATAATTTAAGCTCACTGAAGTGTGCACTGCTGCTGAGAGAAACATGCCTAACCACATTCCCAGCATCATCCTTGTGCTAACACTGCTAGTGTTAAAGCCATGCAAGGAATAGCATCTGGGAACTAATCTGTCTAAAAATTATTTGGGAAAAAAGAATCAGTGTGACTTGAAGGAGTGATAGAAGAAGGATGAGACCACTCTTGCTGGGACCAGGCCACATTTCAGGCCACTTGAGCAGTTTCATCTTGTCATTGGTAAGGATCCCATAATAATCTTCTGTAAGATAGAGCTGCTGGCTTAGTCTCTGAGTTCTCGTGGTGGTGGCGGGGGGTGAAAATCGTTATCCTGTAAAAATGGTAGTTGCACCTAGGATAATGTCTAAAAAAATTTCCCCTCTTACTTCACAGAGGAAGACCAGACTTTAGTCAAATCTTACTAATGAAGAAAAATGTTGGTGTTTATATGTGGAATTGATCATAAATCTCTATGGTTTGAGGAACAAATCCATCATTAACTGAGGAGGCTGATTGGAAACTGACTGTAAGGTCAAACCAGTCCATAATCTAGGATTTGGGTAGTTTCCTGTGGTACATCTAACACTTCCTGCCGAAGAGAGGGTAGTTGACAGGATGTAAATTTAGTCCAAAGCTCCTGTTAATCAATTTGGATATGTTTTTACAAAATATTTTCATTTTGCTTTAAATATGAATTAGGAAGGATCAAGTGAATTGGGTTTTACTTCACAGAGTCTGTTTATTTGCTTTGAAGGTGTAGCAGTTTGAGAAGCTGCATAAATAGGATTGGCTTTTGCAGTTGCAGCTGGTTTATTGTGAATAACTAAGTGATTTATGTCATCACTGAGAAGGACAAAAGTAAAACCTTTCTATCAAGTATTCGAGTTACTTTGTGTGAAGGTAGGAAATAAAGCTTTTGCAGAACACTTGAACAATGTAGATGTAGGCTGTGGACTTTTAAAGTGCTGTGGCATTTAAAAACAGATGGTGAAACTTAAAGGCATTCAGTCAACATGAGAGTTGAGGTTCTGGAAACTTATACCTGATCTTTTTTGAATGACCTTTTACCAAATGGTCCGTTAGGGTTTGTCCAGGTGTAGTGGTTTATTGGCACACAGCTGTCCAACTTGCATCCCCTTCACTTAATAAAGACAGTAAACAGCTTCTAGTTATGAGGACTGAAACGACAGTATTTTGATTTGGGTTCTGATGAAATGGCTGTGTTTTGTAGCCAGGAAACAATGGAAAAGCTGTCCTAATATTTACTGCTGTTTTCTGCTGGCAGCAGCAAGTGAAGCTGGGCCACAGTGGTTCTTAGGCTGTATCTCTGTGACCAGTTGGAACTTCTAAACTTCATCTTTTGGTGTGTGCCAGAGGAAGCACCTGCTGCTCACGTGGCCAGTCAAGATGGGAAAGTGATTTGGCTGCTTCTTTTTCAATGAGGTTAATTGGTTCTTCTGTTTAGTGTAGAGGCAAATTTGCTTTAAGGAGTGCAGAACTAAGCAGCAGTGGTGAGAGGGAGGATGCAGTACCAGCCTTTTCAGTGGCAGTGCTGACATATGCCAGATAAGCATTCATCAGACTTACAGTTTCATTGTCCAGAAAATGGCTGGCAGCTACCAGTATTTTAGGATTGTGTAAGTAGCATCTGTTCTTTTCAGTGGGCTGTTTAGATTTAAGAACTGTATCTTGTAGTACCCTTCTGTTGAAAAAGGAAAAAATAAAAACACAATTTAAATATTACGTATTTATTCCAAGTTAAAGGGACCATTTAACTATGGGCTAATAGTTAAATAATGAATTAGATACTGAAATGATGGAATTAAACCCAAAACTACCTTTTTTTCATTCCAGATTCAGTAATTCTACAAATGAATGTATAATGTGCCATCACTGAGAAACCTTCTCTGTTTAACTAACTGAAAGTTAGACACCACACAATATATTGCTCAGAACAGAAATTTTTCAAAATCTTTGTTGTTTGGTAATATAAAATACAATTTCTTAGGGTAAATGCAATGAACTAGATGGAACCAGCCACAGTATTCAATGCTGAAATACTAACTTAGTAGGACAATTACAATTGCTGAAACTGAGTTACAAATCCTTATTAATTCTTTTTAATAAACCGTGTATTAGATTAATCACCATTATTGCTTCCCCAGTGGTGCAAAATGTGCCTATTTCTATAATGCTTCAGCTTGGAAGGAATATGAAGGTTTGAAATGATCTTGGTTGTGTGATCAGAGCTCTTCCACCTGCCAGTTCATATTGAGTGTTCTGGTGTGATTTAATTTAAGGTGCCCTATGAGTCCAGGGAAGGCTCACACAAAGTTAATGAATGCCCAGTATTAATACCAGGAACCTGGTTAATATAAAACAGTTTTTGAACCCATCCCACAGCCCTTCCCCCCAAAAAGCAAAATATAGCACAGACTCCCCAATATACATGGATTGATTCAAAGAAGAACAATGCCTTTGGCACTGGCTTGAGATACAGTGAAGCATTTTAAATAGAGTAACTTCCTTTTGCATGTCAAGGTAATGTCAGTAGTTTCAAAAATGAAGTTGGGACATCACTTAAACTGATGTTGGATTTTATAGAGTTTGCACCTGATCACAAAATGTGCACTTGCACTTGTTTACTTACTGGACGCAACTCCTCCCCTGCAGAGAAACTGGAAAGTTTTCTTCCTTTTTTCAGTACAAATATTTGCAATATATTAATCATAGGATATCTTGACCTGAATTCCTGTCCACTGTAGAATGTCAGAAATATGCTGAATACTTCATAGTGATTTTGAGGACAGAGCTTAAAAAACTTGGATGATGTCTGATATTCTAACTGTAATTCTTTACCTAGTGACAGAACTGGGAATTCCTGACATGCTAATGCATTCAGAAGGGAAAAATTATGTCTGTGTATTGTTTAACTCTATTTTCAGTCAGCTTTTTATTTAATACATTACCAATAACTTATGCTTCCTAATTTTTTGCTTGATCCTGTTAATTGTCCATCCACACCCTCTTTCAACACTTGTAGATTAGTTGATGACTCTTGCTTGGGAAAGGTGCCCACACAACTTGAGTGAACAGCTGAATTTTGATGAGGTGCTTGAACACATGATAACACATGCTTATTATTAAATTAAGGATATGTCAGGAATTTCTTTATGATGTTTTACAGTTTAGCTATATTTTTTTCTGTAGATTTTACCTAAAATTCTGGTTTTTAAGAAATACTGTAAGTTGTTCAGACATGTTTGTAGGAATGTATGGTCTGTACATAGTCCTTATAGGGAAACTGTGGACCACAAAATTTCAGTTCATAATTAAGTCTGTGGGTTTTTTTTTTAATTCTTGATTCTGTAGTAATCTGTAATCATTCATATTGCCCTCATTACTCAGAGCTGGTAAGTGTGTTTAAACAACATCATTGTTGGCCATATTTGAGTAGGTTATGAAAACAAAGGAGGATACCTGCAGAGAAATACTTGATAAGCTGAATTTTAAAAGTGGTATTCTGAGCATGCTGCCATGCTGAGATGGACTGAAGTAACTGAGCTAGTTACTCTTGCATTAAAGAGGACTTTATATTGTCAATTTAAGGTTTTTATTACACTATATGTTCTTTTTATGGCATTTAATTTAAGTACTTTTTAAATTGTCCATACAGCACAGTGCTCAATTCATGAAATGAGTCTGCCTTCTGTGTTCTATGAGCCTGTCAGAACAAAAAGCAGACTCAGTATTACTGGATTAATCTGAAAATGTATGTTGTGTCTCTTTCAATTCCATGTGCACTTAAACACACACCCCTAAACAGCTCAACTTCTTAGGTAGGTTGGTTCAACAGTCATCAAATAGAACCTACTGGTTGGCTTTGTGAGACTTCGGAAGATTATTTTCATGAATTTTACTAAGTGAATTTTTTGCAAGATTCACTTACTGCAACTCATTTTAGGCTGTCCTGAATTTGAAAAAGAAAAAAAATTTGATATCTTTAGTTGTTAATGTAGTCTTTGTAGTATTATTCACTGCTCTGTGGCAATTCTTCAATCATTACCTTTCTATTAGACCTTTCAAGTTATATACCTTGACAGATAACTTGTCAGACAAGACACCTGTGAATCAGGTATCACTTCTTACACTTGTTTTGTCAAAAAAACCCCAAAACCAAACCCACCCTATGCTGGTACTTGTAGGTAAAGCAGTTTTATCTTGCAGAGAACTGCGAAGAAGGGTCCTAAGTTCTTACACATTTTTTAACTGAAATGAAGTTAAAAAATTCTGGAGGCTGAAACTGCAGGTTAAATGTCTTGCCTTTTATGAGTTTAAATACAGTGAGCTGGATTATGTGTAGCCCTCAGGAAAAAAAAAGCATTTGATGTTTGCCTTGGGTTTGTCTGGGAGACACAATGGTGTTGGACTGGCTGGACAGCCTGGCCAAGGTGCAGCATTTCCACTGTGCTGCTTAAATTGGTATTAATGGTTTACAGCTCTACTCCCTGGCCAGCAAACTTTAGTAGACACAGCCATGCTCTGGGAAAGTCATGTTCTTAAAATGTATATTTAAATGAATGTACGCAAGCTATGTGCTCATATATCAGCTAGTGGATTTATCTTCTGTGTCTTTACTTGTTTAACTAACAAAGCTTCTTTCCCAACTACTTTTATTGTTTGAATTCATGTAGTAACTTTGCTTGTGCTTGTATTCTAGTACATCTTTACCTGTTTTCTGATTTTTGATACCTTGTTTTTTGTTAGAACATGGCGTTGCATATAAATAGTCAACTTCATGTAAACAGAAATTGGAAGGTTATTTTTGCTAAGCAGGAAACCAGGAAGTCAGCTCTGTACTGAACTTCCCAATGAAGTTTTACTGAAAGGGGAAAAAAAGTCAACCTGGGGTAAAGGCTGTTCTGCCTTTAAAATCTGTACACTGTCCTCTTCAGGACAGGGAGATACTTTCTCAGAGGGAAATTAACCAACATGTAGCTTCTTGTAATCCTACTTGGATGGTTTCTCTTAGCTGAGCTAGCTTGTGTTTGCAGCTATGCATATCAAGAGTAATCAGTGGCAAATGCTTTGGAATGAAGGCTGCACTCTCATTGTAGTGTTCTAGAATACCAAGTTTAGCAAGTCTGGCTTCTGAAGGTCGGGAAAGACATCTGAATAACCACAAGTGTCTCCTAGAGGTGCTAATGGAAAACAAACATAAGTTGCAAGCATTCTAGCTGGGATGGCTGTGTTGAAATACTGTAGAGATAGGGATTTACATAAACACTTACTAGGGGATGATTCTGTGTGCATCTAGGTGGATCAAAGAAAGAATGATAAACCTGGAGACCCTATCATGTGCTGCTTCAAAGATAAGTTTTCTTTCGTGTAAGTAGCAGGACTGTGGGAATTATCAATTAAGTGATAAAATATGTTGTGTGGGTTTAATAGTAAGTTAAAACAATGAAAAAAAATCTTTGAGTGTGATGGTTCTGTAGAACTGTGGGTAGTATAAATCCAGTGTTAGGTTGTTAAGCTGCCTTCTATTTACTATTGTTCAGAGCTGGAATGAGTCTGACAGTCTTGTGGGAACTGAGTAGATTGTGGGATGCCTCATGGAAGCAGTTAGAAAGAAGAGCTCAAGTTATTATCCCTGTTCATTTACAGACCCTCCCCCACTGCTTCCATTTTTTCCAAGAAGAAAGTCTTTGAGTTCTTAAGTAGGAAAAGGAAGGATAAAAGACTTGCACCTTGAGCAGAACAGTATTTTCTAGATGCTAGCTTGTGAGGAGGCTGATGGAGCCACCACTGCAAGGATTTTTCTGGTTCCTACTGGGAAGAAAAGACTGTGAACCTAAAAATGGACTCGCCTTGTACTGAAGTCATGTTACATACTGCTGTCAACTCATCCCCTTCAGTTTCCTTTCCCCAGCCACTTCTTTCAGCTGTGGAGTAACTCTTCCATCTCCTTTTTTCCCTTTCTCTTTTCTCAACAACCTCCCCATGTCACTTAATGATTTTGTGGGCCTGTCACCAGGTACAGCAGTTTGACTGAGGAAAGGCAGAAAAGGGATAGCACCAAGTGCCATTTTTTTATGCCAGATAACAGCTTTTTCTGCCACTTGTGTGCAGTCTGCAGACTTGGTACCAGCTACCCGATATACTGGACATTGCATTGTGGTGAAATCACTGATCTTAGGAGGTAACTCATATTAAAAAGAAATGGAGTCATAGATTATGCATTAACTCTTGCATGTAAGCCTTTATATACCCTTTACCAAATGTTAGTAGCATAAAAACATGGCTTGGTTTTTTTTTCTTTCTTTCAAGTACTTGCTCTGATTAGAGCTTAGGATAACATAACTTGAGCCCATGGGAAAGTACTGGGTCTTAGCTAAGTGTGATGCTCTCAACTATAACTTCTTCTTTAACTATGACTGAATTGCTGTGTTACTTGCAAATTTGACATAGTCTCCCTGAGGTAAGCTAAAGAGAAATAAAAATGTACCTCTTGATAGTCTTTTGGGTACTGCCATTAATATATAAGATGTAGTTTATTGTCAAAGCAGATTATATGTAGATGTAAAAGTTTTACCAAAATTCGGTCTACAACCAAGTGGGCAACCATATAGTAACTAAGTAGTGTTTTCTTACCATATCAGTTTTCAGATCTGTGGAAAACAGAAGCAGTAACAAATAAGCAAGGTCAAAACTTGGTCTTAATTGATTTAATTCTGTTCTAGAGATCGCTACTGCTGGGAAGTGTCTTCTGTGAGGTAGAAAGTATGTAAATAAAAGAGGCATTATTTTTCTGAAATTAGTTTAATCTTCTGCCTGGTGTGTAGCTAGGCTAAGGAATAGCTTAGTTTGCACTAAAAATTTGGTGCATTGTAAATTGCAAATTATAATTGTCAGAAGTTTATTTGAAGCTTCTTGTTTCTTCCATTGTGGCTAATTTAGAAACCATATTCAGTAATTATATAGACAGATTCATTTAACTTCCCTGGAGTCTCCTGTCCTCAGAAGAATCATGAAATTAGTAGGTTTAAGCCAGGGTAGAATTTATGTTTGAAGTTTGGTGATGTGCTAAAGTTGTTAATTATTGGAAGTAGAGATGAATAGATGCTTGTTTACTCCTCCACCCTCCCCAGCCCTTTTCCTCCCCACAGTCCCAAGTTATCTCTTTCCTCCTTTGGTGGGGGAAAAGTAAAGGAATATTTGTCAATTTTTCATTATTAAGAAGATGAACAGTTTATACAGATTATCCTGTTCTCATCAAGCATGTTTGAATGACTAAGAAAAGACCTGTTTAAAAATAGCTGAGAGATTATCAGGTTATCTAATAGTTTAACTAAGTTAAGAAATCAAATAGAGAATTGTTAGTGTGAAGCACAGCTGAGTTTTTTTGAATTTGTAATAGTTCTCTAATCCTGCAAATAGAGCTGATTTTATTAAAAGATAGATAATCAACAAAAGGGGTTAGAATCTTTAGTGTTTATTATGTAGCAATATGGAAAGCAAGGAGAGGGTAAAAATTAAAGGAGCATAAACAGAGGCTTCCAAATTTTAAACCAGCGAAACTTCAAATTTGCTACATATAACTTCTAACAGTCCATTTTGAAGTGACATACAGGTAATGTTGAGGGAAGGGTATCCCACAGAAGGAACAACCATTCCCAACTTCGTTAAACTCCACTGAGCCCCTCTTTCCCCCAAAAGCGAGCCCTGGAGTGTCGGATGTGTAGGCAAAACTCAAGGCTGGCCCTAAAGTATGGTTAGATGGCCACCAAGGGGAGCCCATGACTGCACCACGATTGTCCTGCTGGTTTGTAAGGGTGAGAGCAGCAGCTGAGGATACTCTGGGTGGCTGCACAGATCAGGCCTAGGGCTCGTCCATCCATGGTCTTGGGGTTACGCTAAGCTTGGTAAATTACCAACTTTCAGGCTGACATCAGGTCCTGGGATTTTTTCCCCTCACTTTGCCAGTATCGATGGGGAGTTAACACATCAGAAATCCTGCATTCTCTTGCACTGTGTACTTCAAAGCCATTCAAAATTGCTGCTGCAGGTGGGTGTTAGAGACAACTTCTGCTCAGTTTTATTTGCAACATACATGAATACAACCAGAATAATGTAGTTTTAAAGAAATTATGTATACGTTTCTGAAAGAAAAGTGCTATATAGGGTGAGGGATTTTTCCCAAAAAACTTCCTTCCATGAGGAAAGGTATGAAGTCTTCTATCAAATACTAGAGAAGGGAGAAGAGATTCTAATGGGTCCAGGATCTCTTTCCATTTCACTTCAGTTCAAATGCACTGAGAGTCTGATCCATCCTTGAGTGTGACAACTCAGTCACAAGGAAAGCTCAAAATGGAGCTCAAGTCTGTGTAACACCCTGAGCAGTGTATTACGTCCAAAGTGAGTATAACTTTTTCAAGTATGTAAATGAAGTTTGTCATATTCTCATCAGTGTTGGTCTTAATTTCTTTCTACCTGTTAATTTTTAACTTCTGCCCAGGAGAGCCACATAAAGCGGCTTCAAGTCCCCACACTGCCCACCACCCACCCTCAAAAAATCTGTTGGGTAATCTTGTGGCATTCAGTCCTACCATGTGTCTCTGGGTTGCTTGTTCATGTTATTTCCTCTTCCTCATGAGCCTCTGGGTTGCCTTTAAAGGACTGTTGTGGCAGAGGTAGTAAAAAGATGAACGTGAAGAACAATCATTCTTATTTCTTGTCTCAGTGATGCCTGTATCCAGGTGCTCAAATGAACTGATCCTTCCTTTGTAACACGAGGATCTTCCTTGTAAAATACATCTCTACTGGAACTGTGCTAGGAGCACTGCTGGGCTTGGCACAAAGCCTGAGTCTCAGGGAATTGCAGAAGTTTAACCTTCCCATCTACCAGCCACATCTCAGAGTTTCATAACCTCGTAGTAGATACCTGTGACACGTTGCCAGAGAAGAGTACTTGCTTTGAAGCTTTATTAACACTGTGGTAGTAATAATAAATATAGTTTGATTGTGAAATGCTGTTTGCATACAGAATAGTCAACATGAGTCACTACAGCCCTTCCCAGGTGTTAAGTGTAGGCAAGACTTTTTTTTTGATCTTGAAGTTTGCATCTTAATGTTTCAAAATACTTATAACTATAGTGTCATATTTAATGTGCAGGTGGAAACTGAAGATACACTTTGTGTATGCTTCAGCTCATTAGTAAAAGGTAACTAGATTTAATCAGCTTTACACTGTGGCTCTTAATTGCCTGAGTTACTCTGTTGGTCGCATACTGGGATACTAACTTTCACTGTGAAGGTCAGCTCTGATGGTCATGGTTTTTAGATGAAGACTCAAATCCAAAAGTACTCAACTTACCAGAGTTACTTTTTGTGTAACAAATTGGTGACGTAACTATAATATTCCTTCAATTTCATCATTGTGCGGAGAAGGAAAAATATAGGAGGAAAATCAAGACTAAAATTGGAATGGTTGAAGTTTCAACAACTTTGTGATCTGTATTTGCACAAATGTTTATACAAAGTTTAAGATAATACCAAATGAAATTCTGAAGCAAGCTAATGGTTGTCACACATATGAATTTGTATAATGTCAGGTATTTTAAAACACTTCAATTATGTTGCTTGCTTGAATGAAACTCCTGTTGTCATACAAGCAAGCTGTTTCATATGAAGATTGGCAGTAGGATTTTCATTAAAGTATGTAGTGTTGCGACTGAACTCAATCATTTAATGAATAGAGCTGTTTACATACTTGTTCATGTAACTCTACCAGTTTGAGTATATTTATTAGATATTGTTGCCCATATTATTTTTTGAGTTTCAGTTGAAACACTGATTAATTCACCTTTCATTTAAGTTATTTAAATCTTAAGTGCCATCAATAAATGTAAAATAAGTGAAAGCTGGTTTTATCTGTTCTGCTTCACAGTGCTGTAAAGTAAAATAGTTGCATTTTTCCTAAGCTACTTGAGTGTCTTCTGAAGGACTGGGAACAAGTGTATAGTCCAAGTCAGCACTTTAGAATTGTGTGTTTAAGTCTAATGTGTTTTCTGGCTTAAATCTTGTAAACTTAGCTACTTATATAAAAAGCATCTAAAGAATCTTGCTTTAAAAATCCTTCTAGGCTCTGGTCTAATTCTTGTACAGTACAAACATTTTGTACAGAAAAATCTTACAAGGCCTGCAAATTGTTTGCACAAAAATGTAGTTTTGAAGTACTTAGTGCTCTTGTAGCTGAAGCTCAGTGCCAATTTACTGTCTTGTTTTATTCATTTTAGACAATTCAACCTTCGAATGAAGAGAGATACATCTCTTTTTAGTGATGACTTTAAAGTAGAAATATCAAACCAAGTAATTGATTATGATACCTCCCATATTTACACTGGACACATTTATGGTAAGTATAACACTTTTTAAATGGATGAAAGTGCAGCAATTTTAAACAGGAATTTTCTAATAGTATGTGGAGAAAATTAGTATCAGTATTAGATTATTGTTAAACTTTAATAAGGCATCTAATACATTTAAACTCTCATCTGCTTTTATATATGAGTCACACTTAGATGAGTATTTTATCTAATAATTTTCATATCCATAAAACTTGAATTTCAAATCTGTTTGTAAACATTCTCTTCATAGAAGTCTGCATTTTAAAAAAAGAGAGAAAAGTTGTATACATTGAAGAAAAAAGAAATCAGGTGCCATTTTTAGTTTAAAGGAGTAAAAGGAATATAGTTACCATCATTAAGGGTAATATATCTGATTTTAGTAAATACAAAAGATAAAATTGATTAAAAATGAAAAAGAATTACAGAATTAAAAGCAGATGGAAAGAAGAAATGGATTAAGATTTACTCTGCCCCTCTTTGTACTGTTTGTTTGGTTTTCCTGAAGGTCTTTCTAAGCCATTTTCTGCAGTCTTGAAGTGAGCATTTTCAACTTTGAAATGTGATAAACACAGGGCTTCATATGCATCTAGGCAGACCAATTTACCAGTTATTTTGAATAGGTCAGAAGGCTTTTTGATAGTGTGATTCTGAATTTTCCTCAATGGAAGAGTATATAAATACTGTTTTAGCAGAGTAATCTTTTCATCCTTTTTATGGGAAAGGCTGTTGGGATGCTGGATGTTGTAGCAGTCAGTGATTAAACTTTGACAGTTGTACTTCTCCTGATTATGACTGTTTAAAATATAAATTCATTCTGTGCCAGGTTTAAACCTAGCTACAGTTTTAAGACAATGATGCTTGAAGAGAGAAATGGATGTCTTGAATATGGGGAAGTCCTTCTTTGGAAGGAAAGTCCTTCTTTCAAAGTTGTGTATATGCTCTGATTTCATTGTTTATTATTTCTAATTATCCGTATGACCGGATGTATAAGGACAGGATTTGATTGTAGAATTACATGCTGGGTATGTACCAGCTTTAAAATACAGAGTTGAACTCTTCCTTATATGGTTTTTAAACATTTCGTTTATGCACCTGATTGGGAAGCTGCTGAACTTGGTGATTGTGATTTTTCTGTAACTGTTTATCTTAGTGATGGATAATCTTAGTCTTAAAAATTATTTTTGAAGGGTATAAAAAAGCTAATACACTTTGTCCCTTAACAGGTGAGCAGGGAAGTTTTACTCACGGGTCTGTTATTGATGGAAAATTTGAAGGATTCATCCAAACTCACAGTGGGACCTTTTATATTGAGCCAGCAGAGAGATACATAAAGGACAGAAACTTACCATTCCACTCTGTCATTTATCATGAAGATGATATCAGTGAGTACTTCCATTTTGTGCTACAGATGAAATATTTTTTTAATTAAATGTCAAAACCTGTATGCCATTTGTAAGCTCAAATGAGACTTTGGCTTTTGTATGACACTGTAAATCATGCTGTCCTCAAGTGATTCATATACGGTTAAGGTGTGAGAGAGATTTATGGCAAACCAAAGTCAGTCTTTATTCTGCCATTTGAAGAAATCCTTAGCAGTCAGGCTTAAGTGTGCAAGCAGTACATTTCCTACCCAATGGATACATGTTTCTTTGAAAAATACATTCTTAAAATTATCTATACTGGTTGTTCTTCCATGTGATCTGGAGAAGAAAAGATAATTAAAATTCAAGTCACTCAATTATTACGTATATCTCATGAGGGTGACATTTATTTGAAATAAAAGCTTCTCCTGCATGTGTCTCTCACATGTGCATTCAGAGAGCTCTTGAGAAGAGGTGATGGCACCCAGTACACAACAGCTGATGGAAGGGTACAGAGGATAGTACTTAAATTTGACCAGAATAGCCCCAGAAATCTAGCTTCAGTTGCAAATGCTCAGAAGGATGAAAAAGTACCATTAAATACTTCTATGTCTTGAGAACTGATGCACCAGAGTTCTCCTGCATTTTACCTGCCTATTTATGTATGATCAGTCTTCAGATGTAATACAAATGAGTTTTGTTTGATACTTAAGTTATATTGAACCTTAAAAGTACTGCCTCAGAAGTTATGGTTCCAAATTTGAATCCTTCAAGGATCAAGGAGGTATCAAAGGTAAATGTTAGCAGCATCAGTTTAAGACTAACTTTTGGTTATTGAAGCTAACAAAGTGTCTTTCCAGCTAACTTCAGGATGTCAGTCTTGCTTAAAAAATCAATTTAAACCATAACTTCATTTAAAAATGTGTCCCATCAGGCCACTGTGCAAACCCTAGAAGACTTGAGGTTGAAATCTCATTTGAAATTGAATGAGGAGGCTTGCACTAGAAATTACTTGAACCACTCTGATAACGATATATGTATAAACCATTTTCAAAGTATGTCATAATGAGACTACGTTGTGAAAAGAAGTGTCAAAAGAATAGGAAGTTAGATGAGGAAAATTTCTGATTGCGATTTGACTTTGTATATTACAATTTTCTCGGTGCTGTAAGCCAGTGAAAAAAACAGGGTTATTGCATATTGCTCTCCTTGATCACTTCTCTTGGGTGAATGCAGTGAAGAGAAGTGATCTTTCTCCACGAAAAACTCAGCAAATTTAGGTGGTTTTTTTGTACTTTTCTTTCAGTGGCAGTATGTGTGCTGTCTTTGTGTATATTACAATTGCTGTGAGCTAGCAAATATGTTTGTCATTGCTGTTATATCATTCTGTAAATATGATTACTAACCCAAAAGCAAATAGAATTTCCATAATTTTAAAGAGCTTGTGAACGAAAGCATTTACTAGATTTGCGAACAGTATTTGTTTTCTGACTAAGTGTATGTTTTCTTGGTGTTTACAAGACTCATACTTAAGAATAATTTTATGGGATAACATTCCATATTTTTGATTCTCAGAGGGAAGCTGCAGCATGAGCTTCATTTTCATCTCTACAGAGCATTGCTGGTCAGTTCAGCTGGGGGGAAGTCAGTTCAAAGGGGAGAAGGCAGTTTTCCCTGTTAGCTGCAGTTGGAGTATTACTGGCTTTGCTGCTGTAGCAGGAAAATAGTGAGGGAAAAGTAATAAAAAAGTTACAAAAGTTTGGTGTGGAACTGTAAGATACATCTTTCATAACATTTCTGTGAATAATTCACACATACTTTTAAGTTTTGTGTTGCATCTTATAGGTCTCACTGAACAGTTCAGTTCACTGCTTGATAGTGGGACTGTTGGACTTCCACTTATGTAGGACTTTGTGTAAATAAGTCACTGTCAGCTTCATAAAGGGTTTTATTAACTAACCCTTTTGTTGAAAAGAGGGGGAGGAGGAAAGTAAGAGACCTAAGGCAGTGATGTGCCCAGTTTTCAAAGGTTGAGACAAGCAAGAAGATTGTCTCATGTCCCAGTTCCTTATGCTGTAAATAGTGAGTGACTAAAAATACTCCTCACTGTTACCGAATACTGACAGAAATAGCACTTGTGCCTTAAAGAAGCAGATAAATTGATTTTATGAAAGTTACTATTGCTGTTTTGTAGAAGTGGTCTCTGTTGGAAGAGTAAATGGATCATTTTGGGAACTGGAAAAAGTAATGTTGAAATTGCTTCTTATTAATGTCTTATAAAGTGAACAGGATCAGGGTATGTTGAGTGTTTTTAATTATTCAGCTATTAGTATGTGGTATTGGTATGGCTTACATCATTTTTCCTCTTGGATCTAGTGCATCAAAACCATTAGTTAGAAAGAAAATCAGATTATCGGAGGGGATGGTCTAAATCTATTCTGATGAGGCACATTAAAGCAGCAGTGCAGTATGGCTTCCAAGTCGCCAAGTGAGTGAACATTGCTGCTTGCTCAGCAGGGTTGAAAATAGCCCATCCTGGAGCAAAGTCTAAGCAGCA
Source organism: Vidua macroura (assembly GCF_024509145.1). Taxonomy (NCBI): domain Eukaryota; kingdom Metazoa; phylum Chordata; class Aves; order Passeriformes; family Viduidae; genus Vidua; species Vidua macroura. The sequence continues at coordinate 8,318,968 of NC_071582.1, forward strand.
CTATTTAAAAACACGTCACTCCTGTTGGTTGCTGCCAGCACAGTCTGATGTGCTTGTGTTCTGATTGTATAGTATCACTTCAGTCATTAGGATCATAGATGCCACTAGGATTTCTGTTGTCTGAAATAGCTGGAATATACAACTGCTTCTGTCTCTTTCTGAAGAGTGCTTTTGAAGCTACATTATTTTTGTCTTTCATGAGACCTATTTTTGCATTGAACTGCAGCTCCAAAAAACCTCAACAACTCAGAAAAGCTAAGCTTTGTAGTAGATTTGTTGTTAATTTGTTGTTACTGCTCTAATTTAAAGCTAGCTCTTATGAAATAGAGTCAAACCACTACTGTCTTATGTAGGACAAAAGCAACAAAAATGATCACATTTCTGACTCAGGAGAAACTGAGGTAAAAAGTCATCTTTGCTTTAATTCGGGTATTTTTTTGGTCACCCATGGTTCAGCCTTTTGAAACAATATGCTTTTTAGTGCTTTTCAGAAACCACAATGCAACATATGATTAGCATCTCAATGAGTTCTTTTTCAGTAGTTAAACAAAAGTTGTTTTGTAAATGGGGATTATATTGTCAACTTTATAAGGCAGCCTTTGTCTGTTACAGTGGATCTGGTGACCAGTGGAAGGCAGCCTTCTATTCATGACTTGAAACACAAGTTGAATGATTTTAGTTTCTAAACCAGTCTTGATAAACTGTTTTATAATTTACAGTTAGAAAGATGCAAATTGCTGTTTACATTGAGATATTTAGGAAACATTTCTTTAAGGGTGAAGATATATTTACTTTATTTAAATCATATTTGCTTCAAGTGTATCCCTGAGTTCATACTGCAAAATACAAAATCAATATTTCTTCAGATCAACAGTATACAGGGAAATCCTGTTCAGATCTTCCAGAAAATTAACATGGCCACTTAATTGTCTTTATGATCTTGGAAGGGGCATACAACTGAGAACAGAAAGTGAAGTGGTTTGTAATTTTGCAAAGCCCTATCTGCTGAATAGGCTGACCATTGAAAACTGTGTTATTAATGACAACCTGGTTTCTTTTTCATCACATTGTGATGACAGTTGTCATGGGAGCACAGCATCACAAAGTGCTGCAAATTTAATCTGTAATAAGGATTTTTTTCTTTTATCTGCTTACATTTGAGTTTCATTCTGCCATTATTGCTTTTGCTAGTATTGGGCAAATTTCTATGGCTGTTAAAGAATTGAGTTTTCATCATTTTTAATGGAAGTTTGATGTTATCCTTGCCCAAGATGCCTAAATTCAGTAATTATTAAGTGGTTAGCCTAAATGCTTAACAGATCATACTATTAACTGATAATTAGAAGAAGAAAAACCAAATGTTCAAGAATGTCTTTGTGGAAGGTAGTAATGCATCTTCTTGAAAGGAAAGAAATCTTATTTTGAGCATTTGGAGTATATATCATTAAAAATTATCTGCCACCTAGTTAGAATAAGACATTTTAGTTAGAAGGTATGCAATGATAAGATTTTGCAGGTGGTTTTTAGATCCACTGTTATTTTTTCCTACTCTTTATTATTTCTTAACATTCTGCGACATTCTTTATTATTTCTTAACATTCTACAAAACCTGAAAGTGGACAGTACTGGAAAAGAAAAAGTTGGGGATTTTTTTTGACTAATGATTTTTTCTAGTTAGAAGATTGAACCTCTTCTACAGTAGCTCTGTTGGAAAATAGTCTTCTGTTTTCTCAACTCTGCATTCACTGTAAGCAATCATTTCATGGTGAAAGCAGGTTTTTTCCTTTTCGCTTCTCAGGGTTGTGGTAGGGATAGGCTAAGAAGCTCTTGATCCCAAAGAGCTGGCGGAAGGCTGCACAGAAAGCTGGCACATCTCAGAGCATTGCAAAGCTTCACAAGAGCATGGACCAGACTTGTGTCTTGTGGGTCAAAACTGGCCAAGTCATCTGGCACCATGTAGTTCTTGCTTAGCTTCAGATATTTAAAATTGGAACTGCTGCAGGGGATGATGGAAGCAGGAAGTCTCAAAAGATGACGAGGGAACGGTGCCTTCACAGTTTGGGGGCAGTTCAGCATTTAGCAAATAAAAACTTCATATGCAACTTTCCCTGGAAGTTAGACACGGTTCCAAAGTGAACTATCCTGTATTACCTGTCTCCATGATTAGCAGGGTGGTTTCAAATCTGCCTCTGGGGGATTTGTCTTTTCCAGCACATGCAAAATCTTGGCAATTGCTGTTGCAGGCTGTTTTGTGTTCATTTTTTTTTTTTTAATTTTAACTGTCATGGCTTTAAAGTGCTCTTTACTAGATTATTACTTTTGAAGTGAGAAATATCTGAATTGCAGGCAGTCAGTATAAAAAATGTGTTAAGGGATTTCCTAACACCTTTGGGAAACAAGATAGAAAGAAAAGAGAGATCATTTTGTGTAATAAACTGAGCGTATTTATTTCCAGTACTGTTCTGTCAGTTGTCATAATGCTTCAGAGTGGGGCTCCTGCAGGAGTTTCTTGCAGGGTACAGTAGTTTTCTGCAGGGGCAGTGTGTGGAGGAAAGACAGGATGGGCCATTGCTCCTGCCCCTGGGTAACCTGCTCTTGCAGGGATAAACTGTTGGTGGTGTGAAGTCAGCTCATAAGTAATAAAAATTTGCATTACACTAAATACTTTAGAATTGTTTATACTATAGTGGGAGGAAAAAAGGGTGGTGGAGATGGAGAAGGGAAGGACCCATATCTACAGTCCTTTGCTCATAACTCCAATCTAGTGATATTAAACAGGATCCCCCAAAAGTAGAAGGTGACTCCAACAGAGAGTGGTGATATTGGTTGTAGCCAAGTCAGTGTTCCACTACCATGCTGGAGTAAATTGTGTGAGGTGACTTGCAGTAAGAGCATATTTTTCTCTTTCTCTCTCCATTCTTCTGGCACCGTGCTAGGGCTAATTGTGCTGGGAGGAATGTGATGAGAGAGCAGTTCAAAAATGGTATTTGTGTGGTGGTGGAAATTGAAATAAGGGAAACCAGTATGTAGAAAGTAATGAAATAAACTTACAAGGTAAGCTGTATATTGAAATAGTTCAGCAGTATCATGCAGTATGACTGTAAGAAACAGCCATAAGACTCAAAGAAAAATAAAGGCAGCTGTCAGATGAAACCATACAGAGCCCATACTCCAAGGGAGTACATCTGCTATGCTCCAGCTACTGCCAAGCCTTGACTCCACAGCCCAGACTAGATCTAGTCCAGGGCAAAATCACCTGAAATGCATAGAATGTGGACATCAGGTCTTTGGTGCCTAGGCTTTACAGTTCTGCTCTTACATAGCTGTTCTTTTACTCTTTGAATTTGGATCTCCACTCTTTAAAAAAAAACACCTCTTCACCAAACAAAAAAAGACAAACGAATCAACCAACAAATCCCAGAACACAACAAACCTTGGTAAAGTTTGTACATTTCTGATAAAAGTGGCACTCTGTTGAGAAGGTGCTAAAACTGTGGTTTGCCCTACAGAAACTGACTTGTTAAGTATTCAGATCTGTGGCTACCATAGCCTGTATTCCATTATTTCTTACCTGGGCACCAATTTATGACGGGGTTGCATCTGCAAAGAAATCAAAGGGGAAGTATTCAGTATTTCTCATCTCCAGAGGAAGCTTCTGCAAATACAGGTTGCAAATGTGCAATAGGTACTGACAGTAAAAGCTAAGCACGTGTGCCTGAAACACGTTCCCTTGTGCAATGAGGTCTGCACTGACAGCTATTGCAAGAGTTGGCCTTGTTAAACAGGAGATTGTGGGATTTTCTCACTAGTTTGGATCTCCAGCATTTTTAACTAACATGTAGTGGTTAACTAAACCATGGTTCTATCCAATAGCATTTCCCTTCTTATGTCTTGGTAGTGAAGTGGCATAATGTGAAAACTTCCCAAAAATCAGTGGAAGATGAATAAAATAATAAAATCCTGTAAGAATGTTGGCAAGGTTTCTTAGTTTGTTTACCAAGTGGCATAAAAACCCTTTCTCTTACCCAAGCAGTCTTTAGTATATTTGATATCTAATAACTTTCCATTGTGATGTCATATTTTGAAGGCTGCTTTTAGCTGAAGTAAGTGGGTACAGATGTGTAAATAAAAGCTCTTGTTCTTACGTTAGGCACTGCTCATCATATTTTCTTGTGCTGCCTGAGAAAATAAGGAGCAAATGTCAGTTTTGTTCTGTTGGTAAAACTAAGAATGTCTTAGTAGAAATGTTTAATGAAAAAAAGCTGCATAGACCTTGCATCTTCTGCTGCTTCCCTCAAACCACATGCACAATATTGGACACCAACTGAGTAAGTTGCACTGATGCAGCCATATTTTGAACTTGTACTTGGAATTTGAAAACTCAACTTGGCCTTCCTCTTTTTAGAATATCCACATAAATATGGACCACAAGGAGGTTGTGCAGATCATTCAGTATTTGAAAGAATGCAGAAGTACCAGATGACTGGTATAGAAGAACCAACAACAGAGGTACAACAAAGGCTACTGGATTATGTTGATTAGTGCTTAGTGTGATAACTTCCTATTTCTTGTATGTTGTCTCTTACTTTTGGTGAGCTATCATCCCTCCACATTGTGAGATACTTAAAATTATTGCTGGAGGTTTCTTTTTAACATAATTTTTCTAAATTCTTTTTCTCATTGCTTCTGTAGCCCAGATGTGCTACTTATAGTCTTAATGAATCCTAAGTGATCTCAAATTTTTCAGCAGTTAGAATTTTAGATGGATGTGGAAATCAAGCTTGAAATGAGGAATATACTTTATTGCAATTGAGAAGGAAGAGTTTCAAGATCCCTTGATCTCCAATTAATACATTGGTTCTACAGAATAATAACTTCTAGATTTTCAAGTTATGTTAATGTAACACACTTGGGATATATGAGTGCTTTCAGTGGAGAAGTAAGAGGTATTGGTGGGAGGGTCTTCCTAACAACCCTGTAAGCTTGTGGGGGTTACAACATGTTACTGCTGTGAGAGGTAAGTGTCCTGTGGCAGGAGCCTGTGTACCTGGGTGGAGTCCCACAGTGGGTTTGCACTCAGGTTTGCACCACATGTCACAAAATACTTTTTTTCTAGCAGCAAATTACTGAGTTTCTTTTAGGCTTAGCTGTGTTCTGAGCTGTTCAGAGTCTTGGCATAATTTTGTGGTGTCAGCTAAATACATACCCAGAAAACTATGCAATATGGCTTGTTAAATAGCATCAGCAACTTAGTTTATTTATGTTGGGACTCCAGAAATTGTCAACATTAATGCACTTTTCAGCATTGGTAACAATAGCATGCTTTCCCAAAAATGTGCTTGAAAAACTTGTTGGAGAGAGAGGGCCATCAGCCAGTGAGTGCTGTAAGGCCAACGTGCTCCTGATGCCTTGAGAGGCTACCTGCAACAGAGGCTAGACAGTGTTAAAGGAATAAAGTGGGTATTTATTAAAAGGCCTTTAAAGGATGCACCTTGGGCAGTACAAGAGCCCAGCTGTGGCTCTACCCAAGATGGACTCTGAGTCACGAGTTTTCACACTTTTATAAGTTTTGGTCCATTTCCATATTGGGGTTGATTGTCCAGTTACAGCTTCAGGTTATGAAGTCCCATCTTCTCAGTTTGCCCTCCTCAATTTGTTGCTGTTTACACTTTTTGGGTTTTGTCTGATTAAACTGTGAAGAGAACTTGCTAACACTTTATATGAAGTTCAGAGTTACATCCTAATGCAGTACAGAATCTGGAAAATGTGAAAGCTAAAACTTCAGGCATCACTACCAGATACCACTCTGCCTAACCAGTGTTCCTTTAGCTGCTTCTTCGGTGCCTCATTTGTTCCATGCTGAAGTGCTTAAACTTTTCTCTTTGCTGGGGTAGCTGACTAAGGTAATTACAGTTTGAAATAACTGGTTGTAGGGAAGGTGCAGTTAAGTCCCATCAGTGCTGATTTTTTTCATAACCAACTGTTTGTTTATCTTAGAAAAGGATTATAAAAAAGAAAAATTCCAAAGATCACATAAATAAAAAAACATCTATGTAATGTTGACTGCCTTTTGTAATATAAAATGAAGTTCAGCAAAAGCTTTTGCTAAGATTACATTTCAAGTATTTGAAAACTGAGCATAATGCAGTTAATTCAAGATTCATGAAACTTTGCAAATTAAAGAAAAAGAATGAAAACCTGTTCGTATTAGTGGAGTATGTTTAGAACCATTGTTATTTAGGTAATCTAGTGCAGCATGTGGAACTGCAAAATTAATGTATTTCTTTCCTGTGCATATGTAGAAACCTGTTGAAGAGCCTAAGAAGGATGATCCACAGCTTTTGAGAAAAAAGCGTGCCACTCAGGCTGAAAAAAACACGTGCCAGCTGTATATCCAAACTGATCATTTATTCTACAAGCATTATGGAACCAGAGAAGCTGTGATTGCACAGGTATTTCCAGTCCCTCTGTTTTCAATTGCCTGCTTTTACTTTTTGGGTAGTCTTGATAAATGTCATGTGGCTTTTCTTTTTGCTTATTTACTGTATAATGGCTTGTTTCCTTCTTTAAAGTGGTTTTGACATAATTGAAACAGCATTTTTTATTTTGCTAAAAATATGCATTTTCTGTGACAAAAGTCCTGGCCTCCTTTAATAGCAGCTGTGGTGTGTTTAGCACCTCTGAGCAGGACTTGCAGTCTGACTGTTTTCACTTCTTACTCAGAAAAATTATATTTCCTGAAGAGTTCAGTCCTGTTTGACAGCCTGCCAAGCCTCTGTTTTAACATTTACATAGGCTTCCCTTTGAAATTCTAGCTCAAAACACCGTGAGCTAATAATGCTGAGATCTATTCCTGTAGTATCTAATATAGTGGATGGTAAAAAAGCAGTGGCAGCTAAAGGCAGATGCTTTTCATTTGTCATTATACTATATGATTTAATGGTTTTGGTGATAATTTGTTAAAATATAGCTAGCATGTTAGCATAATTCTGCTGAAGTCTGAAGTTTCAGTGCCTTTGCAGATCTGAATTTTACTATTTATTTATCACACTGTACGTAGGCATTTCAAGTAACATTTTTCAAAGATCTGGAATTACCTTCTAGTCACCTTTTTTAGCTTTTTAGTGAGATAGCCTTTCTGTGTGCTCTTACAAAAGGTAAATTACTAGTTTTTCCACATTTATGATCTATCAGAAATGAAAGAATAAATCTGTAACAGGTAATTTTTTTTTTCTCCAAAAAAGGATTACAGTGCTTTGAATACAAAGCAGTGAATAAGGGAATATTGCAAACAAATATCTGAAAGTTGATAGAATTATGTGTTAAAAAAAATCAAATGGCAAAATCCTTTAGTGGTATCTGGCATGGTGATGATGCAAGTAATGATTTATTTCCATTGTGGGTCATGATTTAATTCAAAAAGCCTACAAAAGAAGTTCCTACAGGATAATATCACATATTGTAGGAGTGTAGGCATTGCAGCTATTGCTGTTAAGATAAGCTGTAATGTAGTTTAATGCATGGATCTCTGAACTGTAGCTACTTTTGTTTTCAACAGATTTCCAGCCATGTTAAAGCAATTGACACCATTTACCAGTCAACAGATTTTTCAGGGATCCGTAACATCAGCTTCATGGTGAAACGAATCCGAGTAAGTTGGGTTGGAAATGCTTTCAGCTTCACTGATGCTGCTTGGAGGCTGTATTCTTCAAATGTGCTGTTCCTGTTCACTTGTACCCATTTATTGTTTGATAACAGTTCTTTAGCAGAAGTGTCTCTGCAGTAAATGGTGCCCTAAACCATTTATTTGATTTGGTTTTAGTGATTATTGTCAAAAGCCCACTACTGCTGTTATTAAGCTGTGGTCAGTTTTTCTATAGGAATCAATTTACTTTGTTTCAGCACCATTGTTGTGTGGTGAATAGACTATTGCTATTCTCCAATAACTTTAATACTAAAATAGAGAATGGCTATCCAGGTTGGGACTTCCTTGTAAAAGTGATAATTTAGGAGGATAAATACAAATTTTTGGGTACTGATGGAAAAAAACAGAAGGAAATAAGAGAATGGGGATTTACTACACAAATGCAATTCATCATTTATTGTAATGCTTTGTTTTCCAAATATTGGGGTGGTAATTTACAATCAAGGCTTTTAAATTTTAAACAACATCTTTAACTAGATAACATAGCAAGGTACTGACAACAGTGAGCCTCTTAGCTGGCATGTGCAAGTGGAAATGAATCCTGTCTTACCATTTGTTTCAATTTACTTTTAGATTAACACAACCGTCGATGAGAAGGACTCTTCCAATCCCTTTAGATTTCCTAACATTGGTGTGGAAAAGTTTCTGGAACTGAACTCAGAACAGAACCATGATGATTATTGCTTGGCCTATGTGTTTACAGACCGTGATTTTGATGATGGAGTCCTTGGTCTGGCTTGGGTTGGAGCCCCTTCAGGTAATTCTATACAAGCCTTCAGTGCTATGAGATAAAGTACTGTAGGTAGGCACTAGAAAAAAGGTAGAAACCACCTTTTAAACTGACAGCAAATACACAAAAATCTAGCTTTTCACAATTTTGGTTTGGTATGGTCTAATTTTATTTTTAGTATAGTGTGCCATTTCAATTAATTTTTATGTATTTCTGATAAGCAGGATATGAACAGTAAAGAAAAACATATTTATTTTGTTATACAAAGGTGATATTACTTGGATTGCTTTTTATTTTGGGTAGGTGTGAGTGAGCAGTAAAGTGACAGGTGAAACAAGTATTTCTCCTCTATATAAACAGAGCTTACAGCTATGAGAACTACACTGCAGAACCTTTAGGTTTAGTATTGAAAGAAATTTTTTTTTTTAAATCAGTGAGATCTTGTTCTGGGAGATAACAGAATAATTACTGCATGACTCTTCTTGAACTGCTTCTCATTAGTTTCAGTCTAGTTGTGTATTTTGGGTCTAAAGTATGTCCTTTGATGTAAAAAAAAAATCTCAATCAGTGAGACTTTAATGAGAACATTATTGAGAGCTTTAACAGAATTGAATAATAGTGGAAGAAACATGAAACTGATCATATAAGGGGTAAGAGATCAACAGACCCATGACTACAGTTGGTATGTTAGAGGCACCTGTTTGGACTAACCTTAGTGACTGTGGAAGAGCCATAGGAAATGTAATGCCCAGAAGGTGAATAGAAATGAGAAATTGGGTCTGTGATGACTGTTCTAGTGTATACACTGAGGAAGGACAGGATGAATTGGAATGTGCAGTCCATAAACACTGCTTTCAAAACTGAATTTAATTGAGAAAAGGTTTGATCTTTGAGATTGTCATCCTTAACACACATACTGACATAGATTAAATGGGATATGTCACTAAATCAAAATTCTACTTGAGAAAGGAAAACTTCTTTAGACTGGTCGTTAGACACCATTTACATCAGCAATAGAATAGCTGGATTTTAGAACATTATTAATGCTTCAGTAGAAACTCAAGTTATGGAAAAATTTGGTGATATTAAAGTCAAAATACTGGGAATTTTCCAAACAAGTATGATGCACTTGACTGCCAACCTTCCAAACATAGGTCTTATTAGCCAACACATCAAAAGCATTTTCAGCTTTAGGGTTTTTTTTTTTTCTGACAATGAGATACACACACATATATATGTACTTATTCTGACAATGACATTTGATGTAAATGCTCTTGCTGTGAGAGAAGATCTCCAAATTTACCGTGTACTTTTTCATTTGGTGAAATCCAAATAAGTTGTAGATTGAGGCTACTTCTGTTGGACATTGCGCCCTGCTAGTCTTGTACTACAGGTATGATGAAATAAGGGCTCATCCGTTCAGGGAGTGCCCAAAATAGCTCTCAAAAGCTATTCTAAACCAGCTGACTTCTTGTGTGAATGTATCTAATCAGTGTTGAGAGCATTTGTGTGAATAAATCTAATCTCCCTTCAAGGTTGTGTTCATATTAATTATAGAGAGCTCTTAGTCTGTAAACCTGCGCAGGCAAACTGTTGCTCTGGATGTCAATAGACAAGTAACACAACACTTCTTTCCCTAAATGTGTGACTTGTACTTTTGTGTGAATGCAGGGAGCTCTGGTGGAATATGTGAGAAAAGCAAATTGTACTCAGATGGTAAGAAGAAGTCTCTGAACACTGGAATCATCACTGTCCAGAACTATGGCTCTCATGTGCCCCCCAAGGTTTCTCACATTACTTTTGCACATGAGGTTGGGCATAACTTTGGTTCCCCTGTAAGTATTACTGGTGATCTGTTAACTCACTCTCAGCCATTTCATAGGGTGTGATTTTAAAAATGGGGATTTTACTTCTTATAAACAAGGACAGCAGAATCCTGACTCGATGAGCATATGTGCACGTACATGGCATACAAACTAAGGGATGGCAGCTGAGCCCTTTTATGAGTATTTGACAACACTGGTGCAACAGTGCATTTTGTGAATTGATTACTTATATTAGTTCAATCCCTTACAAAGGTACATTATTATTGTTCCCTAAATACTTCCCTGTCTTTATGAGGAGTAGGGTCACACGCACCTTGTTAAATGTATTGTACTTTATCCTGGAGAGGAGGAGGAAGCACTGCAAAATTGATTTGAAGATGACACTTTATTCAGCAAGTGGCTCATGTTTGTTAGATGATTTATACTTAAAAGTTTATCTAAGAAAATAGTGGAGGGAATTAGGATGCCAAGAAGAATGGTTTTGAGCAGAACTGTTTCACAGACATTCAGGGATGTTTGTGGTAAGCTTGAAAGTATGAGACTTTTTGTTTTGCCAGTGTGTAATGCATTTCATTCCTCATGCTGGATATTGTAGATGTAATCACTGGCTGACAGACTCCTGCTCTGTTTTGAAGTTCTCTTTGTACCTCCCTCAAAGCAAACAAGAAAGAATGGACTGTGGTTTCTGTTAACTCCTCCTGCTTTTATTCCACAGAATGCTGATTACCCTTTTGTGATCATAAAGCCACTCTTTTTAGGAGATGGCAGCTTGTCCCAAGTCAGTATTCATTCCAGGACATGCACTTGGGGGTAAATTACCAAGAATGCCAATAAGATGAAACTTAAAAAATTAGATACCTGCTACTGTTTTCTTGGGGGAAACAAAAACAACAACGGAACAAAGAGAACCCAAAATCAAACCTCGGGTTTACATATAGCTTTTGTATTGCAAAGAACCTGAGAGTGTAAGATGGTGGTTTATTTTTATTTTATTTATTCTGTGTTAAGGCTACCAAATCCAGGTTACTTTTGCACCTGCCATGATTGAGATAATTGTAAAATATTTGTTTTGCAGCATGACTCTGGAATGGAGTGCACTCCTGGAGAGTCCAAGAACTTGGGACAGAAGGAAAATGGCAATTATATCATGTATGCAAGAGCTACATCTGGGGACAAACTTAACAACAATAAGTTCTCTATCTGTAGCATTCGAAATATCAGCCAAGTTCTTGAGAAAAAGAGAAATAATTGTTTTGTTGGTATGTATTTAATCCTCCTGAAAGCCAAGTAGCTAAAATATTACCGCAATGCTTAATTAAAAATATTTTAATTTTTTTTTATAATCTTATTTTTTTAAATTTACTGAAGGATTCTGCAAGTAAAGAATTGAATTTGAGACCTCCAGTACTCTGTCAGGTTCTGGGCTGGCCAGCACAGAAGCAGCAGGACATACTGGAGTCAGTCCAGCAAAGGGCCACAAGGATTATTAAGGGATTGGAGCATCTGACATATGAGGAGAGTCCAAGAGAGCCTGTTTAGTGTGGAGCAGAGAAGGCTGGGGGAGGCTTTTCTCTGTCTTTGTAAATGCCTGGTGGGAGGGAGTAAACAAACAGGGTCATACTGGTTTCAGTCATGCTCATTGTGAAAGGACTAGAGGTAAAGAGCACGTATTAAACTGCAGAGAAATCCTATTTAGACATGAAAAAAATTCATGCAAAATTCTTTCTTTCTGGAGTCTGATATATGAGCTCTCACAAATTTTGAGAGCTTGTGCTCACATAGTTTTGCACATCTATTCAGTAAGTTTGGATTTTGGAGTAGCTCACCCCAGTACCATCAGCCTTTGCCTCAAGGTCCTCTGACTGTTAAAGGAGTGCAGGAAAGGAAGCAGCTCCCTGGGAGACTGAGCAGAAAGCTGGTTCTTACACTCCCACTCTTATCAGCCAAAACCTTTTACTCAGAGGCTTTAAATGCTATGAATTGTGGGAATGACTAAGCAGGGTGTCAAGCAGTAATGCAAGTTGACTTGAGCCCTAGTCTCATGTCCAGCTCGACTCTTTCAAGCTGGATGCTTGTTAAGGTTTATAAGTATTTGCATATTCTTTGTACTGCTTTGTACATAAATATACTGGCATTTTTCAGAGTCTGGGCAGCCCATCTGTGGTAATGGACTGGTTGAACAAGGAGAACAGTGCGATTGTGGATACAGTGATCAGTGTAAAGATGACTGCTGTTATGATGCAAACCAACCAGAAGATAAAAAATGCAAGTTAAGACCAGGCAAAAACTGCAGGTATTGTGCATGTGTTACACTACACTTTAGTTTTGGGCATTTAGTGGGAACTTTAATGGGGATTTCAGAATCTGAATCAGCTTACCTGCATTTTTATAAAAGTACTGATTTTGTTTAAAATGCTTTATACAATAAGTGAGAAGTACATAAGCATAATTATGCTATGGGGAAAATGATTTTCAAGTCACATCGATTAGGACAAATCAGAAGTTGGAGTGCTTGAGTAGGTTTCAGGGTGAATAGTTTGCTTGGAATGGTTCATGCTTTTTCTTGGCATCCACAATCTGTGCTTGTTTGCAGCCCCAGCCAAGGCCCGTGTTGCACTGCCCAGTGTGATTTCAAATCAAGGACAGACAAGTGTCGGAATGATTCTGACTGTGCTAAGGAAGGAATGTGTAATGGTGTCAGTGCTCTCTGCCCAATATCTGAACCCAAAGAGAACTTCACAGTGTGCAACAGGAACACACAAGTTTGCATAAAGGGGGTATGGTTTTTACAGTCTTATGTAACTGCTAATGTGGTTTATTGCAGGGCACTGTATTGTGAATTGATACTGTTTCTGTACTTACTGCACAGGAGTGCAAGCTCAGTCTCTTTTTCTGTATAGATGTTTGATTTATTGGTGTCAGTCAAAATAACAGTGAAAGTACACCAAGGATTAAGAAGTTGGTAACAAATCCCAAGGTAGCAGTACTGTCTGAGAAAGTTACACTTAAAGTTTTTTGTAAAAGTCAGAATTATGAAAGTGTTTTATTTACTAGTGCCACCTTTTCACTTTTCTTCAGTCTTGGTCAATAAATCTGTTGCCTTAGAAAACTGGATATTCTGTCAGTAGAGGCTGAGTTTGGTTTACTGGCAATACACAATTTCTGCAAACATGTACCTATAGCACTGATGTGCAAGCATACGGAATTAGAATGATTCTGAACTGCCATTAGTTTCCTGGGCTAAAGAAAACATGGCAGTTGCCATGAAATATTGATGGGAAGTCTCTTATAAATTGATCTTTGTTTGCTTGGGAGCAAACACAAGCAAAAATCATCCTCTTTAAGACCTGTAACTTGTTTTGCTCTAAGTTTTTTTCCACAGTCCAGGATTTTAATCAAGTACTGCTTGTAATATTTTCAGCTAATTTATAGCCATCTTAAAGATAGAGGAATTGTTCTCATATAGTTACTGATTTTGAAACAAAATTGTAAATAAACTGAATTTGGAGTTTGAAGAATCCTCACAGTGAAATTAAATACAAAATCTTTTCTGCCATTAATTTTTATTATTTTCCAAGACAGATATTTGTGTATACATGTGTTAGATTTATTTTTCTAACCATGATTTTGAGTAGTCATGTTTCAGTGTGAACTATGGTGCTGTGGGCGTTTTGGAGGGTATTCTCAGGTTATAAAAGAAGATACTGTGTTAAAAATAAAATCGGTAAATTACCTTTTAAAAAACCAGAAAATATGCCAAAATATTGATGTTGAATACCTGTAATTTTTTGTTTATAAGTGTCAGGAAAAAATTTGAAGCAGTTGATTTATTGATAAGCATCTTTAGAGCTATAATTATGCTTTCAGATATTAATTGTTAATACCTTTCCTAATGTCAGTATGCTTAGAAGTGAAATTGATTTTTGTGTTGCTGTGCTTTTGTCTCCCACAGCAATGTGCTGGCTCTATCTGTGAGAAGCACGGCTTGGAGGAGTGTACATGTGCTAGTTCAGATGGCAAGGATGATAGAGAACTGTGCCATGTCTGCTGCATGAGAAAAAGTAAGATTTACCTGAATCGTAAGTGTAAATAGAGGAGGAGGGGTCTGAGGAACCTGCTCATGGTGTTCGTGCTTGAGTTTTTGTCAGCTTTGATAGCAGTTTGTTCAAATGTAGTTGCAGACAGGCATTGCATTGTACTGTGTAAGAAATAAACAATACATTCTGCATTTTTACAGATTATTAGAAAAGCATTTTGAACAATTAAACACTAGGGTGGGTATTCATGCATGGATGTTTTAATACATTAATGGTTTGATTAATTTGTATTCACTTTTCAGTGGACCCAGCTACTTGTGCAAGCACAGGCTCGAGCCGATGGCAGGAATACTTTCATCTTGAAACCATTACTTTGCAACCTGGATCTCCCTGTAATGATTTCAAAGGCTACTGTGATGTGTTTATGAGGTGTCGGCTAGTAGATGCTGATGGCCCTCTAGCTAGATTAAAGAAAGCAATTTTTAATCCAGAACTATATGAAAATATTGCAGAATGGATTGTGGTAAGTATATTTTTATATTACAAGTCTAATATGAAATGTTCTTGATAATCAAGATTCACAGTTGATAAGTATTAATATGCAGACTGCTTCAGCATTCTTCAAAGAATAATTAGCCCTTGTTTCACTAGATCTTCTGTAAGCCCCCTGGGTGCAACGAACAAGTCTGCTATATTGAAGGGAATGGAAACAAACAAATAAATAGGATCTGTTAATACCTCTGGTCATTCACATTTTTAATTTACTGTTTTTTCATGTTTTGACTCTTCATACTTGAATGCTCTAACTTCTTTTAAGGAACTCAATATTTTGATCTTTAGCATTCATAATTTTTATTGTGCTAGATATCACTTTAATAATGTTATACTGGAAGAGGAGCTAGAGTGAAATACCCTTGGAAAGCTGCATAGGCAATTCTGTGTAACCTGTTGATTGTTTTAGGCTTGTACAGCTCTGCTGGAGTGTATCTTCTGTGAAGTACCCTTCTGATACTAGAATGGAAGTATTGGGGCTTTTCTGTGGAAGAACTTTGAGGACATTTCTTTCAAATGTTAGGCTGGATATTCTTGATGATGTTTCAGAAAGCTTTTTGATGACTTCTAAAACACAGTGAAAAGCCATATTCAATGTCCTCTGTCTCTTGTACATGTGTGCCAGCCCCTACACAATCTTTTTGTTGTTGTTGTGGTTTTGTTTTTTAGGCTTATTGGTGGGCAGTGTTGCTTATGGGAATTGCATTGATCATGTTAATGGCTGGCTTCATTAAGATATGCAGTGTTCATACTCCAAGCAGTAATCCAAAGTTGCCTCCTCATAAACCACTTCCAGGTGAGTAATGCAGCTAATTATAGAGATATGTTTTCTCCTTAGCTGTTTAGTTCTAAAGAGAAATTTCAGGTGTTTCAACCTACAGTTCTTAGGCTGGCACTGTGAAACTACAAATGGAATTAATACCAGTGAAACAATTAATGAAAATCTAATTCTTGTCTTACTTTCCTATAACATAATATTCATATCAAAAGAAAGCTATAAAGACTTTTTCCAGCATCAGAGTTCCTTTTATTTCCTATTCCATGCTGCATTTTGTAAGAATTGGCCTGTTTAAGGAAGTGTTGTTGAGATACTGAAATGTAGTCTGTATGTCCTCCATGCAGTTACTCATCTAGTTAAAACTTTGCAGGTCTAAATCCAAAGCCTTCCAGAAAAATAGCTGTCTTTAATTTGCATGGCCAGGGCAACTCTTCTGGAAATAACTTGAGTTTTTAAAAATTAATTCTAATAATGGCTACTTTTCTTTGAAACAGGCACTTTAAAAAGGAGGAGACCACCACAAACCACTCAGCCCCCACAGCGGCAAAGGCCCCGAGAGAGTTATCAGATGGGACATATGAGACGCTGACTGCAGCTTTTTGCCTTGGTTCTTCCTAGTGCCTACAATGGGAAAACTCACTCCAAAGAAAACCTGATAAGTCATTGTCCCCAGTCTAACTCTCAAAAATTGAAGAGGAAAAAAAAAAAAAAAAGCATGATATGCCCTCAAAACAAGTGGAAGTGGTTAATTTTTAAAGAGAGAATCTTCCAGCTCAAAAAGAAGAAAAATGTTTTTCTTGAATATTTTTAATTTAGTGGCACAAAGTCCTAGCATATCATGATTCTTTCCCCCTTCTGTGCTCTTCATTGCTGCATTTTCTTCACTTGCAGGCAAATATGGCTGTAGTAAAACTTTTACTCAAGAATTGAGAAAAAGATATATTTTTCAACTGCCAGACAAGGCTAGGAAGCTAGACCACCTCAGCATTGGAGACATTACTTGTCAATGTATATACATTGTTATATGCAGACATGTATTTCTAACGTACACCCGTACTTGTGTGCAATTGTAAACAAGAGAATTGCAATATGGATGTTTCTTTGTATTATAAAACTTTTCCGCTATTAATGAAGAAATTACTGTTTAATTGACATACTCAGGATAACAGAGGATGATGGTGTGTAGTGGTCAAGGGTCCTGTGATGCTTTACACAGCAATTTTGAATTCAATCACACTTTTATCATTATCAAAGTTGTTTCAAGCACTCATTTCATCTTCATCCAACAGCTGTTAAGATACAACATACAAGCCTGGATGGTCTTAGACAGATTTAACAGGTGTTCTGCAAACTTTGCAAATGTCAGAATGTTTCAAAAATGTTTTATGTGTCTTCTTTGTAGCTCAGCGTAAATATTTTTAATTTGTCTGATTATTCAGTGAAATAATGAATAGTTAGATCAAATATTTCCATGCTTTATTAGAAAAATTTGCTTGTTATTCAACTTGTTTTAAAAATTGCAACCACTTTATTTGGGCTGTTCAGATATTCTTACAGTTTGGTAATCAAGTTCATGTTCTAAGGGATGTGGAAAGAAAAAAAAGCTGTCGTTTTTTATTTTATTTTTTAATTTATCAGGTGTTTGGATAACTTTTCAGCATGATACTGTTGATTGATAACCACTAAAGTAGAGTGATTTGCCTGGCTACTGTGGCAGAGTTAAAACTGTAGTTGGGACTACCAATTTTCCCACATTTATACCAGTAGTGAAGTTCAACAGCACAACGTCCCATTCCAGAGTTTTTATTACAAATGTAAATAATTGGCATTTTTGAAGATGAATAAAAGATGTCTTAAGGTGCTTACTGCTATGCAGGAGATGAAAGGGGGCATTACAAAATGTTTAAGCTTGTGATGTATTTATTGCTTGTTTTCCAAAAGCACCGAGCTAATTAGAGATGCAAATGGCTATAATTTTCCTGGCTTTGCTTAGGAGAAAATTTACTAAGGGTTGGACAGGCTTCCTTTGTTTCTCTTTTTTTTGTTTTGTTTTGTTTTGTTTTTAAGAGTATAAGGTTTACACAATCATTCTCATAATGTGACGCAAGCCAGCAAGGCCAAAAATGTTACAGAATATAATGGGATCTCTTCCTTGTAAACTTGTACAGTATGTGGTAACTTTTTCAAAATACAGCTTTTTGTACATGGTTTAGAGACAAATTTTGTACATGAAACCCCAAGTCCAATAGACTATATAAATAATTCTAAATGATCTTAACTAGTTAGAAGTGTATGTAGTTGCTTTTAAGTCATTTTAAATACATTTGTTTTAAGACTGTGCAAAGATTGGAAGTGGGTTTGCATTTCTAAAATGGTGACTTTTATTCAGCAAGAGTTCTTAGTAACTTCTTGAGTGTGGTAGACTTTGGAACATGTAAATTTTTTGCCTGTAATGTTATCCTGTGGTAGGATTTTGGCAGACAAATGCTGCCCTATTTTATTTTGAGTCTAAGTTAAATGTTTTTTGAAAACAGAAATGTGCACTGAACTCTCCACTGCAAGTCAAGATGTGGTAAAGCCGAAAGGAAGTTCAAGACAATGAAACAGAAATACTACTGTCGATTTCATGTCCACTGTGTTTTATACAGTCTCTTTTTTGTTCACTTTGGAAATTTTTACTAAAAAATGCAAAAAATAAAGTATTGTGCAAAGATATGTAAGGTTTTTTGAAACTTGAAATGCATTAATAAATAGACTTGATGAAATCATCTTCTGAAGATTCATTTACTTGTTGAGCCCTGAAAGCAAAGAGGAATACAGAAATTCCACTTTGCTTGATTTTTGGTTTTCACTGTCATGTCAAAATGTAGTTGTACTATCTCTGTCAAAGTGTCCCTCTCAATTTTAACATCCTGCAGTTATATATAAGAATAAATGTGTTTGTGTAACCTGTTCAGGGAAAACCATGAAATTAATTTTAAATTACTTACATGATCACAGGAATAAAACTTTTCTTACCTCCAAAATGGAAAAACTAGTTGCTGGTGGGATGTTCAAGCCTGGCATCATCGTTACTGATGGATACCTTTGGAAATATATTTGGAGAGGCATGTTGGAATTAATATGCAGTGCTCTGAATACACAGTTGGTGGATGAGACTTACAGAAGGAGCAAATGTGCTTTTTGCAGGGCGGTTTTAAAACTGCTAAGCCGGGCCTCTGGGTTTTTGTGTGTGTTGCATGGTTGATTTAAGTGATAAGACAGCTTTTCAAAGCCAGGTCCTGCCAGTGAGTCTTCCATTCTTAGGGCTGTTTGTTGAGAGTGGCCTGCTTGGACATCTGTTTCCCGAAGTGAGCGGGGTGGACTTTGATGTTATCAGAGCGTACTCGGAGTTCCTTCCTCACAATGCTCCCCCCACCACCCCCATGACTTTTTATAGAAGTGCTTCTCCCTGTGGCTAAATAGCACTGTCTGTGCAAAGGGCATTACAAGAAAATCCCTTGGAGCAGAGCCCTTCTCCAAATCCTAATAGAGGTGGTGGTGGTTGTGTTTAAATCTCTGTAAGAACACAGACCAACGGGGTGGAATAATGCCTAAGCAGCTCAAATACAAGTTTCATGTATATTTTAAAGTATAAATGAAACAAATCAGTACATAATTTTTCTACCTAATGTTTGACATAATCTTATTTGTACATATTAATTTATTCATCTTGCATTTTTTAATGTTCAGTTATTAAATGTATACATTCATCTAATGTAGAAGCATATATAGGGTAGTCAGAATGGTGTGAACAAAGGCATCAAAGTCCTCTTAAGCAATGAAACTTTATACCATACCATTGATGTAATTTGGATTTTAATTAGTGTTCCAATATTTCTTTCGGGAAAAACACAAAAAGGAAGGAAGAGGCTTTTATTTCTGAACATTGGAGGTTCATTATTGCAGAGAGGTGATGAAAAGTACAGGAGCCATTCTATCACTCTGAGCTGTGTGTACTCTGACAGGAGGAGTAAGCACCTGGTGGCTTCCAAGGTCTCAAGTCAGCTGTATGGAGTGAGACAGGAGTACTTCCAATGAGCACAGAGTAAGGCACCACCTTAGGCACTTGAGATTGTAGGTATGACTTCAGTTTTTTGTTCAGGCATGGTGAGACTGAATGTATTACAGCTTGGGCTTTATTCCACTTTTATATCAGAAATTAGTGTAATAGCTGCCAAAACAGGGACAGAGTTTGTTTGGGTATATGATTTGTGAAAAATGGCATCAGAAGTATCTTCATATCTGCAAGAGTTCACATACTGACTGTTCTTTTAATTTTCCTACTTGGCTTTTTAAAACCTCTCAAATTGTCTTATCTGAGGATATACCATCTTCACTTAGTTGAGAACTGGAGAATGTTTTTTCACAAACACAAATGCCCATTTCTCGAGTATTGGCCCTATGTAGACACCTCTGACCCTTCTTCCACCTGCTTTTTCTGAAGTAATGCCTGTTTCTCCTAAAGTTTAGATCCCTTTATCAGCCTCCTTACCAAGAAAGTGATAGTAATTTGCAAGAAATGCCAATTTTGAGGTCTGAAACATTTCTAAGAGTGTAGTTTCTCTACTGTTGGAGTACAGCCTAATTCTTTTTAGCCTTTATCTCTTGCTCTGTCATCATTCAACTTCTTCTGGAAAAAGCTTTTTTTAAGGACAGGTAGGATTTGGTTCAGGAAGCTTAGAAAATTCATAGCTTAGAAAGTTGGTAACTGACATAAATGCAATTTCAGTGACAGTATTAAATTCTCTAAATAGACAAGTATTTTATGAAAAAAGAAAACCCTGAAACAGAAGTAAGTGGCAGGTCTTTAGTAGCTTTTTGCAGAAGCAACAAACAAGCTAGAGAGATGCCTAATTTGATTAGCCACACATACTTCTCTCTCTGTTTACTTTCATTTTCCATTGTGCTTTGGAACACTAAAATGGCCACATTGTCATTTGTTCCTTGCCTGTCATTCTGCAGGACATGGTTCATTGTAACTTCATGCTCCTAAAAATGCTCTCACTGGGTCTCCAGCAATTGAGTCCCTCCAGTGGATTATAGCTACTGCAAATGTAAAAAATCAACCAAACAAAAGGCCTTGGTGCTTACCTAACTCTCTCACATACTGTTGGCTGAAATTTCCTTCTGTGTATGTTCCTGATTTGACTCAGCTATTGTAATTAAACACTTGATTCTTACACAAACACAGAACTTATTACAGAGCTCTCATAAAATAATTATGTTGTAAAATTTAAATATATATAAATATATAATTCCCACTTTATTCCTGATAACATCTGGATATTTTGATTCAAAATTCACTGCAATATCTTGACATTAAAAAATATCCTTTGCTTCAAGTCTTAGCACTTTTTTTTACTACTTAGAGAACATTTAACACAAATTACATTCAAAATTCAGAGTTCAAGAAACCTTAATTTTTAATTAATCTTGTGCTCAGCATTAAAGTGATAAATGAATACATATATATCGATTTCTGTTTCAGTACACATAAACCATAGAATAAAAGGAATCTGAGACAATAATGCTCCTTTTCGTTGTTTATATTCTGACATAGGAAACAAGGAAATTGTGTATGTTTGACCTTACAAAGTTTGTTTTTATGCTTTGAAGTTGTTTGAAGGTTTAACCATTTTCATTTATTCTGGCGGTTTCAAGTCGTGCCAAAATCTGGTATACAGAGATTTAGAATCTAAAAAACTCAGACCGTACCTGAATGGCTAAATATGATTTAAATGCAAAAAATTAACTGAATTTAGTTGTGCTAGAATTTTGTGTAGTATATTAATCATCATTCAAATAATTAATTTGCTAGTAATTTAAATCAGTTCTTTAATTAAAATAGTTAAATAGCAAAGCATTTTCAGAGAACAAGATTTATTATAGAAATTTTAGATTATACTATTATTGGGATTTTCATATGGTTATTACAGCTCAAGCATTTTATATTTTTATATCTATTTGGTAGTATTTTCTTTTATGAACTATTTGACTCTCCCTTCATTAGGAAATAATTTAGCAAAGTTTTAACTGATAGTCATAGCTATTAATATTTGCCATGAAATGAAGTTTCTTTTTTTGCCTTAAATCTAACAAAATTAAGTTTTTCAAAGGCTTATGACAATGATTTTGTCAAATAATGTTTTTATTTCTGGTGAGCAGATTTTTTTTTCAGATTTTAAACAGTTGAAAATTGACAGTTGCCTTGATGAAGCTGCTCACTGATCATTTTCAGAGTATGCTTCTACATGAACAAGAGCATATTTCAGCTTACTGTCAGATGACAAAAACTAAATATCTTAATGTATTTTTTTTACCACCTCTGAAACTGCTAGGATATTTGATGCAGCTGTGAATTTTTAAACATTTTACTAGATGTATCGTATTTTGAATATTTTGGCGAGGGGTTCCCTTTTGTGTTCTTGCTCATTTTCTGTATTGTCTCTGGAAGAGATCTTCACACCTCACAAATGTCTTCTCTTGGGATGGATGAAGGTGAATGTTGTCAATGCTCTGGGGGCAAAATGTGTTTCTGGAAAGAAAAGAAAAGACAGCATGTGAGTACAATGTTGGTTAGTTAGAGTCTGCCATTCTTTAGCCAGTTCTTTAGGCTGTCTTTTACAGGAAGGTAGCTTTCTGTTTTATAGGCTTGTGAGGAAAGAGTTGTGTCTGCCTGCCACACCATAGGTAGAGAAGAGCAGCAGGCAGCTCCTGGGTACAGAGTGCACCGTGCCTGTGTCTCCCTGGTGTCACTGTGCATGTTCTTCACAGCACACCCTCACAGTCACGTGGGCTTTGCTGTCAGTGGGGCATTGTTATTGTTCCAACTCTCACTGTTACCAGCATGGTTGCCTGTTTGGGCTGCTGGAATACTGGTATTTAGCTGGGAGGTTGCTAAAAATCAGCTATGTAGGATGCTAACATCAGCAACTGCATATGCTACAGAAATATTTGAAACCAGATATTGGAATCGGGTACTTTATTGCTTGTAATGGTCTGTTTGTTAACTGCTTTTTAAGTTTATGCTGTTACATCTCAAGTCTTTGCCATTAGATAATCTAACAAAGGAACTTTCATCATGTGTACAAAGATAACAAACATCTAGAGGTAGAGATAACCTGGAGATAAAATATTGTCAACTGTTCAAATATTGGAGAAAGCACAAGAGAAGTCAAAATATATTTCATGTTTACTGCCTTTTTTAATTACTGCATTTCCAAAATTACTAATTCTGTAATACATGATGTTTGGTATTCTGAGGAAGGCAGAACTCTACACACCTTTTTTTCTTTGAAGAAAATACTTTTCCTTGAGTGTCCTTTGTTTATGCTTTCAGAACCACCTAATAATCTTTCATTCCCCCCCCTAAACATTAATGCAGTATTTCAGTGATAACTGAATGTCACTGCCCAGATTGCAAAGAACAAAACCCAGCACATAATCAGTGTCCACTAAAAGCTTGGCACAAACTGTTTCCACTTGCAGCAAAAAAAACTTCTAAGGAGCATTAGGTACCTGAAGATACCTAAGCATTATTTTTTATCAGTCTAAGTGCCTCCCTCACTTGATAATTTGCTAGATAAGGAAAGTAGTACATCAGGAGGAATTAGCTTGTGCCAGGTTACTGGCACAGCTGCATTGGATAAGAGCTTCCTGGTTAGGAAAATGACTTCTCACCTTCATACCTTTTATCTCAAGGTACAGGAACCTGCACCTAAACAGAGCTCCCTAGTTTGCAATGTATACTTTGCTTCAATTTGCTTTACCAGCTAGGTAAGTACTGATTTTGCGTCATGGCTTTTAAAATAGTAGGAGATGTTAGAGAAACTCCTTAGATTTTAATGGTAGGAGCACGTGCCAAGTGCCAGGTTAGGAACACACCTCAAAACACATTTTTAGAAGGATTCAACCCAGGAGAATATGATCCTTCCTCTGCCCC
Source organism: Vidua macroura (assembly GCF_024509145.1). NCBI lineage: Eukaryota > Metazoa > Chordata > Aves > Passeriformes > Viduidae > Vidua > Vidua macroura. The sequence goes on from NC_071582.1 coordinate 8,342,580, forward strand.
CCAGCACACACAGATTGTCTTATGAAATATCTCTTTAAATTGTCTAATTTGTTTTTTGTGTCAATATTAAGGAGATGCAGCTCTGCCAATAAGTGTTGTTCTGCAACAAGTCTGCACCAGTTGTGGTGGTAAGAAAGGGAATGTACCAAGGAAAAATTGCCTTCTAGGACTGAGCCTCAGTTACAAGGTAAGGTGCTTTTCTCATTAACCTTAATTAAACTGCTCAGTTAAAATTTCTCAAAGGATTAAAGCAGTGAGAATCATTATAGGTTTTTTTATTCTGTCTTCTGGCTGAAATTTCTCTGTATGAGCAGGCAATTTCAGATGTGTTGTTAGCATTGCTGTTTGTAGAGAACAAGGCTGCTCAGACATGGTGATCCAGTTTCAATTATAAACAGGGGAAAGAACACCACAAAAATAATCAGAGCACTGTGTAGTACAGCATATGATCCTTCTAATGAGTATTTTCAAGAATGGTGATGCTGAGTTTCTCTAAGAAGTAAGTATTGAAAGTCAAATAATTAAGATTTGGCATATTTTTTGTAAGTAGGAATCTGACTATTTCACGATGTTAATGCTGGAATCATTATTTATTTTGCATAGTATCTTGTTTCATTGAAATTTCATCTGGTCCTTATGGAGTGAGGTAATTGCATTCATTGGTGTGACTGCTGGGGCTCGGATGCTTGTGTTTGAACTGGGATAACCTGGGTGCCAAACACCTGTGGAGTTACTGAGTGCTCTCATTACACTTACTTTTGCTGGGTTTCCCCTGCTTTCACTCTTATTTCCTTCACTATAAGTCCTGGTCGACGGGTGCCTTTTGTCCATGGAATTATGGTTTGAAATGTGTCCCAGATATTTCCCCAAAGTAGAGGTACTTCCCATTTGAACTTGATCATTATGAGGTCGCCAATATCAGTGTCCAGGGTGATGAGAAATGAGTAGGTCTTATTTCCAGTAATACCTTCAACTCTACAGAAAACAATATGAGAATAATGTTGTCTTAATTATTATGAATTAAAGTGAAAAAACCAGGATTTTTTTTCCTCTGAAAACCAGAGAAAGTACTATGTTTGCTTCTCCAAGACAAAACATTAATGTCTCAAGAATGCTCTTCCTCCAGGTGCAAAAAGTGATGAAATATGACAACATGCTAGGAAAGAAGCAGAAATGTCAGAAGTTTGAACAGCTGATGAAGCAGTAGTGGTTTCTGACAGCAAAAGAAAAAGTGTCCCATAATAGCATCTATGTTACAACTACTGCCTGCTAGAGCAAATGCTGAGCCACACTCTTGTCTTTGCGTTCGTTAATACAGATAGTGTCTATCGTGATAAATATACAAAATTCTTTATCTTAATTACAGCTGATTTTTTCATTTGTGTTTTAATTGATTATACCTCCCTGTCTTACCTATTAGATGGACCAAAGTAAGTGGACAGAAAAATTTCCAAATTTACTGTTTATATTGTAACAATTTTTTTCTGCACAAACTGCATCATCATTGTAAGAACTTGTGACTTTCCGGGAGTATGAGTGAAGAGAGGACAATTTCCAGTTCATGTTCACTTAGCTGTCCTAACCCATTTCCCTCATAGCATGATTATCAATGTGGTATGATATTACAAATTGTCACCTGCACAATTACACGTGATACAACACTCACAGTGGGATGTGCAGGTCTTTAGCATCCGCCTTAGTCCCTGCCAGAGACATGGTGAAAGCTGGGTCTGTCGACTTGCCTTGGATTTCATTGATGATGTGGATCTTGAACTGATAATGATACACTATAGGAAGGAAGAATTTGCAAAAAGTGGCAAAATGAATGGTCAAAGAATCAACAGATTTCTTAGGCAAAAGAATTTTGCCTTTCAGAGCAGAAAGTTGATGGTTATTCCATTTTATTTTTCAAACTAATTTGTTGAAATTAAAATATTGTCATTTTTTCTGGTTGTTGCAGTGCTGTGTAATCTGTTAGCATTTGTGGCCCTGTTGCTTTATTTAGAGGATGGAGAAAAAGGTAATCAGTTTTGAGTTTCTCTTTGGGATAAAACATTCTTCCATGGGAAGTATTTCAGCTTTTCTGAAGTTTAGTTGTCAGAATTTCTGGAAAGCCCTCTTATCTAGTGACCAGGCAAATCCTTGTGACTGGGCATGACTAGAGATGTATGATACAGATCAAAGACCTTATGCAATGTGGTCAGGCTGTTTCTCTGATCAACTGGAAAATTGCCCTGCAAAACAGATGACTCATAAACTTTCCTTGACTGCATAATGATATGTTGTGCTTAACACACATCTGTTAACAACGTCATTAATGCTTTAAGGTCTGGGGAGTTTCTAGAACACTGTTTAGGAAAGTCTGAACTGAGTATTGTCAGCATGAAAAATGCCTGAGAAGTCATCAGTTTGATATTTTGAAAATTATGAAAACGACATCGATTTTGAGTATGTGCATACAGATACTGTCAGCTACATTTGAATGTCCAGAACTCTTCTGTCTGGTCATTCTTCCAGCAACTTTCTAGACAGATAGATTTATATATGAAGGAAAATTATTGCATGCTAGTTTTTGAGTAGAGCCTCTTTAGCCACTTCAGTTTTCACTACATCTGAGAATGGGTCCCCATACCACTAATGGAGTCATCTTTTTATGCACATGCACAGATTTTTTTTTTTTTTTTTTTTTTTTTTTTTTTATTTTTTTTTTTTTTTGGTGCAGTTTAGAGTGCTCATGGTGGAAAGTATTTGCTGGAACAGCTGTATCCTTTTATTGTTTTGTAGTTGTTATATGTCAGTGAACAATGTATTTCCTTTTGAAAATGTGTCCCTCAGTAGAAAACAAAATGGCTGATTCTGTGCCTCAAACCTGATGAGGACCAAGGCAGAGAGGGCTGTTTACAGATCACTTTCATAACTAATCTGTCTTTCTCTGGGTTTTCTCTCTATGCAAAAACTGATTTTTCAGTATATGATCAGACACAGCCTAAGGTTTTGCTGTGATTATGGTGCTTACTTTTAGGAAAAATCATATAAAAACTCTGAGTCTCATCACAGTGTCATTATAAAAGTTAACTTCCGTGGCACAAACTGGGGGTTTTGTTTGAGCTGGACTGATGTATACTCCAGAATACAAAGTCATTAACTTGAAAATTAAATTTTGTGAAGACACAGGGAAGACACAGAGAATTGTGAAGTATAATGTTGAGTTTCTCCAACTTCTTCTGTTTGTGCTTCTCACATGATCTTCAAACTTTTTTTTAAAAAGCATTACAAAGATGACTTTGTAAGCACCTTGCCACAGTTGCTGCTTTGTTTGGGAATTTTTGTGAAAGGAGATCATTGTCTGGGGTACTTTATCAACATATGTGCCAAGGATGTTTTTTTATGCAAAACCAGTTCTAAGCATAAAAATGCAACATGTTTAATTGAAATCAAAGCCAATAGGACAGAGATATTTTACCCCATACTGAAACTATAGCTCCATATCCAGAGAGGAACACAACACAGTGATCACATCTCCGTGTCCAGATGTGGGAGCAGCAGGCAATGCATCCCCAGAGCCTGTCATTCTCTGATTCTGATGAGGACCTGATCTGACTGTGCTGGAGCAAGATAACATCAGGAACTAGACACAGCCTCTAGAGTTTTAAAATCTACTCCAAGTATCTTCCTGAGCCATTTTAAACAGTATTAAGAAGAAATTCAGCAGGTTTAGCTGCTCTGAGTATCATTCAGGGCTCTGCAGATCCCTCTGGAGTCATCATGGAATATTTCACAGCTGTGCTAGTGGAGGACTTCCAAAATTATTTTAGAAGTACCTAATTACCTGAATTTTTGTTGGGGTTTGGTTTGGTTTGGTTGGTTTTTTTTTGTTGTTGTTGTTTTTTTTTTTTTTTTTTTTTTTTTTTTGTTTTTTTTTTTTTTTTTTTTTTTTTTTTTTTATCTATGATAATGCATCTGAGTAGCCGGGCACTATGGGGAGACCAGCTATATAATGCAAGCAGCCTTTTAAAGCCTTTTCCTCATCCCTTCAGTGTTCGTGCCGGCTGCGGAACACGCGAAGCGCTTCCCAGCGCCAAGGCCCAGGGCGAGGGGCAGGCGGGGGCAGAGCCCTCCAGCAGGGAGAGGCTCTGGCCCGGCACAGCCCCGGCAGCCGGTGCGGGGGTGCGGGACTCCCGTGGCCGGGGCTGTGGCGGGGACAGGCAGCGCCTCAGCCTGCGGGGAGTCTCCTCGGGGCGTGTGCGGCCTGTGCCTCGGCCCGGGCCCTGCCCGGCCGCCCGCGCCGCTGCTCCCCACACGCCTCATGGCAGCCGGGGAAGGAGCTGGTGAGGGCAGAGCCGGGCGCCAGGAGCTCCTGCACCGACAGCCCCTCGGAAGAGGACTGTCCCACGTCGTCCTTCTTGTTCTCACTTTAAAATGTACGTGAACCTTTCCAGTGGCGAGGGGACGATTGCTCAACAGCAGCAGTGGGCTCTGGCGGCTGAGTGTAACGGGGACCGGTAGGAAGGCCCTGCGCCCCCTGGCAGGCCATGGCCCCTCTATCTGATCATACAGCCAAATATCCACACTGACTCGATAAAGTAACGTAGTAGAGCTAAAACCAGAGTGCCAATCTTAATTTTAGTGCTACAGTTCAGCATGGTAAAAGTCCATGCTATTCTGTTCTCTGTCTATTGTTTGGAAAGTAGTAATTTATATGTCGTTTCATAGTCTAATTGCAGATAAAATTTGGGCACATGCGGAACAGGATGTTTTATAGGCCTCCCAGAGTAATTATGCAGCTTTTTTTTGGCTTGGCTGTATGCCTGCATATGTTACAACAAATCTGCACAGTCCAGTTGTAGGAAAATCCTGCAGATCAGGACCCTGGGCATCTGTGAGCCCTCAGCTCCACAGCTCGCCTGGGGCAAGCAGGCAGTGTGCTTTTTCCCACAGAAATATGAGAGCCACGATCTTGATGAAAGAGCATCAAGATGGCCTACTGGGATTCTCAGTTGTCTCAGCAAATTGATTATTCTCACAGATTTTATAAGCTTTAATGAATGAGTAAATAGGATCACAAAGCTTAGGCTCAGACTTCCACTTTGTGATCAATCTGGACACTGTAAAAAGTATTCCCACAAACCTTTGAAGGGCATATGCGCTCTTGTTTTCAGAAAGAGTCGCCTGCTTTTGGGCAGCCTTTCCTCCCTGATGCTGTAGCCCAGCGTGTTACACCGGTTCTTCTTACAGCTGAGGCACAGTCCTTTGTTGAAAGTGTTGATGTCGTTGCACCAGTAAGCTGTGCTTTGCTTGTCCTTGTGCAGCAGAGAGTCGATGAACAAATGAACTGACCTCTCATGGGCACATTTCACAGTTTGAGTGATGCCTGAAAAAATGCAACAACAAAATTTTACATGCCCTTGTTTCTTTTTATCATTTCAGCTGCAGAAAAGTGTCATAGCCAACTATAAACATTATATTGTTTCCCCCTACACACCCCTACCCTTTGCATCATGGTTTTGCCTCAGAAATCATACACTGTAGCAATTTTACTTTTAGGATCATTCAAAAATAGAATGGCTGAACTTCCATGATAATAAACGTAAGTAATTTTCTGCTTAAACTTCTCTAGCCTGACTGTATCACTTGATTTCAGGGTTCTGGTTGTTTTTGTCAACAGAAAATACAGCCTGAGTTGATGTGCAGTCTTTCAGATCATGCCACATTAAAGACAGCAGTCTCATTTGGAATTGCTGAATACTCTTGGATTTGGATGCTTAGGCAGCAATACCATATTTTTTCCCTGTTAGACTGACAGACTCTTATGTTGAATTTTTCTTGCAGTTACTGCTTGGAAAAAAGGAGCAAAAATTTTATTAAATGCAATAAAAATATTAAATAGGTCTGCCATTATGAGAAGTATCTTTTTATTCTTTAAGTGCTATCAAATTACAAAAATTATTTTGTACAAATAGGATGTATCACAACAGACTGCTTTATGTCTCTATTGATAAGCTTCGAGCTGATGCTTAGTTTCATATTTGTCATGATTTATCTTCTAAGAAGTAAGGCCCAAATTTAGGGTCAAATACAATTGTATGAGGATAATTGAGAAATGCTTCTGCAATGCCATGTGCTGGGTGAGCAGGGCTCATTGGGGGTTTTCAGTCAACACTTCTGGTTGTCACTGCACATCAGGACCTTTTTCAGTATCTTGCATCAGTTTCTCTATAGGTTTATGTTTAGGTACATTGAAAATAAGCTTCTATAAATAAAAGCTAGCCTGGAACACTGGCACTCAGGTCCTAGAGAGAGCGTCATCTGTGCCACCGAAGGACATGGAGTTGGGAAAAGGTGAGCTAAGGAGGTGAGTAGTACAGCCCTGTGTTTTATTTGATTTGAAATAATTAATGGCACACTAGACAAATCTGGCTTAATTAGAATAAATTTTCTCATCTCTCCTACTGCTGAAACAAATACCATTAAATTATTCAGAGGTGCTTGACAGCAGGATGCTCATGGCCTCATTTTCAGGAGTGCTAGGCAGCTCAATTCCTTGCTGGAGTCAGTAAAACCGATATGAGCTCAAGACATGTAAAAATCAGATAATTCATCTCTAAACAAGAAAATACCTTGCATGTAAGGGGTGATAATAATAATCCTTAGATGCTGTTTAAGACCACCATTACGTAGTTTCCCAAACAGACTGAGTACAGCTGCCCCACTGCCTCCCACCGTGTGCCATTGGTTCTTACCAGCAATCCCCAGTTGTGCAATGTGGTTGTACACATGCAGGATGTGACAGCCGGGCTGGAAGGTGCCTCCGTTGGGGTAAAAGTCAAAATGAGCCACAGGCTGCTTGATGCCAACACTGAGGCCCATGTGCTGTTTAGTGAAGGTATGAATTGCATCCACAAAGTTTGCATCATCTGGAGATAAACGGTCTGTTGGTGACATTCCTTCAAACAAGGGACCAGCAGGGTCAAGGCCTGCAATAAAGCAAATAATCCCATTGTCATATAGTGCAGAAGGACTGTTCTACTGCTGTAAGTCTGTGATAAATGTCTGAAAACAGGCAGCACCTGGTACTTTACAAGGTCTTTCTCTGATGGAAGCAATAAGAACGCTTGTCCCACAGAGGGTACATGGTTACACCTAAAGCAAACACAGGCACTGTAACAAACACTAACTGGGACCTGCACAAGGACACAGGCCCAGAGCCAGACGTGTTTGTCAGAGACAAACTGTGCCTGCTGCCAGTGTCACTCGAGGGACCTTGATGTAATTTTGTTCTTTTGAACTCTAGAGGTTGTGTGTTTCAGAGGCCCTTTGGAAGTCACCAGTCCCACAGCAAGATTGACTTTTAGCTCATGTGTGGGATCTAAAACTTTATAAACCTCCAGTTATTGTTTAAAAGCCTTGTATGCCTGCTAAATTTTATTTATAATAATTCTTCAGCTTAAAAAATCTCCAGGGCAGATTATTGCAGTATTCAGAGAAATAACACTCCACTTAGGGAGTCTTGCTGATTTTTGTTTTATGAACTTTTTTGCATGGTGGTCTTCTTGGTTGGAAAGTGATTTAGGAAGAGAACTTTGTGCTTAGTTTAAAGCTGCATTCAGCTTTGATGACAAGCTTCTAAATTTGATATTCTTCAGTTGGTATTGTGGAATAATATAGTTGCATGGATATAACCAGACAAGACTAGTAACACAGGCAGCAAGTAGGGAAGTCCCTCAAAGGCCCACATTTCTTTTTAGGTTCAATAACTTTTATCACTATCCATTTTTAGAACTTACTGTTACAAGTCTGAAAAGGTTTTGCTGAAGAATGCATATATCTGTTACAGAAAATAATGTGCTATAATTTTTTTTTTTTGCTTATCCATTTTCAAGGTGTTATGTTCTCATAAGGTTTGAGCGAGCAGTGCTGGGGAACTGAAGTCCTTCAGTGCATACACTGGTGTAATATCATGACACATTTTGTAAAATCAGCTTCTTGGTGTGTAGGCACTGCCACAAGAACTGATTGTGTAAGAGACTGTGGCATGTGGCAATGAATTCAAGATCAGAATGGTGACTTCAAAGTACAGCCATGTGTATTCACCTCACTCCTAAGTCTGATTAAAGTAAAATGTTTTCTCTGATAAATTAAATGTAGCTGATGTGGGTCTTGTGTAAAATGCACTTCTGTTTTCATTTTGTTTGGGTTTTTTAAGCTGTCACTGTGTATTAGATATATATAGTGTATCAATAATATTATAAATGTATTTTCAGTACACTCATAATTAGTACAGTTACAAAGCATTACAGAAGGTTCAGAGTGTCACTAGTCAATCAAGTGTTAGGGTTAACTTTGTTTACTTTAAGCATCTACTAGGGGTACTCCAATGATACACTTCTTGTAAAATGTAATCCAGAACTGTCATTTTTGCCACAGGAGAACTATATGGGCACTATCTCACAATTGAAAGCTCAAGCACAGTCAGACAATTTCCTTAATATATTTTTTTAATTACTCACTAATAATGAACAGTATTTTAATGACTTTGAGTCAAGACAGTGGCTAAAGATCCAAAGTTAGTGGCTAACATATAGTTTAAAGTTACTGGGAATGGATAAGAGATAAATTTAAGCAACCTGCAGCTTGAGTCTTTGGTTTATGATTTCTAGTCCCTATGCTTGTGCATTCTGTATGTCATAATTGGACTGAGGTAGGAAAGATCAAAGATAGAAATGCTATGAGACCTAATTTTCAAAAATATTTTAATTAAGTTTTCTAAATCTAATTTCTGAACCAATGAGAGGAAACTTCTAAACTGTGCTGAATATTGCTATTCAGCAGCTAATTGTTGATATGACATTGATATGTCAAATATCTTCATAACTTGATTCAGTTGACTGTTACTTTTCTTAAAGGAATAAGTCTTTTACCTGTAATTCTTCCAATCTTTTTTGTACCATTGATAAAACTTCCAGCAAATCCTGAAACATGAGCTCCCAGGCTGTATCCAATTAGATGAGCATTGCTTCTGGAAAATTGAATGGATTCCTGGAAGATAGTGGAAACTTGATTTAGATGAAGAAATGTGAAAAGTAAACAGTGAAATATCTATTACATGCTAGGAATACTGTGAATTATAACACAAGAAATTTTTATGTTGATGGTGGTCAAATGAGGTGCATGAATCATTCAGTAAATTTCTATTGGTTCAGTGTTATTCCTTGCTTCTTTTTCATGCAGCAGGAAAATGCCACACATTTGGGCACTGCCGCTTATCTTCCATGCACAGGAAAACCGTCAACACACTGGAATTTTTGTTGATGCTTGTTGTCAGTCGTTTGATGCAGATGTTCACTGCCTTTTGTCAGCAGCATTTGGCTTTCCTATGATTATAAAATGGATATCTGTTCTTTAACTTCAGGGTAAAATAATCCCCTATGAAAGGTGTCCTGTTTTTTTTCCCTGAGATACCAGCACAAGCCAAACTAAAGGGATCAAAATATTGATCAGACATGTTAAATGATACAGCAATGATATTTCTTCTACAAAGATATGTGTCTGATTTGTAACAAACCTATTGAAGCAGAATTGCCCTTCTTTCTACCTAATCCATGCTATGTACATCTTAAGCATTTCACCTGAGCTGCACGGCTCAAAGTTTATCTGACTTGTAAAGAAAAATGTTGCATATTTTGCTTGCAAGAAAGGCAAACCTCACTTTTAATTTCTTTGTGGATGTTGCCTGTCCCAGTGGAGTGGCTGTGCAGTCTCAATACCAAACTCTTCTGAAGATGAGGTGAAACTTTGCAGACTTCTTTTGAGAGAGACAGCTCTTAGAAATCACAAGATCTGACCAATTTTCTTGTCAGGTGATGCTGAAATGGATGCTATTGAGGCTGTTACTGATCATGCCCTATTAATTCTTGGAATAAGAGCACTAATATTTACTTATTGTTAATTCTTTATTAATATGTTGTGCTGGCACTGCAGGTTTTGTTACATCCATTGAGAATCTTTGAAATAATTATCTGCCTGTTAGCAGACAGAAGCATAGCAGAAAGATAGTTGTGGGAGTTGGAATGAAGGGGTTTTAACTGTTAAACTCTGGAGGGGTGCTTCTCAATATAAGGAACATTTACTGGTTGGAGACAATCAATGCTGTGACAATTTATGGTATATTTAAATTCTGGAACACAGCACAAGAATAACTACCAACAATACTAGGGCAAGGAGTAATTTATTCAAGCCTTGATTTGTTTGTTGACACTAGGAAATCACAGAATGTCTTTATTGTTGACAATGTGATATGTCCTCCTGAGAACTTATCAAAGTCCACCATTTGATTCATTCAATAATTAAACAGCTTCAAAAAATTACTTTAGGCTCCAGCAAGTTAAACAATATTTGACCAAGAGCTGAGGTTTCTTCTAATATCGCAATGAAAAATAGTGACTCTGACTTTCCTGCTCTCTCTTTTGTGCCTCTTCTCCCTAACTGGGTGTGGTATCTGACAGCTTCTCCTAGCCCTGTCATTCCTGCTTAGGCCTTTAATGGTATTTGCTACAAACCTTTCAGACTTGCAGTAAATTTCTCTTCCACCTTATGCCTCACCATATTTAAAGTGTATTCAGAAATTCATTGGTAGCTATAGAAGTATAATTTCATTTCAAATTTAGTAGCTTAATGTAAGAGATTGATACAATAAGAGTTGCTTAGAGTTCCTGGTTTGTGTGAGTGATTCTCATTCTACTGTTTGCTTTCTGCCTTTTCTTAAATTGTGCTGTGCAGTGATCCTCTGCAGACTTGGCTGCAGCCTTTTCAATCCAGCCATGGTTTCTGCTCCCCATGTAGCAGGAGTTTTGAGAAATAGTCACTGCATTAGCGTGGCTCTTTACTCACTGCTGCCTCCATGTCATCTGCTTTGTGAAGCATGTCTGTCCTCTTGAAAGGTCTCCCTTTACATTCTGGATCTGTAAGCCATTATTTTATCCTAATCTTTGGGAAACTGCAGCAAAAATCAGACACAGTGTCAGGATTGAATTCTGCATTAAAAGCAGAAGTTGAGCACAGATAAACTCATTTTCCTGTACTTATGTCTTGCAAATGATGATGTCTGCCTGTTTTTTACATATAGAACAGTGTCAGCTGCCTACACGCATGCTAATGGAAAAGTCAAAGTAGCAGGAAACTATCTCACCTCTAAAGATATATAAAAATATTTTCATAAACAAGACCCCTTGCTTTGATATCCTGCATGATGAAAGTTTTATGAAATCATATGAAAGTTTATGGAAGAAAAATGTGCACTTCATTAAAAAAATGTGAGTGATGGAAAAGAAAGCATTAGCAAGCACGGTGTTTCAGAAAGGTTGTGGGAATATAAGAATAAGTAAATACATCTTTTCCAGAGAAACATGCTGGTCTGGCAGTTCTCACCTCCAGCCACTCCAGGAACTGTGCTATCTCTTGTCCTGTGGTGCGTGTGTTCCGTACGGCAATGGGATAGTGCTGGTGAGCCAGTGTGAGCCAGTCTGCAATGATCACGTTCACGGGCTTATGATGAGACTTCAGAGCTGCTGCCATTTTCCAAATCCAGCTTTCTAATATCCCATCCACCTGTCATAGTTGGAAAAAAAAAAAAAAACCCAAACAATAAGAAAACCATTGTTATGGGAAAGCAGTCTCTGCCAAATATTTGTTGAGAAAAACATAAGGAAACAAAAGCCACAATATAAACAGGGAGGGATTAATGCTGAGAACTAGATTTTAGGGGCCCCAGCCTGTTTCAGTGCTGAGAATCTTTAGGTTTTGGTGGACCAACAAAAATAAGAGTAATATAATAATGGTCTAATAGTGTATGTTTTTTAATAGGAACTCTTATAAGTGAAAATGATGTCTCCAAATACTTTAACTCATCCAGAGATAACTGGTTAAAAAGTACTGGTTAAAAGACAGACAGAAATGCCTATCGTTTGAGGAGGGTGTAGGTTTTGAACAATTTTTTTTTTTTTGTAAGGCTTGGCTTTTATTTACTAAGGGAGTTAAATGTATCTCTCTTATTTGTTAAGGGAGTTATGTGCATCACAGAGGGTGTTCAAAGTTCCTCTGCATATTTGCAGATGTGCAAGGAAGATCCATTGTGCCATCTTATGTGATTCCATTGGTTCTATGAGAATGTAAGGATCTGTTAAAATTACTTTGTTTCTTATCCTGCCTTTTCTTTTGTTTCTTTTCCAACTAAGAAGCTGATGAAAAGTCACTCTTAGTATTGGCATGCTTTTGAGAAAGCTTTTTTTTATGGTGAATTGGTTTTTTACAGTTAAACTGGAAGCAGTTCAGTGATAATTGATGTTGATGGCTTTGCTTTAAACTGAAGGGGCTTGTGGAGAAGTTCTTTTTAAAGGTGTATCTGTGAGAAAGATGTGGGGATATTGTGGCCACTTTTCAAGAAGTCTGTAAATATCTGGCAGTGAACATATCAGAGAAATGAAACTGGTGTTCTGCTCTCCAGGGCATAGCACATTAATTCAACTACTTGTTCAAGCTCTGCTGGCTTTAAACCAGGGCTGAATTTAATCCTTGGCATGGGAGTCTCATGTGAAAATTTGCTCGTAGACCATTCCTTCAGAATCTGTTGGGAATATCCACTTTGTATTTTTTCAAGCCATGATAGGTACCAGTGAAATCTATCATCTTTGTATCACAACCTTACTTCTGAAGTTGCTTCTGTAGCATGATGAGAAGGAAAGTATATCAAATCAGATGTAGTAAGAATTAAGAATAAAATGGGAGTTCATACCGACCAGCCATGGACTATCATCACCAGAGGAAGAGAGGCATTGAAACGGCATTTGTCAAGAGTCTCCAACTGATTAACAAAAATCTGGCAGCTGCTTTCAGTTCTATCTGTATAGAGTCGAAATCTGGTTTCTAAGTTTTGCTGATCTTTCTTTCTTGTAGTATGTTCACTCCATGATCCCAGTACCTCTGAAATGAAATCTGTGACAACAGTCATAATAGGAAGGAATTGAAAACCTGAAGAAGTTACTAGTGCAACACAGTTTGTAAAACAGTAAATGAGCTTGGAATTCTTCCTGTGTATAATTGTTGCTTGTTCCAGCTGGGCCTAAGCTGTACATTTGGGGTCAAAAAAGTGATCTCTTTCAAAATCTGAGATAGTCTAGATGTGCCTCTGAGTCCCTCTATGTGAACAGTAACAGTTACACAGGAATAGTGATCTGATTGCTATGGGCCTTTATAAATGCACAAGGATTGTAAGAGTACAGTACAGGTGTTATGACTTGACCATGGAGTGCATGCACAGACAGGAACATTCAGAGGCTCTTATCTCTGCAGAGCATTTCTGCTAATGTGCATTTGCTAGTAATTGCTGAGCAAGCATCATTATACTACAATAACCATTCTGTTGAGGGTTATAACTGCTTAGAGACCTAGGTGACTGCTTAAAACTATTAGACCACATAACACTTTTTTTTTTTCCTCTGAAAAGGCAAGATGAAATGTTTTTATTTTAGTTGTAATAGTTTTGATTATTTTGTTTTTAGGTAAAGTAGCTTGGTGCATTTAGGACAGCATTTTCAGAAATGTCTGTTAAGTAAGAAAGTGGGGGCAACGTGAACTGTGGTCTTACAACATCATAAACTTAGAAGGAAAAACATTAAATATTGCAGAAAAATAGAGTAAAATAAAGCAGAAGCTTACAAAAAGCACCTTGTGACATGCAAGCCTTTCTAGTGAGACTTCAGCATATTTATTTCGCTGAAAAAATGGGGATTAGTAGGAGAGAAGATGTGATGAACTAGGTAATAAAGAGGTTACTGTTTCTAGTATTGGAGAGGAAACATTTAGATTAGAGAGGTTTTACTGATGGAGTTCTTTTGGGACAGTTTTTTGGCTAATCTTGTTTTAATATTTCCATTAAAGAAGCAGCAGGAAAGGTACAAGACTGACAAAACATGAGAGGCCCTTGCTAATACTGTGAAGACCAAGCCATTAAACATTAAGAGCTAGATGACAGCTTGAAAATACAGCAAGAGAAACTGGTAGAAATTTCCTACTATGAAGTGCAGGGTCATATAATTGAAAGGAATTTCTCTATAAATGGGACTCATAAATTGGAAGTGACACAAAGATAAAAAAACTTGACTGAAGTAATCAATAACAAAACTGACCTGGAGTCACTGCTACCATTTGACTGTGAGAAAGGAAAATATAATTCCAAGATGCATTAAGGTAGATGGTTTTGGTAGGAAGAGAGGATGTCAGTTGCAAGTAAAGGCAGTTGTTAACCAAATCCAGAACAGTGTGCATAGCTCTTGTTGCCAGGCACATCTGTGAGAAAGATGTGGGGAGATTGTGGGCACTTCTCAAGAAGTCTGTAAATATTTGGCAGTGAATATATCAGAGAAATGATACTGGTAGTTTCATTTCAAATGAAATTTGTGGTTCAGGTGTTACCAATTCCATCAATTCCAGCTGCTCACCAGCACCACTGAAATGGTCAGGAGGAGGCTTTTGTTTTAATTAGACCCAACAAGAAATGAAATATTACTGGAGGTGAAATCAAATATTTTATTCAATGAGAAGTTAAAATTATTTTTGTTGTAGCAGCACTGAAATTAGTTAAATTTCAGTTCTTATTTTTCTTGCATAAAAGTTCCTTTGTAAAACATTAATATCGGAAAGATTTTATTTTGTCTTCTAAGACAACACATTTCTTTTTTTTGTTTTGTTTTGTTTTGTTAGTACATTGAAACTCTTATGACTGTAGATGTTTTTAGAAAATACGTAAAATCATAGACTATTCATTTCTGTATTGTATCTGCAAATCTATCCTGTGGTTCTGTGATGTTGTATTGATGAGACTGTGGTAGTTTACAAGAACTTGTGATTCATTTACAGGGGAGTCTTTATCCTGCAAATGTGTGTTGTGACATGAACCTCTCGTGTTTGAATCTCTGCAGTAGTAGCATCTTGTGATGCACAATGCAAATAGCCCCAGTGTGGAAGTGTTCTGGGTCTAGGTCAGACTGTGTTTTTGCCACATCACTTCTGTTACAGACATTATTCAAGGTTTCATTTCAGTGTAATGATAAGACATGATAAAACATCATATTTAATTTAAGTGTGTAGCAGTTCTGGCAAGAAGACTCCTAAACTGACCTGCACTGGATGTGCACTATTTTCTGTTTGTTGCTAATTATTGTTCATTCCAGTGAACAGGCAATGTTATGTTTCACAGCTGGGAAACATTATTGAAGAAATCTATTCAGCCTTGTACAAGAGTTGGAATTTAAAAAGCTTCAAAGTTACAGAAGGTTTGGTTGATAAAATTCATAGCTTCAGTGTCTAACATTTTCCTTTCAGGACACTTTTAACTGCCATAGGACTAAGTCTGATCACTTCTCCCTACAATATCCACTTTAAAAAACTTCTGTTGGATTTTTTTTTTTTTTCTCATGCAGAGGACTTAGTTTCTGAAGTAAGTAATATCAGGAAAGGGTGAATCTATATAACTGAAAATTAGAAAGAGCTTTAATGATGTTGATATTCTTATTGTCTGGTTTATTCAGCCTTTGGTGAGTAGTCTCTACACAAAAATAAGCATTGTGTTCTATTTTTAGCACAAAAAGGAAAACAAACAAAAAAAAGTAGCTTGTGCCTGTTCCATTGTACACATCCTTTCTTTGTTTAATGCCTTGTTTTCATTTTCTTTTTGCTCTCTCAGTGTTTGTGCAATGCAAAGGCGCTTTGTCACTCTGTACTGTTTGTACATAGTACAGAAAACAAGTCTGATAAAAGCTGTTTTCTTTAGACACTGGCTGGAAAGTGCTGTGGTGCTTTAGTGGCTGAGTGTTGTTTTGCTGGTAAATCTGGGAGAGGGGATTAAAAATACTTCTTGAACTTCTTCTTGGCTGTCAAAAGTTAGAAGTTCATATAGGATCAGATGTGTTATTCACAAGGAACTGCTTCGATCTGTTAATTTGTGTAATGACTTGGAGAAGGAAATGGTGTCTGAAGAGCCTGGCTTCCACAACAGACTCTTGCTGAAAATGTCATGCCAGTGACTCAGTGACATGGCCGCAGGGAACTGGGAAGTTTCATAGGTCAGTTTGCAAAAACAACACAATTCAACTGCTAAAGATTTTTTCATGGTAATTACAGGTAAGCGTGCAGAGATCTCTCTGAGCCACCAGAGAGTTTTGCTTTGGAAAACTACCAAAGCGAGCGGGTTGCTGATTAATTTCCTTTTTCTCAGATCTTACTCTGACGTGAATTCTTTCAGCAAAGGCAATGCAGTGTGGCCACAGTGATCTATGTGTTTCCATAAATTACCTTCCCACAGAGCAGCGCAGTAATCCTGAGTGAGAAAGGCTATCGTCAATTCTTGACACCCTGAAGTAAGTTCGGCCCTTTACCTTTACTTTGTGTTAACAATATTTCTGTGACGTGCACTACAGGCTGAAGGCTGGGTTTGTAAACATCACTTCATTGCAACATAGATTCTTGTAAAATGTTTTTGAGTTAGTTTTGGGCAGACAAAGCAGAGCATTTTTACATTTGACCTCAGATAATCGTGTTTTCTTATTGAAAAGTAATGTGAAGAGAGATTCCCAGTTGAACAAAATAAGCAGGTTAATCCAGCAGACTGACTTGGATTGAATCACCCCAAAAGATAACAAGGTGTTCCTAAATATAGAATTTTGGAGATGCTTCTGAAATTTCCAGATGTGATAGCACCTAAACTTGTTAATGAAAACTTGTGATAGCTTTGAACTTGTTAATGAAAACTCTACCAGAAACTAGACAAAGGTCTAGATGCTGCCCAGGGTTTGAAACTATAAATATCCTATGCTTTTCTGGGGGAGAGATCCACAATCAAAATATATTTATGTATCGTGTCTGATCAGCTATAAAAATACAGCTGCAAAATATCTACTTCATAGCAGAAAAATTGCCTAAACATATAAAGTAATGAGGATGAAGTATAGCAGAACTATCTAATGTCAAGAGCAAAATTGTAGTATTTGCTAAGTCATACACTTTAAATTCATCTTACAGTACAGCATAAAAATTTTGAGTAAAATTGGCATTTCCAAGTAAGGAAAGTAGCTTTTCCGCTTAAGAAAAATAATGTTTAGCATCCTTCTTCCTGTCATGGAACTTGGGTTGAAGAGGATATTTCAGTGGCTCTCACCTAATCCCTAGACAATTGAAAAATTAATTAAAACAGAAGTTGAAATTTGGGCTTTTGGTGTGTTAAGGATACATAAAAATCACACAAGTCAGCATGTGAACACACACTGCTATTTCCAGGTCCTGGCTCCCTGTGACCCCAGCAGCAGCTTCCCTTCATGGTCATAAGTGGATTTGTCTGAGCCCTGATAAACTTTCTGCATCTTTTGGGTGGCTTTTCCTGCTTACAGGGAAATGTTTCCAAGAGTACTTATGTATTGTAATCATATTTTAGTGTCACCAGTATCCAGCATATTTCAGAAACAAGTGACGCAACAATTCCGCAGAACCAGAGAATTCTGTTGTGAAATTGAGCAAAGGCAGTGATGTGTTAATAATTTTTGTTTGTGCCATGAAAAGTGGAGTATATTACAAATCTCTTCATTTCCAATAGCAAGATTTTTTTGTATCACTTAAAAGAAGACCTAATGTCTTGTCAGTATTCAAGTCTCTCAATTTGACAAATACTTGTAGAGCTTTTCTCTTTAGTTGATTTTTATTGTTCCTGTCACTTCAAGGTTTTTGGATGTCATAAGCATTTGGATGTCATTGGTTGCTAATTACATCTCCTGTAGTTCTTAGGGGAGAACTCTATAACATGTAATTTTCTTTTTGGGGTGGGGTGGGGAGAGGGGATCCTAGGCCTTTTTTAGGATTGCTCCTCAGTCCCAGTCAAAACTAAGGTTGTTGTGCTTAAATTTTTTCATATCCTCATATAATTCCTTTGTGTTTTCATTCTCCTTAACTTGCTCACCTTGCCAAATGAAAAGTAGGCATCATTTATTAAAGAATGAATGGGAAAAAATGAGAAAGCAAGAAAAAATTTTTGACAATTGAATTAAACATTAGCAGGTCTGTTTAGGAAAAAGATGTTTTGAAAAAAGCTTCCCTTTCTCTTCAAGTTTAAATGAATTATGAGATTAGATATGAATAGGTATTAGATGAGTAATTAGATTATCTGTCTGAAAAGTATTCTGAGCTGTCATTTCTTGCTTCTCTTGTCCTATGCATGTATGCAGGCATGCCAAAGGTGAGTTAAACTCACCATGAGTGTAGTTTGTACCCAAACAGCCACAGAGGGAGAGTAGACATGATTACCTAACTGTTGTTAGCCCTCTGGTAACACACTTTTAACCCTCTGTTGGGAAATCCAAGAGGAGAGCACATAAAATTGCACCTTTCATACTGAATGTCTTCTCTGTGTGTGTCCTGGCTTTCAAACCATCCAGGCAGTGCTACTGGGAGGTGGCATTAGTGAATCTTGACACTGGAGAAGGATGTGTCTGGAAAGAGGCCAGTCCAAAATTCACTGGAGCTGGTACTGAGGTTTTGTTAGTGAGGTAATGGCACCTTCAGGGGAGGTGTGTGAGATGCTGGTCAGAAATCAGCTCTGTGCTTATCAGGGATGATTCTGGCTGGCTGTGATTCTTTACCATGACAGCGCAGAGGATACCTTCTTGTTTTCTTTGAAAATCAGACCCATCCAATGTCTACCAGAAGCCAGATTTCAAATTCTTTACTAAAAGATGATTAACACTGGCAAGTCTCTATTTTCTGGTGTCTAAATACTGCTGATCTTTCACAAAGTCTTTATTATCAGGTACTTCTCTCATGTTTTGCAGCATAGTGGTCTGAGAAAATCTGTAAAATCTCATCCCACTATTGAACAAAGGAAGGGTTGTTCTGTTCTGCTCTTCCTGGAACTCCCAGGTCTGTGTTCTATATTTAACTGGACTGTTTGCAGGAGGGGTGGGGAATGTGGAAATTTGTCTGTAGATGTGAATATCAGCTACCTTGTTAGAACTGTCAGTAGAGATCCATACCCCTATCACTTTCTGGTTACTTTTATTCAGAATTAATTTCTGGTTGCATGGAATTGGAGAAAGAGAATTTGATGTTTTGTTCAGTAATAGCAGAATCATATTTTTAAAAAAGTTGTTAAAATGCTAATAAGTAGTAGACCTAGATGATATTTCTCCCTCTATTTAAAAAATTAGGATGCTTCCTAAAGGAAAAGTAATTTGAAAAAAAATACCCAGTATTGTGTTCATAGCATATACAAGAACTGCAAAATACATTCAGAGTATTCAGTACACATCATTGTTTAGTACAATTGGTTTGCTTGATGGTCTAAGACATAAAGGAGTGCAACCTACTTTCAGAAGTTGTTTATATCAAAGAATTTGATAAAAGAACCTTGTCAGTTAATATTGAATTTTCTACTTATGTAGCTTGTGTTGCTGTTTATTTGAAATTGCCTCTCCTGGATGCATTTGGTCAGGTGGTGGAGGCAGGAACTGTTTCAGTTTCTCAGTGCCTTAAGTTGGGGTTATTTGGGAATCTGGACAATAAAATGAGAACATCAAACAAAAGTCTTGCTAGAAAACCTTGAAAAATATGGCAAACCAGATCAAATAGCATGGTTTGGTTTCCACTTGCTGTTGTGTGTCTCAACTATTTAGAGATATATCTCAAGTCACTTATGATTCAAATAATCCATTTCTATTTAATGCCTTCAAAAGAGGGAGAAATAAAATGCAGTGTAACATGTCCTTTAAGAGAAAAAAACAGCAGGTTTTCCTTTTGCTTTCCTCTGATTTATCTATTTATTATTTATATATATTAGAGCATTAGAATATGTATTTTTCCCTCTTCTTCCTGAATTTGTTTTTCTGTCATTGGTTTTGAACACTGGGTTGTTTCAAAATTCTCTAAAGTGCTGCCTCTTTTTGATTCCTGTGCCATACCATTTTACTCTTTCTCTTCCATGCAAAACCCCACTTGCTATGTGAAATTCCAAAACTTATTTTTCACATCTCCTTTATTTAGAATCAGGTATTGAAGTGAAGATTAGAACAGAAGGCAAAGAAATAACACCCACCCTCCAAACTGTTAACTGTGCTTTTGTCTTTATATATCAGGTGAAAACTTCATGGAAGAATGCTGATTCTCAAAACTATTTTATTGTCTGATTAAATTAGATCAATACATTTTCCTCTTTCCTATCCTTCATTGTGACATAATTTGTAAATACAATTTAAATCTCCACTAAAAACATGAGTATAAATACAATAATCAATAAACTTGTGAGATTAATGTTGCAAGGAACAGGGAAAGCAGCAGTGCCCCTTGAGAAGCTCAGGTCTGTCCCAGCAAGAAAATGCATCCAAATGTCTCTTCTCTCTTGAAAAGTGTACAGGAGGAGGCACCAGCCACACAATTCACATGGTTTATGTGATGACAGACACACTGTCCTCTTAATTGTCTTATCCAAAGCCAAATACTTCTAAATATGAGCCCTTAAGTGTTATTTGTATAACACAGAATTCCTAAATTGAAGTTAGTGCACCAATGCTTTAATCTGACCTAATCTGAATTTTAACAAAAATCCTGGATGATGAAATGATTCTCCTTGAGACATGTAGTTAATGTGTGGAATTCCTCATTGGATGTGATGTGGGAATGAAGCATTTGTATAAAAGCTGCTTGGAGAAATTCAGTGAGGATTACTGAGCACATCAACAGCTCTGCTTTGTCAGGACATCTGGGAGCTGGGAATGGTTGTTGACCTGGGGGAAGTGCTGTGTGTATAAACTCTCCCTGCTGAGTGTGCACCTACTTTTGGCAGCCACTCTTGAGGGTTGAACTGGGAGGGCCTGGGTTTCATCACATCAGCTACTCTTACGTTTGGTGTAGAACTCTACCTGGCATTAATTTTGACTTACATTTTGGCTGTTTCTTAAACAACTTGTGAAAAATAACAGCTTTTGGAAAATGTGTCCATTGTAACCTTTTAATTCCTTTTCACATCCAGATTATCTGTGTTAATATTTGCTATTCAGAATTAGTAATTATCTGGAAATAGTTGTTCATTTCAAGTAACTAAAAAATAATGCTGAAATCAGAATTGACCAGCAGCATATTTAGGCTAATTTATGTTGAAATCTTTGAAGTTTTAATTTGCAATTTTATTGCTGTTAAATTTTTGGCTTTTTATCTAGTTTGAGCAGGAAAATGTTCTTGGGATATGAAAATATTATCCTGCTCAGCTCTTAAAAAGTCGAGTCAACTTTTACCCTTGAAGAGATGGACAAGAGGTAAACAGGAAATCTAGATCAAAGGATTCAAAACTCTGTGTGTATTTGCTTATAACATCATCATCTATGACATGGTTTTCCTCAGGTTTCTTTCCATGGGACCAGGAGAACACCTCTGTTCCTTATGTGCATATCCCTTGGAACCATTTCCCATGTGCTGATACTCTCACGACAGGTGTAAATTTTGATTTTAAAAAATAGACTGTCTTGCAATAGGTAAGACAGTTTTTGAGTTGTATTTTTGAGTAGCTATCCTGGAAGTGGGAGTTCATTTTCTTCCTATGGCCTTACTTTTTGTGTTGTGATCTTGCAGTGAAATCACTTTCCTGGTGCCAACTTGCTATGTCAGAAATTCAGCATGATTTCTGGATCACAGCATTCCATTTTATGAGGAGAAGTTAAATATATGCACCAAGAACGTGTGTTTAAAGTTCAGAAAAACACAAAACCAGAAGAATGAGAAGAGAGACACATCAGCATCTTTAGAATATTAGCACAGGAAGGCATTGCTGAGTAAAACTCACTTGCTGGGCCATGGGACAACCCTCCAGGGCAGACTGCTGAATAATAGATTTATTCCCTGGCAGGCAGAGCTGAGCTGAGGGGGGTGGGTGTACAATAGTCACATGTACAACCAGCCTTTTCTGCACAAAGTTAGTGAATTGAGGGTTTATTTACTTATTGTTTGGTTTTTGTTTATGAATTTTTGGTAGTGGCTATTCCACCAAACTCTCCTTGTGAATATTTATGCTTGGCAGCCTTCTGGTACTCAGAGAGACAAATGACTGTCTCAGTTTGTAGAAAGGCAGTGGGGAAAATGAGAGGTCAGTAGGGCCCAGAAGATAATTGAGTATTGCAGTGGAAAGGAGGTAGGAAAAAAGGGAAAGTGGATACTCAAGCCTTGTTAAGTGGGGGAATCTGCCTGGGTTGAGTATAATGAAATCTCAGGCTACCAAAGTGGCCTTTGTTCCATTCAGGGAATAGGACTAAGCATCCAGAAATCTTAGTCTGAGTGGAGACTTGGCATCTAGGCCCTTAAAATTTTTCTACTTCCAAGAAACCTGTGTCTTAGAGGAAATATTGGGAGAATTTTAAAGGATATGTTCTATTTTGCTTTAATCTCCCTCTCCTCCCATTCTTGTCTCCTTTTCTTTTGCCTCTCCAATAAGTTCCTGGTTTTTTCCATTATGTCCTTTGATTGTTTTAATAATAATTTTTTTAAATAATAGAAATGTTTTGTTTTGCTGTTTTTGTCTAAAAGCCTTAGTTAAACCAAAATAACTGAGGGGAAATCCTGTTTTTGTAGCAGATAAAAACTTTTTGCTTTGACAAGCACTAGGTGTGTTCATCTAAGCAAGAGTTTGATGGTTTCACTGATACGGTATTAAAAGGCTTTGATCATTTTAAGTGTATCCTGAATTTCTCCAAACTGATATTTTACAGTAGATGCCTGTAGATATTTCTTCTAAAGCCTCTGCAGTGCACACTGTTTACAAAAGTTATTTCCATTCAATTCTGTCTAGAACTTAGACTTTTTATCAAATACTGAATGAATTTGTTCTCAAATTAAACTGTTTAAGAGGAAGAATTTGCTGGGGACGTATTTTAAGTATGTTCTGTGTACAGAACTAGTCTTAGAACTTTTATTAATGCTGTCATGCAATTTTTGTTACAATTTTCCTTGTATAGATGAGGCCAGAATACAACAATTGCCATCACTTGAGCCATAGTTTACAAGGAACTTCTCAAATACATTTGTTTAGTGCTCTAGTAGAGCTCTCTCTTCTAGTAAAAGGGGCCTCACAATGATGTCCTACAAAGATTTGTCTCTGTAATTGGGGTGAGCCATTATTAAAATGGGCAAAGATGTTGTGGAGCTCTGCAGGCCTTTCCTGGAGTCCCGTGAAAACTAGTACAGAAGATACCATTTTGTGGAATATTTGTGGAATACTTCATACTATCTGCATAGTACAATGCAAAGTGCTACTGAAAATATTAACAATACAGAAAACTTTTAATAGAAGTTTTATCCCTTTTACCCATAACGCCAGACACCTTTGTACATTGTGATTCCAGTCATAGGGAAAATATGTATAGAATGATAAAAACTGCTTTTTAAAAGTCATGATGCTAAGGTCCAGTGAGTTAGATTGCTAGACATGTGATTTGTGTCTCACTCAAAGCCTTAAATCTCAATTTCAAGCGAAATAAAGCTGCCTCTTGGCAGCACTGCAAGGGCACGCTGTGCTGCAATTTTAACCTATTACTGCAGTGACAGGGAGAATTCAGTTTCTGGGCCTCTGGCAATATTTGAGGTTTGTGTGCAGAACTCCAAATTTGAGAAGGGCACAGAAAAAAATATTTGTTTCATTTTGTTTCCTGGTAACTTCAAAATTTGTAGGTTTTTAAGGTGTTCTGGGAGCAAAACTCTGGAAACCAGTAGAACTAAATATGTATTAGAGGACAGCAAAGTAGTGCTATGTAACAGTATAATGCTGTGTTAATTTGTAAGATAATTATATAAATTACATAGCTATAATGGACAATTATGAACAGTTGTATAAAGTGCATAAACACATAGAAAGTGTATATTTTAAAATATATATACACAGTTGTTAAATGCTGTTTATAAATACTACAATGTTTACATGTACTTGATAAAGCACATGACTTTTTCCTCATTATTACAGCATTTAATGTGAATGAAACATTACGTTGGGCATTTGTCTTAGAAGATTCAAGTGTTTAATATTCAGAGACCACATATATATAAAACATCCAATTTCTAAATCTTTGCTGTGCATCCATGCATTGCTGAGCACTTTTCCCAGGCCCAGAGCATGGTTCTTAATGCAGATGAAGGACATGTGAGCCAAACAGCTGCAAGAGGTTGGATAACCTTCAAAATGCTTCAAGGCATAAGCCAACCACTAATTTTCAAGATATATTTAATTTTTTTTTTCTAGACCATTCAGTATTGTTATATCTCTGACCAGATTTTTAGGGTGTCTCTGGTTAGATCTGCTATTTCAGTTCCTGTAGTCCTAGGTATTTGAGTTTTGCAACAATATGTCACATTGAAAGAAAATTCTTAATATTCATTTTCAGTTGGATTATTTTTTATTTGTATGGGCATTTTAGCAGTTGTATGGGTTGTATGGGTTTTTTAGCAGTTGTAGACTGACATGAACCAAACTGGGAAGATTTAATTAAGTTGGTCTCCACATTTTGAAATTGATGAACAAAATCACGATGTTCCAAAGTGAACAACAGTAGGTTTGTTAATGTATTTGATTTTTAGGATATCTGAAAGTACACATAACTAAACCTATTGTGCTAAACCTATTGCCAAACAATTGGGAAAATCAGTGTATGATCTGCAAGTATTATTTGGAAATTTGGAATTCCTGTTCCAAAAAGTGTCTCCCAGTAATTTGCACTAAGCAGGAGTGGACAGCAGAATGAGTGAAAGCCAGGAACAGACAGTGTTCTGCAGGGGTAGAACAACCCAGGGGTGCTTCTATTAATGCTGGTTTTAGTCTGTGAACAGGAAATGTCAGTCTCCCAGTCAGTCAAACCTTTTTTGTGAACAACATATTCCTGATGCTAAATACTATAGTTCAAGCAAAAATACATATTCTCCCCCCATTTGATTTGTTTTCCTACTTGGGATGAGGTTTTATTTTATAACTAGTTTCCATACTTCCTTATTTCATCAGCTGCCCTTGCTCATTCTCTTTAGACTTTCCACCTTCACAAGTTTATGAATATCAGAAGAGAAATCATTCCCTGGAGTTTCTTTGATCTCTGCTTGTGGTGTCTGGTTGATGAGAAATTTATCATAAACTAACTGAACTATGAATGAGTTGTTGAAACTTTTCACACATTAGATTTGCTGGTGGATGTTTAATGAAGCAGCCTCCTCTGTCATCAGGAGCTATTCAACAGAATCCAGCAGGGCAGCACCATGAAAGTGCACTGAGGCCAAGTTTGCTTTGTATTGCAAAGCAAAATGGATCTGCTTTAGTGGAAAAAAATCAAAAAGCATGGGCAATGTTAAATTTTACTATAAGCTTGTGGTGGTTTAAAGTTTGAAGTATTAAACCTTTCCAAAAGGAGTGTCTGTTTTGCTAAATGAGGCCTCATCTTCTAAGAGTAGGGATTTTGATTGTGATATTTGCTGGGATTAAAACAGCAGAATCCTCTATAAACTTAAAGATGAGGATGGAATCATTAAACAATGGATATATTAAATCTGAAAGTCTGGAAAACACAAGCAAAGTCAAGAATTCACTTGCCAGGTGCTGCAAGGGAAGATGCTCAGAATTGATCTTTCAAGAGTAACAAAAAGCCTGCAAATTTCTCTCTGAAGAGATTATTTTAAAATATTGTGAGCAATGTGAAGAAGAAATGGATGTGTTTATGCTACCTTGTTCTTCCTAAATGTTAATTTTTAGATTGAGCCTATCTATATTCTACTTGTGTTTTAAGATATTCATTTAACAAGACTTTCTGGACTAATATAAATAATCCATGTAATGTACATATTAGTACAGCAGAGTAATTCCCCTAAATCCAATAACTGAGAATTGTTACTTGCATTCTAGCTGTAGCTAGAGGCCTGTTCAGGATACGAGCCCCATTGGGCAAATACTACCAACCATCCAAGATTAGGGAATCAGTTTTTGTTCCCCTGGGAATCAAAATGAGTTAGCAAAATTTTTTATGAATCTGAATTGTGTCATTTTAATGTCCTTAAAATTAGCTTCTGGGGTCTTTAGGTATGTGTTCCTCTAAATCAAGTTTATATTCTTAACTCTTGAAGTTTATCATCTTATATCTTTAAGATAACCTTATGTGTTTGGCTGACATATTGGGGCTAATTTAAAATGAGGATATGAGACTGGATGTAGCAGACCCCAGTGGGAGCAGGCACACAGGACTGAGAGTGGAGGCATTCACAGTGAGCCTCTGCTGTTCCTCAGGGTGCTGTGGGCACTGCAGCATTCCAGGGGCTGAGGAGCCCTGCTGAACTTCGCTGTGCAGGGATGCTGTGCTGCCTCTTGTGACACCAAGCCTTGCCAGGCCCTGCACTGTCACACTTTGCTCTGTAGACACATGAGACTCATGAAGATTTTGCTGGTGAGGGAGGAACCCCAGCTCCCAAGGCAGGGCAGGTCCTCCATGGAGTTGTACATCCATGGAGGTGATAATGAGAAATTCAGAGGACCCAATTCCCCATACCTGAGCAGTTCAGCCATGCACTCATTTGACTCAGTCCACTCAGCCAACATGTGAAAATGAATTTTTCTTTCTGTTGGGTTAGTTTGCTGTTGGTTAGCAAGCTAAAAAGACTTCTGCAGAAACTGCATAAGTCAGCGTAAGGAATAAGAAAAGAGATCACAGAAGTGATCAAGCAAATTCTTGCAAAACCTCGAAATGTGAAAATCAAATGGAAGCAGGGTGCATCCAAAGACTAAAGCAAAATCTTTGTCACCCAAAAGCAGTGATTGTAGAAAAATTTACATTTTAATTTACTCAAGATTGTTCTGTAAAAAATATCACAGCCCACTTAAACCTTTTCTTATTTTTCTATTAGCATAAGAAAAGGTATCTTTGAAAGTACCTGGAAAGCTGGTTTTATAATCCCTGGATTCATTTGCCTAGCACAGAGTATGTAGCCTCAGAAGTTAAAAATTCTCCAAATAGTTACAGACCAATTGTATTTGGACAACAGTGTGAAACCTCTATGAATTGTCTGAGAAAACCTAATGAGACATTCCTCTGTAGTGCTTGAGAGCACAGCACAGCCAAAAAGCCTCATGAATGCAGTGTGGGGGAAAGGAGCAGTTTGTTATCAGTCCAGCAATGGCCATCTCACATGCACCAGCCCAGAAGAGTGATCAGTGACTCCGCTGAACAGCCAGATAGGCAGTTTTGCTGCTTGGTGAACAGCTGCCCTTGCTGAACGCAGCAAACCTACAAAAAGCACCAGCACCATGTCAGAGTGGCAGATTTTTCCAGCCCTTCTCTGGAAAGTATAGATGTGACACGTAGGGGTGTCAAGTAGCTGCATTAGGGCCCACACTAGGAAGGGACAAGGCTGAACTGGGAGCTTGTGCCTGTAATTCTGTGGGCAGAGACGCTCCACAGGGTGCAGCAGCAGCTGGGTGCCACTGCAGATCAAAGTATTGGAACTCTGGCTCTCTGGGAATGGGGAGAGACAGCAGTAGCTGGAGAGCCAGAAACCTGAGTGCACAAATATGGAGATGACCTTTCTGCATTGTTCTCTTAGCTACTCGCGTTTGTCAAAAGCTGCTTTACCATATTGTGCATAGGTGGTGCACATAACACCAGAGCTCATGCTTCTGACTTTGGTTGGCATGTTTTATCTAGAATCTGTCATATTTTGTAATGCAAAGAAAGTGGAACTGCTATTCATATGCAAAGAATCAAAGTCACAAAATGGGAGGGAGTCTTGTGTAAAACAGTAGTTAAAGGTTCTTCCAGAAGGCTTCTTTTTTTGCTATATATAAATTCACTTTTCAGTTTAAAAACGTTTTTTTTTCCTCTTCTTTAAAAAAACTTTTGTAACAATAGAAACAAAACTATTTGGATGCAGACTTTCCTTTGTATGTAAGAACTTAAATGTGCTTTAGAGTGTATTTAGATTATAGCACTGGCATCCTTGTCTGCATCCATCTGTATCAGCAAAGAGGTTACCACCTCCAGCTTTTTGTCACCTCCCACCTGCCAGAAATTACCACCCTTGCTGTTCTGTTGTCAGTGCTCCAATGTTGCCCATTTGCTGCAAGGAAAATGGGCTAGGTTACCTCACATCACCTGTTTTAACTGTTTAAACTGGTCTAATTTATATCACTTGAAGAAATTTGGGCATGTTTATGTGAACTGATCTCCTACAGGAGTTGGATAAAAGTGGTAGCTGGAAATGATAAAAGTGGATGGAGTGCTACCAGCAGTAATCCTTGACTGACTAAGGATGTTTGTTCATGGCCTGAAACACATACGTGCAATCAGTTGTTAACTTCTGGAAAACTGCCTTACTGATAGTTATTCTTCATTCTTACACTTTCAAATGGAGATCAGGTATATTGGTGTGTGTGTGATGCTCACTCAGTTTTGCTGTGGACATTAGAATCTTTTCACTATAGTATAAATATACAGAAATTAGCTATAAATAGAGAGAACCCATGCATTTTATTGTCATCTTCTAGCAAGCAGTAATACCAATTTATCAAATTTTTGTGCCCATTTTTATTAAAACAACAGAAAGCTCTCTAATTATCCCAAGGCTTTCTTTCATTTCTAAGCCATTATTTCGTTCATCTCTAGTGACCAACCTGGTAGTACAGTCAGAAGATAAACAGTATAGATAAACAGAATTATTTGCCTTTTCATGTCATGCCTGGAACATCAATTAGGTAAATTTATCAGCCTTGTTATTTGGCACTACATTTGAGTTCAACCTTGAATTCTCAGAGCTAAGTTTTTACATAAAAACAAAGCTATAATAGTCATAGTTTATGTGGCTAAGTCACAGAAGGTGATAATGTATTATATACTGCCAGAACATTTTGTTTTCCATGTCTCCTCTCTCCAGTTCTTTGCATAATTTCCTTTTCCCTCTGGTCCATCCCTTCAAAGCTCTGATAATATCCAGTAAACATTCATATCAGATCCTAATTTTTAAAAACACATTGTGTTTAATATTTGCTTTAGAAAATACAGCCTCCTATTGCATTGTGCTGTTTATATAGACTGAGAAAATCTGCATGCCCAGATAGACAATTCAAATCTTCCCTGTCATATAGCAAAGCAACTAAATGTAGCACAATGACAGGTGACATGCTGCCCATGGGACATACATCCTGTCATCAGAACAAGTTCTAGAGCTGGAGACTCTCCAGCCTCTCTGAATGTCTTCATGACTCGACACTGAAAAACCAAAGCAAACCAAATCCATCGTCACCTCTGCTAACTTCGTCAGTAAAGGTCTGCATGATGCAAGGAGTGATCTCAGAGTGGATACTGCTTTTTAGGCTGGAATAATGTGAACAGTTCAGTGCCAGCTGCCAGCACTGCCTTTGTCCACAACAGAGTCAGCTCCAGCCAAGTTTGTTCTCGTTCATGTCTGCATCTTGGCTGGAGAATGACATTTCTGGTAAAAAATAGGAAATAAGCTGAGTATCACCAGCATACTAATGAACCCCAAATTCCCTTGCAGCTGCTGGTAGGCCAGTGAATGCTGCTGAATGAACGCCACAGCACTGTGACAAGGGGGCATGTGCCACATTCCTCACCACCCAGTTCTCAGGCTCTCCTGGGAGACCTCTGTTGAAAAATGCAGAAAAAAAATCTTCAGGAAAAGCCATTTATTCCAACAGGGCAACGGTTTTCTTGGGCTTATCAAAAGCTCATAAGTGTAACAAAACCAGCCTGGACAGTTGGACGCACAATTTTTAGTTAAGGAAATGTGCAACAACTGCATTCTGAGCTTCACTGACAGGGAATAAAGGTAGCAGAAATATTCTGCGTCAATTCACTGTTCTTGTGCTCTTCGTATAGCCACGAGGAGAGGGATAATGTGCATCCATACTGATATCTGGGACAATGTGGGAATTAGTGATAACAGAGAGGCAAAGGCCTGTGCATCCACATTCCCTGGCACAGCATGTCAGACTCTTGCCTGTGCTGCTGAGTTTTTCCTCTCAAAGATGCACATCATGCACCTCAGTTGTAATAACTATAACTATTTTCTTTCTATTCTGTAATGAGAAAAGAAATGAACACAGGATGATTTTTAGCCAGGCAGTTATGGATGTTGTTTTGTTCTCCTTAAAAGCTAACATAGTATGTTTAATTTAAGAAAAAATGTTGTTCAAGATCAAAAAAAAAGTAAAATTTTATGTAAATATTTCTCAATAGCAATTGAGAAATTATGTTTATTTTCCTGTGAATGAAAATGCTTCTGTATTTCTGCCAAAATGTTAGAAAGGTACTAAATTAGGAATTTCCATAATTATTTATTCTGTAGACCCTTAGTGATTATAGTGACTTTACCTTAACCTAAAGAAAGAAAGAAAAATCAGTAACTTCAATCAACCACTGAGGGTGTGACAAGCCAGTGGAAAGTGCCAGAAGATGGTTTAGGATAATTTAATTATAGAAAGAAACCCTCAGTTTAGACTGAGCTAATTGATAAAGGGAAAGTCAAAGAGAACTTTACAAAAAACAAGCTAAAACACTCCCCCAACACCACCACTCCATCCCAGTTTTAGTTCAGTGCTATGATTGTTGTCCTGCCTGTTTTGAGTGTTCCTGGTGCAACCTGGACAACGCGGACGAAGGGACATTTTATAACCAGATTCAATATGGGGAACATTTTGGCTGCTGTCTTTTGCAGCAATGGGTAGCTACCTCTGTTCTGCACTTTCCAGGCATCATTTCTAATATTGCTGATGGGACATTGCTGAGATTGCATTTAATGATTAAATTGACTTTTTTTTTTTTGTAATTGTTGTTTTTGGTTGGGTTTGTTTTTTTGGTTTTTTTTTTTTTTTTTTTGGCCAGTTGGGTTATCTTGTGAGGTTTGGGTTTTTTTGTTTTGCTTTTTTTTTTTTTTGAAACATATCTCTCTGATAATAGATAATCCATATGCAACTGTGCTGATAGCTGGTGTATATTATTGCTTCTCAGGCTCTGTATCTATCAGCTGGAGATACATCACATGTTTTCCATGGGGGCTGGCTCAGTTGTTAGAAATGAAAGTCAAGCTCTGTTGCCTTTCTTAGTCATTTTGTTTGCAGCACTGTCATAGGTTTTGTTCAGATTTATGGGAGACTGCCTAGACTAAACAACTTCCACTGCAAGCAGCAAAAGTCATACTCTATTCAGTTCATTTTGAATTAGAACCATCTATTACCCCTCTACAGTGATTTTAATAACTCCCATATTTTTCTGCTATAGATTCACATAAAGAGCACATTATTTTTAAAAGATAAATACATGTTCTTCTACCTAGATCTGACAAATCTATTAGCCAAACCTTCCATTAACAGAAGAAAGAGCTTCCTTTATTTTGCACAGGTTCTTTCCTAACCTTTAAGGTAATTAGCTGTAATTATGCCTCTGTGTAATGACAGGGCTGATATTCCAAGTATTCTGAATTGTAACTTTAAGCAGCAGTTATTCTAATTTCTGTGGTGCTGTGCAGACCTGAGGTAGTGCTCTGTGTGGTAGCCACCTTTGGCATTACATTTGTTGAAATATGGGGAGAATTATTCCTTAAAATGGATATTCATTTTGTCCTAAGCATAGTTCTTAGTCTCTCAGCTTTATTGTTTCTTTTATTAGCAGCTTTACAATTTACTTAATCCTGGACAAGGGCTTTTTGGGAATGGAAGTAGCGATGTTTTGGCTTTTATTAACAAACCCAATACTCTTACACTGGTATAAGATTATTTTTGGGGACAGGCTCTTCTCCACATGTGTTTTGTAGCTGCCACCCTATCTGGACAGAGCTCTTCAGGACAAGTAGAATAATTGGGTAACATAAAAGGTTTGCAGTTGTTTGTACAACCTCTGTCATAGTGGTTCATTTTATAGAACTGTCCTGAGAGATCCTCAGCCACCCTTGTCAGCTGAACTTTGCTAGGCTGCCCCACTTAACTGAGCTGCAATTTTCACATCAAAGTATTTTTATGTGTATTTCCTGGTGTATCAGACTGAACTTCAGAACATGCTGGAAGTATCCCAGAAATCATAAAAGAGGTCACAAGGGCAGGGCAGTATTTCTCACAGTGCTTTAGTATGTTTGTAGTTCCAACTAGAATTGAGTGGAAATGAAGTAACAATAAATTTATCAAAAATTTATGACTTTTTAATTTAGTTTTAATTGTTCTTTATCTATTAGAGTCTATTCAATGATTTGCAGAACATTCTCTGTTTTCTTCACATATGCAGAATCATTCATTTATTCCCAATAGAGTTGTCTGAGCTCAGTTTTTCCTGGCAAATATAGATAAGAAAATGTTATTTATCTGAAATATATGCCTGAAATATATGTGGAAGAGAAAATATAATTTAAATTAAATATAATTTAAATATTTCCCTTCAAATTCTAGATAGAATTAAATTATTCCTTCTTATTAGAGAAGTGGAGAATAGGAGAACTATAAACATGCCATGAGAAAAACTTCTAGTCCACATTCACTTATCTCTTTTGTCCCTGACATAAAGTTGAGAGAAACAATCCTTGTATTAGGGATACAAGTGTCAAAAGTTCCCAGTGGAGTTCTGATCATCCATTTATATTTCTGCTATCCTGAAGTCCAGGTGGAATCAGTATAGTCCAAAGTTGGTTCATCATCTTTTAAAGGCATATTATTATCTACCTTAATAAAGAAGAGTCTCCAGGCTAGTCCTAGCTGGGTCTGGAATGGAAGTTGATTGGGGAAAACTATGAAAAAATCTTCATAGATTCCTCATTCTTTTTCTTGAATAGGTTATTAATAAAACCTAAAACGTGTTTGAGTTGTAAATTTGCTATAGTTCTGTTTGGAGCACATATTCCTCTGGACACAAAGCATGGTCCATGGTGTGTCTGCAATGCGAAATCATCCCAAAGGGCAGAGACAGCCTAGGTGAGGTGTGGGACAGCAGCAGCCACCAGCTCCTACTAATTCCTCTATTCCTTCAGTCAGAGAGCTGCTCTGTTCTGTTCAGTGTAGTTTGGCAGTAAAACATACAGAGCTTACAGTGGCATCTCAGCCTAGGGCAGAGAGCTGCTCCCTGGCACTGAGGCACCCTAAACCTCCCAGGCAACAGGTTCGAGTTGAGTCAGCCTTCTTCATCTTGTCCTTGGCTCTGCAGGATGGGGATGTGTCAGCAAATCGAGACTTTGGCCAGTGTGCAGGGAACATGCCCAGACAATGGGGCACACTTTGCATTTCCAGTGGATGTGCTGTAGGTGTGCAAACACTGATTCCATCGGAGCAGCTGCCATGCACCACCTCCTTCCTTCCCACACCTACCAGGCTTGGGACTTAACTGCTGCTGTGCTTTGCTCTCTGCAGCTGGGAAAGATAACTCTGTCTGGAGGCAGAAATTAAAAGTCAGTGTAGCTTTGAGATATGTGTGAGAGCCTTTATGAGTTTAAATCCTGCTGCTGCTGTATTAGTTTGGGACTAGACATGCCCAGGACATGTTCTCTGAACATCATTTGTTTGAACGAGAGGCTGTAGTGGTTGTGCATGTGATACTAAAAGTGAGTATTTAAGAAAGATGTTGCTGACTCATAGACCTGTCTGATAAAAGCAGTATTCAGAGAGGACACAGTAGCTGACCTTTTGCCAGCTTGAATATAAAGTTAACTTTCAGTAGGACTGTGCAGACTGTACTGATAAGGAGGGCAGAGTATCTTGTGGAGAAAGAAATATGAAGTCTGGAGACAGAGACAAGCTTTAAGTGACTTATGGGATCTCTGATAAAACTCAGCAAATAAGGACTTTGTTTGGAGGATTCTCTATTTGTATTGTTCTGTTTGTCTTTTAATCTAACCGCAAATTCTAAAAATTGTGGATAAAATGTATTAGTACACAGAGCAATTTGTCACACAGCACAGGAATTGTTAGCTGAGGCCCATAGTCTTTGTGGTGGAGGGGAAACCAACACCTTGGCCAAGAAGAGAAAGAGAGCTGGAATCTGAGTCAATATTATTGCAAAATGAGAATAAGCATCTCTTCAAACACCAAACCTTATGGAGGATGCCTAAAACTTGCCTAGGTGGCTGAGCCTTCCTCTAAAAGCTGTCTTGCAACAGATTAATTAAAGCAGACAAGCTTCATAGAATATGCTGAATTGGAAGGGACCCAGCAGGATCATTGAGTCCAACTTCTGGCCCTGCACGGAACCTCCAAGAATCCCACGTTGTCCCTGAGAGCATTGTCCAGATGGTTCTTGAACTCAGACAGGTTTAGTATCTTTTTTTTTTCTTTTTTTTCTTTCTCTGGAGACAAACCATTCTCTTTGTAATAGCTTCTGATGTTCCAGACAGCCATTATGACAGGATGAAATACTTCTCTGTATTTAATTATCAAGTTTTTAATTTGAATTTATCAGGAGACGGGTTGAGTAGAGTCTGCAAAATTGTCAGGCAAAGGAATCTTCTAAAAATAAAATGTTGTTAGCAAGATACTCAGCGTGCATAAGATGAAGGAATTTATAAATAGATTTGAGAAGAATTGAGCTCATTATAAAATAAATCGAAGATAGATTTTTAGGGATATAGGCACGTTTCAAAGTTATTTTAAAGGAGCCTATATCTCCACTGTGGAGACTTTGTCTCATTCTTTCTCTAGCACCAGGTATTCTCCAGGCCTGCAAAGAAAGGCAATGAAAGGAGAGAGCCTGTGTGGCAGGAGGCAGGCACAGAGCTGTCTGCAGCAGCAATCAAGGGATCTCATTATTAATGAGCTTTTATCTCCTCCCTCCTCCTTTTTGCTGTTGTTGTTTTTTTGTGGTGGTGGTTTTTTTTAGTTAGAAATGTCCTAAGTAGCCTCCCTGGAAAGAAAAGTGCATCCATCAGTGGGGGTGGCTCCCAGGAATCTTCTGGCTGGTTTGTGGTTCAGGGGAGGAAGGTTTTGCAATGCAGGCTGCAGTGGGAGCTGTGCCTGGTGTGGGAAAAAGGAGGAGCAAAGAGATGGAGTCGATGTGAAACCATTCAGGTTTGTGAGAGCTCTGCTACATTTACCCAAACAAAAATTTACCTTCAAGGAGATGGAGGGGATTCTTTATAAAAAAAATTTCCAGACATACCAGCAAGGGAAAGAAAAAAGGAAACAAGCTCTACAAATTATTGTTAGAAAAAAGAAATTCTGTTAATGATAGTTTCTCAAATAATCTCACAGTGCTATGTATAACTGTATTGTATCCAATTACTTGCTGCTTGTTATAAGTTTCAGCCACAGTGTAAAATTTGTTTAGACATTATAAAAAACATTTTAAAAAAGAACAAAATTATGTCGATTTGACATATCATGCTTTTAAAGGTGGAAGTCCTGCTCAGCCTGGCTGTTAGCCATTCATCTTAGCAATGAGACCTTTTAAAGTTGCTTCTGAATGAAAATATATCTGGAAATAAAATTATTATCTAAATTTAATTGCATTATTTCAATTTCCATTCCAAGACTCATGATTTACTAATTCCTCATAATTGGAACGATAAGCCTTATTCTTATGTTCTCAAGCCAATTAGATGGAAAGAACAAGTGTCTGGGCAAACAGTTTGTCTGTGTCATGAGAGGGGAACAGAGGCATTTTGCTCAAATGGAAGTACAAGTGAGGTGCAGCTATGAAAGGTTTTTGTTCAGCCCCAGGATGAGTGAACTCTCCAGGAGTGCCCTTCAAAGCAGCCCCTGATCTCCCCATGCTTTGGTTTGTACTGGGGAGTCATCTGGGCACACAAAGCAGGCTCCTTAAAGCTGATCCACACCAAAGCCTGTGCTTTTAGAGTGCAGCTGATGTGCTCCAGTTTCCCATGAATCCTCATCCCCAGAACGAGAGCAGAACCAGCCCAGAGTGCTTCCCAGCACTCCCCAGCCACAGAGGCCTCTGTGGGCTCACCTTGGTGTTTTGCACCAAATGTCTCACTGCTCAGATCTGCTCTTATTGCACTGCAGGACATCTTGTACTGGCAGGATCTAAATGTGGTGAATTATGTAATTATAATCTATAGCAAGATTAATAGCTGCCAGTAAAGAAAAAATAGTAGTTAGAGCAAATAAAAAGTATTTTAAAGAAGATATAATAGATTAAATAAAACACACTTCTGTTGTCTTTCTTATACACGATATTCTTTTAGTGTTTAACTTTATACTCTCTTGGAAGCTGAGGGAGACCATGGATTAAATACAAAATTCTTTGTTCTGTTTTCATATTTGGTCACAATACTGCATTGGAATGTGCACCAAAGCAGAAAGAAAATATCTTTTTATTAATTGAATATTGGGGCCTTTTTCTTGCTTATCATATTTGGGGAACTTATTTTCAGTCTCAAGTGAGATATTTAATAAAAATTAGTTTTAAATCCAGTGAAGAAGTAAAAAACAAGAAGGAAATAAATCTCTTAAATTGCTTTCAAATTCCCTTGTTGGCATGCCATTTTCTGTTATTTTCATTCACATTTTGCTACCGTATTGCAAGCAGCACTGACAGCCTGCCCTTACTTATTTTTTATTTGCAGTTCTATTTGAGAACATGAATATTTTATCTGACTACTTCACAAAGCAAGAAACTTCTTAGGCAATTGCATCATTTAAGAACTTGGTTGGGATGTTAAGAGTGTAGCTTGATTTCAGGGGCCTAATCTGCATGTAATAATATGTTCAATAATTGTCTTTCTGCTTTCTGACTTACTGGTCACGACTGGAGATTGTAGGGAATGCCTGTATTTTAAAAAACACCTAAATTTCAATCTCTTAAACAAATCTCTTTTTGTCTCCTTCCTCTGATGGGATTATTTTCTTTCCAGGAACAAACTTGATAGAAATGGTGAAGTTGCTGAAGTTTGGATTACATGTGATTTTTATGGAATGGAGCAAACTGCCAAAAATTGCTGGGTTTGAGCAGATTCAGAAAATCAGAGTGGTCACATAAGAATCCTGAATGTAGACTTTTATGTAAACTTTTATCTGCTGCTCTTGAATGCTTTTCTCCTGACTGTGGAAAGATACCTTGCTAAGAAAAGATTGTTGTAATTTATCAAGCAATTTGTTTTTGTGTAACTCCTAATAGGGAAACTGAAAGTGGTCAGAGAAAAACATTATTTTTGGTTTGAAAAGTAAGGAATTGGAACATTTGGTTTTAGTAATAGTGGAAACTGCAAACAATTCTTGCCCTTTAGGATCCTGCTCACCGTCTTGTTCCATGATGAGTGGATAATGATCAGTGTCATTTCTTTGTATGGTGGCTCATATGTAACTGATCCACAGTAGATTACAATATGTGTCAATGCTGATGAAAACAGAAAACTGATTTTTCTAACAGAAAATGTCACTAAGAGCAGATAAGATTATATTCTTCTGATATAGGAGAGAGATAAAGCATTATTTTAAACTTCGCTACCTCAGCATTGTTTTCCTCAATTTTGCATAGGTGATAAAGAAGACAAGCTGGTTATATATCTTGACATTAGAGATTAAGTATGAAAAGCAAAGTCTGAAGTTCTTTAATTGGTTGTTTTCTATGTACTTTATAATGCCCTGGTTTTTACCATTGCTTTTACTGTGCTGACCCTCCCAGGTCATCAGGAGATGTACTGGCTGCCTGGAAATATCAGGCCAATAGCAAAGTGTGCCAAAGCAGATTCTTACAGGGCCAGATTCCTCCTCTGAGATGGCAGCAGTTGTACTAAAGTATATTTAATGTCTTAAACATTTGAACTGATACATGCTAAAAGGTATGGGAAAAGTTCAAATGTACAACAGCAACATATGGCTTTCAATTTAGTGAAAGTGATTTAAAGTGAATAATCCTTATTAAGTGAAATTATGAGTGAAACTCTTACCAATGCTTATACACAACTTAGTTGAGTTTGGTTGCTTATAAATATGCATTGTACATTTGATTATTTAACTTTTAAAGTTCTTCAGTGAGCAGGGTGGTACACATCCTTCTAGTCCTGAGATACCAGAATCACAATCCCTCATGTCACAACAAACATGAGATTTTTGTTTTCAGTTCTCTAATTTTGCAGAACTTTTTTGTTGAAACAGGGTGGAAAACATATATAATGTCTCCTCAAATAAGCACTGCCCTCATTCTTTGAATGTATCCAGCTCCTGTTTATTTGGTAAACAGAATCTCTACATGGATATCCAAGGCATCCCAGGACCCTGGTATATTGTCAGTGCTCAGCAACCTTTACTTGACTTGGCAACCTTATAAAGGATTTGTCAATGAGCCAACTGGGTTAGAATCATCACAATGAGATAGAAAATTATTCTCTTTTCCTTTCTGAGAGCTAACTATGAGTTAGTAGTGCTTGTTTCTGTAGAGAGGTTTGTCTCTGTGAGGTAAAGTGGTCATTGTACATTTGACATTGATTTCTGTCATAGCATTTAAAAGACTTGATTTTACTCAGATGTCCAGAGATTTAGTTCCAGAATTCCCATTATCCTAATTAGTTCAGCAGAATGAAACTACTCAATGCACTTCCAGGCAATTATCTTACCCTTCAGCTGCTGGCATGATACTAAAAGAAATGGATCACGTCATTTATGCATTCCCAAAAATACACCTTGTTAGCTGTGCCCTGGAGTCAGGAAATCAAGTGTCTAAATAATGAAAATGTTACAAATGTACATTGTTGAAAATTAGGAAAAAAGCCAGATACTCTGTTGTCAGCATCAGGTCTCAGTTTGTGGCACTTCCTTTTCAAGACAAATAAAAAAGCAGTGACCTTGATTCATCTTAATGGTGCTATCACTGAGCGAGTGCAGGCCAGAATTTTGATGCTATTTGTATATTAGTTTTAGAGGAAATGCATTGCTGTCTTTAGTGTGACAAAGAAAGTTATTCAGGAATGGGACAAGGAGGCTAAAAAGGATTTCAGTTGTCCCACTGAATACTCTCATAGTAGGCTTAGGGGGCTTTGGTGTTTAATTGAAAGCATAGATAGTAATACTGATCATGCTAAAATTGTGATCATTGATGTTACTGGTGTTTCAGAATTGTGCAGTTGTTTGTTAAAATAGTGAGTGCTACCTTAAGGATGGTATAAAAACCAAAGGAGCTGGCTGACCAGTGCAACCACAAAGCTGATGTGTTGTGTCATGTGGGAGGGACTGATGCATATCCTAGGGCCTTATTCCCAGCTCTGTAAGCTGACATTTGGCTGTATGAAAATGTGTGAGAGAGCATTGCCAAGTGGAGCTGGTGGGGAAGCTGCAGCCTCTGTGACTGACACAAACTTGAACACAGTTCAGAGTGACACAGGCAGCCCCAGTTTGGGTGACTTTGTCAGCTTTCAGCTGGTGGGTTGCATGTCCAGCTACTGAAGAGCTGCCACTTGTCTGTCTGCACTGAGCTGGGCCTTGGAGTTTTTTAAAGCAGTGTTTGTTCTGTGTTTCTCACTCTCTGCTTTTCACTTTGAAAGGATTGGTAGCTGGAGACACATCTTGCCTATTGTCTTTTAAAGCTTCCAGTTGTTTCCAACTTCTTGCCATAGAGAGGATAGTGACTTGTTTCTGGAGGTGAATACTTCAGGTGCCTGGTTCCCACATAGGTAGTTCTATAATAAATATTTGCTAGTTTTATTTTGGATGATATATTTGACTCCTGCTACAATTTTGCTTACTCTTTGTAGAAAATTTATCTCTAAAGGTCATACTGGCAGTTATATCATAGACCCAAAATAGCTGATTTTAACACATTTCTTTCTCCCCTCTTCCAAATAAATCCTGTAACTGCTCTGAAGCAGTGCTTTTGACTAATGAGGGCTATTGCCAGGCTTCCCTGTTATGACACATTGTTAGAAATGTGCCTAACATAAAAAAAGTGATGGCTCACTGGGCTTTCATCACTTCTTGGCCACTGTCACAATTAGGATCAGTGTTTTATTTGGAACTCAGTGATTCAGTTCAGAGCTCTCTAATTCTCAAGGGAGGCTGTCCACAAGGACAAAAAATCAGTTTTCATAGACTTGTCTTCAAAGTCTTACATAAAACACTACATTAAAAGAACAGCACTGTAACTGAGTGGGGTATGAATTGTCTGTAACCTGGTAGAAAGGTAAAATATAGCACCATTACATTAAGTAAGACCAGATGTCTTCCTTTTCTGACTAAGGATCTGTTTAGACATGTGTAGAATTCCTTTGTTTTGGAACAGTTTCATCATATCTCTCCTTCTGTAGATAATTCGGTACGTGGATCAGATACAATTTTATCAAAGGCCTATTCACATGCAATAGAGCAGTCTCATGTTTCTAAAGAGGAGCAAGTTCTCTGATTCTTTCAAAGATGAGAGGAAATTCTGCACCATATTGAGTGCCCTTTGGCTGCAGGTGAAGAATTCAACAGCTTGTGGGAGTGCTAATTAGTGCTAATAATAACTTCAATGACCTGCCTTGGCTTTAAAATGCCTGACAGAAATTGCCCTGTCCTTGAAGGACAGAGATTTTGTTTCTGTGTATGTCTGACTGGGGACACTCATGCCTACATGTTTCTGTGTTTAGTGATCACACACAATTACCAAGTGAGTGCTTGTGTGTGAATAAAAAAGAAGTGGGTGGTGTGGGGGAATCAAGAGGAAAAAAAGGCAAAGAGACCTCCCAAAAATACTACACCAGAATTCCATTATTAAAGGGATTTCTCTTATAGTCTAAATAGCCTTATTAAAACTAGAAATTGTAATAGGAATGCATTAGATTAGGAATTGGATTATTCAAAATTAAACCTTGTCTCTCTAATTTTGGTACTTTTTCTGTGGTTACTCTGCTGAAATATGTAGGGTCTGAGGAAAATGAAAACAGTAATTTGAGCAAGTAAAAAAGCTCCAAAGTATGAAATTTTTATTTAATCTGGGTAATAGGTTGCTGATGGTGCAGAAAACAATTGTATTTTCAAGGATATTGCCCTAGACCTTTTTAATATAAATTTTATTAACACTAGCCAGAAAAATTAATTACTTTATGAGCTGGAATGATAAATTAGGGGTTTTTCTGACTTCCCTTTCTTTTGCTAAAGTGATTTTTGAATTCAAGGCAAGGAAAGAGTCTTTAAAATACTAATAGGGGCTTAATTGGATGGTGGAAACATTGGTAAGGTAGCAGATTTATTTATTTTTTTAAATTGAGGATAAAAATTTGAAGTTAAAAAATATGTGACTCAGTGTTTAGTTCCTAACTAGACATTTGGCTTCAGTGCTGCCCAAGCAACTCTAAGCAGACTTTTTCCTTATCCTGCTGCCACCCACTCACTCCTGACCTCCTGTAGTCCCATCATTGCCCAGCACAACTGGTCTCTTAGTTGCAGGGTGAACAACATCAGGGAGCTTATCCAGCTAAAAAATAGGATGACCAAGAAAAAATAGGATTGTTTTTCAGCTGGATCAGTTTCCAAGCTGATTGGCTACAAGAGGAATTGTGAATCACTGTGTGACTCCAGGGAGCTGTGCTGGCACAGTGGGGTGTGCCAGAAGCACCGGTGCAGTGGCCAGAGGGAAGGGCTGCTGAAGTTGTTAATGTCACCACGTGGGTTATGAACTCCAGTCTTTTCCATTACATTAAGATGTCTGCCATCACTGGACACTGGTGAAGTACAAAGCACAAAAAGTCAAGTATTTGAGGCCTTGCTTTTCCCCAGAGCTGCAAAGCTGCTGAATGTCTTTAGTCTCATTTTTATTACTGTTAAAGAGGATCCTAGAAATCAAAGAGCAAAGAATATTCACTTTTGATTGCTTTATTACAGTCAATTAAGCTTAGTCAGGAACACGTGTATTGAGGGACTAAGTTGCTGCACAGCAAGAGGGAAAATATTGGTTTACTACATTTTCCAACTAGCCACACCATCCCAGAGAGTGCAATATACAATCAGTGTGGAAACCCCCAAGGCAGTGTCAGCTCACAGAAAGTCTGTGGGGAAAGCTACTACATTTTAATGAAATGAAGAGATATGTGAAACAAGCAGCCTTCCATCTGGAGATTCTGGGGATCCAGAGTGTTCTGTAGTACAACAGGTTAGTTGTGTGGCTGTGTTGACTTTGAAAAACAGAAATACAGGTAGCCAGTAGCCAAATTGTGACAAAGTAGATTAGAGAAGAGCTGTAAAAGATCCTTCAATCACTTGTTATAGACACAAGAGTCATCTGTTTGGATTGCTCTGGACTTGGTCCAGAATGTCTGAAAGGGAGATCAGAAGCAATGAAGAGCTGGGTTTGCAGGGTGCTAAGTGCTGCTCTGATGCCTGTACTGTGAGAAATCCTTCTCAGCTCAGAGTACCCAGGCCCTGAGCAGATGTCTGAGAATCTGGTTTCCTCCTGCACATCAAGATTATCATATTCAAAGTATTCAAAGTGATTTTTTTCTAAAGCCAGTTTAGGAACTAGCGTTGATACTTCATAGATGGAAAATAACTAATAATTTAAATATTTTTGGTAGGCCCATAAGTATCAGCTCTTTGATGGTATTTAGGGGAGTAACATTTTATTGAAATGAATGGCAAGAGACATCTAAAGGCCAAGCAGTTATCATCAGTGGAATTAATTGACTAGCACTTAATGTTCTGTAAAGTAGAACATTTTAAATAAATATACACAATCTTTCTAGAATAGAAAGAGTAGAAAGGGGCATGGAATCATAAGAGAAATTCTAACCCAAGGTCTAAATTCTATGAATTTACTATAAATCCAGAGATGAGTTTGGGAGAAGGGATGTGCAAAAATCCCTCTCGGATGGAATAGTACATCATACTCCTGGTTTTATTTTTATTCTCTAAGAATCTCAGTGGTAGTTGTGCTAATTTCTGCTACCTGAAATTTCAGATAGAACACAATGTATTCAGCAGCCCTTCCCATTGCCACTTCCTGTGAGTTGTGATTTAGGGAGATTAAAATAGTAAGCAGCACAAGTGTCTCCTCTGGGAGCTGGATCAAAGACTCTAAGTTTGCTCCAGGTCCAAATCTCCATCGCATTCTTTAAGATGACATTGACACTACCAAGCCAGAAAGTGTTGAGGGACACATTTCTTGGCTGAAGTTTCTTACAGAAGTTGCAGTTCCTTTAAATTAATGTATTAAAGTAAAAGATCACATTGTGGTCCATGTGAGAAGAGACTGAGGCTATTTAATGGCATACATCAGGATCAGGCTGAACTCCCTCTCCAGGAAACAGAGTGGAGATTGCTCTTGGGATGGAGGTAGAGCTCTGACAGAGAGGGAAGGCACATAAAGTTTTTGGAAAGTGTGAGTCCTGAAGGCATCTGTGCCCTAAGAAACATGTGGAAACCTCACAGTCTCTGTGGGACACACTGTTCTGGTGTAGAATGGAGGCAGCATAACAAGCAAAATCTCATGCTTAGCACACATTCTCTGTGTATTTCATGGTATTTGAAATGCTGTTGCCTTACTGGCTAGAGGATGTGGCAGCAGCTCTCTGGCCACAGAGAGCAGGCACAGCCTTTCCCAGGTGTTTTCCTGGGGAAGGCTGTGAGAAAATCAGAGAAAAGAATGAGAAACAATTCTTATCTCCACTTGTTGCACCTGCTGTTGTGTACATGTGGAATGTGTCATAGAGATTTGTTTACCAAAGGTTGATTTCTTAACTGGACGCTGGATGTTGTTTAGATGGATTGACCAAATAGGTCAAAGCTGTATCAGACTGGGTGTAAAGGTTACCGAATTTCTTAATAAGTATCATATAATATAGGATAAGATGATATAATAAAGCAATTGATCAGCCTTCTGCATTCATGGAGTCAATGCTAATTATTACCCAGCTGGGGGCCTGCAGTGACAAGAGGATGCTTTCAGGGTTTATTTTCTCTCTGCCTACCTTGGTGTGCCCCAGAGAGCAGTAAGTACAGGCCAGCTGGAACAGGGGAATTGTCTTTGTGGTGAAGGCCCAGCTGCTGTCACTGTTCCATGGCAGAGCACTGTAGTCAGCTGTGGAGCCTGGGGATAATGAGGCACTCACTGCCCAGTTGGAGGAGAGATGACTGAATTGCATTGTAGTGGTCAATGAAAACCAGAAGAGTAACTTCAGTACTGCTGACTGAAATGGTTTGTGTGGAAACCTTTTCAGAGCTTTATTGGGATTTCTGGTCAAAACACCTCCTTAGTACCTCAACTTTCATGACCATTTGATGTCATCTACTAAGAAAACAATGATTTCTGATGTTCCTTACAAAAAAACTGTTACCAATTAAAAGAACAAGCTCTACTTTCTATTCCTGGGTAAGCAGAAGGTAAGCATGATGTATAGACCAGAGTAGATTTTCAGATGATGTGCCAGCTGGCTTTCTGTGTAGCTTCTAGTGCTGCAGAGATCCACTCACTAATGCTTTATGCTGGTAGCTGCGTTTTTTATATTTGAGTATTCTCCATTCCCTTCTTTCTTCCTTTTAGTTGTAGACTCTAATTCTACAGTCCACTCTGCTCATTTCATTACTGACAGTAGAGCAGGGCAGAGAATTAACTTTAATCCAGTCACAGTTCCCTCCATTTGCTCTGTTTCTTGAAAATATGCAGAAACTGCTTTGGAGTTACTTTCAAGTGTTCAGAGAAGACTCTAATTGTCTCCTGTTTGCTGTTGGTCCTTAACTTGAAAAGCAGATTTGGGGAATCCTGCACAGATACAGTCTGTGAAAGTCTTGTTCTTGAGGGTGAACCTCTGCTCTGGGTCATGCTTCATCCTGCTTACTCTCGTTTGCATAAACACATTAAATGCAGTTAGGGCTGTCAGGTTTCCTTGAGGTTTAGCTAAGCACTGTGGTGTAGGTGGCAATTTATATGTTGTCATAGACAGCTATTTTAGTCAGGATCAGTTAAGAAATTGTTCAGATATTTGAAAGATCATTAAGGT
This sequence comes from Vidua macroura, assembly GCF_024509145.1. NCBI lineage: Eukaryota > Metazoa > Chordata > Aves > Passeriformes > Viduidae > Vidua > Vidua macroura. The sequence continues at coordinate 8,387,520 of NC_071582.1, forward strand.
GCTGGCTGTAGTGACTCCCAGAAGAGTGATATTGAAACATTAATAGGGACCCGAGTCTAGGATGGATGAGACATTAAAAAGGAGTTCAAGTAGATACTAAGGACTTGATTCAATACCTCTAGAAGGTTTTGGGGCATTTTTATGAAATGTAATTCAGTAAGAATGGTTTCTAGAGATGTATTTGGCACAATAAACTGAAGGTTGTGTCCTCGTGTCCTAAGAGCACTGCTAATTCATATTATTATTTCTTCCTCACGTTTCAGCACTGAAAGTAATATTCTGCTTCAGTAAATAGTAATCAGTTTCAGAAATGCAGTAGCTTTCATGTCTTTCTGAAAACAATGATGAGGGTTTTAAATAGTATCCAGTATTCTTCCAAATGAAACTTCTAAAACAATTTTTTGAAGATTGTAAGCTCTCTAGTGAAAGCATTACCTGGATAATACCACTCAAAATATTTTTTTTGTAGTGAATAAAAGTTGTCCAAACATTTCCTTCTCAAAAAGAAAATCAGAGTTTCTTCCATGTCCCTTCCCTTCCTAGTGCCAAACCCTAAAAAGCAAACCTTGAAGGCATTTGTACTGTCATCCTAAGTCAAAGTACAAGTGACATAAATATGAAAACTAGCAGTACTATTTCACCACAACACAAAAAAAAAAAATTAAATGGAAATATAATAAACCAAAACACTAGCCTCTTCAGGATGTATATATATTTTTAGCAACTTTTTTTTTGTTAGAAAGTCCACATAATTTAATTATTTGTATTTTTATAACAACTCATAGAATTCCAGTCAAAGGTAGGTTCTGGACAAGTTTTAGTCTCAAGACATGATAATTACCTGGACAGTATACTAATTATACAGTGATTTGCCTGGTAAATAAATTAGAATATATTTTGAAAGTATATATATGCATACATACATACATATATATATATATATATTATATTATATATTTATATATATATACACACACATTATATATATATACATATACATATACATATACATATACATATACATACACATATATATACACAACTAAGAAACACACATACACACCACTGCCACCCCAATTTGACAGAATCTCTAATTTGAGTGACTTTTGGAAATGCAGGTTGGCAAACATGGAGTTAAACCTTAATTGATGTCTTCCAACATCCCTTATGACCCATTGCTGCTGAAAGGGAGAAGAGTGGTGTTTGACAGAGTAAGTAAATTCTTCCCTCTGACACTATAGATTACTTTGAGCCTGAGATGCATAAAGTAGAGCACAAGTGATCTAATATAGACAAGATTTTAAAATGACAAATTTCCTCTCAGCAGTGTTTCTATCTAATGGTTTACAATGTTAGCATTAAGATATGGGAGAACATGCCAGTGTAGCAGAATTTTAGGGCAGTTTGTCAATTCTAGACACAAAGCCAAATCAAACATATGTGTATGTTTTTATTTTTGTCCTTGGACCTGCTCTGTTATCATCTCCTCCATGGTTCAGTGCCTCTCTCTGTAAGCAATATACAAATTTAGAAAATGCTTTTCGGATCAAATATTTCAAAACAGCAGAAGTTCAAATGTTTGTCTCATAAAATTTGAGTTTTCAGATTGGACATGCTGGTTTAATTCCAGAGAGCATTATGTGTATAAACACCTTGTTTCCTCATATTCAGAATTTCTACATCTCTTTTTTTTGTCATTTGTTGCACTCAGAGCAACACCAGGAATTCTGGAGGCCAAATAGGAACCCAAATATAAACAGTATTATTGAAAAAAGATTCAAAAGATTTTACTAGACTGGGCAAGCAAACCAGAGAATTTCTGTAATTTTAGCCAGCAACTCCTGTTTGTGCAACCATCTTGTTTTAGAAGCATTTCAGCACCATCAAAAGCTTTTGTTGGCTGATTATAATGGGTATGTGGAAGAGTGTGCAATCCTATGCAGTTAATGCTTTCTGAGGATATTAGCAACTGTAGCAATTTTTTAAATATTGAAATGAACAAACAAGAAAGGTATCATAATAATATAACTTTAAAACCAGTATATTTTTCTAGAAGAAAGGCTACAAAGTGTGAAAGAGGTCATTTTAACTTGGAGCATAGACATTAAACAATTTTTTGCAAGAGTCATAATTCACATTTGTGAATTATTTTGGCCTATGGCCAAAGCAGTGAACTTTATCACCCAGTCTTGGCATGTGCAGATAGATGGTCCCTTCTGTCTCTTTTGCCAGTTATTGCTCATGTTGCCAGGAAATCTTAATCATACTGCTTGGAAGTGGCTGCTGGCCCATCCCCCTGCTGCCAAGCTATTCCACTGAGTAAGGAGTCCAACTCAGCTTCGGCAAACAGATTCTTAGCTCCATCTAACATGGGAAAAAAGGTCACTGTGCTAAGGCCACTCAAGGGGACCATATGGTGGTAGGACTTACATCATCACTATTGCACTGCTGTTGATGCAACCCTATTAATAACCCTGAAGTTCACACATACTTGGCATAACTAGGTTTTCTAAAAGGAAATGTGTAATATGAACCTAGAGTGAACCACAAAACAAGAAAAGAAAAATGCTCTCTTTAATAATGAGTCATAGAATGGTTTGAGTTGGAAGGGAGCTTAAAGATCATCTAGTTTCAACTCTCCTGCCATGGTCAGGGATGGCCCTCATAGGTCAGGCTGCTCAGGGCCCCATCCAGCCTGGTCTTGAACTCTTCCAGGGATCAGGCATCCTCAACTAGGCAACCTCTTCCAGTGGCTCACCACCCTCTGAGTAAAGAATTTATTCCTACTATCTAATGTAAAAGTATCCTCTTTCAGTTTAAAACCACTGCTCCTTGTTCTGTCACTATCTGCCCATAAAAAAAAGGTTCTCTCCCTCCATTTTATAAGTCTTCTTAAGGTACTGAAAGGCTGCAATGAAGTCTCCCTGGTGCTCTCTCCAGGTTAAACAACCCCAACTCTCTCAGCCTGTCTTCATAGGAGAGGTGCTTCAGCCCTCTGATCACCTTTGTGGCCTCTGGACCCACTTTAGCAGGTCCACATCTTCCCTGTGCTGAGCTTGATGCAGTATGCTTTTATTGATACTTATTTTCCATTGAAACTATGTATTTGTATTTAAAACTAATTCTAGCTTTCTCTAGTTTGAGAAAAAGGAAGACAATCAGTTAAGCAGTTCGATTGCAGTGCCACATTACCAAGAACTGTTCTGTATGTTCAGGATTTTCTAGTGCCATATGGAAGCACTGTTCAGGCAGCAATAGTCAGAAGAATGTAATGCTCAAGTCATACAAGTTGTAATCCATTGGTGAATTTAAGCTCCTCATTAAGATGTTCAGTCACTTGCTTTGGTAGAAATACTGAAAGTTGTTTTGTGCATGGGTAGCTCCTTTGTCAGTTAGGCTCTTGTTATTGTCTCTTTTCATGGAAAAGCAAAGGGCCTTCTGTTAGTTAACTATAATTATATTTGGCATCCTGTAGTGAAAATTTATGTCTGAAATTATATTCATAGATTTTTCCATGTGACAAAGGGAAAAATAACTGGTTTAGATCATAGAAATTTAGGTAGAATTCTAAGACTTGGGAGCAGTGCAAATCTTAAACACAGCCAATCAGAAAATGGCAGCAAATAGTTTTGCAGAACTTTTCCTGAGAATATCATAACACAGATCATTAGTGTAACTGGTATCTGAACTTTCAAATTCCATGACTTCTTGGACCATTATTTTTGTATGTCACAAAATTTAGTTCCTGAATGCCTGTTTAAGTGATCTAGAAGTGATGTGAATTTAAACTTCAGAGGTGATCAATAAGTCCATTGAAGTAAATAAGAAATACTAATGGTTTTCAGACTTGTTTCTATGGGCTCACTTTAGTTCTCTATCTCTACTGTTTAAATCACTTTTGAATTTTCTATGCTTTTTGTGTTTCTAATAGTTTTTCCTATAGCTTCAGGTAGAAATTATTATTTTGGTAGTTTTTTGGATCTGATGGGGTATACCCCACACACTGCATTTTGTTGAGGAATTTTATATAGACTTTGATATTTATTTGTTATACCAAACATCTCTTGCATCTGTAATCCATTTGGGGAATGAAGAAAACATAACAGCTATTCAGATTTTTGCATAGTCCATTCCTATGGTCTGTGTGTAATACTAAGGTGATGATAACACTGCAGTACTTAAAACAGCAGAATTGGATGACAGCTAAGATGTTACCTTCTCTTTTGGGCAAAAAAAGTGCAGCTCAACTGCCAGCTGTGAGACTGTCAAGTAAGAAGTGCTAGCTCAACAGCATGCATTTTCATGTCAGCTACTATGTAACTCTGCTCTGCACAAGGAACTGGAATAATGGGAAATATTCCCACCTACTTTTATGTTTACAGGAGAAGAATCAAAATAAATAAGAGCTTAAGTATTTTTTCACATGCTTGTAGAAAGAATCATCTTGGCTCAGTTTCAGGGATGTTATTTTTAGGTGCTTATTTGTCATTCTGGGATTCTGCTTTTAGATAATGAACCTTTGCCAAAAATGCCAAACTTCTTTCCTGCTATATAAATGTACAAGAAAACCATGGCACTTCAGAAACCCTCTGTGTTTTTTTTAAGAATAACCCTGTGTGTGTTTTAAATTTGGTGTTGTCTTTGCTTGGTAATGCACTCCATCTTATTCTACATAATTAAGTATAAAATAAGAACCTACAATATATATTTTTGTACATAACTTGATCAAAAATATTTACAAACACTCATCTAAATTGATTTACCTGCTGCAATCTAATTCCTATAAGTTCTGATTTTGTAATGTGATTTCTTTTACTGTGTAGGTGGATACAATGATACAGAAAAAGAAATTGAAGCAGTTGTTTATTTTCTGGATACACATGAATGAGTAGGACTTTTACACAGTGATTGTTCTTTTAGAGAACAGCTCTTTCAAAAGTAATTGCTTGTGCTACAATTATGTACCAGACACTCATCCCTGAGGAGGCTTTGCACTCCTGAGAATTGTGCTGCTCTATGCTGCAGTTCCTGCTAAAACAAGAACAAGCGAGCTCCAAGGTAGAAGGATGTCCAGGTAAAATAGAAGCAATGCTCATGGAAAGCTGTCTCCACCTGACAGCACTAAAAGGCCTCTTATGCAGCACTAAAAGCTTTGCTCCCTTCCTTAGTGTGAGGTGATGCCTTACTGTCATTTGCATCTGCTATTGTGGCAAATGAATCTGCCTCACTGAGACGTGAAATAAGGAAAATTACTCCCTGAGGTTACACAGAGAACAAGCAGAGCTTTGCTGACAAGTCAAATGGTTACAGAAATAAGGCAAGGTTTTGAGAACTGAGAATTATGTTATGTTCTGGCCAAGGTTGGTGTGGCTGAGGTTGGATAGGAGAAGGATACCAAGGGAGTGAAAGATGTAGAAATACTCATTCATGCAAATGGACAGCTGGAATTGGAATTGGACTGATCTAAAAGTGACAAGAGATGAGGGTCTTAGTTCAACATAATGGAATACCAGGGTCTTTAGCCTTGTCACTACCCACTGTAGCAGATCTAGTTAGGCTGTGGGGAACCTCTGGAAGAAAATACAGTAGATTTTTTTTGCATTTTTAGAAATAAACCTCTCCGCTTCTGGAATCAGTCTCTTGCCTCAACATACTATGAGTTGGGCATATCTGCTAGTGCCAATATGACATGTGACCTGTTGTTTGTGGCCCACGAGTAAGGTTTTAAACTGCAGAAGCAATGAGCAAACAAGTGAAGTCCATGATACAGGAGTCCTAGGTCATGAGGGGAAAGGGGATGGAGAGAGTGAAGGGACTGACCTTGCTACAAATGGTGCCACAGGTCGTGGGGGTGGGAGAATGTGAGCTGCATGAGGCAGGACCTGTGACTGTGAAAGAACAGGGGGACAGCGACTTCCTCTCTGTGCCTTGTGTATCTCTGGGGAACTAAACTTTGACCACACAGTGGAATCTGAATAGATCTGAGCAAAGATGATGGGAGAAGCCTCAAACCAAAGTCAGTGCTCTTATTTTAGGTTCTCTCAAAAATACAGAATTGGTCAACTTTTCTAAATTGCTTTCTAAGGTTCGGTGACTGTGAAGGATGTGCAGGCTTTGCCTGGTAAACCAAGCCAAGTTATGGCATTAATTGAAGTTTCTCACAGTGTTTTAATTCAGGGATTTTACATTGTTCAAAGTTAAACCCAAGGGCAAATTTAATGTGCAGGATCAAAGAAAGGTGGTCCTGCCTCCTGTAGATTGAAATCACTATGCCTATTGCATATAAAGAATTTATGTAGCAAATAGTTTCTAAAACTGTTAATATAAATTAACAAAAATACAAAACACAGCTGCTGTAAGGGGTCATACTTCTCTGAATGTGCATATCTTGCTTTATTTCTAGCCAAGGAGAAAACTTCATTTATCCCCTCCAGACTTAGAGTATTAGAAATGCAGTTAGATAAGAAGGAAAACTAATGCTTGCTTTGTATACATCAATACTGAAGTCAAACATGGCATTGTCTTTGTCAATCACATTGGAGAGGTTTTAAGAAATGCAGTTGTTTGATGTCCTGTCTTGCTCAACAGTCACACAGATACTGACAGAATGTGTAACGTCACAAATGTGTAGGAAATGCTTGTATAACCATGCCAGTGATAAAGACCCTTCACAGTACTGCTCAACAAAACCTACTGCAGATGGATCTCTTTCACTCAAAGATATTCATCCACTTGAGATGAAAGGCAGTCTGCATAAGGCAACTCAGCAAATGAAAGCTTAAACACTGTCAGGTAGCTGGGAATTTTCATTTATAGTAGGACACTAAATCTGTCACACAGAATAATTCCAGCCCAAGAAGATTATAGCATTATCAGTTCAGTGAATATTTTCAAATTAATACATTTTAAAATTAGCTTCATCAGAAGTTCTGTTAAAGGTCAGATTACCTTAATTTTGTAGCCTCAACATGTATGGGTTCCCCCTGGGAAATATTTGTGGTAATTATAAGCAACTACATTTTCCAATAAATACAGACAGCTATAAATGCTACATTTTAGAGAACATAGCACCCAGACCCAACATCCTAATGACCAGTCAACACTATTAAATTTTTATAGCATAAACATTTTTTAAAAGTTCATTAACAGTATTTATATTTAATAATATATTACCTTTTTTCTTTCCTTCATATGTATTTGCTGAGATGATGATACAAGAAAGCAATAAAAACGAAAGCCGCAAACTTCTCATTTTTTGTTTCTTTGAATGAGAGTACTGCTAAATTCTGCCAAGAGATGGGAAAAGGAAAGAATTAGCAAAGCTTTGCAAGAAATTCTTTGCCCATTAATCATTAACCTTGATTTCGTCTTTCCCCTGCTCCGGTTTTTCCTTTTATGGAAGGGAAATTGGAATTTGCCTATTTCCAACCTCTTCATTTTTATTTTATGCCACATGTGGCAGAAATAATTTGGAGCTGGATCCTCTTACCTTGCTCAACAGTGCTCAGCTCTGAACACAGACTTGAGGGTATTTGTTCTCTGAAATACTGCTAAAGGCCAGGGTAACCAGCTTGAATTCAGCTGGTCGACAGCTCAGTCTGAACACATTGCAAAATAAGGGCAAGAGCTGCAGGTTCATCTAAATATTTAATTACCATAGGCAAATCCCAGCAAGGCAATCATCAAAATTTTATATATATTAAATACTTCTCTTATTTCAGTGATTCAGTCAGTACCAGATTTTGGATAATCACAAAGTCTTTCCTTTCAAATCAAGTGAACAATTTTTAACACATAAGACATTAACTAATACAGCAATAATTAACCAATATATCTCCACTTCCAATAAAAGAATCATAAGAAACTGTAGGTTCTAAATGTAGGAGTCATTTCAGAGGAAAGGTTTCTAGTAAATTAGTAGGTTTAAATAGTAAAATAGCATGGTTTATACTGGAAATCAGAGCAGAATTTTAATTACAGCACTGTATGCATGTATGCAACAAGTAGGTACATACTGCAAAGCGTGAGAGGACAAAAATTGCTCTTGGATAGGCAGCAGGGATCACACCCAGCTGGATCTCCCACATGAGCAGGACACCATGCTGGCCTCTCCCGTGGTAGCATCAGTCTGCAGCATCACAGATTTGCCTCAACCAGTCAATGGTGTTGAGAATGCTCTGGCTCATTTTAAAGGAACAAAGTGCCAGCTAGGACACAGCCATGGCAGCACAGGCCTTGGCATGGGCTGCAAATCCACCTGCATTTCCATGGGTCACTGGATTGCCAGTTTATGTGGGGTAATGCTGCAAATCTCCATGGCTACCTGCACACCTGAGCTAAGGCATAATTACCCAGATAGGTGTATCATACCTCACTCACATGCTTTGGCACCATTGTGGAATTTTCCTTCGAAATCGGCACAGGAAACTTTCTCCCACACTCTGAATCATTAAGAAGCTCTCATGCACAGGAATGGGTGATAGTGTAAATCCTTTGCTAAACTTAGTTTATTACAGATTTGCTATTAGTAATAGCAAATGGAGACAAATTTTTAAGAATTCTAGTTCTGTGTCAAATTAAATGACTGAAACAGAGCTTATAAAGTTGAAAAAAGTATCTTTTGAGCATTCAGTGAACCCCAGCTTCTTTATGAAGCCTCTTATGTTAATTACTAAATCTAGAATACAATAAATTATAGCCATACCATCCCAGCCTGAGGAATTTTAATTTTTTCTGTTGTTTTTATAATCAACTATTTTAAACTGTCCCAGATAAAAGAGATTCCTCTTTTTTTAAGACTATATCTTGCATGACCGATATGCTATAGCAGAACTGACATGTTAGGAAAAAAAAAAGTATTCTCAGCAGGGAAATTCTGCTGTCTTGCTTGATGCATTGTTCAGGCATATGAGAGCATGCTTTGTGGGGAGGGGTCCATACTGCTGGATGCTGCATGAAGGCAGGAGAAAAGTGCAGATCACTTTCTTTCCTTGCTCATTCCAAGCAGCTGTGAGTCCAGGATACAGCAGACAGCTGGAAAACCCTCAAGCAGTCTCTAAGGTCAGAACACTCACTGCAGCTGGCAGTGATCTTAGCACAGTAACATCTGAAGCACTGTCAAGACTGATTGATTATGTGTGTGTGAAAGTATACTGGAAAAGAAGACATACAGAAAAGGGGGTGATAGGATCAAAATTACTCTTGATAAATGAAAAATACTGATCACAGCAGTATTTTTAGTGAGCAAGAAAAGGAGACAGAAGATAGAACTTGGACAAGAATTTAGTCTATTGATGCTGGACAGGAAATGCTGTATTTTAGTGAAGTTAAGACTGGTGGAAATTACTAGCGTAATTTAGCACAGCCTTGCAGTGAACTTAGAATAATGTTGGTTGAAAATTATGTGAAGACGACAGGTCTGACTGACAGGTTGAATGGTGACACTAGGCACAGTAATCAAGAAAGTAGAGAGTATTTCAAGGAGAAAGATTGCAAGTTTCACTTTCTGCAGACAGGAATTGTTCTGGAACCAGGTGGTAGATCTGTCAGGGACAGGACTGGCTGTTGGATATTTGTGAAGAGATTGCCTGAAAATAAAATGTGTAGGGATCAATGTTTGGATTTACTTCTCACTACGGAACCCATGTAGGAAGCCAGGACGACATTATGAGCATTTTATGAAGGATTGCTTAAACTAGTAAAAAGAAAACTGGGAAAAAAAGATGGAGGAACCTTCCTTCCTGTGGCAGGTTTTACTTCATTTGGCAATTCTGTATCAGTTATTGCTGGTATTTATTAGTCTTTCCAGTATTCACAGAATGTCAGCACTAATGATGAGAACACTAAGCACTGTTGTGGGAATAATTGTGCAGCATTTGAATGAGAGGTTTCACAGTGCATGTTGAGGATGAGTTTATGTAGCACTGAATTGCCTGCTATGGCACATTAGTCTGCAGAGAGCAGATGTGATTGTGTTCCAGAGGAAGGAGCTGCTCCCGATGGCCTTGAAAGCATTGTCACACAATGTGTTTTCAGAGCATGCGTTTGGGTTTCCTTTTCTTCTCCATTTGATTTACAGGAGTAATTCCAATTACCTTTATTATCTGCTCAAAGAGAAAAGAATGGGTCTTCTGCAAATGTAATGATCATTAGAGGTAGGAAACTCCTGGTAAATAATTTTCCTGTGAATCCAAATATTGAAATTATAACCTTTGCCATGTTCAACATGTTTATCTGGTCACTTGGTAACTACTTTGCTTGATATGCTTTTAGATGGGTTAATTGTCATTGGTATTGTTATTGCATGTATAATATTCTAGGAATATATAACCTAAATTATTTTAGGAATTAGTTACCCTAATGCAAAATGCATAACAAGAAAGAGTCTGGCACATTATGAGGATAGAAAAAGTGGAGCCAGGTATTTACCAGAAGCAACTGTGCAATTACTCATGAAACTGTGGTGAAACTCGAAACCCCTGAGACACTCCCAGTGTTTTGCCAGAGCCTTATGAACTGTAAGGCTGCTCTGCTGCAGTCCTGCACCACTGGCAGTGACAAAATGTACAACACAGGTACCAGGAAATCAGGGAACAGACATCTCAGGGACTGTAAAGAAGGCTGGGAGGCTGATGTAGGAAAATGACACCTGTAATATGCAAGCTGTACTGCGTCCTGATGTTACTTTCAAGAATGAGTGGAAAGTTTAGGATTGGATATGTTTGCTATTCATGCTCTGGATAAGGAAAGTGGATAATTTGGTATTTGCAAAAATCTTGATTCTTAAAAAATGTCTGAATTTGTTTAAATTTAAGGTTTAAATATGGTTGTGGTTAAATATGTTAATCTTAAAATTTAAAGGATCCATTTAAAAAAAATTCTGTAGATACAATCTCTCTCTTCCGTAACACCCAGCATTTGTAATTACTTCATTTTCTGCATTGAAATCACTCATACCTACTGCAGTGATCTGGATTCCAAAGTTAGAAATAGATATTCCAAACTGCTGTCTGTGAAACAGACAGAACACCTTTCATATTGCATGGAGGCTGCTGCTTTGCCAACTTCACGTGAAATAGAATCTTTTCTTAAACACACAATGGTCAACCCAAATTTGTAGCTTATGTCAATGTGTTTATATGTAGTCTGCCTGCACTGTAAGGGGGCTTGATAACCTTCTCTCTTCTGCAGAGCTGCTGCTTGTACAACATATACCCAGGAGGTAGACTCTCAATCACAGTCCCCATCTGCTTCCTGGCTAATGTTCCAGCTACAGTTAGACCTCTTGCACATATTCACATCTAAAATAAAATTGATGGTTCACTATTGGAAGCAGCATGTGACTAATGATGCATTGTACCAGGCAAGTTTTTGCTTGAATATATCTTTCTAATCAAGTTAAAGAAAAGAACACAGAGCAGAAATTTGTCAGGCATACAGTCCTGCTTTTTTTCTGAAACCACACTGTTCATCAAGATGCTTTTCAATCACCTGAAGACCTGTTATATTGTAGTACAAGATGTTCTTTCAGGTTTGGAAAAGATTTTATGGGCCAGAACTTCAGCTAGCATAAATTGGCTTCTGTGCAGCTCTAATGATTTTCACCAGCTGAGGATCCGCCCTGTGTTCCTATAATAACCCTAGCATCTGAAAAAAGATTCATGTGGTGGTTATGCTAATACATCTGAGGTTATAGAGCAAGAAAATTTTTATGAGGTTGAATTTTTAATGCACTTTTTAAATCCAAAATTTATTCTGCCTGTTTGATCTTTTCTAGGATTTTTTAATATCAAATAACTCTGAAGAGACATTTTTAGATGGACTTTTGTGTGTAGATTCATAGTCTATGTCAAACATACAGCAGCTGCACATGAGTCTGAAACTTCCTTTACAGCAGTAGCTATTGAGCCATCAGACTTTCCAGTACTGAATTCAAAACTAAATAATTGATCAGCAAACTTTGCTTTGTGATATGAAAGAAAACCACTAATTTGCATGAGCATAGTGTTGTAAAATATGAATTTCTCATACAAGATGCATTTCATAATCCATATCCCCTGATAAGGTAGTCTTTCTCCATGACTCATCACCCAGAATATGATCTGACTTTCCTTGGAAGCACATTTGGGACTAGGAATGGAATTCTTGCAGTTTCAAGTTTTCCCACAAGTCTAGAAGATTTTGTATTTTTGTGCCTTTCAATAATTTTTGCAATGTGATGCACTGAGTAATTCTTATTATAAACAGCTGTAAACAAAGAAGAGAACCCAAATACAATTGCCAAGCATAAATATAATTGTATAATAAGTGGGTCATCTACATCTACTTCAAACTTAAAAAAAAGGCACTTTTTGTTTATTTCAATTTTCATGGAGTGCTTTTCATAGCAAAGCATTGCTTGTTTAATTGCCTTAGAAGAATGCTTTTTCTTCTGGGTCTGTCTGTCTTTCTCATGTATACTCTGTGTTCATGTGGGGCATGTCTCTGAAAGCTTGACAGATCAGAAAAGCACAGAATTGATGAACTAAATAAAAAGGAGGACAAATCCCAATACACCTGGACTGCCCATGCTCTTCCATTATGTGTAGAATATTAGGTGTTTGCATATCACCCCTGCCTTAAAACAGATGAGGAGCTGGCCTACTCCCTGCCTCCCATTACAATTAGTTCTGTTCTTCAGCAGACAGGACTAAATTTCTGCATGATAATGCACTACTGGTAGGGGTAGTGCAGCTGCAGACCTTTTATCCACCTGGATTCTGTCTTGTTTTGGATATTTGCTGTTAATCAGTATCCTGTCTCAGGGATGACCTGTAAATGTTTGGATTGAATTTTTTGTTGTTAAAGCAGCTTTTACACAGAGCTGTAACACATAGGAAACTTCCCCCAGATCAGCACTGGGGTGTCAATAGATGTAACCATGAAGAGCAGATGTGCTTTTTGGAAACCTCAGTGTGCCTGCCCAGGGCATTTCCCTTCGCTGGTCTGTGTAAGAAACAGCCAAACACGTGCAACAAAGCTCCTTGGAAGACTGAGATCCAGCCCAGCCTCCTTCCACGCTGAGGACTGAGCTTTATGGTTTTAAGAAAAACCAACACAAGAGAAATGCCTTTTGAAGCTGCCTTGCTTGTTCACCTCCTCACATCAAACAGAAGCATATCTGAAACAGATGAATGCAGAGAAAAACCAATAATGCTCTCTCCCTTGCTTTTGAGCTACTGTATTTAGGACGGAGAATTTGTAACAACAAATAGAAATAGACTTGTTTCAGTTATTGATTGATGGCTTTTATGGATAAAGAAGCAGCAAGAACAAGACAACCAGGGCTTCTTGTAGGTAACATATTTGAAGAGGATACACATGAAGGCACTTATACAAAAGGCAAAGAACCATGCCAAAGTAAAGAAACTTGAAAGACACTAAACATTCAAAGGCTGATTGATGATGTCTCTTAGAACTTAACATGCTCACAGGAGCAAAACCCAGATCTCTGTGTAGCTGCTGCCATTAAAATTGAGTTTTCATGAAAAGGGAAGAACAACCAGACAAGAAAGCCAAAGGAGAAGAATAGGATTAATATAGAGAGAGTAGATGAGGGGGCAGCAGACTGTTTGAGGTGGTTAATTATCAACCCTAAATGTTTTGTTTGTTTCAGGACCTGACACAGCTCTTGCTAGTCCTAGCAGAATTTAGATGCTGGGTTGGATAGACCCTTGAATCTGATGTACTGTGGGAGTTCCTCATTACTAAAAGATTAGAGGAGATTATGAGAGAGAAAATTGGCTTAGTTGAGGGATGAAGAAGACTTAAATACTTTAGGCATCAGTTAGGATAAACATGCATTTAAAATCTTCTCCAAACTTTCTGAAAATCTGGTCTGAGAAACTGCCTGAAAATGTTACAGATTGGTAAAAGAATTGTGGACTTTGTTCACAAAAATAGAAATGAATGTAGCCTACTAGAAAGAATTGAAATAGTTGTTTCTGCGTTAGTTCCAGAACTTTGTTCCAAATCTTTGATGTCTGGATAGACCATAGGATAATTGATTAAATACACTGGTATTCTAAAATCCATAATTGTTGAAATGATTCAGAGCAACAAATCGGTCAGTATTAGGTTTGAAGTGACTGTGACAATGAGTTCAAACAATTTCTTGGTAGTGTCCTGTAAATACTGATGTTCCACAACTGAAATGGGAAGAGCTACTAAACACTCTATTTAGCACAGATGTTTCCTGTTATAACAGATCAGTAAAATTTCAGTGTTCAGCGGGCCTTTAACACCCACCCTCCATCTGTGGTATTCATTTTTAGCATTGTGGAATAGGCAAAAAAAACAGGCATATAATTAAAAAGAAACCCCATCAGGGTGTTTTCTCTAGCTCCATTTTCTTTTTTTTTCCTAGATGTGTTCCTTCATTTGTGTGTGGAAACATTTCATGGGTGGCAACATGGGTAAGACAAAGCTAGTTCTCCACCTGGGAGTCTCACCTATTGCAGCCAAGTGCACTCAAACAAGCCCTGGAGCACATGCTGCATCCATGAGTGCTAATTGAGAAAGGCTGATTACGTCAGTTGGGTAAGAATAATATTCTTTGCCAAATGACCAGTTTGTGCTTGTGGCTTTTAAGTAGCTGTGGTTCACCAAAGTGCTTGAGAAGTGCCTTTACTTTGAAGAGGAAGTTAAGAGAAGGGCTGGAGGCAAGCAGTGCTGAGGGACCGGATGAGCACTGTGGGAGTAACAAAGTCAATAACCCAGAGAGTTGTCACAGGTCCACTCAAATAAAATGATGGTAAATCTTATCTTTGAGTAACTTGCTTGGGAGAAAAAAGGAGAAGGAAGCAAGCATTAAAGTGACTCTGACCATAACATGCATTGCAAAAACCCTCAAATTTACAGTGTATACCAACTTCTCAAGTTTCTTCCATGTATGTTTATTCCAGGTTGAATGTTCCAAAACCTTAATATGTGACATGTTATTTGTTGAATAACCTGTGAGACAGAGCACAGGTGTCAGTCTAGTGAATTTTCAGGTTAACTCCTAGGTTTGTGGTGACGGGGGAATAGGTAAGGAGTCTAAAATGTATTTACTATGGAGAAGAGCAGTGCCATTGCAAGGGCCTCATCCATGGGATGCAAACCTTGCTAAGTCCACACTGCCTGTGGCACACAGACCTGTACCTCCTTATCTGTGTGTGTTCCTTTACTCTGCACTGTGGCGTGAAATCCAGGGCAGCCACCACTGCCTGCACTATCCTCACACCACCCTTAGGAAAAGCATAGAGACAGGTAGCTGGCCTTTCCATGGAGATTTAATAGCTCCATATCCTACTGTGTATTCCTTGGTTTTCTGTGTTCTAATTATAGCTTCAAAATTATTAGTAATTTCTTTTTAATTCCAAATTCCATTTGTCATCTTACATTGAAATTTCCTGCACAGAAACAATTCAAACTATTGGATAGAAATCTTTCTTGTCATATTCCCCCCCAGATGGTCCAATCTGCTCTGCAGTTCATGCCTGACAGCTAGTTAATCTGGCAGTGTAGGAACACACATTTAAAAATGCAGGTTCTGGCATCAGCCTCAGGCAAGCACCTCAACTATGTTCTGTACCCTGAAATTGAGGAATTCTGTCTCTGTTCTCTTTAAAGGGGTCAAGAGTGTGTTTTCCAGATGTAAGAAGATAACTCTGAAATTGAGGTGTAACTAGGCATGTTTGTGTTGTTGCAGAACACTAACAATGTTTTCATACTTACACCACTGACTTAGGGCCATTTCCTGAAAGTGACTGAGAAAAGCAAACCCATTCATGGTAGCTCTGAATTTGTTACTCATGGACTTTCATCTCCTCTAGAAAACAAGAGAAGGAAGTAAAAAGACTGATTGTTGCACTAAACAAAATGTATTTGAAACTTTGGCAAAGCATTAGATAAATGCTTTATGCGATATATTTGTTAGGTCAAATTTTGCTCTCTATCTGGTTAAACCATCTTTGTACAAAATTTATAAAATATTACTGAATTGCATTTAAATGTTTCTTATCATGGACTCTGGGAAGTCTTACAAAAACTGGAATAAGAAGGCAGAATATATTCTGGAGGGTTTTGTCTTAGTGGCACATTATAGGAATCTCTTTCTTGGTATAACTAAAATGAAATTTTCCCAGCTTTCCCAGCTTTCTAAAAATCTTCTTACCTTTACTAATTCCCACATAGGAATACAAAATTTATTATAAATACAGCAATTTCCCTTTGATCCAGAAAATACAACAAATATGCACCTTTGCTCAGCATCATGAATCTTAGGTCAGAAACATATTTAGAAAGTAATTTGTGAGTAAAAAAATAGGATTCTTTTGTTTATTTACTACAGGACCATTTTAATCCTCTTAATTTTTTTAGATAAAGTAATTTTGTTTCTGGAAACTACATGTTGTATTGAAAAAATGTGAAATGTGTCTTCCAGTCTGTTTGTTCCAAATTAGTGAAATTACTGTGTGCGATTCTACAAAAGTTATTGCACTTTAAATACATAAGTTTTTATTAATGCAGAAGAGATAAACCCAATTTTTCCATTTGCTCTGAAATGACAGTCTGTAAATGCCAGCAAACAAATTTTGCAAAATGCTACCTCTGTTTTTGCCTGTTCATTCTGTATGGTATTTGTCAAGAGATAATGCAAAAATTCATATAAGTAATTTACTCAAACTTTAAGGCTGAGTAGTACATTTAATATCACATTTTCCATTCCTCTTTGATGCAGAAATAAAAAAATCAAGAAATGAGGATGAGATTGTATTTTTATAGGTCATCTATAATGTAAATTCTGAAATGGGTGCAGAACTTTTCCATAATTCTTTTTAGCAAAAAAAAGTCTTGAATGCTTGAAAGCTTGAATGCTTGAATGCTTTTACAACTGTCCCTAGGGTTCCCAGTGAGGTGATGATAATTTTTGTTATGAATTAATCTTAGAAAATTTCACAGTAGCAAAAACTGTGAACATTTAAAGAAATAATGCAACTTTAAGAACAGTTCTGAAATATTTCAACTAGCATAACCTAAGGGCTGGCTTTCAAAGAAGCTGTATATTCCTGATTTTAATTGTCTTCTAATTCATCTCCTCTGGAAAGAATCAATTCCAAAGGAAGGAGAGGTTCCCCAGGTAGTTTTTACAAGAATCACTCATTAAGAGGAGCTTTAAGATCATGCATAAGCATAGATCACAGAATCATAATACAGTCTGGGTTGGAAGGGCCCTTAAAGACCATCTTGTTGCACCCCCTGCCATGGTGGGTGTAGGGGGTTCCACCAGACCAGGTGGCTCAGAGCCCCATCCAGCCTGGCCTTGAGCACTTCCAGGGATGGGGCAGCCACAGCTTCTCTGGGCAACCTGTGCCGGTGCCCAGCCATCATCATGGCAGAGAATTTCTTCCTAATGTCTAATTTAAATCCTCCCTCTTTCAGTTTGAAGCCATTGCCCCTTGTCCTACCACTCCAGGCCCTTGAGCCTTGCAAAGTCCCTCTCCAGCTCTTTAGGAGCCCCTTTAGGCACTGGAAGATGCTGTAAGGTCTCCCTGAAGCCTTTTCCTCTCCAGGCTGAACAGCCCAGCTCTCCCAGCCTGTCCTCACAGCAGAGGTGCTCCAGCCCTCTGATCATACTTGGGACCATCCTGTGGACTTGCTCCAGCAGGTCCGCATCCTTGTTTTGCTGGGAGCCTCAGAGCTGGATGCAAGTCTCTGACAAGAGCAGAGAGGGAGAATCCCCTCCCTTGACCTGCTGGTCCTACTTCTTTTGGTGCAGCCCAGGATATGATTGTCTTTCTGAGCTGCATACACCCACTGCCAGCTCATGTCCAGCCTCTCATCCACCAACACCTCCAAGTCCTTCTCCCCAGAGCTGCCCTCACTCCTCTCTCTGCCCAGCCTGTATTTGTGCTCCAATTTCCCCAGCCCAGGTGCAGGACCTTGCACTTGGCCTTGTGGAACTTTGTGAAGTTCATGCAGACCAACCTCTCAGGCCTGTCAGGGTCCCTCTGGATGCCAATCCTTCCTTCCATCTTTTTCTATTAGACTTAGGCAGGTTGGTCTAAGCCAAAGAACTGATGTATTTTCCAGATTATTTTTGCTTGAGCTATAGGTTCTTGATATTCTTGTTCCCTTTCTCAAGGCTTTGTTTCATGCACTGTAATACACATTCCCTTTGAGAAGAACAAAATACATAATAAAATTAAGTTCTTACTTGGAATTACAAGGAAAGTGTATACTTTTTCAGATTTCATAACAAGGGGTATCTGGGCTGTATCACTGGCAAATCACTTCAGCTGTAGTCGTTAGAGAGCCGTTAGTACTGCTGTGGAGCATATCACATATAGCCAGCCTTCATCAGGAATTATGACAGCCCAAGGAAGACAGGTTTTGACATACCATATTTTGCTTGTATTATATTTTGAGCCATGTATCCCTGTATTTTGCTGACAGATTGTCAGGGAAGTGATTAGTCTGGATTACATGGCGATGATTTCATTTTATAAAACAAACAAAAAAAGCAAGCAAAGAGGAATTGCTTTTGGCAGAAGATGATCCCATTACTTAGAAGAAAAAATTACTTGATGTTAAATTAAATGCTTATCAAAATGAATGCAACAGAACATGACAACAAATAATAGATGATAACTAGTTAATAACTCTGAAATAAGGATTTAGACAATATTTTCTCTTCATTCAGTGCTAAATCAAAGCCATGTAAGCAATGTTACATTGAACACTTGGCTTCATAGAGATAGATACTGGTAATGCACTACAGGGCCCAGCTACTACAGATGTGACAAGAGCTGGCAGTGTACAATGTTGGCAGTATCATAATGTATAAAATATCTGTGTATACCATAATTTCTGGAAGGAAGTGCTTCCCTGCAAGGCTGCTTATTTTCACTGAGGCCTTTGAATAGGAGTGGTGCTATTCTGTTAAGGAAGTTGGTTTGGCATTTTGTCCAGGGAAATTGGGTGCATTGAGACTAATGGGTGCAGAGAAGGAAACCTCCCAAAAACCTGACTTTTAAAGAGTTGACCCTGTGTCCCAAGGACTGAAGGCAATACGCAGCTGGAGAATTGTGCCGGAATGCCATAGGTGCAGCGGTGCTCCAATGCTCATTCCTCCTGGGAAGGCAGTTGATACCTGACTGCACCTCAGGACTGCAGAGCTCTGATCACCTTCTTTCCAAGCAGCAGCAAAATGCCATTATGATTGTCTTCGGCAGCAGGCTGATTTATGAGGAGAAAAACATATAGTCCCAGAAGAAGGTAAATAAAGTTTCTTAAAAGTATGGGCTGCCAAAAGAGGAACTACTAAAATACATATAAGCCATAAATCTATTAAAAGTGCATGTACTGCAGTGGTTAGTATAGTGCCTTCTGGGAAATAGGGTTAATTTTTCCATTTCTTTCAAGACTTGTGCTGTTTTGAGTGACAAAAGCTCAGATCTATGGCAAATGGAACATTTCAGAAGTGAGTATGTTCTTTTCCCTGGGCAGGCACTCTCGGTCACTTGAAGGAACACTGGCCCTGCTCCTTTGGTGATGACAAATCAGATGGCATTTAAAAGTATTCCTAATCTATACTTCTACTGCAGACCTGCTAGGGAGTTGTTATGGTATGCTTTCTAGATTACAGTGGCATAACATTCTTAAGTGAAGGCAACATAAACATCACATCTTTTAACTTCAACTGCTAACTTGAAACCAAAAAGCATCCTTTGAGAACAGTTCTTGGACTTTGTTCAGTCAACCTTTGAAGAAAGAGAATGTGCCTTTTGTATAAATCAGGACCAGACTTAAACACATGGGGCAATTTGCTCACTGCATTTGAAGTTAAAATTTGACATAACAAAGGATATTACAAGAAACTGCGGTGAAGTTTAAAAAGATCAGTACTGAGCTAAGTTTATTGCCAGTACTGTTCTTGCAGATCAAGGCTATGCTAATGTGGTCTAGGGTTACTTTAATATTTTGCAGTCTCTCATTCCCTTGGTGCATGTTTTAAGCATGCATATCACTCACTTTTGTAATAAAATAACTTGATAAAACCTTCTGCTTTGTGCTGGTCTCCTGAGGTAAAAAGTCATAGATATGTTAAGTCTCACATTATTTGTTCCATCTTCATTATATTTGATGAAAAATATATATATCTTGGTAATATAACAGACAGTACTTCCTCAGTAACTGGATTGCTGTAAGGGAGGGCATTTTTCATCTGAATAATGAAATTGTATCCTAGTTATTTCTCTGGTCTTCTTTGTAAGGCACATGTAGGAGATTGACAACACTAACTACTATTGCACAGCATGATGGAAAACTTTGAAAAGGACTTTTGTCTTTAGGGATGGATGAGTGGAATCTTTACAGTCTTCCTGAAAGATGTACTGTGCAGCTTTTTATTCTCTGTGCAGGAAGAGGTGTGTGTATGTTCTAAATATAATTATGGGTCAGAGTGTAAATGTTAGGTTGTGTGAAGTCCATGACTGAAAGCAGACTATCAATTATGTCAGTGGGAGGTTACTGCCAAGATCAAAAGTAGATTATAGGCCTGGCTAAGGCTGTATTCACACAGCTTTGCTGGTGCATCAATGCTGACGTGCCATCCTAGCAAAGAGCATGGCACTCCTGTGGAGGCAGCATATTCTGGTTGGCTGTGAGTGAAAGGTGCTCCCTGGAAAAGAAATGCTGTCCATATGACTGCCTCTCTGCACCCAGCTTTTCCTGATGCAAATAGCCATGTGTCAGTTTGGTCCATGTTCATGTCTGAAGCACTCACAGCTCTGATGGGTGATCAGAGAAGCCTGGCCTTCAGCAGATGAACTGAGAGGGATGAGCCATGCCCTTGCCCTGCTCCATGGTGAAGGGGTTGAATAATCATAAGATTCTCTGTGTAACATGGGACAGGGATAGAAACAATTATTCACCTGGGACAACCACTTGTAATTCTAGGGCATCCAAATTCCCAGGGAGTCATCAAATTAAAATTAAAAAGGACCCTTTTCTTTTGAATCTTTGTTTTGGTAAGGAAGCAGAAGAAGCAGAAAAATCAACTCCTAGAAGAAACCCAATTTGGTCTAAAACCATTAGATGGAAAGTTCTTGATTTTCCTCATAGAGATAAGACAAAATTATTAGTTTTAAAAATCAAGGCTTTTCAATGTACAAACTATATTTAAATTACTCAATTTTCTTCACTTTGGCCTTACTAAATCATGGGGTTTATAACTAAGGGATTGAAAAGCACTGAATGTAAAAATATTGAGACATGATGAATGCAGAATCTTTGTTACACAAAGAAGTAGAAAGTATTGATCAAAAAAATGCTCTGAGGCAAACCAATTAGAGACCCACTGACAGCAAAATGACCTGCTCATCCATTTTTCAAATGAAATTTAAAACCTAGGTCCACATTATTTGTGGCCATTTTAAACTCTTGAGCATTTTTACTGGAGTCTGAATGCTGTTCATTTTGGTCTCCTGGCCAAACTCCAAACTGAGTAATTATTCTGCTGCTTTCCTAAATTACAGCAGTAGCTTCATTAGGAACAAATGCATTCATAGTTTGCTGACCTAAACTGCTCTTATATTGCTATGCACTATTAACTGTTGCTACATTTCCAGCCGAGGCTGGCTGCATTTCCATGATTAAATGACCTCTGGACAAAGCATGTATATCTTTAGCTTGTTTCAAAGGCTGTGGGACAAAAGATGCTGTATATATAAATGCTATCAAAGAAATAATTTTAGACCCAGAACATGCAGGTCTTGAAGTGTGTTCACTGAACAGGGGGAACTACTGGCATTCAGTGATGTAGCTGGATGAAAGACAGAGACTATCTGGGGACAGAGGGTGTTTGCTTATGGGCTGGAAAGCTCATGGCCACTGATAATCATGAAAAAGGCAGTTTCATCGAGAAGCACTGCAAAATTACAGAACAAAATGGGAAGCAAAGGGAGAGTGGAGATTTACTAAAACCAGAGGCTTGGTGCTTTCTGGATATGTGTTTCTGGATAATGAGGTTAGCTAGCAAGATGCATGTTGGATTTTTTTCAGAAGTAAAAGTGATTAAATTGTTGAGAAGTCCAATAAAATATTCCAGACATTCTATTCGTGGTTTCTTAAGGCTCTGTATTTTGTTCTAGTTATGTTCTAGCTTCTTTTAAAAGGGTCCACACTGTCTGAAAGGTGAGGGAAACCCTGAAACAGTGTGAGATATGAGCAGGATGTTTTTACAGTCTTTATTTTCCTACTGTGCTGTTTAGCTACAGCATCACCCTTGCTTTCCAGTGCTATCATTGTTGTACAGCACCTGAATTAGTTGCCTAAAGTCGTTTTAACTACCAATTTAGTGGGAGATGCTCAACTGCACAGCTGTTCCTAAAAAAACCCAGAATAGTCTAAACACAAACAGCTAACTGCAAATGTTGTTTATGGGAAACTGTTCCAGCTGTGGGAGAATCACATGGCAAGAAAGCTCTCTAATCCACAGGACGGATACAGTGGCAGCAAGGACCAGATTTGAACCCCAAGGTCTTGGCTTTCATTAACCTTTGTCTCTGTGCTGTGAAGCAGAAACACTGTGTGATCCTTCCATATAGCCTGGAACCAGACTACACTGTAGGGCTGGGCAATTTTCTTTCTGTAGATGAGTTCAACAAGTACAAAGCAGAGCTGTGCTCCCATTCTCCTAAGTGTAAGTGGGTTCTTTCACTAGGTAGCAGATTCAAAGTCAGGAAAAATCACAAATTTATTTCCAGCACAAAAGCTATTACTAAAAGATACTTTTATTGTCTTAGAAGTCAGAGCCTTGAAATAAAGGTGCTATATTAGGTGTGCTCTACGCAGTGTGCTATATTCAGGTGTTCATGGTAGACTAGAGTATGACTATTCAGTATCACCTAGTTGTTGTGTGACTGGTACCAGAACTCTAAATCCCTACACGTATCCTTTCCTAACAGTGAAATATTTATACCAGAAGTGTTCAGTTCATTAGCTAACTGAAATTATTGCAATCATGCTTCAGTACTTTACTAGGATTTATTCTTAGACTTCTTCTTTCTTCTTTCTTGTTTGGATGTATTAGTGCTATTTCTTTTTTATTTTCTCTCTTATGAACTGTACTGAAAGGACAGTGTTCTTTACAGATAGGAAAGTATCCATTCCCTCCAAAACATCAACATTTGTCATCAAGGAAAAGAACAAAAACTAGTTACTGTCGTGCACATCACCAATCAAAGCAACTTCTGACCATTGTAGATGGTCTCCTAATCTCTCTCAAATGAAGAAAAAGTGCATTTAGAGAAACTGAAGCATCTTTGAACAGTCTGCTATGAGTCAAACGGGTTTGTTTTGCAACAGATTTTATTTGCTATGAATAATTTGATGAGCCTTATTTAATTGGCAGACACAAAAATAACCACTCATATCACATTTCCCATAGGCTTCAAATCATGTTTGAGCCCTTTTGCACAGTTAAATGATTACTAGTTTTCTTCTTTCAACATCTGTTTTAGTCAACCTTGCCAAGTATCTATTCATTGCTGTTTTAACAAGATGTTAAATATTTAGAATTACGGAATAGCTTTACAATTGTGCGTGAACATCTTTTAACTGTCTCACTTTGGATTTTGTAACTTTGTATATCATTTGCAGAACTTTAGGACAAAACACAGACATCTATTAATAAAAGAAAAAGGGAAACACAGCAAGTATATAATTAACAGTTTCAGCAGAATTACAGATTCTCACTTAGATTTCAGTAAAATATAGACATCTAAAGCACTTAGGAAAATCAGCATTTTTAAAAATCTGACTAGAAACAATCCACAGCTTTCTCCTGCCTTGCAATAATAGTCCAGTGCACTGATGTTAATTATATTGGATAACCTAGTAAAACCCAAGTAAACTGTACACATCTGCATGTCACTGTTCTGATGCGGTGGATAATGGAAACCAACACTGCAATATTTGAGTCACAGGATGAATCAGTTCTTTTTGACTTGAAGGACCAGCACTGGACATTGAGAATAAGAGTAGATTTCTAAACTTCTCATACAAACAAATTAGTCTTTTCACTAATATTCTCAGTCATAAGCAACAAGAGATCTTATGTTAATTCCAGTCCTTCATTCTAACCCCTCTGTATAAAAGCAGCTTAGTAAAAGACTTCAGTCTAAACAGAATTCAGACCACAATGTACTTCTCATTGTATACAAAAAACATGTGCTTACCCAACTTGGCCTTACTTGATGATATGTCCCAGTTTGGCATAAACTATTTTATAAAATGAAAATTGAAAATAGATGTTAATGACGACTCTCTCCTTAGAAACAGGGGATAGGTTATATCACAAGCCAAGAATTCTCAATTTTATACCCTCTTCCACAGAAGGCACAGCTCTGTCACATATTTGAATGGCTGGTTTTTTTTCAAAATTGGCATGTTTTTCAAAATATTGCTAAATAAGATCATTGTGTACCACATTCTTGTGCCAAAATATACAAAATGTACTATATCAGTCACATGTGTAGCTAGGCATCCAGGACAGGACTCAGAACTGGCTTTTTTAAACTGTAAATAACAAGCTTCTGTTATGACCTAAATGCTATTCTCTCTGTGAGACAACCATAACATTTATTTACCCAAACTCAGCAGAATGGCTTCCCTTAAATTATAGCAAACTGTCAGAGACAGAAGAGACAGAGAAGATTTAGGCCCAGATCATAGGCATTTTTAAATCCAAGGCTGATCTGTCATTCCCTAAGAGAGACCAGTATTTTGCCTGTAATGAGCAGTTACTCTGAAGGTGGCTTTGTGGCTGAGTGAAAGAATAAGGAATTGTGTGTGAAGGAGACCAGATTTCCTGCTATGACCAAGGATACATAAGCTGGTGTGTAAAAAAAGAATGTGCAAAATAGTCTTCCATATACTGGATCTTATACTAGAACACAGGTCCATGTAATTTGATATGAATTTTGAAGGAAATAAGATTCAAAACGAAGCCCTAACATGGGATTTAATTGATCAAATACACAGTAAAATACAAAACCACTGTTCAAGGAAAAGGTTTGTGTGACACCCAGAAGCAGTTACTGGGCTTGTTATCTTACCATTAGTTGTGACTGAGGATATGATAAGTTTATTTTGCAGGAGTTCATGATGGAATACCCTGAAAACCAGAATTTTGTGGAAGGAAATAATCTTGGGTTTCAGACAGAAAGGTTTCAACTCATTAGTTTTCTTGCCTTCTTCAAGGATACAGTATCACAGCTGTGGCTGGTGTGAGTGATACAAGGCAGGTAATGCCCGTGCTTGTGGAAACAGAAAGAAGATATACTATGTCTTAGTAATAATTGCACAGCAGTAGAAAGAGCATGCAATGGATAAAAATCCATCTTTGGACAGGAGAGTGGGATTATTAAAAAATTGCATGTTTCCTAAAGGATATGTGAGTGAGCTCTTGTTTATCACTGTCTCTAACTACACAGGATTGCAGTATCAATTTTAAAGCAATAGCAGTATCAATTTTCAAAGAAACAATTGCTTATGAAACCAAAACTGAAGGTAAAGAAATTGCAGAATAATACAACTATGCCCTAGGACAGCTATCTATTTAAGATTATAGAGGAGCTAAAGGATCAGTCAAGCACAATGCAGACAAACTTAATAATCTCAAGTTTACATAAGTACATATTGCATGTGTTAAGAACATGTTCACAGTAAAACTGAGTTAGAGGATTTTAACAATTCTGGCTGCTTTCATCTTGAAAAAAATCACTTGAGCAGCTGTGTCAGTGAGTTGGAGAACTGAACCCTGCAGAGGGTTTGAGGGGAAAAGAGGCTTAGCTAAGAGTTTCTGAAGAATATATTTCCTAGCCTAGTGAAATAATACGGAAATTATACTTGTCAAAAGTCAAGGACAGTGATCTTGTGTGCTTTCCTGGGAGAATTTGTGTTTTGGGTTAGATGAGGGAATCCAGGGGTGTTTAACCACAGTTTTGGAGATTTTGCTCCAGTACACAATACTTACCTCACTGAACTGCAAGCCTGACTTTCCACATCTCTTACAATTTCCCTTCTGTTAGGAGCCCAGTCTTTGTATGTTTGCAGAGCAGAATGAACTGAAGTCTCAACCTCTGAGACACTTTAGACCCACAGCTCTAGGAAAGACAATATTCAGAGCAGTGGTGAAGGAAATAAAAGCAGGACAAAATACAGTGATAAGAAGAGGCTGAACAGAAGTGTTAAACTTCCCTCTGTAGTTTGTGGGGAAATTGCAGGCCACTCTACTCTGCAGACACAACTCTACCTCTCCAGATTTCATCAAGAGGCAAGAAAATCAGGCTTAGAGTTTAATTTGCATCCCTTCATTTTACTCCCCCACTACACTGCCCTCGTGTGGTCTTAGTTCCAGCACAGAAACTGTGCTGGAATCACAAAATAATTTCCCTTGAGGTTTTGGAGAAGTGTGAAGCAGTCACATCATGATGTGGACCTGATTCAGGATGTTTTAACCAATCCTACCGTTCTGGACTAAAATCGCATGGTGCAGACGTGACTCTGTTGTTATTTCATTAGGACAACAGCTCCTAATCTGATTGTCAGCCCCTGTGCTCTAAGAGCACTATGATCTAAATGCCAGTTTATTACCTATTTATTCTCTGAGTTTATGTCTCCTGGTTCTGTTGTGTGGCTTATGTGAAATGAGTGGGTGGTTTCAGACCTGTGCTCAGGAGATAGGTGGTTATATAATGAAAATCAGTATCTCCAAGCAAATGGCATAATTAACACTATCAGATCTCTGGAACAGAGAGGGGAAGGCTTTGGGGATAGAGGCACTGCACCACTTTCTCTCAGATATGACTCCTGCACTCAAATCACCAGTTAAGTTAAAACTCCCCCTAACTATAGAATGTGCTGGATGTGTTTCACTGATCTCTAGAAGAGTCTTGTCTCTAATGCACGAGTCCTTTCCAGCTCTGAATTGTCTGGAAGCATAAAGGAAATGTGGCAGAAGGTGACTGTTCATGGTGGCAGTGCCATCCCAGAGCAATCCTGCGCTCCCTCCCACCCCAGCAGTGTTTGAGCAAGGTCTGACTGGAGCCCGCTGGAGCCTGGTCATGGCTCTCTGTAGGATTGCAGGCTGTTTTTCTCTCTTAAAAAGACAGGATTGCCTGGCTCTCACAGTCCCCTCTTCTTTCTGCCTTGTGCTCTTGGCTGGATTGCACCCAAGTGCTGCAGAAGGAAGATCCATGTTTTCCAGGGATCGAGGCTCACACTGCCTGCGGTATAGGCAAATGTAACTCTGATACAGCAGCAATGTGCTGTCTCATGATGAATTGTGGCCTAAATACTTCTACACCAGTGATTTGCTGGGCAGAGTTTTGCTTTAGCTGCTGCCTTAACTAATACTAAAATGCAGCATGGAGAGGGCACTCAGCCAGAGTCCTGCATTCTCTTCCTGGCTTGGCCACACTCATGCTCCTTCTGATTTGCTGGCTGTCACACAGGCATAGTAATACTGAAATTCCCTTGTAATGTGCTTATATAGCTACAACCACTAGGTACAGATTAATTATTATTATTATTATTATTACTGTAGAATTTGGGAGCCAAATTTTGACCTTTTCTTGCACTCATATGTCATCAAATTGCCATAAGCCTGTCTGAAGAAATAATTTACCCAGCAGGCTGTAGTAGAGCAAGGGCTGCAAAAAAATGCTCACATCACAGATCCAATTGAAGGCTGTTGTCCTGCTGTCAAAACAGAACAGAAGAGATCTAAACAACAGCAGGTCTTGGGAACCACTTCCCACAATCCCTTCTAGGAGAGGTGAACTGATGGAAGTTCATTTGTGTGTAAAAAATCTCAAGAAAAGATAGAGCTAAAAGAAACAAGAGTTGTGAAACTGAATATGATGAGGCCTGTTGGCCACGTGACCCTGGCTGTCTCTTTGAATCCTTTTCGCTTGTTAGTGACTGCCCCTTTCTTTCAGTTCAGGCACTCGTCTGTTTAGGCAAACAAGAGCTATGTAATCTTGTCTAGGATAGACAACTAGGAAAGCAGAACGAACAAAAGTAACTTTTCCGTGAGAAACCACAGTTTGATCTTGAACAGGCTCTAGGAATTCAGAGAACAAAGCAGCTAATGCCTCTGCTACCAGGCAGAGTTCCTATAGCTTTACAAGAGGGAAAAGGTGTGGGGACTTTTTGGCAACTCACCCCATGCTCTGACTTCCACATTTGAGAAAAAGCAAAGGGTGCTGGTAGAATACATCACAGCAATACCCTTAGAAATTAGTAACAGAATGTGGAAAAAATCAGTTTCACTCGTGAGTCATGATTTCTCAACAGTGCATCTATTACACAATAAAATACTACCCAACATACCCTGATGAGCCTAGTTAATAACTGAGGAAACATTTTAACAGTAACAGAGAATTAAGGTACAATTATTTGAATATGATCTGATAATGACTGGTTTGTGGAAAGAAGGTTGGATATTGGCAACTCTTTCCAGAGAAGATTCCAACTGGAAATACATGATTTGCAAATAACCATGATCTGTACATTCCAATTGTATCAGAAAAGAAAGCATCTGAAATACATGGCTGTGGAAACAGAGATTTAAAAGCTCTTCTAATTGCTCTCCCTAATTTTCTGCGAATTTCACATTATGACCAGTGCTCCCCATTGTTGGCCCCAGGCCCTTTTCCCACTAGCACTCTTAAGTGTTCCTTATTGCTCCCTTCATGCTAAATTATATTGTGGCAGGTTGCCACAAGTTCTTCTAGCATCCTTGATTATCTAGCATCACAGTGATTATCAATAAATAGGAGAGTGGATTAGCAAAGGTTCATGATTAATGGGACACAGAAACGCATGAAGAGTGCAGGTAGCAGGATAACCTCCCTGCTCAGGGAATCTGTGTGGACAGACACATGAGATTTTGCAGCTAAACTATGCAGTGAATTATTGTAGAAGGTACATTTCATTCATTAGATGTGGAAATAATCTTGTGGTAAAAAGATTAAGAGTCTGCCATGCATTTCGGTGTTGCTTAGAATTTGTAGATATTTGTGGGTTGGTTTTGGTTTACATTATAGTTTCTTAGGTGATGTGTGTAAATGTGTATGTACCTTTACTCTTTAGAGATGGAAATTTGTTTTCCTCCTCCTTCCCACTAGCCACTGTCAGTGAAAATGATCTATTCTAATGTAAGAACTCAACTACCATGTATTAATTTTAGATGGCACCCCTGTGCCACATTGTGATAAAGCCTGTCCTCATTGTATCTGGAGACTTTTTTGCTTTAAGACCTCTGACAGCAAAGCTTTTGACTAAATCCACAACAAAGCTCTGTTGAACACTCAGCAATCTGTTCTCCATTATCCAGCTGGACTATTCCTTTGGGTTGTGCCTGGAAGTTTCATTGCAACTATTTGGACCTAAACTAGACAACAAAATGGAAAGTAGACTTTGAGAAGGAAGAAGGAGCAAAGAAAGATTACTACTTTTATTCATGACAGAGGCACTTTTGTGTGTGCTCAGAAAGGGAGCAATTTTTAAATCCAGCTTTTCAAGGTGAAACTTTTCATGTTCTTTCAAATTTGGATCATACTTTAGCATATTTCTAAGGCAGTCCACCCCCCACTTTTAACAGAACAGCAAATCACTGCATTACATCCTGACTGTGCAGGTGGGAAGCTTTTCTGATGCTTTGTCCCAGTCTCACAACAAATCAACAAGGCAGGTCACACACTGACTTTTAGCTGTGGCCCATGGTCCCTTCTCCTATCCCCCAGAGCAGACCTTTTTGTGAGGTGGAGCTTTGTGTTCCCCAGCATGGGCTTGCACTGAGCTGTTTTCCACCAGTGAGGTGATGAACTTGCAGGGAAGAAAATGTCCCAATACATTTTACCACTTGGACCTGGGTCAAATTTGCCTTGATTTCCCTGGTGTGAGTCAGAAATGGCTCAGTTACATTACTGTAAATTGGATAAGCCTTACTGGTGTCAGTGGAATGTCTGAATTTGGCCCATTGCTTTACTACTGTGCTATTAAAACAGTCAATCTTCTGGCTGCAAGGAATAATATTTAAAAAAATAAAGTTTACATATGTTGGGATGTGCTCTGGATAGCAGTGTAACAAGACAGAATATCAGACTTAATCATGTTTCGTGCCACAGTGCTGACAGCATATGTGTGACAGCACTACAGAAAAAAACAGCCTCCTCATTATTCTCAGTGTGTTTTGCAGCACACCACAGCATCTGGGCAAGGAGACTCTCAGAACCATGTCAGGGCTGGAAAAAAATTGCCTGAAATGAGGTATAAAGATGAATAAAAAATTATTTCCTTGTTTTAGTTTAAAGAAATGTTGTTGGGTTTTTTTTTTTTTTTAAGCAGGAAGATAATTTGAAAAGATTTGCATCTAATGTGAACAGTTCCATGTATCCTCAATTAACATAAAAAATACATCAAAATTTATGATGAATTATGTGTCTCCTTGGTCCTGTTCACATTATACATACATCTGAAGTGGAACCAATGCCATTTATGAATAATTTAATTAAAACAATGACAAGTAGTATTTTTGTAGCATGGAAAACTGGAAACATTAATTAAATAAGGCTGACAATCATTAAATGCAATTTTAATTACTAGAAAATAGAATAATCAGCTGAACTGAGGCAAACAAGATAAGAAACTTTTTAGAAAGGAGTTTACAGCTGCTAGGGTGGAACTAACAGAAGAGTTAGCACAGTCAGTACTATGAAGCACATAATATTTTGAAATAAACCATTAAAGTAACCATAGGATCTCTTAATTCTGCATGTCTTTTGAATATTCTACAGCCCTCAGAGCTTCTCCCCATATTTTATGTTCCTGTTGTCTGCCAGCCCCACGGCTTAGCAGTAAATCTCCAAGACAGCCCTTCTTCATAGTGGTGGCTGAGCAGTCATCAGGTGAAAATATGGAACAGATGATGCCCCTGGATCCTTGCAGGCATTTCTGTCCTGTTATCCCTCTCCTAGCTGTAACTATCAAGGTCTGCTTAACAGTGAATAAAGATTCCTGCATCTTGCACTCTCCTGGGAGGAACTTCTCTGGCTTGTCACGCAGAAACCTTCTGGTTTCCTGACTGTCCCCTACTTTAAGATGGGGGCATTTTTTTCCAGCTTCTTCTCTGCTCAGGTTTTTACCCCTCACCCTGATGTGTTTAAAGAAAAAAAAGAATACTTTTTGTACTATCAGGATAAGCAAAAAAGGTGTCGGAGCCTCCTCTTGTAAGATGGACTCAGCTTTCCCTTGCCTATTATTTCTTGTTTGATTTCAGCTTTCTTTAATATTGGTACCACAATTGTGCAAAGCTTTCAGTCTGGCTGTAGAGTGGAATGCTTTTCAAACTGGGTCACCCTCTGCAAGGCTGAACTTTTACTCCAAGTTCAAAGTCAAAAGCATCAGAAAGCTCAGAGTTATCACCCTGAGGATAAAATGCACAGAGGTTTTAAACCATAAATGCATCTCTGTTACTACAGCAAGCCAAAATGACACTGTCTGCTTTGCAAGTGACACTGCCTTTTTCTCTCAGTGTGTTAGTTTCTCTGCTTTTCGGTCTCTGGGTGCCTCAGTTCTAACTCCTCATATGAACTGAGCCAAGGAATGGGAACTGAGAGCTCAGCTTGGTGTTTTCCTTCCATGCTGCCCCTGCCCACTGGGATAGAGGAGTTTCCAGTTCTCTGGATCCGGAAATTGCAGCAGACCTACAAAACAAGCAAAAATGTGAATTGGGGGAGGAGGGGGGCCAAAATTCTGATCCCAAATTAGAAATGTGACAGACAAATTTTGACTGATTTACACTCTGAAGAAATGGAGTGTTTTAATCATAATTTTTTAAGAGTTCGGATTTTTGAATATGGAATAATCATTAAATTAGGTAAAATATTCGCCAGCTTCACCATTTTTTTTAAACGGTTTGAAATGAGAACGAAATGAAGACGTAGTTTGATAAAAGCAATAAAACTCATGGACCGGCCAAAAAAATTCTTCGTGAGGTGCCACCTTGTGCCTGCGGAGCGCCATGGCCGAACCTGTGCGCAGGGCGGGGCCGGGCCGGGGCCGGGCAAATGCCGTAGAATTTGGGTGGGAAAAAAGCCGGAATAGGGCTCCAAAAATCTCTGTGTTAGCTGGCACCTGTCTCTCAGAACACAGCATCCCGGAAAGGGAAGACAAATATTCTTAAAACAGTTAAACCTAGTCTTTCTCCCTCAGAAGTGGTGCATTTGAACAGGCTTGGGAGGGGCCAGTTCTGATTTCCCAGCTGTCCCACGTGCTCAGATGGCGTTTGTGAGCCAGCGTCGGTCCTTCCTTTCCTTCCTTTCTTTCCTTTCTTTCCTTCCTTTCTTTCCTTCCGCCTCCCTCCCTCCCTGCCAGCCCGCAGGAGTGCGAGCAGTGCCCGTGGCGGCACAGAGCTGTCCCTGCTCACACGGGGGCTGTGCCCAAGGGCGCTGTAAGGACTGAGCCGCAGGGGCATCAGCCAGCACATCTCGGCACTCCGGGACACATCGAGTGATGAGCTGTTCCAACACCCACCTGCAGCGACGGTGCTGCTTCTCTCACCAGTGCACAGAGCGGTGGAATGCTGCCGGGAATGGGAATGCTGCTCATCTTTGTAGTCTGCCGAAAAAACATTTTCTTTTGGGTTTATTAAAAATTTATTTTTATGTTTTTGTTTTTAAAGCATTTAGCACAAATTTGGCTGCTCTTGGCATTTTCTGTGTGTATCAAAGTTTCCCTTCTCTTTTTATTTTGTGATTTGTATTTTCTAGAAAATTAAGTTTTTTTAATGAAATTCCAGCCTTGGGGAATACAAGAAGAGTAGAATTTGGTGACATGAAGTGCTGAATTAGTACAAATTTCAGAAATATCTGAAATGTCTCCTTAGTTTGAACATATGGGATCTTTATTAGGTTTTATTTCATTCTATATACATTAGTCAGTTCAGAGTAACTTCAGCAGTGGCAACTTACCATTACTAAGCCACATTTGCCAGGAGCACTGATGTTTGTATGCTGTCAAGAGAAGAAGATGGATATACCAGGGCTGTTAAACAACTAAAAATGTGACTATCACTTATTAAATTTGCTGCTTATGTATAACATAACTATATTTGTCTTGAAGATAGTTTCTATAAGAAAACGCGCAACTTTTTTCCTAGAAACCAAAATATTATCGAACAACCTTGCATACTAAGGATTACATTAAAATTTCTGGGGGTTTACATGGTACATCTCTTATTTTAAAAAAGTAGTATTCCCATAGTGAGTTTCAATGTTAGTCAGTAACGTCTGACAGTAAGTTTTAAGGACAGAAAATAGAGCTGTGCCTTTATATGGACAGAGAGCTGATTTCCTGATAGTACTGATAAGCTTGTATTTGTACAGAATTTATCAGTAATTAAATCCAGACTTTGGCTCAGTTTTAAATGTTTTAGGCAACTGTGAATCCATGGCGTTTTGGAGGTAAGAATGTAGGAATCAGAAAAACACCCACTCTGCAGAAATGAGAATCCAACTTCTGTGGACTTCTGTTTGCAAGTGTGAGTCCAGGAGAGATGTTGGTTTTCCACATTCCCATTCTTCCCCAGCTCCTTCTCTTTCTCTCTGATACTCATCCACTGTCAGATTATAAATGGAAACAAAGGCTTCATGCTGAGTCTAAGCAAATGCCCCAACCCCTGCTCTTCAAGAAGTCTGGGCAGGATTTTAATTCTTGGCTCTGGCCCATAGTTTGGTGTGTTTGAGTGTGAAGTGACCCATTCACTTTTAACAAGTGCTATGAACACAGGGCAAGGGGATCAGTTTGCAAAGACTACCTACAGAATGTGCTATTGTGGTGGCCAGAGAATAATCTAAGGCTGGAAAACACAGAGAAATCACTTTCTAGTTTACCAGAAGTCGTTTAAATATTGCTGTAAAGCAGAAATTCAATGACTACTGTGTTAAGGACTCAAAGCATGCTGGCAAATTGCCTGATAGGGCAAGTAAGGACATCGCACAATCCAGGCTTCACAATCCATCTTAAACAAGAGGGAGCAGCAATTTCTTGCTTTCTGTCATTTGGTAAATATGCAGTTCTCAGATGTAACAGTACTAAGTATTTTATTGAAACTTTCAGACATCAGCCTGCACTCTCCATATGTTCAGGGTTTTACAAGCTGTTTCCATGACAAAATGAGATTGATTCTGGAGCCAGATAGTTAATTGGTTAAGTCCATTTTATTTACCAAAAAATGTAGGCAAAATACTGTTTTCTTCAATACAGTAGACAGATTCCTTTTTTATATTTCCAGACCTTCTCTTCCAAAAACTACTCTGTTTATAAAGCTTTCTCTGAGGAAGATGGTTCCTTCACTAACTTCTTGTTGTTGTTTGTTGTTTCTGGTTTTCTTTCTTAATTACATTTCATTCATTAGGACAAGAAGATTTTTTTGCCATATAGAACAACCTTTTAAATCCAACCTTTTAAAAAACTGTTCATTTCTGCTGTCTTCTGTAAGAGTGAAACTCTTAGGTAGCCTATATTTTGCATGAGATACTAAGCATGGATCAATAGAGAGAATAATGTCTACTCTCTGTATCATTCATGCACATGTTGGAAAGTTGCTATAATCAAGAGAATGTGTTCGTGATTTTTGTTGTTTGGTGGGTGTTCTCTTTTTTCCTTCAGGATGAGTAAGACAGGAAATACTTATCCATCCCCTGACCAAGTGGTAAACTAGAATATGCTTCACAAAGGGATAAGTATTATCCAGGAGTTTTATGGAGGGAAAAGCTGTTTGTAATGAAAGGATCAGGACACTATCTGGCCCAGCTGCAGTTACTCTTCAGAAGCGGAAATTGCTCCGTGTATTTAAATTGTCACATCTTCATAGATCCACTAAAAGAAATTATATTTTAGATGTGCAGCTAAAGTCCACACATTTTAAATTGTGTTAGTTGATGCTGAGAATCAACATTTGAGTTGTTCCCTGACATTTTGGTGGCAGCAGCTCACTTACATGACAGTAGAGCAGTGAAAGAGATCAGTGCAGGGGCCTGGGGCCGTGCCAGGCTCTCAGTCACCTCGGTGGAGGTAACGTGCAGGGCTCTGCCTGTGCACACAGCCTTTCTGTGAGAGGGGCTGCTGGACAGGGGAGGCACCTGCCTTCTGTGTGGCTTAGGTGGGCTGTGCCACTGCTGCTATTGGTATCCAAAGCAGCTGAGAGAAAACCTGGACTGCAGCTCCTGCAGTCACACTTCTTGTGGGCATTGTGGAGGAACCAGGACGGAGCAGCTGCCACTTACCTGCCCTTCCTAAGCAGCAGCGCTGCATCACAGCCTGCGTTTAGCAACTGCTGGGAGACAGGGACAGCAGGTACAGCAACTTAACTTTAAAGAGCACGGTTATGTGTGAAAAGCCATCTTATTTCCCATTCAGAAAAAGAAATGAGAATTTCCTAATTGCTGAATATTTCTTGTGGAGCAAATCTAAACATAAATCACCCCATAATTGATCACAGTGGTGTAATTGCTATTGTGGAGAGGTTAATTTTGGATTATTTAAAACTGAAATCATCTACCCTCTTTGACTTTCCAGGGCTTTATAACCAGCAGACACAGAAGTGAATTTCAGGGAGGTAATTTTTCACTCATGCTGTTTTCTGTGAAGCCCAGATCAAAGCCTGCTCTGGAAAATGGAGTAGGCCAAAGCCACAGTACCAGCTAAGGTCTTTTCTCAACCCCTTGTTACAAAGTCCACTTTGAACACTTTTTTTACCTCATCTTTTTTACCTCATCTTTTTCAGTGTGGGGCACTGGAACAGGTTTTCCAGAGAAGCTGAGGATTCTCCATCCCTGGAAGTGTTCAAAAGCAGGCTGGAAGGAGCTCTGAGCAACCTGGTGGAAGGTGCCCCTGCCTATGGCAGCTGTTTAGAACAAGGAGATCTTTGAGGCCCCTTCCAACCCAAACCATTCTGTGATTCTATGAAATACAGAACATTATTTCCCATTCTGGTGAGCAGTATTGTATTTTCAGACTGCCTCTGAAGAATGTCTCCGTGACTTCTGGAGCTATAACTTTGCCCTGCAAAATTTGAAAAGAATAAGTACTCTGGTGTTTTTAGTTTTTAAATCAGTACCTGATGCTCCAGATAATCTAAGTTCTGCATAAGATACTTTTTTTCAGTAATTAATAATGGACTGTGATATCTAACTGGCTGTTAGAAATCCATTAATTGAAGTAAAATGGTTACACATTTATCTTAAAATTTAGGGAAAAATAATGTATTTCTTGGCAGAATTTTAAATAATTAATTCTGTAAAAGAAAAAAGGGAAGACAGAGAGTATAATCATTCCTTTAAACTGACCTCTCCTGGAAAGTTCTTTGCATCACCATTCAGCTGATTGGAACTGTGTGGGAAGAAAGTTTTTATTTAGAAAGGTGCAGCTGAAGGCTCAGTTTATGTGCTGATAGGTGTGTAGTTTTATTGAAGTGAAGGCAGCAACTTCTTAGACCACTGTAGCTCATGTTATTTCCCAAAGCCTACAGAAACCCCTCCATCTTCCACCCACTGTGTGCATTACAGATCAGGGAAAGCAAACAAAAAGTGCCTTCAAGTGGTCAAATCCTGCAGTATTTGTTTGCAATAGATGGCCAGCTCCACATCTCCCAGCATAAGTTATTAAAATTATATAAAATTATATGCTCCCAAGTAAGGAGCACCCAGTTCTTCACAGGCCTGCCACTGGCTCCAATGATAATCTACAGAAGGCCACACTATATGAGATTTTCCTGCTCTTTCTTTCTAATTCAAATGGAAAAAAATAGTTTGTAATGAATATAAATGTTTCTGTGGATTTCAATGGTGTTTAAATTAGGAGCTTGTTGTGTAATCAAATTCAGTGAGGATGAGAAGACACATGGTAAGCAAAATGGTTTTGTCTATAGCACAAAGACTGAATTAGATTTTAAAAAGAAAATCTGGTTGGCAGTTATGTAAGACTGTTTTATGGTGTTTGTTTATGACTTGGGAAAGGAGCAGAGTTTGGCAAGGAAATGTTTTGTCCTAAATCCTGGCAAGCATATTCATATGCCAAAAATGCTGTTTTGTCTACTTTTCATTTTTCTGAATTCTGTAGACAGCAAAAAATTCTCAGAGGTGTTTATGGACATTTATTCTGTTGTGACAATGTAGATTCACCATGCGAATATGAAATCCAAGGATTACAAATTAGGTATTGCAGCTATTTCACATGTACATGTTGGAAACTTAAAAGTATTCTCAGTATGCATTCTGAAGAGAAAAATGCACAATTCAGTAGAAATGCTGTCTTGATTTTCCTTTCACTTACGTGAGTTTTGCATTAGTGCAACTTTAATCCTTTCATTGGGCTTACTCCTGATTCATCACATTGCAAATCAAAACAGCATCAGGTCTATATTCTTTTGCAGACTTTCACTGATTTTTGGTAGGTTGCTGACCTAATTTCAGAGCCATAATCTTAGGAGAATACTAATAAAATTATCATTTTCAAAAGTGTCTCAGTTCCTTAAAGACATTTTGCATAACTTATTTGGCACCTTGGCTGTTTGGTGCTGTGGGTTACAGTCTGCTGTAGACTAATACAAATGGTCTGCAAGGAGGTGGAAATTAGGGTTTTCTAGAAATTTGAAATTGCATTTACTAAAGATGATTTTCTTAACTGCCTTTGCATATACATCAAGAGCCTCATGATAATGAGACTAAGCCTTACCATGGTTTTCTAGATGGCCATAAGCAGAAGCTGAATTGAAGCAATTTTGTCTCTCCTCGAGCACTTGTAGCAAAGTTCAGTGAGAATGACTCCTAAGGCAGATCTACATAAACAGTTTTAAACACCTTCCCATACACTGTATGAACAGCTGCCCCCAAGAATATAGCACCAAAGTTACCAGAACAGGTATTTCTAAACTATCACTACTTACATTATATTTTTGTTTTATGTTCTTAAGACATGAAAGAAAAAGTCCAAATTCATAGTATAATAGGGCCTGAAAGAAATAACAGGTCCTTCACAAGCAGTGCAAAACTTTGTTAGAACATTTATACTTCAAATCCTAACAGCATTTGGGGGACATCACATGTAGGTTAGATAGTTCACAGTCTGAGGTCTAAAGAAGCTGGCAAGTATCCTTTGAAGATGGTTTTAGTGCATAACACATCTCAACTAACCAGGCTCAGGGGCACAGGAATTTTATGAAGTCCTGGCTGCTTCTTCACCACTTGAGTTGCAAGAGCATTTGCAGTGTATTTCATACTGATGGGCAGTGAATAATTCTGTCCTCTGCTGTAGAATTCAGTCTCTAGTAGTGATTTTGTAGTGAGAAATGTCCAGCCTTTAGTATCCAACAGTGAAAATTATATGCGCAAGTATTTTAACAGCTTGTGTAGCAGCTGGCAAATGATGTGTAGGAAGGTTTGTTCTCTTGTCAATGTATGTGCTAAATACTAACTGGTTCCCACCTTTTAAATATGAAATACTAAATAATGGAATTTAAAGAAATAGAAGCTCTTAGGAAAAATGTGCTTTTGTGTAATATATGCCTCATATTTCATTATGCAATGAGGATACACCTCAAATGTCAAGACTGCACTTAAAATTCATTCTTCACTCCCACACAAGGTATCAACTTGGACTCCATGTGAATCCAAGGGCTTTCAAACATATTTTGAAAAACATTGGCTGGCCAACTGTCTGTAAATAGCAAAGGAATTGAGTAACACATCAGTAGTAATAAAACTCCTATCAAATATTTGTATTAATCAACTTTAAACTTTAGCAAGTACACTAGTCCTGTAGTGGAATCCCTAATAATTACTTTCTACTACATGGACAGGAATTATGAAAATAACTTTTAGTGCATGGTCTATACCAGTAAATAAGAAATGTAGCAAACAGAAGAAAGTACAACTCAAGAAGCCATACCTCTAAATTGAGTTTATGATGAAATAATTTTGTATCAAAGTAAATTCTCATGCATTTCCAAAGGGAAAAAGAAACAGCCCACATCCCGATTCTGTAATGGATTAGAAATGGAAAATTCTGAAATTAACATTTCAGAATTGCTTGTGTTAAAAATTTAAAGCAATTCATCATTGTATAAAGAATACAGAGTTTCTAATAAGTTATTTTACAAAACATTGAATGCAGAAATCATTCAACGAGAGTGTTTGCTAATCCCCAAAATGTGCCTGTGTGAGCTACACCATAGAGGTGTGCCTGTTTCAAGCCCTGTTTCCTGCTCTTCCTGAACACTCGTTTGGACTTCCTGGACTGACTTTGGACACAGCTTTCTCCTTGCCTTTGTCTGGCAGTGTCTGGCCCATTGATGGAACAGCCACTGTCCCACAGCTCTGCTGTGCAGGCCCCAAGAAGCTGCCATGGGGCCCAGTCCTGTCTGCACTGTGGCTGCTTACAGCTTTCTTCACTAAGCATCCCTTCTCTTACTGCTGACAGGAGATTCTCGGAAAAGACTTAGGGAATTTCTAGAAAGCTGCAAAAAAATTATTGAAAACGGGGAGAGAAGTACTGGAAAGCACCAGGAATATCCCCAGAAAGCAGCATGTGAATTCCTAGAACACTCTCTGAAAATTGTATAGGAAAAATTCCCAGAAAACAGATAGGACGTTCCTAGAAAGTATTTGAATTTCTAAAATGTAAGGGAACCTTTAGAAAGTAGTGGGAAAATTTGTAGGAAGCAGTGAATGAAATGTTAGAAAGCATAAGGTGAAATCCTAGAAAGCATGAGGAATATGAATAAAATGGACTGATGTAATTACCAGAAAACCCTAGGAGAAATCAAGAGAGTTCTTCCAGCGTTAAGGGTTTTGCTGAAAGCTGCAGGAAAAGTGCCAAAAAATACCAGCATCGTTTAAAGATCCAGTTATCCTTTTAAATCTTCAGAAAATATAGTTTTTATACCTTCAAGCACCATGTCTTGCTTGTTTTGAAAACTTGATGCTTCCTTCTGGCCTTAAACAGTCTTCCTTTTTATTGTCTTATTGCTAATGTTCTCTCTTTCATCATGAGGAATTGTAATTTCACAGTCAGCAGCTTGTGGTTTTAGATGAAGGAGAAGAAATTGAACGTCAAGAAAAAAATAACCTTGCTGTCATCCAAATCTTCTTAATAAATAAATAACAGGGAAGAAGGAAAAAATACAGCCTCTCAGAAGACTCAGTGAGAGTTTTCCATGAGAAGTTACTGATTCTTAGTGAATCACATCAATCTATTAAAATATACTCTCCCTTTTTCAGTGTATAATACCCTGGCTTGCATACAAAGTACATGACTAGTCTGATTTAAAATTATTTAGGAGGATGCCAAAAGAGTAGTCATGTATAGATACATCTGAAGGGAAGATGAATCTCCAAAGTAGTGCCTGCCAAGACCTGAATATTTGTGTCTATTTCTATGAAAGTTCATCCCTGCCTTTGCTGTCCAAACTCCTGTTGGCTGAAATGTTTTTCCCTTTATTCCTGCATGACTCAGCAG
Organism: Vidua macroura; assembly: GCF_024509145.1. Lineage (NCBI taxonomy): Eukaryota > Metazoa > Chordata > Aves > Passeriformes > Viduidae > Vidua > Vidua macroura. The sequence goes on from NC_071582.1 coordinate 8,428,131, forward strand.
CTTGGGCTCCCTACCCCATCTCTGCCAGGCCCTGCTCTTGCTTGTGCTGTTCCAAGCACGAGTTTCCCTGGTGTGGCAGCACATTTCTCTCTCTCTCTCAGGATTTTTTCATAGAGCAGCACAGAGAGAAAGAAAGAGAAAACAATTTCTATTTCTGCTCCATGTTTTTCCCATGTGGAATGTGTTTGGAGAATTGTTACCTGGGGTGATTGCTTGATTGGATTCTGGTGAGGATTGTTTGAGCCTGATGGCCAATCCAATCTACCTGTGGCTGGACTCTGGAGAGATGGTCACAAGTTGTTAGTAGTTAGATATGGTAGTTAGAGAAAGTAGGTATGTAGGTTTAGTATCTTCCTTTATATAGCATATTAATGTATTATACCATAGTTATAATAAAGAAGTCATTCAGCCTTCTGAACTGATGTTGGACATCATCATTTCTTCCCACTGGGTTTGCCTGCATTTTACAATACCCTGGCTCAGTTTACCTGTCTGCTTTCCCTTTTACCCAGAGCTCCCCAGCCACTGGAGAACACTGGGAGATTTGGGAGCCAAAGCACTGAGTACCTGGGGGTAACTAAACAGGAGGATACCTCCTTCAGGGAGAAATCCATTTCAACAGGTTTTGTACCTGAGCAGGCCCTGCAGGTTATGCTGATGGGAACATTTCATAAATACATATTTATTGGCAAATCTGATAATCATATTTTCATACCAATGATGGATGAATGCACCATAGGGCTTTGGATGAATGCACCATAGGGCTTGACCTGGCTATAAGCTTTTAAAATATTGGCCATATTGAATAGTTAGAAGCAGGCATATGAATCTCTTGGGGCATATTCCTTCTAGATAGGAAGTTCTCCATTATAAATGGTTTAAATGCTTTAAGGCACCAGACTTTGAATTTAACTTTTATAGCAAATGCATCTGGTTAATGTTAAATTAAAACACCCCAGGAAATCTATACTTTTCACTGTATTTTTTTATTTCTGCAAATTTTTGGAGAGCATCCATTGCTCTAAAATCAAGTTAATTGGAAACAGAGTAAGAAGCATGAACACAGTCCCAGCAGAACATTCTCTGTATGATGCCGAACTGTTAATTTTTATTATTTTTTCTAAGACACTGTCCAGATTCCCATTCTGTGAAATCTTCAGCTGCCAGATGAAGGCACAGTCTTTTACACTGAATCTCATCTTTTTTCCGAAGATTATTCCTCTTCAGCAAATACTATGTAAACATAGTAAGTCAAGTTGACATGAAGCTAAGTCTGTGCTCTGGTGACTTGGGGCTTTGGCCTGCATTTGCAAGGTTTTGGGGACATTCAGAGTTCATCTAAGGCCACAGATCTCTGTTGATTCACTCATCTATGGCCCATGGAATGTGTTTCTCTAAAAAAAATTACAACCTACCAGGCAGGTCTGTTGCCTCTCTGTGATGTTTCAGTGATGCTAAATTCTGACCCAAGGCTTTGTAGATTGCTCCCAAATTTAATAATAGGATAACTCACTACATGAGACCATTTTCCCCACTGCAGATTTGTGTAGTTTTGTCAAAACATTTTCCTGCTTGGCTGAAATTTGGCTGAACTTCTTTCAGCAGAATGGGGCCCAACATGTTTGCCCAGAAAACAGCATAGCAGCATCAACAGCAGGCAACCGTAGCTAAGGATACAGAGAATTTTAAATTTACTAGAATTTAGAATTTACTTAAATCACTGAGCTTGCTTTCAGTGGTAATAAATATCTCTTGGTTATTTTTTTTCCTCCTTTGGGTGAAATTGCTTTTTCTACACTGAAATCTTTTGCCAGACTAGATATATTGGTTTTAAGTTCAACAAATACAGGTTACCTGCCAGCATAGCGAGGCCAGCTCTAGCTCTAATGTTGTGCACACCTTAAGCACAAAGGTAACCAGCTCTGTGTGCTCAAACTGGTGCTGGGGTATTTTGCTCAAGGCAAACTCAGGCAGAAAAACAAACCTGTGGCAAGGGTTTTTGAGGACTAAGATCTCCTATGTGTAATGTGCCACTCAACTAGCAGTATTGCTTGAAAATCTCAAGATTCTCTGAGAGTTGGTTTTAAAGCATCATAAAGTTTCCCTTTAGTAGGCCACGGTGATGACAGCAAGGGAGGAAGTTTGGCTGCAGGACTCCTGTGACAGTTTGCAAAAGCTAATTTGCAGAAAAAGCAGATTTCATGGGAACGAGATTTATTTGCAGATAAGGGCTTTTAGTCTGTGATACTGGTTTTGAAATCTTTGCAGGGCTGAGACCTTCCACATGCTGGAATCAGTAATTACTCAGCCTTCAGTTGCTTAATCAGAAATTATAAACAGTCGTAACAAGTAACAGGATTTGTACTTTGTGATGGGAACAGAAAAGTTACCTCAGGACAGCCCAGCCCCCAGCTGGGGCAAAAGGCTGGTGTGGACAGGGTGCCAGCAGGTGTTCCTTGGCCAATTAATTGCAGCAACAGGTGGGGCTCATAAGCCCCAGCTGCAGCCGTGTTGATAAGTCTGTGTCACTGCTGAGACCCAAACGAGTGTCCTCAGCCAGGTGTGTGAGGAGTGTGGGGTAGTCTCTGGAGAACTGCAGCTTTCTGTAGACAGCAAATCCTGCTCAGCTGCCTGAGGAACCAGGTATGTGCATTCTGCCAAAGGCTTTAGCACTTCCAGTTTTAAGAATTTTTGCTCCAAGTTTTCTTCCCTCCCTTTTGGCCATAGCTGCGTCTTGTTCCCTTTGCATTTTAGTAAGTATGGCTGGTCAGGCTAGAAAAGCAGAGAGGGGGTCCCCTGATTTCACCAGACAACTGCCATGTCTTATGGGGGTGTCTGTTCTGCGTGTCCCTGGGTTTGCATGGCCTCATAGCTCTTTCAAAATACATGACAGATTTTGGACTTTTTCTTCAGAAGCTACCACAGTTTTAGGGATTCCTTTCTTTCCTGCTATGTCATGCAGATTTTACCAGGCACCTGACTCCTTTTTGTGGCTTGCCTTCTGCAATATGGGCACTCAAACATGGAAGAGACATCTCAATTTTCTTACCCTTGCTCTTGGATAACAGGTAGGTCTTTAAAAAGTGTCTACGTTACTTCATTTTTAATCACAGCTTGGGATAAACTTTTCATTTCATGTAGAACAGACAGTACTTGATTTGTGGTCTTGGCTTTTGAAGAATTTGAAAGAATTCAAGAGTAAGCTATAGGCTAGTCTTTAGAAATCAATTCAAACTAGGAAATGCGATATAAATTTGTGTCACTTGTATTTCAAAAGTGAATTAATTAGGTCTCTTGAATTTGAACTCAAAAAGACCTAAAAATTAAAATCAATTCATAATCCTGAAAGTACTGGTTGGGTGTTTTCCCCAATGAGAGAGTGAATGTGGTATTTGAAAGTGTCTTGGAGGAGGTCAAATATGGTTTACATATATAAGAGGAATTAAGTATGCTGTGTCATGATTTTCTGCAACATATTTCACTGAGACTAAAACATGTCATCATGTCCTTATGGGCTGATGTTTATAAAACAAATACAAATACTTTCAAGTGAGGGCTATCTGCTGAAGGTTAGCTGTTAAAAATGTTTCCCTCTCTGTTTATAGTTTTCGAAATCTGGCTTATCAGTGGGAATGCTGGCAACTACTCTAAGTATTGCACATTTCCAAGGAGTTTGACTGAAGCACCCTGTTCTAATACATTCTTTACTGCTGACAGTGTTGGCTGTTACCATGAGATAAACAGATTAAATATTGACTCCATAATTTTAGTTGCCATGATTATAAGCACACCACTACTGAAGTATGCAAGTAATTCATGTGAGTCTAGATCAAAACAATCTAGTAGGAAAGGAATGATCAGTTATCCTTGAAATGTGTAAATCCCTAAGAAAGTGCAGTTATATTCTAGCAAGTATTGAGATAGATAAAGTAGGTAGATGTTTTATGTGTGCCCAAAGAGAACTCAATTCAAAACTTGCTAAAAGCTGTGAGCTTGCTTTCAGTGGTAATAAAGTCCTAAGTTATTGAACTGTATCGATTTCTATAGCAAATAGGGGCATAGTCAATAAATTGTGACTGCCGTTCAAAACCATCACTCTACAGTCAGCTCCAAATGGTTGGGCAGATTTTAGGGAACCTAAACATTCTAATGCATGTCTCTAATTTGGGGATATACTCAATTAGATATGACTCAAGTTCTAGAGCACTGTTTTTATTTTCTGCTGTGAACTTCAAACCATGGATAAGTGTATTTTTGATAACTTGCAGAATTCAGAGAATTTTGGAGTATGTTTTCATACTTTTATATGTACTTCAAACCATGAATGTTTGCTTTTAATTGCTGTTATAAAAGTTAAGGCAAATTTGTGAGAACGACTGTGATTTGATTTGAGTTTTAGGTCTTTCTCTGAACATAAGGCAAACCAAAACAAACTTCTGGATCACAAATATGCAGGTTGCGTTGCACCATCATTTTCAGCTTTCCTGGGAACTCATTAGTTTCTCATTATATCTTTTGTCTAAACATAATTTTCTATCAAGTAATTAAGTTGAGCATGATGAGCTTGCTTGATATGCTGCTTCTCATGAGCATATGCTTAAGTGTATATATAATTGTCTGTTGGTAGAGGGGACTGTGGAAATATTGTTCTGATTAAAAATCATGAACTGATAAAAAAGGAATTAGAGTGACAAGAAACTTGTGGTCCCACAAGATCAAATACCATTTGTAGCAGCATTGGGCGATGTGCTAAGACTGTACATTTATATACAGATTTTGGTATTAGTCTGCACAATCAGGCCACCTTTTCTCATGGTGTAATTAAGTCTTTTGCTAATATTTCATGTTTATAGTGCTCCAAAGATGACAGGGACATAGAATGCATGTCTCAAGTGATCTCTCTTCATTGCCTGGTTTACATAATCTTTATTCTCTTTCGTCTCTGGAAGTTTTCTGGCCGTGAGTTATTGTTTAATTCAGTGACTTTTTGATGGGCTTGTAACACCTATCTATAAACTGCCTAGAAACCAGAAAATGTCAATACATTGACATATTTTGAACAGTTTGTCCTCCAAAGTGGAGAACACATGTGGTGTTCATGTTTCCTTTACTGTTCTAAGGCAACAACTTCAATACTGAGAAGATACAGAGTTTGCAAGGCTGGTGATGAGGCAGTTAATAGGGGAAAAGTGTAAAATATCGTATGGTATGCTTTAATTCTATTTTCAGAGGCTCAAAAGAGGAAAATTTGACCACATTACAGTTGTAGTATTCTCTTTTTGAAGAATTGAACAGGACAATGTTTTGGTTTATTGTGGAGCTTTCTAGTGAATAAAAGACATAGAATTCTGGATGAAAACCCAGTTTTAAGTCATCTTTAGCAGAGCCCATAATTTTGGCCTAGCTATCATTTAAACAGTCATGCTTCCATATACTTAATTCATGCCAGCAGCCTGCTTTATTCCTGCTGCTTTGTATTTAGTCTATTCAGAATGTGGTTATACAGAAAAACATCACTCAGGGTTCATTGGAAAGTGCTTTTTTCCAGAACAAATCTTGAAAAAGAGGAAAACAATCATGTGTAAGTTTCCATAACTTGGCTACCAAATTCAAAGTGTCATTGCAATTTGTCTGCGCCCATTAGAAATCCTTATCACAGCTCTGCCTGGTGGCTGTCTCCACCATTTTGTGGAGTACTTTTGCAGTATTCTGGATATGTAAGTCATTTTAAGGGGCTGTTCTGTTTTTCATGGGCGCAAACCTCGCCTCTCTAACTTTCTGGCCCTTCAACACTGCAATAGGAAAAAGTAGTTATCCCTTAGGAAAATCTCAGATATTGACCAAGGAGTAAACCGTTAGCTCAGGTCATTGCTAACCTGAGATATTCTGATGTGCTCTTTCAGTAATGAGCATTTGCTTTGCTGTCAAGACTTTATTAAGGTTCCCAGGAGGACAAAACAACCAATCAGTTGAACAAGGAGCTCTCCAGCTCGCTGAGGAGCATTTATGGTTCACATTCCAGTATGGGTCACTTTGCCATGTTTTGGCTCCTTCCCTGCAGCTCCATTAGCTGGCAGCTGGTGGTGTAGTGGAAGCAGCCTCTTGCATAGAAGAGAACAGCTACCTTTGTATCTTTAAAATACTTCCAAACTGGTGGCACTTTTTTATATAAGCACAACAAATAACCTAAAAATAGAACTATAGCTGGAATGGGAGCTATTCAACATGAATTAATGTGTTTGTTAAAAGTCTAGGGATTTTTGATGGTCTTGTGAGATACACATGACCTTTTCATGATGCTCCCTAGAGATACTAGTCATCCTGTCCAAAAGCAGCATGAAGTTTTTCAGGCATACACAAACAATGTAATTAGGGCACTTTGGGCCTAGTAATGGGGTATGAACACTGTAGTCCTGCTCAGATGGCCTTTGCAAGTATACCACAGTTTTCCAATATTGTAACTATTGGTACAATTAGTGCAAGGGTCTTATATCTCTGGATATAACTACGTTTTGTGCTTTCAGTGTAAAATGTAAAGAATAATCTTCTTCTTTTAGTGAGATTGTGCTACGTGCTTCTCCAGGTAACAAGGAACTGAAACTGCTGGAAGCACAGTGATCTCCATTTACTGTAAATCCATCCAGTCACCAAAACCAGCCTTCACACTCAGCATTAGTTATAAACTCTCTTATATTAGCATTCTCAGAGAGATCAGGGACTGCACAAATGGTGCAGGTTAATATATCTCCCCTACAACAGAGGGCTGAGTTCAGGATCAAGGATTATGATGAGGTAGCACAGGAAAGCTGTGGTCATTATCATCCCAGGACTATGGGACCTCATCATTGTGCTTAGCATGACACAAACACATAGCAAAAAAATGTCCTTACATCCCAATTACTGTCCTTACTGCTTGGGCACAGGGGACCTGAGTGACCCAAGGGTGCCATTCCTATGTGTCACTCCATTTCACACTTACTCTACTGCTGACTACAGAAGCCACACTTCTGTGAAAATACAATAGACCTTACTCTTACAAATTACTTTTTTAAGAACTGTTAAGATTTTCAGAATGTCCTAATTAAGACAATCAAATAAGCAAGCAGCCAGATGAATACATAGTTCATGTATTCAAGACTGAGATAAAATGTTCAGAATTAATGTGATCTTGCAATACTCATCACACTTACAATGTATATGTCAAAATAATATTTCTGTAGCGTTTCTAGCACTGTCATAGTCTTGAAAAAATAATACAGTAAGTAATGGTGATAAACAACATCCTGTCCATATGACACTTAAGAACAGGCTTTGCTTTAAAAAATCTACTAGTGAATATGGGGCTATTATTAATTCTTACAAGTGCTGTGGCTTTTGATGCACAACAGACAAAATAATCTAGATAGTGCTGCAGTGTTGATACTCTGAGAAAAGTGTTCTTTAAAGGGCTGCCTTTCACCAGGAACTGCTCTTTGATGGGTAAATGCTTATGGCAACAGCCTTGACAGCTTATATTCACCTCTTCTGTGTGTGTCTTAATACCTGTCAGCCAGAGATGCTCAGCAGACAAGTTACACGCCTGAGGCGTCTCCTTATGCTTAAATGCTACAATAGATTTTTTTTTTTTCAGTCTAAGATTTTATCTGGCTCTCAGAACAGCTGGACACCTTTAGTCAGCACTGAACCCCTCCTAGGTAGGCTGGTGGTCCACTTCCTCCATAGCAGTGAAGCTGAGGTAGCACTAGAGCCTTTGTGCAAGACACTGCTTTTGATAAAGCTGCCCTACAGAACAAAGGGTTGTTCTGACAGTGAAAAACTTCCCAAAGTCACTGTAGGAGGAAGGTTTGTGGGATGAAGCCCTCCAGAGCCGACTCAACTGCAATTTTTTAGAAGCCTGGTGTGTGGCACTTTGACTCCCACAGCCCAACACACCACATGCCTGCGGGGAGCATCACTGTGTATACCAGAGCAGAGGAGGAAGATGATCATGAAGGAAGATGTGTTTATTATCAGACCAAATAAGAGCACACAGGAAAAGACTTCCTTTGTGTTTATTTAAAAATAAATATTGTAGAGCTGGAACAGAGGAGAGCACCTTCAGGGGCATCAGTGAAAATGATGACAGTAGCAAAGTTCATAGCCAGACACTGTGATATTACAAATCTATTAAGAAAAATAAGTTTGAGAGTTAAACAAGCTAGTTATTTTTGAGTATGATCATCTCAGTCATGGTAACATTAAAACACCAGCAGAGAGGCTCAGGTCATAGTTCTTTTACAACTTTTCACTTTTCTAAGCTGTACACAGCTGCTATTTGGGCATGAAGTTAAGTTTCTACATGTGAAGAGAGCTTCTGACACTCCTTGTTCTCCCTGCCTGGCTGTACTCTGAAGTTCACTTAATATCTTTTAGGAATATGTTTGCCTCTGGCTTTTTAATTACTAATGAAGTTACCTGAAGCCAGATGTACAAAGAAGAACTCTGTTCAGCCTAAACACTTTCTTTCCCAAATCTAGAAGGCAAGCTGATTGTTATTTATGCATCATATCCTGTAATACAGTGTTTCTCAGGGTCAATCTTGTACAACAAATAAAATCCACCAATACCTGAACTATGTCTCTTGTTCTAGGATTTCCCTAGCAGGAAATCCAAATCCTGTGTACTGTAGATCTGCCCTAGTGAGATAATTATTGTTCTGCCAGGTTGTTGTAAGCAACACATCTGATCAAAGGCAAGGGAAAGGAGTGTAATTGCCATGTGAATTGTTGGAAGTTCAGTTTACTGGCAGTATATGTTTTGAAATTGCATGGAACCACATATATGTTGAAATCTGCCTCAAAATTGATTTTTTCTTCACGTAAATGGAATATTTTGTGTGGGGTCTGATGCTGAGTTGATGTGAAAGACTTACGCAAGACAGGAGCCCAAGAGAGAACCGGAGGCCTGCTGCCAGTTGTATCAGAAAAGCAGGTGAAAAACTTGAAAGAAGAAAAGGCTATAGGTCCATTTTCAGGTGTGGTGAATATTTTAGGTAGATTTTAGTTGTTTTAAAATGTATGGTTGACTTCCTGTGTTGAATTTCAAAGAACTACCTGTGATAGCAAATGGGGCTTAAATTGGCTTCCATTTTAAGGAAGGGTTTTGTCTTTTTGTGTCAGAACAGATTGAAATGTGTGTGTGTTCATATCCATATTTTGTTCAGCCATCATGTATTTTCTTGGATTAGAAGCCTCTGAGGTGCTAAGGGTATTTGCATATATGTTACATTTGCAAATGGCCTGTGACTTTGAAGCATTCATGGCTGTGAAGCCAATGTGGTTCTAAATCAAAGTTTTTCTGTTCTGCTTTCTTCCTCCAAGACTTGCTGGAGGAGCCTTTGCACTTGCTTTATCCCCTGAGATTCCATGGCAATCTGGCAGCTGGATTCAAATGTTTTTATTTGTATTTCTGGTAACTGTTCTACAATGCAAGCATCTTCAGAAACACGTTGATTCTATACCCTCAAAAACATGACCCTCCAGGGGAATACACATGTATGGGATAAAATTCCTGCTGCACTGGAGCCAGTCAGGCTTCCTGCCTTTGGTGGCAGAGTGGTTGTGTAGCAGAAGTCTCCTGCAGAGTGCAGCCATCAGTTGCTAATGTCTTGAACATCTGAGATGGAAGTATTTATCTTTATATTGTGCAGCTTTAATGGAAAGGTCCATACTGCCTCTTTTGAGCAGTTGCAGCAGAGTTCACAGGTCTGGAAATTGAGTGAATTACTACTGTGCTTTCCCTTTTCTCCACTGAGATCTCCATCTTCCCCCTCTCCCCCACCCTTGATTTTCTCCCCTTGTTTCAATAATTGAAAGATGTTCAAAACATCAAATTTTGTTCCTCTGCTATGGAAAACACCACCACCACAATTTAGTCGTTTTATTCTAAAATAAATTAATTTTGTAAGACTACTTAAGAGGCATTAACAAAACACCTGCCTCTTTAATTTAGCAATGCTTGCTGCCAAGCATGTGCTGCTGCTTGGGCTTCATGTTTGTTATCTGATGCCTCAGTCATGCTTCAGAAAGTGTTGCATCTGTTCAGTTCTGGCTGAGATTGTTCATTTCCTTCTATTCAGATACTGACTTTTCAAGTCTTAACATATTGTTTACTTTGCTGCTTTTTCATTCACAGCCGTGTTTATAGTGGGAGGGCAGGCAAGGTTTCCTGAGAAGAGTTGTGCAGTGAAACAAAGTACTGTTATTTCTTCACCTATTAGACTTATCATGTGCCTAATGCTGAGGAAATAATAGTATTAATGTTCTTAAACTGGTCCTCTTAAAGGTACTGAGAATGTCAGAATTTGCACTCAAGATATACATGTGTGTCTGATAGGTGATCAGAATTCATTGCTGATATAAACTGCTGGTTATTCGTATTCCCTATCTTAGAGACACCTTTGGAAGGATGTTGTGGTCAGCAAAGAGAGAAAAATTATATAAATGTGTCATATCCAGCTGAGTACTATATGGATTTCTGTAATATGTGATTCAAAAATACAAAGAAACGCCAGTAAAAATATTTACCTTCTACATTTTCCTTTGAGACTGTGCTACTAGACTGTGCAAACAAGCAAAGGCACTAACACTCACAGAACAGTAATTAAATATATTTGTTTAACAAGCTGTAAGTGCAAAATAGAAGACAAAAATCCAAAGTAGTAACTGATGGGTGCTGCATTTTCTTTCCTGGATGATCCCGATTTATTTTTAATAGTGGTTTGAAAAAGAAGTCTTTTTAAATTGTGCATGTTTTAAAGAAGTATTCTCTGATGCAGAGGATTGTACTAAGCAGAAAAAGAGCAGCTGTTACTGGAAGTTACAGTTAATTGTTGTATTTTCCAGCACAAGGTTGTTTGGTGGGAACAGTGGAGAAAAAAATGCAAGCAACTGCCAAAAAAACAAGCATGTGAGGTGAAACTTGAATTTGCTCTCATGAGAACTTTCTAAGATTCATAAGTAACTGAGGAAAGCAGGCTGTATTTAAATCTCTGGAGATGTATGTGCTGTATGGAGACACAGCACAGCACACAGTGTTGGCAGGAGAAGGGAAGGAGAACAGAAGGTCACAAAGACTGATATGATAGGCGGGTAAGGCTCATCAGGATGGATAGTGGATAAAATGCCTGCTGCCACCTCATATACTTTAGCTGGGGGTTTGTGTGTTTGGGTTTTTTGTTTGTTTTTGTTTTATTTTTCTTTTGTGGCTCTCAGAGTAAATTTGAAGCCACTATCCTTTCCCTTGCTCCCACAGCACAGGTTTTCTTGTGCTTTTTAAATGGAACAAGAAAAGCATGCCTCTGTTACAAATCTGTAGAGGAGTAGTTGGATAAATTAGCCAGGGGCATTTTGTGAGCCCTGCAGGCCACATTTGATGTGATATATGTATGCCTAAGAGCAATCTCTGAAGAGGGACTTCAGCAAAATACCCCAGCTGGGCTCTGGCTGTTGTTAGAGCAGTGGGAAAGTGGCAGAAAGTGTCTCTGGGCAGGCTGAAGGGGAGAAGGGCCTGGCCAGGAGGCCCTGGTGGTGTGGGTGCCTCCTGGCCTGGCACTGCCCACTGCTCTGCTCTGGCACTGCTGCTGAGCCACAGAGTCTGCCACAGGGGCTGTGCTCTGGGAATCCAGCTTGTTAGTCCATCTGTTCTTCCAGCACAAGGCTGTAAAACGTTGTAGGTCATAAGAGGCAGCTATTTATTTCTTAAGTCTTTAGGTGCCAGAGGGGAGATTTCTTTTATATATATAAAAATAGCACTGGAATGCATTTATTAGGAATTTACTGTATTTATTTTGAACCACAATATTTGAACATCCAGATCCACAGACAAAACTCCAAGAAAGTACAATTTCTGCCATACTCTGAGCTCAGTTCTCTGATCACTTATCCTTGCCTGTATTGCCACCCATTGTGAATAATTTCACTGACTTCAATAAAACAACATGCAGTAGCCAACTTTTAACTCAGTACTATTTGCAGCTTTCCCAATTACTCCAGTACTAAGTTTAGCTCTAAAGAATGAACACATTGCTCCCAAAAAGAACAAACCCAAAATGAAAGTTGAACAATACCCTGAAATTAATTTCTTTCAACATTAAAATCAAGACTGATTACTATTAACTCATTAATCAAAACATCTTTCAGCTAGAAAATTTGTTGCCAACTGTTATTATTACTAGTTTAGCATAAGTTGGCCACTGAATATCAGTTGATATTAGGAAATTGCATAGTTCATGCAAAGTCAAAATACTGTTTTGTTTCTTATAAAACAGCTAATGTCTATATAAGTTTATGGAATGAGGTGATTGTTATTGTTCCCAATACATTATGGAGATACTGGTCATGGTTTTGTAGTAAAGAATCAGCTGAGGTTTGTCCTGAAAGCAGGAATTCATTCCTTGAAATTTAAACTGTCAATCAGAGACAGGTCTATAACATCTTGTTACTGAATGAAGTTCTGGCTTTTGTGAATCCAGGATGAATTGTGATATTAACACCACGTGTTTCCAAAGAATTTACAAAATATTGATTAATTAATTAAAATTTAAATTCTTTAAGCAAACACAGAATTGACAACAATTTGAGAGCATATTTAAGACATTGTTATGCTATCACACTAGTGTGTCGCTGCTTAAGATTTGCATGTTAATAACTTCAGGCAAGCAAATGTCACTCATACAGAAACTCTGTGCATAGGAATGGCATGAGTAGGAAAAACAAGGTTTTATGTTTTCTAGGCAGAACATGTTGTGATCAAAAGGATTTTGAGAAAATGAACAACTTTATGTACCTTGGCCAATGCACAGGCATACATACAAGCGAGTGTGGGCTAGTCCCTGAGTAGGCTGTATAAATAAACTGTCCTTTTCTCATTCCTGACCTGTATTCTCCTTTTTCCCATGTTTTCCATGGTGGATCAAAGAAGCAATATAGTGACGCATATGGAGCCTACTGACTATGCAAAATTCTAACACAAGTGATAACCGGCCCCTACCGTTTTGGATAAAATTGGTTACTTTTGGTTAATTAGCTGTTTGTTTTCTGCACAGATATTTTACATTAGATGTTGCTGTCAGTGGAAGCAGCTTTTCAGAGCTGAGGGCAGCCCTCAGACTGGTTCTACCTCTGTAATCCTTCTGCAGACATAGAAGGTTGGCAGCCAGCTGGGAGTGCTCATGCCCAGGGATGGCCAAAGGGTGAGAGACAGCACTCACTGCAAGGGTAGGGTAAAACAAAGGATAGTCTGCAACTGCATTTGCACCCCATCTTGCTTTATGTGGTGCAGTTCATCGATAGACAGGACAGAGGATCTAGCTTGTCTCTGCTGCCAACAAAAGGTTTAAAATTAGGACTAATTTTCACATTTTGCTTTCAAATTTTCTCTGCTCAGATGGAGAACTGTTTCTGTAAGCTCTCCCTTCTTGTTCCTGAGACTCTCTAGCAAGTGATACAAGGATGCAGTCAAATGTGCATGGATATAGCAGAATTTAACCCACAGCAGAGAGACACTGAATTAAATGAGCATTTTGCAAAGGGCTGATATGTCTCTGGGCAGCCTGAGTTCATTACAGTTATGTAAGTTTTCTTAAAAACATAATTAAAATTGGAATTGTACTCCCCAAAGTGTGCTGCAATATCTGACTTGGAGCTGCAGGAAGCAGAGCTTTGCCTGACCTGCTATTTCTGTCCCTTTGCTGCTGTGAATTTGGTGTGGCATCCCAGGGAGTGTGATCAAAACAAGCAGTGACAAAGGCCTGATTGCCCCAAATGCTGAGGCAGGTTCTGACCACGGTATTTTGTAAACATCTTCTGCAGATACTGCACAGAAGAGCACAGGCTATTAGTGGCAGCACAGAGGGCTCCTCACTTCAGGAGTGAAATCAGGAATGCAGTGTGGAATTTGAGAGAACAGAGTTCTAGGAATCCAAAGGGAAGAACATCCTGAAATAAGTTAATTGAATGGTGCTCTGAAGTTTAGCCATGAAAGTAGCTCAGAAGCATTGCTGAATTGGATGTCTGTTTATTCATGATCACCACCACCAACCATGGATAGATGTATGCATAATAGAAATAAACTTTGCTTTAACTGAATACATTAGATTCACAATGATTAAGCAGAAATAATTTCATTTTCAAGGCTGGATATTGAGAAAGGGGTATATGTCCAACTATTTTTCTTTAGTGAGAGGTAACCCACACATCAGAACTCTGATGTGGATCTGGTCTTCCTTGGGGAAATCAGATCCAGGACTAGCTCTGAGACCAGTTTCTAATTTTAATTACTGCTACCACATTAAAAATTGCTTCCACAATGCAGATGAAGTCCACCAATATAAATCCTCATCAGCAGGACTCTTTAAAGCTTATACAGACATAGGCTTTGTGCTGACCTCTGCACAGCACCAGCCTCTTGCTGGGCCATCTCCACAGGAATGAATTGTATCCAGAAAGCACAGCGGAAGAGATTCAGATTAGTATTCTACATAAGGCTTTTAATATTGGGTAGCATAAAGGTCAAGTAAATAATCTAAAAATAACTAAGCATTAATGCTATGAAGACCCTGTGCAGAAGTTACCCTTTGTCTCTTTGGTGCTGATCTTACAACAAGCAGTTTTTACCTTTTGTGATCGTATTGTGAATTACTGAACCTGATCACTGAGGAGCTGATTTCTTGCTGATCAATAGTGGCTCCATAAACTTTATTAAAAGTTATTTTAAACTGTTTCAATTGGCATTTAGCCAATTGAAACTGGGTATTGTTTTAAATCTTTAGGCAAGCCATTCTTAACAAGTGAGTGATGCTCTTGCACATTAATTCAGCACTGAACCCATTAACTAACTATGCATGCAGTTTTGTATCAATATCTCAACTATTTTCAGTTAATTAGACAGCGTGATTAAGATCATATGAGTTGAATTAACAGGTCAGTGCATCATCTCACTACAATTGCATCTAGGATAACTTGGCCTAGAAGTCATACAAAAAGGACAATTTAGCCTTCTCATACTCAAGATAGCAATTTTGAATGTGATCAGCCCAATGTTTCATGGAAAGACTTCAGTTTTGAACTTCTGTATAGAATTTCTGCTTTGAAAGGTGAATTTCTAATCGAGACATATGGGTTTCATACAGGGGTCCAAACAACCATTTGCATAAAAACTGCACAACGTAATGACAGACAAATTTCTTCACTTCTTATGCCATATTGGTCAATTCATATTTAGCATGCACATCATTTTCTTCTCCCGACTGAGGATCTGAGTGATGAATTTCAATAAAAATGACATAGATCATTGCTCCAAGTACACCTCCCAGCAGAGGTGCAACTATAGGAACCCACCACCAATTATTACCAGCCCTGTAAGACAAAAAGAAAAAGAATTAGTGTTATTTGTTACTCTGGTGAACACCTTTCTGTGAATTAGTCACTGAACAGATTCAGGGCCACTTGCTATACTGTAGACCTTTCTATTTTGTCTCACGTTTCTGTAAATGGTGACACCCTCATTTGCCCTGCCCAAGCTGGTTCTGATTGAAATGATAAATAACAAGCACCAGACATGTTGGTCTGTGTGCTGTACTTGCATTTTGGAAAATAAGGCCTTTTTACTGCATGTCTGTGTGGGGACAGAGGATGATTTCTCCCTTGAGAAAAGCACATTTCACTGACTTGCAGTGAAATGAGCAGGCACATGTTTATTGCCCAGCAATCTTCACTTGTGCTGTCCCCAGATGCTTGTGAATAGATTTTCAGGATGTTACAAAAGCGGCTTATTTCATCTGCATGGAAACTTGCAAGTTCACACCTGCAATAGTATATACCATCTTGCTCTTGGCAAATGTAATAAATTAAACTGAATTTTGAGTATATTTACCTTAAGCAATGTAATAAAACACAGTGACTGTAAAGTTGATTATCCTTGACTGGAGTGGTCAAGATTCAAATTTCATGAGGTAGAATCTTATCTCTATGTTTAAAATGTGGTGTCTTTCAGCAAGAGGCAAATAAATGCTTAGAAGTTTTATACACCTAAAATTTAATCTTAGAATTTTTGTATTCACTTAGAAAGTCCAGCATGCTGATTCCACTGAAATGTTTACATCTGCACAATTACTAGGATTTAATTTTTAATATGTAGATTTACAGGCATATTTATAGTAAGACTTCCACCATTGAACTGTATAAAACAATAAATAGCAACCTTTTTATGCAGGAATATTGGGCTGGTAGAATTGCTCTCCTTTTCCTAGAGGTCCACATTCAGACAGTAAATAACTGAGTATCCATGTCAGAGCACAGAGTCTCTTCACTATACTGATGCATTAAGGTGTTTTTATTTGATAACATGCTATATTAATTGAATGTGTGAGTCTCCAGTGAAAATCCAGCTACCTCAATTTCATGCATATTGAGAATGGAGACTTTTTTTGTCTCCCAGAAATACAGATGGACAAATTAATCTGTAAGAGGAACTTTACAGGAAGCTGCAGGGGAACTTTTAAACTGTCAGGTAATTATTCAGCACTCAGTTGTATAGCTTTATGCAGAAATGAACTTGTGTTTGTCACAATGCAAGAATAGACCTGGGAGAATATTGGTGCCCTGTTGATTATACTCTTACTGCTTGTTCAGAAATGCCTTGCATGTGTATTTTTTACCTTTGGAATTATTTCTATTTTGCCCTGAGGATATAAAGTAACTTCTGATGTTGTTTTACTGACCTGATAAATCTGTTTGTTTTTGAATCATGATGGTTGTCAAGCACTTGAATTTCTGGAACAAGCATGGACTTAGGTTTTATTGAATTAATCAGCAGGACAAAAGCTACATCAAGTACTTGCATGTATTCTTCTGCATGATGTGTTATACACGGGTGTGTAATGAAGGTGTTTCATGGCAGGTTTTTCTCAGCTTGTTCCATGAACTGGCCTGTGCCTTGTCAGCTCCTGCATGACCTTCTCCAAATCATGGCCTGTATTTGCAGCAGCTGCAGTCAGCTGTGCGTTGGATACCCTGTGCTGAGACGCTTGGTGCGAAGCCTTCGAAGAGGCTGCTGCCAAAACTGCAATGAGGTCGGTCAGGACCCGGCCGAGTTTCTATGACACTCAGTGCTCTGTCATTGGCACAGGAGCAAGAACTCGCTTTGACAAGCACAGGCGGCCAAAGGCCCCTCGGTGCCCTCAGCCCCTGGCTGTGCCCAGTGCGCTGTTTGCTGCCGGCTTAGGAGCGCACCCAGCCCCGCCTCTGCCACCGCTGCTCGGGGCGCTGGGCGGGTGCTGCTTGTGCGGCCTGGCAGCAGAACTGAGCTTGGCTGCGGGAATTCCCGGGAAACTACAGTGTCTAAGCTACAGGGACTGGGAACTTGGGCCCATTTAAACTTGCAGATACACCTTTCACTAGCCAGCTGCTGCAGGAAAGGGAGATACCGCTGTTCGTGAGGTAATCCGGGCTGCAGGGCTGCATCCCGGGAAGAATGCTAAATGCTTCTGAGGCCGCTTTGCCATCCAGATGCCTGTGCAGACAGGAGATTCGCCTCCGGACCTTTCCCGCAGTGCAGTTCTGTTCAGTGCTGCCGCCTTGTCCCCGGTGCCGGCGGCCACGAGGTGTCAGCGTTACCGCGCCGAGCGGCGAGAGCCGCGACGGACCGCGCTGGGGTATCCCGGGCTACCTTCAAATGCTGGCACGAAACACTGCTCTGGAGAGCCCTACCTCTCTCTCTCTTATTGCTCGGTTTTGCTTGTCAAAATGCAGTCTGGTATTTGGACTTAATGCTCTGGCTGTTTTCTCACTACAGACAATACTTGGCTTCCCAAACTTTTCTTAAGCTTATCAGAGTATTAGGCATGTGCTTAAGAAAGACTCCTGCTTTTCTGATGGGAGCCTTTAACCAGAACAAACCATTTGCATGAGCTAGGGAAACCACACCATAGCTTGTGTCTTCGGGCTTGGTTTTGGGGAAAATGCTTCTTAGTTGTGCAAAATGTACTAACAGCAACAGTTAGAAAACCCTCAGTGCTCAAACGCAGTCCTGTCATCTGGACAATTCCATGGTCCAGCAGAAGGTCTCTCTAGTCTAGTTCTCTGCCTGAAAATATGATAAAACCAGTGTTTACTATACCTTCAAGCACAAAGGGTAGAGGGGATTTCTCTGCTGTGAGCTAAGTCTCAATGTCTAGAGCATTTGCTTGGGAACAGTGTAGAAGGTCTTGCTATTCTGTATCTGATCTATTCCAAAGTGAGGCTTTCCTGGTGGTCCAGGCTGTTCTGTAGGCGACGCTTGATTATTCACTGATGTGGACTCAATTGCCTTGGGAGATGCTTCCATCCTCCCCCAAAGAATGTTCAGTTTCTCCTGAGTATTTCCTACTGCTCTGTTTGTACAGCACTCCCCTCATGTCTCTGTGGAGGTTTCATGCTCAGGTTCCAGTTCCTGGACACGCCTTTACTAGAGAGCTTAAGCACCTGTCTCAAGGTTGTGAATTCCATTTAAAAGAAGATATCCAAGGTTTATTTGTCAATTGATGCTGCACCACTTTAAGTTGCTCAGGTACAGCAGAGCATCAGGCAATTTAGGATCCTAACTACAATCATTCAGGCTTTTCCAGTGGCTCTTCCAGCTACCTAACAAGGCTCAGGTTCCTCCCATGTCTCACATGGATCTGTGCAGTAAATAAATAAGAAAATATTCCTGTTGTATCATTCCCTTGGACTTGGTCATAGCTATAGCCTTTTAACTGAAGGCAGGGAGGAAGAATTCTTCCTCAATTTTCAAGTCCCTTATATTATTGTAAGTTCTGGCAACAATCAGAGATCTTGTATGTTATTATGTTCACATTTTAAAATTTCTTAACAAGGTATATACAGTGGGACTGCATTCTCTCTCTTATATAAAACTTAAACTACACTAGGAAGGAGTCCATATTGGTATAGATGTAGAGTTTTCTTGTAGTTTTTCTCATGTAAATGAGTACGACCATACTTTTAGGGAGAAGGGGAGTTCACAGGTATTCTGTAACTAGATCACCATACAATCAGGCTTCCAAACTTTCAGGAATGTAATAGCCAATTTCCTAATACATTACGGATTATAGATTGACACCATGGCTAATACCACAGCTACCGACTAGTTGTGATTACACAGGTATGAGAGAGGAGAATCCTGAGTGTGGGATGTCACTCTGTGTGTCCTTTTTTCTAAAAAGAGTGCAGTGGTAAGAGCTACTGGGGAGTAAAAGTTTGGATGTAGTCAGACCAATGAGCTGATCTCCCACCAACAGCTGACCAGAGCTGGGCTACATCCAGCCTTGGCTCTGGCCTGTGCTGTGGCTGTGTGCCTGTTTCAGCTATGCCATGCCTGGCTCCTTCTGTATGAGAAAAGCTTTGCAACTGCTTTCCTCAAATAAGGTACATGATTTGTGTGAATACAAATAATACTGAATAAATAGAGATTATTTGTGCTTCTTTTATTTCTTGCTAAAATAAAATCTCTACTAACCAGAGCTCTCCAGTGGCCTACAGTACTACTGGGGATTCCTACTTGTAAATAACTGGGAAAATAAACAATACAAAAATAAACTATCTGCTTCCTGATGACAGATTACTCTTGCTTAGATACCCTAGAGTGCCTCTTACCCTGGACACATGTAAGATGTGGATTTGATGTGCAGCTAATTAGCCGTGCATAGGGCCAGCCAAGAGCGTGTGCATGTGCACACGGGGATTTGAGAGGGCTCTGAAATGTGGGAAAATGAAGGGAGCTTTTCCATTCACTCCTTCACTCTCAGCCAGGAAGTCAGGCTTTTAGATTGCTGTATATTTCTGCAGTAACTCAGAAGTAATCATAGGCTAAATCAATCTGATATGTCTGGGTTTTTTACAGCACCCAATAAATATTTCTACCTAATTCTCTCCTGATTTTTTTTTTCCCCTGAAAGCTGTAGGACACAAGACGAAAGCACTCATATTTTCAGTGACCTCTAAGAAGCTCTAATATTTTGGGAAAGGTCTTCTTGAAACAATGATTGATATTAGAGATTATGCATGTTTGATTTGCCCTAGGAGCAGGAAATCCTTTTTAAAGCCCAGTTCCTAGAGGATATCTGGCTTAAAGTGCATGAATAGCTGCTTCTGGTATGCAAAGAATTACCTGTATGTATATAAAGTATGACTTGGTACCATGTTGAATCAGGATCTTACTTTCCTAGAAACAGTTTTAGCCAGGAGCATTTGACTTCATCTCCAGGCATACTTACGTGAATACTTCCATCCCCCATCCTGCAATGGCTGTGAAGAGCCTTGGGCCAAGATCCCTGGCTGGGTTCATGGCACAGCCACTGTTCATTCCCAAGGAACAAGTAAGAACAATTATAAGAAGTCCTACTGCAATTGGCTCCAGGCCCTTGGGTACGCTGTTATTTTTGGTGTCAAAAATAGCAAATATAGCCAGAAGAAGAAAAGCTGTTGACATCACCTGGCCAAGGCAAAGAAAAGAATATTGAATAAATAAGTGTAGATTCTTTCCAATAATGAAAAGGGCGGCTATGGCAGCTTTATGGATTGGAGTGGCTTAGAGCTGGTATTTAGTTTTATCCCCCTGTATGGAATAGCAAAATTTGGAACTCGGTGCCTTTCTACTTCACAGTAATGAGAAGTTTTGATATCTGTGCTGAAAGACAAAGACAAGAAATATGCTGAGGAAATTAGGAAATTTGAAAAAAAAAAAAAAGATGGGGAAATTTTGAAAAAAAAAAATCTGCAACAATGCCAGAGGATTTAAACGGTATCTCCTATGTGAGGTCTAATTCTTTGTTTCCACGTTTTTTTTCCTGTCAATTTTACACTTTGATTCAGTTAATTTTTAGCAGTTCTGCTACTATAGCAATGCAATCAGTTCCATTGATCTAGAAATGTTTTATGTGACTGTAGCTTATGCTGATAATTTAGACTAGATGTGCTTCTTTTTATCCAGGTATTGTAAAACATCAGAAGAAAAAGTGAAATCTGTCAAGTCAAAACTGAACAGCTAAAATTATAAGTATCCAAAAAAATAAGTATCCAAATTAGGGTTGCATGTATAACTGTACCATGAACTTTGTACTGCATATGCTAATTGAGCTGATGAAGGAAATTTTCTTGGAATTACTTCAATGCAAGTACAGCTCTGCTTAAATCAAATGCTTTGTCAATGTTGATTTTGCTAATAATTAACTTGATGGGAAAACAGACAGAAGCTTCAGCAATGTCAAAATCTTCAATTTCTATACTGATTTGAAGAAGCTTAAGTTTGAGGAGTTTAAAAATTATTTTGTTTTGTCTGCTTTTAAGTTTGTTTTGAAACATGCATTGCTAAAAATATCTTAGGGAAAAATCTGTTGACTGATTCAAAGATCAGAACTGTCTTTCTTACAAAACTTCAAAATAATGTTTAGATTTTTTTGAAGCCAGATTGCACAATCTTTTACATAATTAAGTTCTGTGTTTGTGCCAGCCCTTTTTTTTTCATACCTTACTCATGCAGTATTTATTTCTTGTATTCCTGAAGAAGATGGGTAAGTTGATTAGAAGTATATAAAAAACATGAAACTTCATTTTTTGCTGTTGCATAAGTGGAATTAAAGGACAAAGCTTAGAACTGAAGTTGAGGATTTTTCAGATTCAGTCATTTGAAAAACACATACTACGAATCTATCTGCAGAAATAAGGTTAGAGAGGAGGCTTGTGGAAGCAGAAAACTCAATTGTTCAGGGTACGTTAAACTGCTTAAGCATTATTTAAGGAATAATAGGTCTACAAAATGGGCTGGATTTTGATGTAAGTGGACATGACTGCTGAGATTTATGGAGAAACATTGATTTATGCTGAGCAAAACCTCTTACATATATTGCTTTGAAGACATTTTGAGTGCAACAATTAACATGATGTATGAGAAAGAACAACTTGAAATTATTTTGCTTGTAAAATATTACTAAAATATAACCCCCTGCAAACAGCATTGCATTCTCATTGTATTGGACATCTGGCTGAAATTGTGAGATTTGGCACACTTTTTAGATCTATGTGGTTTTTTACTTCTTGGCTTTGCATGTTTTTTTATGTTTAATTTGTGGAATTAAGCAAATGTACTTACCTGATCTGCAAATCCATTTACAAGGGACAGATAGGGAGCTGGATATGTTGCAAAGATTTGTGCTGTTGCATTTGGTCCTGTGACTTCAAGTTTTCCATCGCTATACTCCATAAAGGCATCTGTAGAAAAAAGCCAGCAACTGCTTGCACTTCTCCATAAACTTTCCTAGGTTTTCTAGGACTAGAATATATGTGATAGGTCTGTGCACTTCACATTCTCAACTGAAACTGATCTCTAAGGTCCCTTCCAACCCAAACCATTTGGTGATTCTCTGATGTTTTTTTTCCTAGGAGCACCATTATTGGATTTGAGGTGATGTATTCCTCATACCTTCCTGTCTCATTTTTCCTCCCGTGCCTTGAAGTACTCATTTTATGTACCACAGCTTTCCCTGTTCTTCCCCTGCTCATAGCTCCAAACTCAGTGCCAAGGAACATTTTCTGATTCTGAATACAAATGTGTTATTCTACAAGAGGTGCTACATTTGTCATGATGACCCAAGAAATGCACAGCATCCTGATTCTGAGTTGTGGATTCCCAGCCACCAGGAATTAGTGCTATTCCATTTGACAATTGTGCAGTTTTAGAAATAGGAAGATATTAGATGGGGTACTCAAATCTTCATAGATGGATGTGAGTAACAAACTCTAATCCATTATTTTATTAGTGGATCTGGTGATGAGATGATACTTGTGAATAAAGAAATAGCTCCCCATCTCCCATCGAAGTCATTGTGAGGGTGATAAGCTCCTCCTGAACCTAGCAGACAAATCTATTTCTCCTTGTTTCTGTTTTTTTTTTTTTTTTTTCTGTTTTGTTTAAAGTCACAGCATGAGTGCAGAGAGTTTACTTGGATCAGGCTCTCATTTGAAGTGTCAGATAATTCTGTAGCATTTAACTATTTAGGGGGGTTAAAAAAGGGATGATCTCCTATGTCTGTTCTTCTACCAGTGATTACTTTTCAGTGGACATCAAAGAAAGAGTACATGAAAGTCCTACAAGTTGCAGGAAGTAAAAACTACAGAAGAGGTTTTGAAATTAATTAGAGCAAGAGGAGGACTTGAGCAGAGATAGGGATATGAGAAAACCCTGCACTCCTGAATACAAGGAAGATGTCCCTAACCTAGACCTAAGCTTCCTACTTTGGGTTCCTACCCTACTGCTGCCCTTGTGGCAGAATACAGTGACTCCCCTGCCAACCCTATGTACATGTTGACACTGCATCCTGGCCACAGCCCTAATTCTCACTGTTAGGCTTGAGGAAGACTTAAATTCAGATGAAAATCCTGTTCCAGAATTCCAGTATCCAAATTCTAACACTAACCTTAAAAAAAGTAAACAGCTCTTCCCAAAACAGTTCTCATGGTTCCTAAAGATTTTTGTCTTTGGGATTACTGTGGGTACTGAGCACTGAGCTGACATATGAGGGGGCATTTCCATTTTTGTTCTTCCTCTGCTGCACCTAGACCCAGCACAGTCTGCAGACATAATGCCCACAGGAGAGAGATGCTGGAGGAGATGGACTGGGCCAGTGGAAGCAGAGTTTTGAGGTAGCGGGTTGAAAGCAAGTGATCCGACTGAGTGGATTCAGTCGGTCAGTTACTGTTTTTTTCCTTTTCTGGCACACTGTGTAAAAAACCCTGTGCCTCAAGGATAGGGGGATTTTTTTTTTTCCCCCTGTCAAATATGTGACCTGTTTATCACTGTACCTGGAGTTGATTGCCTTGGAGAGTCACCTCTCAAGGGTGGTCTGATTTTTGGTCAGGAGGGACTTGATCTCATATCCTGTACCCTCAATGAACGATGTTGGTGATTCTTGCCTACAGGCACTTGTAGCAGGTCTTTAATGTTTCTAATTTGCCTGGAAGATGGATAGCCCTATATCCTGGCTATTAAGTAATTTAAAATCCTTACTGAGAAATACATGATCTCAGAGTATCTGATTTCCCATGAATAATATTTTAAATATCAGAACATTTCCTGGAGTATTAAGTGTTTCAGTAAATTTGTAGGGTACCTGGAATGCTCAAGCCATTGTTTTTCCCGTCAAACTCTTTATGCTCCTTCATTTCTTCTTTTGTAGCTTTAGCTTCATTCTTGCCATTAGCCCTGTGTGAACAAGAGTCCTCTGCCTGCCTGACATTCATTGAAAAATTGGGGCCTTAGAGACTGCCTGACCTCTAGTTTGTCCTGTGAGCATGTCTAAGGTGTACTCACTGTAATAAATCCCAAAGACAGCCGCTGCTCCAATGAATGCTCCCAGGAATTGTGCTAATATGTAAATTGGTAATTTGGTCCATTTTAATCTTCCAGTCACGCACATGGCTAATGAAACAGCTGGGTTTATGTGACCACCTGAAAAATAAATCAAAAATTGAGTCATGTGGATGACTCAGATACATGAGAATAGGTGAAGGATTTGTAAAAATGTGGGCACTTCTGAACACCAGAACAGCACATGGTTTTCTGGATGTTATTTTGCAGTTAAATGCTGACTGCAATTAGACTGAAACAAGTTGGTTGAAATCAGAGGAGAGAGGGCAAAAGCCACTAAGATCCATCTTTAGTCTTGATGCTTGTGGACTGTGCTCTTTGTCAGGCTGCTGTCCTGCAGTATGTAACTTATAGACAACTTTTCTAGAAAAATAGTAACCTGCCCCATTGGTTGTGATGGGAGGGTCCCTTATTCTGCACATATTCCCTCTCCTCAAGGCCTTTGGCTTTTTATTTTTAGGAGAGAACTGGGGTGGAAGAACATTCCTTGAGTCTTCCAAGCACAAATTAGGATTAAGGACTGTTACTGGCTTGAGCATGTATCTTGAGACAGTTCTGGAGTGCCCTGGATTTAAGTCATGTTTGCGTCCCTCTCTTCAACCTGGGGTTACTTAGGAACTCAGTTTTCATGGAGACAAAATGAAATAATGTTAGGGCTGTCCAGTTTCATGTTGGCTGTTGGTGAGCTGTGCCTAGATGGGATCTGGGGGCAGCAGTGCATAGTCCTTCACCGTGTTTTTATCTGGTTCTTGTGCTTTCTGGAAAGGTCCGTAATAAGGAAACTGATAAAGCAGCTGTGCTTAAACAAAGTTCAGTTTCCTGTGGAACTTCCTTCCTTTTTTTTAATTCAGGAGTAGCTACATCTGAACTCATGCATAAAAAAGATTTCAGTAACATTGGAATTCTTCATGACAATTTTAGTTTCTAAAATACATTTGTTATGTTATATGGTCTCTTCCCTCAACATCTTTTGTCAACCAAAAAGGTGTTGTATGCTCTAGGAAAATTTCATTGTTTACAGGTACATGGTTGCTACTTAAGAAATACAAATGGCTAAATAAATGAACAGGTACTTCTTTGTAATAAGTACTGAATAATAAAACCCCTAAGTTTTGCAAGGGCATAGGATCCTTTGCTTATTTTCCAGATAAGGTCTCATTTCAGTCTGCATGAATATCAGGAAAAAATAGCCTTTGTCTCTGGTAAAATACCTGAAAGAGTATGTCCTTTATCTGTCAAAGGTTAGTGATGGAGAAAGGGCCTCTATGTACAGTTTCTGTGTTTGTTTGCACTTCAGGTCAGTGAGTCATTATCTTATGAAATCCAGGCACCTTTGATACATAATGAACTGACAAACACAGATAACAAGCTGGATAAAACCTTCTTTGTAGCATTTCCAAATGCTGACCTAGTACTACCAGTCTTGAATTAAAAGTTGAATTCCTCAATTCTTCAGCACAGAGCAAATAGATAGACGGCACCTAATGTAACAACCCTCCATGTGAATTTTGATTAATTGTTGTCTTGTCTTTTGTTTCCTGCTCTGGCTGGAATTAATAATTTTCCTTTCTTTCAACACCTGATTTTATTCCCCGCCTGTATATAATACAGAGTGACTATGATGGCCAGGACAAGTCATAATAATATTACAGAGGGCTGATTAACATTGAATATGAAAAGGAAAAGTCTTTCGAAGGCTCTCATGCTGACATAGGGAAGTTACAAGATTCTTGGTTCCTGGTTAAAAAAAAAAAAGTTCACTTTGGACAGTATGTTCCTCCTTTTTTTGTAGTTGCAGTGATCACAGTCATGGCTTTGAAATGCTAAATTGGATAAAATAGTGGGAAATTATCTAGATATTGAGGAAAACTGGATGGAGGAAAATTAAAAAGAGGAATTTTCCTAAATAAAAAAAGCTCAAATTCACCAAGCATGCAGACTATATGTTTTGTTAGCATTAATTTAGGATTACATAAAGAACTAATGAAAAATATTATAGCAGTACTTAAACATGAGACTTTGGCCCACGAGCCACAGAAATTGCTAAAAAATTCTACATAGGAGCTTGTATTTTGAAGTGTCCACTAGTAATCATGTCTTGGATAATAACAGCCTGTTGAAATATCTGTTCCTATTTTTTCACAGAGAAAATGCACTGCATGCAGAATCCTTTGTCATGGGAAAAACACAGGAAGCACAATACTGCAACATCTGCAACTGCTCTGCCCTGCTGGGATTGAACTCTAATTTTCTACATAATGATGGAGATGAATATCCCTTAAAGGTGCAAATGTAGGACAGGTCTTCACAGGTTTGTTTTCATGATACTGCGTTAGAAGAGTTTAGCTACCTCCATGTAAACCAAGAGCTGTATTTAAAAGTTGTTCAGATAATAGGAATGTGCTGCTGAATTAATTTTGTGTGATATTAAGGAGCAGTTCTGGTTTGTGTCAATGACAGCGACAAGACTGCCTGTTTTTGTAGAACCTGGAGTACTTTCTAATGTGAGACTTTCTAATGGAAACCTTCTGCATGGTGCCTCTGCAAAAGAATTTGTAAAGAGAAGAGAAATGGCCACAGTAATTTCTGTTACAGCAACTATTTCTAATGTCCTAATTATACTTAAAGAAATCTGTCCAAACCAACTTGACCCTCTTATGAAGAGTAAGAAATGCCTCTATGAGACCTGGAGTACAAGGGCACCATGTGCTTGAAAGGCCAATATAAACTCTGCATACAACACAAACTATTGTGTATTTTCATGGATAGCATTGTTACAACCCATCATTTTCTGTTTTAAAGGAAGATTTTAATTGTTAAAAAGCAGTTATGCTAATATTACTGATCTTAGTTTGGCCAAATTGAATGGTGGAACTAGGAGACAAGGCAGCGTCCAATGTGGCACTTGTGGACACTGGTTAGTTAGCCCAGCTAACTCAGCCCCAACTACAGAGAGAGTCCTGACCAATACATGTTGAGCAAGTGTTACAGCAGAAATAAGGGGGAAAAGACAGTGCACTGACAGTGTGCCATTGAATGTATCTCGGGTATTGAATCTTTCTGCTTTCTGTTTCTGCTGCTTCTGTGAATAATCAGACAGGAGCAGACTTGCTATTGCCTGTCATAGGACATGAAGAAATAAATTGTACTCTGTAAAGAGAATCCTGTTCATTATACCCATTAGTGGGTCATTTCTGTGTAGCTGGCCACCATTTTATCTGGTGACTGCTGAATTGCTCTTTGTGATTATTTCTTTAAACACAGTGCCTGTCTTGCCCAGGATCGTCTCTGTTGACAGAATTTTCAAAGCGACACCAAGCAGATTTCTGGTTTGCATAGAACACTTTCCATAAAACCCAGAGATCTGTCAAGGTTTTCACACTGTAGTTGAGATCAGAATTTGGTGGGACATTTTGTCAAACACAAGAATAGAAGGAAATAAGAACACACAAGATTTACTCGCAAAACTGCTGCGGACTCTGCTGTCATGGTGCTTACTGTTGCTAAATCATGATGGTTTATACCATGAAGTGGAAGCCCTTTAACAAGGGAGCCTTAACACTGTAGCAATAAATGCTATATAAGAAAAAAAGTCACTTACCAGAAACCCCCCCGGACACGTACACTGCTATGGTGACTGCCATGGCAAACCCCACCGACACCGTCATGGGCCCTCCATGCGCTCCGCGGCTGAGCACGGCCTGTCCCACACACCCACAGCCAAGAGCCTGCATTTGGAAAGACAAGTGTAAAATCACAGGTGTGTCTGTCAGATGTTACTGCTTGTGAGTTCTGCTGTCCTGGTATAGCTGCAAATGCTGTTCAATGCCGAAATAGTGCTGGAATTTGTCATGTGTGCCATTGCTGCCTTTGCTGCAATGCTTATTTGCTTTTTATTTTCCTTGCCTCTGTCACAAGGAAGAATGTCTGCTAATGAGGACCTGTCTTCACACAGAAGACTCTTTTCAGGCACAATGAGGGGATACTGATCAGAACTTGGAGCTGAGCAAGATTGCACTGCCTCTACAACAAAACTCTGCATCTGAAAATGAAATTAAATCTGTGAGGTAAGTTCTCAGCTCCAGAATGATGTGATAAGTGATGAAAAATTTACTGTAAAAATTATGAAAGATAGCTCAAAAAGCTTTTAATGTTTAGTGCTGAAACTATGGATTGAGACAACTTTCTGGTATTTACATTGTGTGTTATTCTTATGCTGATTTTATATCATATATTGCTCTAGCAAAATATTTCACTGGCTCTGCAGCTTGACCAATTAACTGAAGTGAAGATATCTAAATAATTCACATTGAAGAATTCTAAATGGATTTAAACTAGGTTTGGATTTTTGTTGGTTCTCCTCAGAATAAAGTTCAGTAACAGGTTTAAATATTTGCTTAAGATGATGTTTATTCAGTTCTAAAGCCTCTGCTTAGCTTCAGGCATACGTTTAGAGCCTATTAAAGATGACAGGAAAGATATTCAAAGAGACAAAAACCTTTTCATTTGAGATAGAGTGGCTGATCCATTTCTGTGTCTTTGAAAATCTGCTTTTAAAATATATGCCTATGTACTCTGCTGAACAAGGAGCCAATACTCTGTGGAAGCTCTCAAATAATTTCTATAGTCTGAAAACTTTTGCTTTTCTGTAGCTGTAAGTGATGTGAATAATACAGTTTCTGGGATGTGACTAGATACATGTTGAGCAACCTTATTTTCAGTTGCAAGGCATTTGAATTCAGAAACTGCAAAGTAATGGGAAAATCTCTTTTGCCTTAGAAATAAACTGTACCAAAATGATTTGGTGATAGAGGTTTAACAAGCAAGTCCTGCTAGAATACATGCAATTTAAACAGGAAAATCATACTTTTGTTTCCATTATTTCCCCAAGGGTTTTAGCTAATACCAAAATGTGACAGAAAAGCTCTCAATAAAATTACACTCTTAACCAGCTTTTTAATGCAGACAGCATTCCTAAGTGCCCCAAGACTGTGTCATATGCCCAGGTGTAGGTCTTGCCTTGAGGTCGTAATCATGTAAGCAAACAAAACACTGACTGGTGCCAGAGTGTTGCAGCTCTGGTTATGTAAGGGTAGGGTGGTGTTAGATAGCCACAGTTTATTGGACTGTATAATTAAAAGCTCCAGGACACAATGCAAGCTCCAGTCAGCTGCTGTGCAACAGATGACCCACGCTTGCATTAGCCATGCTCTCACCTAGCAATGCACATGGTAAGCAGAAATGCACATACAGATAGCAAACCAAAATAAAATAGATTGGTGTTGTTCACAGCTGAAATTACATCTTTTTTTAAACTTCATATGAGACAATTCATAATGTGTTTATATGATTTATTTGGAAAGAATGGGTATGCTGGAATTCATAAGAATCTAGAGGAGGTGGAATTAACATACTCTAGTCATCACTTTCCAGATTTTTTGAAGGGAGTATTCCTGAAACTGCACCAAGCAAGATTTTTGGGAAAGATATAGCTCAGATGAGGAGGAAGTTCAGTAGTCTGCTCTGGGCCCCTGCTCATACTGGTGCAGGTTGAATTCCGGCAACCAGCTCAATCTACAAGTATAGTGTGCACTTGTGTTCTGAAATGGCACAGGCAAGGTTTTTCAGATTCAAAGGCCATTCTTTTGAAAACATTATCTCTTTCTGTAAGGATGACAAAAAAAGAGAACGGGGTAGAGGAAATAGTTATAGAAAAGGATAGGGGATAGCAATATCTGTGTATATCAACTACAAATTCACAAGAGAAGGGAAGGAAATAATGGAGGGAGGCTGTGGCCTCCTTACCTTTATTACCAGAACTGAGGAGAGTCATACAGAACAGCTGTGTAGTCCTCTTATATTGTAGCTCCTGCTCTGCAGGTCTTAAGGAAATACACAACTACAGCTGTTCCATTTCTGTGCTAACCAGTCTCTCTTCTACAGAGAAGACACATGAGCCAGCTGGAACACAGCTGCACTCGATGGACTGCTCACGTACAATGACTAAATGCTACTGCAGGCACAGTCAGTGTGTGCCCATCCAGGGATGGGAACACTGGGAGCTGAGCCTACAGGTCTGAGCTGTGTCACTGTAATACTTTCTCCATTTGCTGACCTTTTAAGAAGGAGAGAAAAAAGTTGCCCAATACCTACTGTAGCTAGGTTGGCGCAACTGGAAACTAACACCTAATCATGTAATTACACAAACAGCAATTTAATACCTTGTAAGTCTTTGCTTGACTGAGTTAAGACCAACTAGATCATTGAGTTGTAATTAAATATTCTAAGATTTTAGGCCAAGCTCAGCCATCAGTTGCGCCCAGAAAACTCATTGATTGAAGCTCATGGAGTAAATGGGAGTTTAATTTACATAGGATATAGCCAGATCTCTTTATCTTATCTTGTCTATCTTATGTTGCTAGGTTTTCCTCTTAGCAGTTGTCTATATCCTGATCTGCATAAAATTACTGGAGTACTTTCAGCACTGACTTTCTTTTTGTTCATAAAGTCATTAGATTACTGCCCGGAAGAATATGCTTGGGTGTGGAATAGCTGCCTGAACCTTCTCTACCAAAAAAACTTGCTTCATAGCCCATTAGATCATTCTCTTTGTCTTGGACAACAAGGCTAATGTTAGGAAAGGAAAACAACTGGCCTTCAGTGAGTGTAAGGTCCTGTTACTGTCTGGAAACCTGCAGGACTTTCTGTATCCTACTCATCAGAGAGACTAAAGATCATTTTGCCTCCATCTTACTATTTCCAGGATTTTTCCAAATGCTTGTAATAGCATTTTTTTCAGTGTAAATAGGATTTCTGCAAGATCTGAAACCACAGTTTTAGGGAATCTATTTTTCTACATGGCCAGTAAAGTTTTAGGCAACTTAAAGAATGCTTATATTAAAAAGCCCCCTTCTTATCACACAGTCCTAGAAGTGGTGTACATTTATAGGCAGACCCTCTGACTGACACATTAAAGAGGCAGCCAAACTTTTTAGCAGTGTGGAGGCAATGAGCTGTGCTGTGCTGGACTCTGTACAGCCCCAGCTCCAGCTGTGGTGAGACACGCACCTGCAATGGGCTCCACAGGTGTCCCTGCAGGCAGAGTGTGGTCTCAATGGCTGCATGAGTACAGGAACTTAGTGTGTTATAAGGAATACAGTCAGCAGGTGCAAAAAAAAAATTGTCTTTAATCATAAACTGCTCACTTCAATCATGAAATCCTAGAAAAATAGTGGCTGCATTTGCCCTTCTCTGCAGGTGCCTCTGAAAACTTTACAGTGTTCTTCATGGTGTACTGTAGTCTTGTGCAGTTCCCCTACGCAACATTAATATTTCCAAGTAGGATTAGCTACTGAAAGTGAAAGTAGTAAATAATCTTTTCAGTTTGAGGTGTGCTAAATTGTTGGTGTCTTCCTAAGGGAGTGGGTTTTAGGACTCACTTTCATCTCCACCCCCTTCATTTACAAAGCAAGTCTGCTTAAGAATTTACCTATTGTATTTCATAATAAGATGTTTTATAATACTGGAAACTCTTTCCACACAGAGATGTATTTTTGCTGCGTATTACATAGGATCTTAATTCAGACAGGGTTCCTAAGCATTCTTTCAACAGGGACAGTAATGCTAAAAGCAACAAAAACAGAGACATGTTAGATCTTCTAAATTTCAGGGCATTAACTCTGCAAGAACTCAGGTTACAGGAAAACCCTTTCAGGAAAGACCAGTCCTCATCCAATCTAATGTTTAATATTTGCTATATTTTGTCAAATCAGAGAGTACTTAAACTTTTAAAGGTGAGAGAAAAAAATACAGCTTACCAGTCACAACTCTTATTTTATTATTAATGAAATGTTTTGGTGGGGTGGGGAGGATTTCTGTACATTATGATTTAATCAAGCTTAGAGCAATAAAAAGTCACTATATCCGTTTTCCTGGTGTTCTTCTGGGAAACAACCAATATCCTCTTGGGTTCAGATGGATTTTAATTTTTTTTCAGACTTGCTATCTCATAAATAAAGGGTGCAAAAACCCCCAAGCCCTTACATTTAGTTAATTAAATAGTATAGACATAAGCCTTAAAATTATTGCCATTTTGAAACCATTTTCTAGTGACAGAAAGAGACATTGCTACTTGGAGACATGATTGTAAATTTAATAAAACTTTGGATGATTTATGTATATAAAGCTTTAAAAACATATAAATATCAGGTTCAAATTGCTTTGTGGGAAAAAAATAGTGAAAATATTGAGGGACAGACTATGCTGTATTATATAAACTGATGCTTTTAAATTTTATGATTGCTTTTGCATATGCAATAGGAGACAAATAAAAGTTTGAAATCACCTAGAGAGAATGCAAAAGTCTGCATTTTCTCATATTTTATTATGATTAATATTGCACACTTCATCCTGAAATGCTAAATGCTTTTCTTTCCTGATTTATAGAGGGCAACTGATTTTAGTCAGTTTCTTTGATGAAGACTGTTTTTATTTTCTTACTAATTTTTAGAAATTCAGGAAAGAAAATGAAATGTAATATTCAGACACAAACTTTCAAGAGTGAAACATTGCCTGTTGTATCAGGGCTAGGAAGAAAAGGCCAGGCAAAGGAACAAAATCTCACCTAGAAGACTTGAAGAGAAAAAGAACCTATTCAGGTGCTGCTTCCCTCCCACCTTACTCATTTGTTCTTGAGCTATGATGCTTTGCTTCCTACTCCAACTGAAAAGCTTTAAATCTTTCTAAACTCTTAAAATATGTTTAGTCTCTGCATCAACTTTCAGGGAATTGTACAATTGAGAAAGTGTGCAAGAGTGGGCACTGCAGACTCTGAGAAAGGAGGTTTTCTGTCCTGTTTTTGGAGTATAAGGGTGTCTGTTCCTTTTCTTTACTCCTTCCTTTGGGTGCAAAAACAGGGGGGGCTGGATCTCCTGCTCTCTGACCATTAGAGGTTAGAGGTATGTGGTTAGGAGTAAGTAAAGCCTAAGCTCTTCGCTGTTGGAAAAAAAAAAAAAGAAAGAAAGCTGAATGCTTTTAATAGTAAAGAAACCTATGAGGAAAGGATAAGAGGAACTGAGTCACATCTGCCTTTAAATTGGACCGTGGATTGGAGAGCTCCCTAGAATTCACTTTCAACCAGAATGGTTTCTTGAACTGTTGAGATCGTAAAGATATAAACTCACTGCATAGCACAAACTACATTTATTATCTTTTATTCTGTTCTCCAACTGTTTATGACAGCTTTAAAAAGTTATTACTTTTATTACCTTTCTTTTATTTGGTGAAACTTTTGAAAAAACACCTTGTAAATTTTTGTCTGTAAAACATAAATTCAAGTTTTGCACTCACAGTTGAATGCTGGAAAGATGCAAGTCTTCTGTAAGTCTCAGGCAGAGGTGCCTATGCTTCAGTCCTATAGATGCCAACTTTCTGTGGAGAAGGGTATCCACAGAAAAAGGTTTTGGGAAATTAAGTTCAACTTACTGAAACCTCTTGGTTAAACAATGAGTGTTGAGTTACGTGCTGGGGCTGACATTGCAGAAATGAAGATAATTTTCTTCAAAGCTTTCATGTAACACAACATCTGAGTCACCTAAAAGTTTGAAATGTCATATACTGGGAAACCTAAGTTTGGATGGAAAACAAAATATTCCCATGATTTTTCAGAATTTTTTTCCACCATAAATATTTTGGGGTAAAAGAACAATTGGCTAACCTTCCTTTCCAATTTTTCACACTGCTTAATATTCAGCTGAACTAAAGAATTACTTCTAAAACAGAAGGGCTGTCTAGAAAAAAACCTGATTCTGATAATAATAAGGTTATAAAAATAACAACAGTATGCAAGAACACCTCCTTAACCTCAGTGCAACTAAGGGTCTTTGTTACCCCTTTGTCTTCTGTTTGCAATGCTGATTTAATACAGTTTGAAAAAGAAGAAGAGTTTGTATGTCTTCATCAGAATCATTAGCAAAATGTAATGCCATCAAAATAGATACAACTGTATAACATTAGATTAATAAGTGACATCTATTATTTATTGGTTGTACTATATTTTTGCTGCTAGAGACCCAGATGTCTCTAGCAGCAAAAATATAGTACATCTCTGACATAAGAGCTGGTTTTCAAAGTGCGAACATTGCTAAGGCTCATGATATTTGTAGCATTATGTAATATTTTAAAAGCTGAGAGACAGATCAAAATACCTATTATAAATAAATTGTAATACCCTCTTATGTAGCTTTGACAAACTTAAGTTCACTAAGAGTTAATTATACAATATTCTGTAGTCCAGGAAATGCATTGCTGATGGCAAACAAGGCAGCTGTTAGAAGGTGCTGATATTTGATTTTTTTACCTTAGAAAAAACTTGCTGTAATTTTATCCTATTAAAAAAAAAAGTCTCCCTTTCACAAAAATTGAGGACTTTGAATTTATCTTTGTTTAAAATTTCTAAGTAGTGGTTTTGTATTAAATGTTAAACACTTATTTAAGGAGCAAAGGATCAAAAGCTATGTTTGCTTTTATGTAACATCATGTAATGAGAATTCTACTGCATGTTTAGAATAAGGGATATATGTTACCCTGCAGTATTGTAATTAACATGCACTGGAATGTAGGGCCACAAAAAGTAGATATAGAAAAATTGTTTAAATTTTAATCTTATGGACTTATGCCAATCTAGAAGATTCTTTTGAAGAGACTCAACTCAGCAACAGAGCAGGAGTGATAACTTGCATAATGAAGTGGTCAGAATATGAAAACAAGACTAAAATATTTTGATGATAAATAGCCTTCCTCCTTAGCTGAACTATTTCAGGGCTGTCATGTATTCAGTTTATGCCTGTGCCTTGAATCCTCTAAGCACACACAAATATTTGCTTCAATGAGAGTTGCAAGAGGCTCCCCACCTCCAGCTGGAGACCTGGCTTATAGGAATATGTACATAGGAATACATATAGGTATATATTAGGAGCATATATCCTCCCCACTTGTATTTATATGCTAAATGGAAGCCTGTGTTTTGTCTCAGCAAGGAAGTGAATGCTGCTCTGGCCTCTGGAGATCCTGGCTCCTGTGCAGGTCCTTTCTGGGAAACTCTGTTCGGTAAGATGCTCTTGAGAGTGAAAATGAAATAGAAACTGTGTTAGGTGAGCAGTAGCTGTTAAAGGAAGCCACATGGCCTATTTGGCATCTCCTTTTGGAACTGTTTCAATTCAGATATACTTAATGGCGTAAGTCAGAGTAAATCCCATTTTGGTTGAGAGCAATTCAGTCAAGCTCCAAAGAGGAAATAGGGAGAGGAGCATGATTAAAAGCAGAGGCAGTTGGATAGGTGAATTCCAACCAGACTCACTAAAAAGCCACATAAACTATCTATCTGATGCAGCATGGCTTCCTGACTTTTTTGTGCTAGCACACAGGTGTTGTCCCCCAGATTAACTCACAGAAGTCCCAAGAGGAAATGTACTGAACCAGGAAACATGGTGGAGAACTAAAAGCTTCCTAGAGAGCTCTTCCTCAAGGGAGACCTTGAGGCCAGTCCCAGCTGCAGAAGGCTGAAACTCTCTGAGGCTGGGCTCTCAGACACCATGGTGCAAACAGGTAGGTGTTCTCCCACCTCAGGATGCTTCCAGACTCCTGGAGTTTAATGTTTCTTACTGAAATTGTGTGCTTCGCTAAGCAGAAAGCATGGCTCATGTGGGCTGTGCCTGTATTATCAAGCTGTGTAATGTAAGCACCTGAGAACCTGACTATGGCTCTCTCAGGAGGGATTACTTATTTGGAGCATCTCCAGTCTGATTCACTGGATTGAGCATCCATTAATGGTCAGCACATTTCTTGTGATTCTGGAGCTCACCTTCTACTTTACTTTCACCTGGAAAGAATTTTGTCTACGTGCTCTGAGTCCATGCTGCAAGGCAAACTGCAGCATGCTAAGTAGGGCTGACCAGGAGATTTTATCCAAACTGTGTGCCCAGTGCCTTCTCAAGGCTTGTTGTGTCAAATCTGTCTGACATTGCAGGCCACACCCTGAGGTGAAGGCTGGGTTTTTGTCTGATGAGTGATTCCACTTTCTAGATTTCCTGTTTGGAAAACAATGTTGCAAGACTAAGAGTTACCAAAGATGGTAGTTAGGCTCCTATTGGTATGTGGCCTCTGGTGTTATTCTCCAGAAAAATTAGAAATAGGTGATTTGGCGGGACAGAATTTCACCCGGCTAACTCCCAGCAGTGGTTCCCAGATTTAGGTGTGGTCAGTTCAGCACTGGCTTCCAGACAGAGCCTGTGGCTAACAGAAATGCTGTCTCAGCCTCACTCCCTGGCACAGGTGCTCTCCACAGTCTCTAAACCCCATCACAGCAACCCGAAATGGCTTTCAGCAGAGACGTGAATCAACTGTGCTGTAGGCCGTGAACTCTCCTCTCCATTTGTAACAGCTTTAACACATAGTTCTTACACTAACCTATTACTCCAACTTCTTTTGCATACATGCTGTTTTTCAAAGATTTCTGTCCTCTGAACTAACCAGGGTGCCTCTTTCATTAGCTCCAATTTAAATTAAGGGTTTCATATTTATCTGTGCTTTAAGTGCTTACTACCTGACAAAGTTTAAAAGCAACAGCAATAAATACAATCACAAAATCACAGAACAAACTAGATTGGAAAAGACCTTTGAGATCAAGTCCAACCTCTCACCTAACAACACCTCAACAGCTAAACCATGGCACTGAGTGCCATGTCCAATCTTTTTTTAAACACCTTCAGGGATGGTGACTCCACCACCTCCCTGGGCAGCTGATTCTAGTGCCCACTCACTCTTTCAGTGAAGAATTTCTTCCTGACATGTAACCTAAACTTCCCCTGTGCAGCTTAAGACAACAGCAGAAAAGGCAGTTTCTTCACAATAAACACTTGCTACTGCTGCTAACGTGTGCAGTCTAAACACAAGCTGAGATATCCAAGCACTGAGAAAGCTGCAGTTTAATCCAGGTGAGGCTCCTTCTGCTTTAAAACAAGACTGAAACTAGAAAGGGTAAGAGAAATGAGAAACTCAGATTGTCAACAACAATTTTGTAGCTTCATTTTCTACTGCACTCATATGGTGAATATACTAGAAAATAGGATCTGGGTTTGCATTTCCTTTCTAGCCTTGTGCAGCATAATATTAAATAATAGCATTTGCTAGTCTAATCTGCACTTTAATATGTTTTCTTCTCTTGCTTAATTTTATTAATGGAAAGAGGGGGAGGATTTTGTGGTGAGGACAGAATACTGGAAGTCAGGTGATGTGGGTTATATGCAGAGTTCTGCCACAGGCTTCCTGTGCAGGCTCCTGTAATCAGGTTTGCTAATATACAAAATGAAGATAATGACATTTCCCCTCTTTACCAGGGTGTTGTGACATTTAATTCATTAATGTTTGTAAAGTGCTCTGTGCTCCTTGCTTCTAAATGTGCTCCTTACTGTAATAACATCTTATGGGTGGTATTAAATTTGAGAATAATGTTATTTTAGTGCCAGTGCACTTCAGTTGGCTGAACTGTAGTAAAGACCATAATTTCCAGTATTTTATGAGCTACTGGAATTTTTAGATGACTTACTTGAAATTTAGCTAATATAGTCAAAGTTATAAAACCTATGTCAGTACTTTGCCTGCTATTTTTTTTTTTTTGCCTTTTCAGTATGATGAAATATTTAGCAATAAGCAAGACTGTGTTGTCCAGACTAAAAGAAGAAAGAAAGAAAGTTTGGCATAAATAGTCTAGCTGCTTGACTTCTAGCTCTCCTACATAGCCTGCTCTCTCCCCTGGTGAGTCACAGTCCCAGTGCAAAATGCACAGAAAAACTGAGCAAGAAATTATGTTAAAAAAAAAAAAATCTGGGGTCATAAAAATGGGAAATTTACCTATTTCTCTAAGTTTTAACTGTACTACAGGACCAAGCAATATATGTATAATTTATGTAGTACAGTTAAAAACAAAACAAAAAATTTTTAACTTAAAAAATCTCCGAAGGTTTGGCAATGCAACTCCCAATAAAATCACTACAAATCACAAAGCTAAATTCTTATATTACACAGGAAAACGACTCAACTACAATTTTTGAAACATGCAGTACAATATGTTTGTTAATGTGAACAGAATTTGTGCATAAAATGAACTGCTGAGTTTTTAAAAAACAGGAGAGTATTAACAACATTCATTGTGCATATCTGGATTGTTCAGAATGTGCTCCTTCACTGAAATTCCACTCCTAGATGAAATCTAATGCCAATCAGACAATTGTAATACATAAAACAATCTGGTTTTTAAAGGCAGTGATAATTACATGGGGTGAAGAAAGGAATTACAAACTTACCGTCATAGGAGCAATTCATTCAAGCTGTGCATGGTCAGGCTGTAACCTCGCTGCTGGCACAGTACAAGAAAAACATACATGTCCCCTTACAAGCACTGTCCAACATTAGATTAGTAGGAAGAAAGGAAAGCAGCTGACACTTACTATCAGTATAAAAGTTCCCAGGAACTCTGAGAGGGCTTCTTTAACCAGGCTGTTCTTCAAGGAAAATTTCTCCTTTAAACTCCTTTTGTTTTTCCGGCTCATTTTGGCTTCTTCTATTGCTCTGGTGCCCTAGTTACAAATACACATAAAATTTGTTCTGCATTCGTCCCTGCTCCAGCTGAACTTTGACACTTTTACTTAAACATTGAAATATGAGATTTCATCTTGTACAGCCAGTGAAATCATCTGACTGCAGGCATTGACAGAACCAACTCAACATGCCCTAACAATTCATCATGGGTTTGTCATTCTATGCCTTCTCTGAGTGCACTTCTATTTATACTGGTTAGATAATACCAGTGAGTTCACAATCAGATTTCTTCCTTTTTCTTACAGAATGGATTAATCATTACCTTTCCTGTGTTTCTTTTTTTTTCTTTTTAATCCTAGTAAGAATGAATAAAATGTTGTTTCTGTCATCCTGATCAAAAAGAAAGTCAAAAAGATAAACCATGAAGTAAGGAACCAATATGTAGTTACAAATTTCTCTCTGACCTAGATTGGGATTTAAACCATGACAACCATTGGTTGTCAAAGAATTTTTCAAGAGGAAGTTGTAAAGAGAGCAAATGCTTGGGAGAATGCTGTGCTGTACCCTGCACACAAAAACCCTTAACTTCTGAGACATTTAAGTGGCTAATGAGGAATCTTACCTTGGTGGTGTGTGTTGAATTTGCATATTCACTCACAATGCTCCTTTTGGGCTAAATGCCTTGCTCTCTAGTGAACTTCCCTGTTTACAGAAGAGCAATGAGGCAGAATAAATTAAGAACATTTAATGAAATCTGCTTTGGTCCAGTGGCTCCCTACAAGACAGAACTGTGAAGTTCTGAAGTGAAGCACTGAATTACTATATATTTCCTGTATGTTTAGCTTAAAAGTGCATGGGTGCTATAATATGGACCATTATAATGTTATTTTCCATGGTCTTAAGACTGGAAGTTGCCAAATATCTCAAAGAACTGCGCCTCCTAGAGAAAAATATTACACCTTTATTTCTTCAGCATCTTGAACAGTTTTATCAGATGTGATACAGACTTGACACTGTCTCGTTGATTTACAAGTGTTTTCTGCCGTTTGACTTGACACCAGAACCTCAGCCCAGTTCTGGTAGATTATTTTGGCATGTATTGTAGCTGCTCAGTGCAGCTGAGGTTTGTATCTGTCCTAAGCAGGGCAGAGCCTTACAGGGTTAGGGAAATGTGCCACTTCTGTTATCCCATCAGTGTTCCTCCTAGCCTCCAGCTAGGTCCTGCTGTGTGTTCCCTGCAGCACCACCAGCTTCATCCCTTAACTATCCAGTTCTCCCCCACCACCCAATTTTAATCCTTAACTGCTTTTCTGTGTTCTTTTACTCACCTTTCTCTACCTCTGCATCCAAAGAGCACTGTGTCCTCAGGTGGTTCCAAAAACGCTGGCCTGTGGAGCAGCAGGGAGCTGATGCAGCAGCAGATGGCAGCATCTGTGCTGGTGCTGCCTGAGCCGGGGATGCCCGTGCAGAGGCGGTGACACTGCTGCAGGACAGCTCCAGGTCCTGCTCTACAGGTCCTGCCTGTGGCACAGGCAGCTGGGCCCACCTCTGGGGAGCCCCTGAAAATAGCCTGTGTATGGCAGCTTGAAAACCTTTACTCCACACCACTGAGAAACAAACATATTATTCAGGACCTTAATTATCACAGCGTGCTAGAGTGTATGTTTGTTATGTCTGTGAGAGAATTCTTCCAGAATAATGTATACATTAGAACTGAGGGAGGATGCTTGGGAGGACATTCATTACAGAAGGAATGAGATAAACCACTTCCTCTCTTTCAGGACAATGATAAATAAATAAAGAAACAGGTTTTGCTCACCTAATAGTATGTAGATACCTCTCAGTTTGATCTCATAGCAGGTATGAAGCCATTAATGCTATTTTTCAACTAATAGTGGGATAATAACATGTCAGAGACAGAAATTCATATTTACTTGTTCAGATCATTTGTCTTCCTTATAAGAATTTTCTGTCTTTGTAGGGTGGAGAACTGGCACAAAAGCATCTATTTCACATTTGATCCTATCATATTTTCTTCAATACTTTATAAAAATCATATGATTTAACTCCATTAATAAGAACTGGGATGCTAAGTTAGACCAAAGGTTCTCTGCAGCTCCATAATGAGATTCAAGCAGGTGCTCTAAGAAAGTATTGAAGAACAGAGTACACAGGGGATGACTGCTCCCTTGGTAAATCCTTCCAGCTTTTGACACATGGCAATTTAAAGGCACTGCCACACTTTCCAAAGAGTAAAGGGGGCAGCTCAGAACACTTGAATTAAGTTTCTCCTTTTCTTATATTTAGAAAGAGATTCTAAGACATTTATCAAATCTAACAAATATGTATGTAGAATTTTAAGAAAGACAAGTAAAATGTAAATATAAACACCATGAAAGCTTTGACTTTAATTACTATCTATTTGATTAATCCTCTGTTTTACTGCCTTTTAGTTGTATGCAGTGGAACATCTGGTTGAAAAAGGGAAAGAAAATGCACTGTGATTACTGTTTTCTACTGCTCCCTCACCTGGGCCCTGCTCCCAGAGTCAGAATGATAAGGATACTTGGCAGTGCCACTCATAAATATTGAAACTGTGTCATCTGAGGGAAGAAAATGAAGACATTTTCCAAAAATGGAAGTTATATAAGTAAGTAAGGAGCATACATATTAAATGTAGAACCACAAGAAAGGTCACCAAAAAGATTTTAAGATTTTGCCAAGAATGTGAAAGTAACAGTCTAAATGTTTTCAAATTCCATTACCAGAGGAGTCCTGTGAGACTGTAAGTAAAGCTATGGAGGATGGAAGCACAGAAGAAGCATTCAGTGTGGCTATGTCCACAGCTAAAAGAATTATTTGCCTTGCTAGATTTGGTAGGCTGAGTGTGAGCAACTGTTCTAAAATAAATTGTCATCAGGAAACACTTCAAGAGAAATTGATAAATTAACCAGTAACTGATTGCTGGAGCTGTGCAGTATTTCCACCAAGAGATTAAAATGCTCAGCTTCTCAACTGCTAGTGCCAGTTGGTTGGTTTTTTGCTGATCCTGATCCTAATGTCAGCAAAACAGAATATAGAAGTTATACCAGTGATCTGCTGGTGTTTCAGGAGAGTCCTTCAAAGGTGATCATAGGAACTACAAAACTGTCAGTGTGACTTCTGTGCCAGGAAAATTAGATGAACTGCTGTAAAAAGTAAAATCAATAGACACACAGATAAAGCTGGTGCTCTGTAGAAGCATCAAATGGATCCTGTTAAGGGAGGTTATGCCTCACAAATCTGCTGGCATCCTTTAAAGACATCAAAAAGCACATTGATATTATTTTCAAGCTTGAATGTGGGATCAGTGTAACCTTAGATTGTAAGACTAAGACTCTTGAGACCCTTACCCCTGAGGCAGTCTGGTCTGAGCTATTTCTTCTCTTCACTTGGATTCAAGCAGAGCAGGAATTCACATGATGTATATAACCTAACCATTTTTATAGTAATCTTCACTCCTATAGAAATAGCAAAGTAGAGAATAATGCACATAGCTCCCACAGTTTAAATCCCATGGGTAACAGTATATAGTGTACTGAATTTTTAATAGCACATTATTCAGAGTATCACATAAATTGTTATTACTGATGTAATAAAACCTAAACCAACACAGCTGGAGAGACCAAGGTTGTAAATTCACCATATATTTTTTGTATTGTAATAATATGGGCCAAATTATTTTAAAGTCTGCTGATTTTAGTTGAATTAGACTAACTCTGACTGTGTACCTCTAATTCACGTCCCTGGTCAAATGCCTTTGCCTAATTTATATCTCAATTTTCATACAGAAATTGATGCATGGTACATAAGGGGCATTCTCTGTTTTATGGTTTGGTTCTCTGGCTGGGGAAGTCGAAGAAAAAATTCAGGTGAGGAAGATCTGAACACACTGTGTAATTCAGCATTCTAAGTTTTTTAGTACATAAACCCTCAATTTCTTTATTTCTTTTATTTCCTGATCACTCCTCTGTCTCTGCTGTAGCCCCTGGTGAAAAAGTGCTCAAGGTGAGAAATATTTGCAAGGTGCAGCTCAGGTTTAGCTAAGCCCTCCTGGGAGAAGGGGCATGGTGCGCAAGGGGACTCCTTAAGAATTTGTTCTTTCTTCTCTGTGATCTCAGTGTCCAGATAAAACATTTCTGTCTGTATCATGAATATGAGATCAAACCCTTACCACAAATGTATACTTCAGGCTTTTTGCTCATAGTCTTTAAGGCCTGACATATATATGTCTGCTGTTGCTGACACTGATTTCAGGGAGAACTAAACTGGACTTTCTCTAAAGCAGGACCCAGGATTTTGCTTTGTTCTTGACTGCTGGGCACACCATTAAGCCTCAGTGCATAACTGATGGTACTACACACATATATGTTATGTATAGTTGTATAAATGATGATAGTACATTTCAAAGCTTGTTGTATGTGTAGCACAGGTCCTGCCTGAGAGTTTCTGAGCCAGTTTAATCTCTCAACAGCCTTGCTGGCACAGAGGGGCACAGATAACATTCCACTGCAGAGGGCCCTGTGACAGGGCTGTCAGTGCTGGCACCACATGGAAGTGTCAGGGCAATGCTGGACAGATGCTTACGTGCACCACTGTTATCAGCTGCACTGGGCTGTGCTGCCTTCTCAGCTCTAGGAGAGGCTTATCTGGTAGGTTATGGTATGAGCAAGTCTTACTTTCTGAATGTATCCAGAGAAAGACTGTTTCAGTATAAAAAGAATTTTGCTTTTAAAGCATAGAATAATTTAGTATAGAATGCCTTGTTTTAGCCAATTCCCTGTTCTTTTTTTCCTGCATATTACCTATTCTCAAATAGCTTTGCTATTGAAAACAAAAAGCTTCTTGCTATATATATATTAATGCAGCATGAAGAAACCCTCACAGTATATCCAGTGGACTTTGCAGGGATCTAAATCCTGTGTTTTCGTAACTGGAATGGGATACGTTATCAAAACCTTTCATCATTCTGCAGGGCACAGGTTCCCTATAGCAGCCCTGAGACTTATTAAGGCTACTTGTAGGGTTGTGAAGAGGAGGAGATCTGAGCCTACCTAACTGATAAAAGGAATGTAACATGAAAGCCAAAGATAATGACAGATTTGACTCTACTGACACACAAAAGCAAAGTCGTGCATTTGGCAAATACAGGAAGCTAACTAGGACAGTTGATTCATGGTTCTAAAATGTAATTTCTACTGGGAAAGTGAGAGTGTTTCCTGTACCTGACTCACCAACCCACCTACTTTGACCTGTCTCCCACTCTGCTTGGCCCTCCAAGGAAGCCATCCAGCCACAATCTGACCCTCTGGTGGAGAAGAATATTGTGTAAGAGCTGCTGCTCCCAGTGCTTTGTCCCCTCTCTCCCACAGCAAGAGCATTTGTTTGTTGTTGCACTCATCCCTCATCCTTTAGTGGATGAGTTGTCAGTCTGCCTGGTTTTCATTCTTTTGATGCCCTTTCATTCAGAATTATCCACATTTGATTGTTTAAATACTCTGTCTTTCCAGATACAA
Organism: Vidua macroura; assembly: GCF_024509145.1. Lineage (NCBI taxonomy): Eukaryota > Metazoa > Chordata > Aves > Passeriformes > Viduidae > Vidua > Vidua macroura. The sequence continues at coordinate 8,472,719 of NC_071582.1, forward strand.
GTTTTGCTTCTATTCCTTTTATGTGTTAAATATTTAGAACATAGATGATACATTTATCTCAGGCCCCTATATTAAGACTATTAGATTGCCAGGCCCAATTCCTTTGAAACTCCACAATCAAGACCTTTTAATAAAAAAAAAAAAAAAAAATTTAAAAAAAAAAAAAGGTTCATGGCTGACCCTTTGTAGGGTGTACTTGGGAGCAAACCCAGCAGCAATCTTTTGTTACTTCTGCATGGTATCTATGTTCATTAACGTAATGAAGCTATTAATTGAATATGTAAGTTCAGGTAATTAAATACAAGACTTATTTCTTTAGTTTAAAGGGTAATAATAAAAAATTTAAACTTGCAAACTAGATCACACATTTAGTGATGATGAATGTGAGCTGGAAAGTGCAATATTCCAATATGAATTAGTTAATTGCATCCATTCATTAGGTGATATACATTAGCAGAAGGTCAATCCATTTGAAGCTCAATGTGTTTTGCAAATAATAAATTTCAACAGGTAAATTGAAGAGAAATTCAAAACAAAGTTTTTCTAATAGATTTAAATTCAGAATAAAATCCCTACATCCAAGAATATGTTCCCTATACGTTCACAGTTAGCAGCACATGCTCTTTGCAGCATTGCTGAGGTCACTGTGGCCAGTGAGGGACAGGTGACATTTCAGCTGCTGGCTTAAGCCAAAATGCTAATTTTTAAAATTGACCCACTTATAAAGTGAGTCAAACATTGAACTTTTTCAAGTATTTTCTGCTTTATCACTCTCACTGAATTATTTGAAGCTTGCTTAAATCCTTAAATTTGCATTTCAGTTTTGGACTAAATTTACCAAAAAATTACCAACAACTGGTAAATTTACCAACTGTATCTAGGTCCCTGTTGCTTGAACAAATTATTTTGCCCTTTAGACCTCTTAAATTTTGTAAATTTACCAATTGTTTATTTTTCCAGCATGTAACAGTTCTACTGGGTATAAAATGGCCAATATGACAGGTAAAAAAGCTGTTCTGTTTGACTCATTTTACTAAAAATTATCCATTTGACTAATTTTTAGTAAGAGAAGTGTTAAGTTTTCTTCATTAAACATTTGTGAATATTCAGTAATAAAATTGATATCAGCATTTTTTTCTGGTGTTAAAGGTAATGTAGAAATAAGGGAAGTAAAAGTAGATTTTATTCTGTTTATTTATAACTTAAGATATATCCAGACTCAGTTATTAATAAGATTTATAATTTTAAAACAATTGATTCACTGAGATACATGAAAAATTCTGAAATAATATTTTGGAGGCTCCTCACAGCATTGTGGATGTTGCTTCACAGGTCATATTGCTTAGGTTTATAACAATACCTTTTTACTTTCTATGTATAATATAGCTTTGTCTGGAGCAAGGACTGCTCCCATCCTGAGCACACAGCTCAAGGGCCATAATTCTTAAAGAGGTTTCAACCAGTGAGCCTTTTGCAATGGTCAGGCATAGAGACATTTAGAGAATTGATTCAATTAACCTAGAGGAAAAAAGTGCTATAATGTGTGATTTATGTTTGCAGATAAATTAAAATACAAGTATCTCCTGAAAAGCATTTGCTGCCCTCATGGTCGGTAATGAAAATAGCAGGCAATTAAAATAGAACACCTGAGGTTGAAGCTTTAATGTATATATCAGAAAATGAAGTTCAGATTTCCTAAGTGGAAGTCTGAGCTGAAAAATAACTTAGGGGAAGTTTTTACTCAATCTCTACTTTTCTTCCAAAAGCAATTTATAAAGCACACAAGAAATAGGAAGAGACATTTACTGAAGCAGGAGGCAAAGGGTACAGAGGAGTGGGATCTCTCAATCAATACTGAATTTGTATGAGGAACCAGGAATATCCTTGCTAAATGGTAGTGGAACAGCTGAGAGAAAAAGTTATATATAAAAGAACTTATGGGTCATATTGAAATAATTTTGGGATAGATTTTGCAGTTGATCTTGAGAGGAATCATTGGAAGTGTCTGATAGAGTGATGTGACTCAGTTCCTGTGTGTGACAGTGCTTTCTGGAGCTTACTGAGGAGCATGAGAAATGTTCATGGACTAGAAGTAGTGAGAACGAAGAGCTCTTGCTTGGATTGTTGTTGGAGTTGCTGCATCCACTGCCCATTTCTGTGGTGTATCCATATGTGCTTTGGCACAGCTAATCTGCTCAAAACACGTTTTGAGATACAAAGAGTTTCACCTCATCCTCCAGTTTTGTAATTTCCATTAGACAACAGGTAGCATAGAGCAGAAAAGTACCGTACCAGTACTCTGACCGAGAAACCCAGGAACGCCTTAATTACATCTGTATTGTCTTCAGCACTGCAGCTTTGTCTTTTGCACCCTGCCTGGCTACCCCAGGTCCTGTTCCCATCAGATGGTGTTTGTATAAGGCAGGTCTATATCCTTATCTATAAATAATACCAGCTGCTGGGGATGGGTAGAGAAATGGAGGTTTCTAAATGTAACAAAGGTCTATCTTCAAATTAAACATTCAGATTGCTCCAAATATAAAAAACAAAACCCTCCAGGAACGATTTTGATGTTGGCTGTATACTAGCTTAAATTCTAAGACTGAAGCAAAAAACAGAGTCACTTGGTTCTTCATTTTATTGACAACCATTTCATTACAAAGTGTGAAGACTTTGTCATTGCAATCTGAAAGATAGCATATTTGTTTTCTGATTTGCTAAGTAAAATTTTACTTAAAACCCAATCATGTGAGAGAAAATAAGACAGTCAGACTTGACAGTTGATTTAGTTTTGCAAATTTACCCCCCAAAAAAAAAAACAAACCCAAACCCCATGCACACACACAAAAAAAAAAAAAACCTCAACAAACCACCAAAAAACCAACCCAAAAACTACAGCACTGCAATAAATGGTTTTCTGTTGTATAGAGGTGTTTAGGGACCATGACTGAATGGTCCAATGACTGAATCCTGGGTATTGTTTCTGGTCTTTATTTTCTTTTTTTTTTTTTTTTTGCTTCATTTTTTCTTTTACAAATTAATTCATTTCCTTCTGTATTAATTGTTTTTACTGAGTTATTGTCCTAATGTCCAAGGCAATCCCCTCCACAGTAAATTATTTATTAAATGTTAAACATTTGCTTGTGTGTTTTGAAGCCACGATTCGATTTGCTGTCATAAAGTAACTAGTGTGGTGCTGACTCTGGAAGCAGCTCCCCAGGCTGGGTCCATCAGTGTCCCCAAAATCTCTAAGACCTCATTCCTCACTCTGCTTGGCAGAGCTGCTCTTGTCCTTGGTGAGAGCCCACCTTGGCCTGGGCACCAAGGGCTGAGGCATTGGTGTCTTCCCAGGTGGTGGAAGAGCAACTCCAGTCAGTCCCTTGCCGTCTGGAAGAGCAACAGGACTCGTGTGCCACATCTGGGGAGCCCTGCGAGGGTGGCTGCGCACCAGGAGCCTGTGGAATGGTAAGTGCAATCCCATTCTCCATCTGGGAATGCCAACAAGCCCTTGGGCTAAAGGTCTCCGAGGGCTTTTGCAAACTGAATTGCTTTGAGATGTAAGAGGAATGTGGTTTTTACAGCATAAAGTGGATGAAGGTCACTTAAGCAGCTCCAGATTATGTGGGTTTGAGCTGCATCTCCACACATACTGGAATCCCTTCTCACCAAAATCTCCTGAATTTTATTGATCTAATAATGAAGCTGTCATACAGTTTCCTCATTCCTGAAACTTGTTTAAATGCATTCTTTTTTCGAAGGCGCACATCCCCACTCTGATTTATTTTAAAATGGCTTTTAGAAGGTGTCATCCTTGTGATAAAGTGTTAGGTCTGTGTTGCCAGTGTGCCATTAAAAATTGAATTTCTGACGTTTAAATGTCTCACTCATCCCAAGTGTCACAGTTTGACAGCTCTGCATGTCACATTGCAGCAGAATATTATGAATCCATTTCCTCTGTCAGGTCAAAAAAAAAAAAAAAAAGACTGAAAATGAGAGAAAGCAAAATCTGCAGTCTTCTTCATTAGTGAGATGGAAATTTACAGAAATATACATGTTAACCCTGAAATTACTTAACTGGCACTCTCTACCTTATGCTGCCTGTCTGTGCCCAAGCAATCTTCATCCCATGCTCCTGTACAAACACTAAGAGAATGCTGGGACAGTCTCTTCAATTGTCTGCAAACTTGTCATACATAGAGTGAGGAATATAAAGGGCATCAACAAACACATACTGTTACAAAATCAAAACGTGGGCCAGATCCCATTGTTTATTCTTGACTATGTCAATGAAGAGGTTGTGTGGTGTATTTCTTGTTGCTTTGTTTTGCCCAACTTTAGACAGCTGTAGCTTTGGTGTCCTGTTTTTGTTCATCTATCTGGTATATGATGACTTCAAAACACGACATCTGATTAGGCTCAAAACATTGGGAGTGTTTGCATCAGTAAGCAGAACTTCACTGATTTTGCCTAAAGTAATGAAAACGGCCTGAGCTTTCTATGTTTTCTGTCTGCAAAGTTTGACCAGGGAACGTGCAGGGCTTTGACAATAAATTTCTGGTGCCTGTCAGCTCGTGGATGTGGCTCCATTTGGCCGCTGCCTTCCCAGTAACCTGCTGTACGGCACTGCCCAGCCTCTTCTCTTGCACGACGTGGCCTCCCGCTAAGAGGGCCCCCCAAAACTAATAGCTGGCATCAGGTGGCTGTCGCTTGAACAAATTATTCTGCTCTGTAAGCCTCTTCCTTTTGCCGAGAACTTTCAGGAAAAGCGCGGCCGCGGCGGGCCTGCCCTGCCCGAGAGGCGCTGCTGCCGCGCGCTCTGTGGCGGCGGGCGCGGCCGGCAGGGGGCAGCAGGCGGCCGGCGATGGCGCTGTGGGAGCGGCAGGTGGGGCCCGCGCGGGGCCGCTCGGCTGCGGGGCACGGCGGGGCGGCAGCGCCGAGGGTCGGGGCGCAGCCGCTGCGACGGCACCGCCGCCAAAGGAAAAGAGGGTCGGCCCGGGGAACAGCGGCCGCGCTGCGAGCACGGCTGGCGGGGACTCTCGGGGAGCGCCCGTGGGCGGGAGCGGGGCAGGGCGGGCGGCGGCCGCCAGGTGAGGCGCGGAGCCCCCGGGACAGCAGCGGGCGGCGGTGGCCGGACGGGGAGCGGGCGCGGACACGCTGCCGCTCAGGCTGCGCCCGGTCCGTGCCTTCTCCGCACCTCCGCCTGGGTCCCGTGAGGGTTCGCCCGCCCTGCCCCGTCGGTTCCGCGCCCGAATGCAGCCGCCGGTCCGGGGCCGCGCTGCCGGGCAGCGCCGCCGGCGGGGCACCGTGCCCCCGTCGCCTCGGCCCGACTGGGCTTCCCCAGCGCAGCCCGGTCTCTCCCCCTACGCCTCTCCCCCCGCTGCGGCCGGGGATCCCCAGCCTGTGTCGCGCTGGGGCTGCCCCGGGCGGGGCCGGAGCCGGGACTGGCCTCTCCCGGCCGCGGCGCCTCCCCGCCCGGCCCCGGGGAGCCGAGGGGGAGCACGACCGTCCCGGTGACCCCGCTCCCCGCGGCCGTTCCCCGGTTCCGCTCCTCGGGCGGCGGGCAGCGAGCCGTGCCCGGGAGCTCCGTGCTCCCACGGGGTGCCGGCAATCCCCGGTCGGGACGGGCCGGGGCGCAGGGCCGGGGGGCCCGGGGAGGCTGCGCCGCAGTGAGCGGGGCTGTGCCGCTCTCGCCCTAGGTAGGATGGACCTGCCCCCCTGCCTCTGCCCCCATGTCCAATAAGAAGAGACCCGGCTTGACACCTGCCTATATACAGAGGAGGAGAGCAACATCTTCAGCGCTGGGCTTTGGAGGGGGGGGACCAACCCAAAACACAACACAGCATCAGGGCAGAGCGGGGGGCTCAGTGGTATTATAAAACACCCCCAAGACTATGACTTCCAGTAAAATTGAGATGCCAGGGGAGGTGAAGGCAGATCCTGCAGCTCTGATGGCATCTCTGCATCTGCTGCCTTCTCCCACTCTCAACCTTGAAATCAAATACACCAAGGTAAGTTGTGTTCGTTTGTTCTGGCAGAGAAATTCATGGTTTTCTCTCCAAAGGAGGGATTTTGCTTAAAATCAGTTTCATTCTGCCCTACCCAACGTGAGTGTAGAGATAAAAACAACTGCTAAAAGACTGGATTGAATCTGTAATAAAAGAAAAAAAATTTAGCACTGTAATCATCTGAAAAACCACAGGATAATAGAAAGCAAATTAGATCTGCTGAGACTGGTTTTGCCATTTCTCTGTAAATGTACTGTTTTCTACGGAGCTGTTGGGGTTTATTTTCAGTGCAAAATCAGTAGTTCTTGGGTATGTTTTGGTTGCTTTTGATGTACTTCAGAGGACATTACTATACGTACCTGAGTATCTCAATCAGAAAATAACGTTTTCTTTCTTGAATTACCCTGTGTGCCCAAGGGACTCTTTTACATTTCCTGGAGGACTCTTAATACTACCAGGTTGTTACAGCACTGGAACAGGTCTCCAAGAACTTCCGTAATTCTTGAATACACCCTTGAACAATATTGTGAGAGGGCATGTTTTTCCTACAAATCTTTAAGAGTGATTTTCATTTAGAGAGGGTTAAGAACAAACCCACTGTAGAAATGTAGAAAAATCTGCAGGGTTTCTGTGGTGTCTTATGAGACTAATTTGGTTTTGTTGATTAAAATGGGCTTTAAAAACAGTCATTTGTTTGTAAATGCATTTTACATTTTAAAATTCGTTTATATATTTTTAATCTTTGCATCTTCAGTATCTTTAAAGAATGTTTTAATTTCTGTTGGAGAGGTTTCAGATCTATTGTATAAATAGATTACAATGTGTCAGACTTTGTTTCTAATTACCAAGTAACTTAATAGGAAAATAAGCACATCAGCACTGGAAGAAGGTGATAACATTTTTATCTACTGGAAATACAACTTCAGGAGCTTTAATGCTGATAGGAGACTCATTTTGGCTGATGCAGTGTAATTTTTTCTTCCATATCATCACTTTAAAAGCTTTTCATCTTTTCTCTTTTTTTTTTAGTGGGTGCCAAAATTAATTTGTCTTCTAATTTGTTACAGCAATTCCTTGTTCTAGAAGAATGTTTCCGAGGAAAGTCAACTATTTTAAATTTCACTACATTTTAATGCAAACTGCAGTATGCAAATCTAAAAATGCATATGGTTTCTTGCTCATAATTTCTTTTTAAATAGTTAAATAAGTAAGGAATGCAGTTATTGGATGCTGTGTAGTGCTACACCTCGGGAGCAATCATACCATGCAAAGAATATTTGGCATGAATTTTGTTCATTGCTGGTTTCAGTGTGAACTGTGCTTTGGGAGGGTTTTGTGGGAAATACTTGAGAGTAGTATCACAGCCAGTTTGCATCATAAATGTACTTGCATTTCTCTGTTCTAAAACTGGAGAATTGTTTCTGAAAACCTTTGAAAAGTACAGCAGTCATCAGCAATCATAGCTTTCTTTCTGTGAGAATGTACAGTGACCTTTAATAAATCAATACATAATTCCATCATCTCAGATCTAAAATGTTACGCATTTTATACTAATGGAACAATTAAAAGAAAGTTGTTTAATCTCAACATTAAGCCAAAAACAATGGCAACGTGTTTCTTCTAAACTTGGGTTTGAGATATCAGGTAACTCCTGGATGTTTTTGAGAAAATTTTGGTTTAGGACAGGTATCAAATGTTTCACTTGGCATATCCTCTGTCTCTGTTTTTCTGTCTGTCTCGCTCTTTCCTCCTTTTTCTCTTTCTCTGCAGGAAATTCAAGTGATTTATAGATAATTGGAGTCTTCAGCTTGGAGTTTTGTCTTGGGCAGGACTTTTATCCTGGATCCACTTTCCCACCTATTACAAAGAAAAACAATCAAAAAATGAAATAATGGATTGTAACTTGACTCTTTCTTTTGAGGGAGTGGTCACTTCATGTCCTAAATGACAAACAACTTCCATAAACAATAAATAACATTAGACTAAAGCACTTTAGCAAGGAAAAAAAAAAAAAGAAAACAACAACCCCAGACCTTGTAAAATCAGACATCTGTAAGCATTCTTAGCAGTCTCTCTCCTGCTTGTTAGCTGGGAATTTTAAATGCACAACCAGGACACAGAATTCTCGAACTCTTTATTACAGGTGTCTATGAATGTAAAAATGTAACCATTTGGGAGTTAATTCTTTATGCAAAATAGAAGCATCTATGAACATTTAAACTTAGTGAAAAAATTTTAAATCTATTTTGCCAATTAAATTCTATTTCTGTAATTCTAAAGTTGTTAAATAGGCTCTATGTTAAAATGTTAACATTCCAGGATTCCCTAAGTGAGTTTTGTTAAAGATTTGTAATATGTACTGGAAAAAAGAAAATTATTAATTAATCTTTTAATAATTTCATTACCTGTGGAGTTGCTATGAAAATGCCTTCCAACTACATAGATGAAACAAATATCACCCATGTAATTCTCATTTATTCAATTATTTAGCAGAATTATTGAAACTTTTGAAATATTGGTAAGTTTACTGAAATAAGCAGAAAACTGTATGTGAAGTCCTTCTGATCCATACACCTGACAGCGCACCCAGAGGCAATTTGCGTTTGGATAGGTCAGAATATGATTTAGTGATGAAAATTACCTGATGCCATGGTTTTCTGTAAGACTTGCAGCAGTAGCTATTGGGACTTCAGTATTGGAAGTCAAGTCAGCCTATGCTGCCTTAAAAAAACTCAGTCATTAGAAATATTTTTCCCAGTTTTTTAATACCTTGGCACAGTCTGTGAAAAATAAAGTGTTGTAGATGTGTGTAATAAGAACTGGTGAGCAGGATGTGAACCAGACATGCAGGTGAGTGTTCAAGCACACAGGGTTAAGTTTTGTGTGGCTGGCAAGTACTAGAACTGCTACATTTGGGTTTATCTCTCTTTTCACTGTGATGACTCTGTAAATCTTTACTTTTTAACAGTAGCATCTGGGGAGAGATTGCATCTGCAGAATAGGGCATCTTGGAGTATTGCACAGAATTAGGTTGTTCCACAGCCCTGTGGCACAGCAAGCCCTCCTCAGGCTTGTCAGGAGCATGCTGGCAGTGCTGTGCTCCATATGTAAGGGGGCTTATAGGTAGGAAGGGGATCCAGCCTCCCCCTGGGAATAAGTCACGCTTCTACAAAAGTCAGCTTTGTGTCAGAAACTCTCCCAGAACGTCTGTTCCAGAAATATCAGATGTGTGAGAGAAGCAGCAGCGTAATGTCTGCTAAGGACATGTCATTGGCATGTTTAGTATAGGGAGCACAGCCCAGAGAACCTGACAGCTTCTGAGGGTGGTCAGAGAGTTTGCACTGTTACACTGAGGCCTCTCTCTTTTAAACTTTTATGAAACTCCATTTTCCTTCCCAAGACTGTCTCCCACGTATCTGACAGTAGATATGGAATCAGCCCAGTGGATTGAGCCCTTTGCAGCATTTCCCTCCCACCGTCTCCATTTGAGGAGCTAAAGGTGTTTCTGCAGGATGTGGCTGCCCTTCCTTTGTTATAATCATGTTATAATGGCATAATCACATCTGCTTTACAAAATATTTTCATTGTGGTTTTAATAAATTATGTTGACTCTTTCAAGGACAGCGTGGTATAGAATAAGGACCCCAGGGCTCTGTCCTGTCACAGCTCTGTCACTGCGTCAGGTAGCTGAGTGAATAAACGTTCTCAGTTTGCATCGTGTTGAGCACACTAATCCAGATGGATGTTTTAAGTTTTGTTTCTTGCTTGCCAACTGATTTAAGTCTGAGCAAGAGCTCAACAACTTTAGCATAAGGAAAAGCTGAAGAATTGTGGTTTTGAGAGCTTTTTAGAAAGAGGTGCCCTAAAGGGATGAAGTTACAGCTCACTGGCAGTGAGGAGGTACATGAAACATTTCTCTATTAACAGCTTATGATTTAGCTGACAACCATATCTTCTTTGTCCGTCTGAGTGTTTTTGCCTCTACCCTTACACCACAGGCTAAAATCTGTTCAGTTTCTACACACAGGCCAGGTAAACTACCCAGCACTGCAACAGAAAGCTGTATACAGGAGTTTGTATGAAGTATAGGCAAACTGCTTCTGGGTAGACAAAAGATAACAAATACATCTCAAATTTTCATATGTTAAGCATCTGGGTTTGAAGTATTTTATTGTGAGGTTTCAGTATATTCATTCCCATTGCGCTTCCTTGGCATTGCCCTTTACATTAAAATTTCCGGCACATTTTCCAGATAAAATTCTAGACTGACATTACAGTAGAAGGCAGGAAATCTATTTTATTTAGATTAATATGCAGAATCTTTGTTATTTTTTGAACAGAAGACAAGCTTTGACAAAACTCAGGTAAGTGAGGAATACATGCACTTTCCCATATGTCTTTCCCGGAATGAGCTACTTGGGTGCCTTTTGAAGTCAGATCCACTGAGCCATGCCTGAAAAAAACAGCTTGGCTTTTGGGTCACCTATGTGAGCACAGTTCTTTTACAGAAGATGAGGTACAGAAAATTAGAGAAGTTTACATGAAGAGTAGACAAATAGAACAGCTACTTTACCCCTTTGTGGAACACTTCAGCATCTGAGGCAGACACTAGGGATGCTGTTCTGTATCCTCACATATGATGTTTCAGTGTCTATACTGTATGTACAGATTTACTGTTGTTTAAATCTCCAGTTTGAATTCTCTTCCAGTCTATTCATACTTTGTTTTTAGTATTACAATCCATCAACTTAGACAGTGATGAGAAAATATGTATGTAATTCCTTCTAATTAGTAACCTGAGTATGGGATTATTCTTTCCTCCCAAATCTTTATGGTCTTCTGCACAAACCCAGTTTACCCAAGTTTTGCATGAGGTCACAAGAAACAAGCATAGCCTTACGTGTATCCAGTCCCTGCCCTTGCTTATTCCAGTACGGCCACAACAGCCATGAGCCTTAAAAACACAGAAAGCACGGGGCTGAACTGGCCCCAGCTAGAGAACTGTGGCAAACTGCTGTGTTACTGAGAGGTAACTATGGCAGCAGTGACCTCTTACTGTGCTGAATCTGCTGGATCTTTAGGGAAAATGCACCCTCGTTTAATGCATCAAGCTGTACAATTATATATTGCTGACTCAGTCTGGTTGGTAGGGTCAGATGATGCACTGAAAGACTTTCTCATTGATTTTCTCATTGCAAAAAGTGTTTAACACTTCAAGTATTCAAATGCAAAAGATCCATGTATTTATTTGCATACCAAAACCAGAAGGCCAGTAATAATCAGAGCACTTGCCTGAGTTGAAAGGCAGACAAATTCATACCCCTGCTCTGAAGCAAGCAGAGCAGAAAGTTGAATATGGATCGTGAATATGAATATTTCTCATGGGGAACAGGTCCAAATTTTGCCAACTTTGTCTGTATTTGGGAAGAATTGCATGGTATCTGCTGTTGGATAATTCACTTCTAAGTATTTATGAGGTCTCAGACATCAGCTTGATAGCCCAGCAGGCAAGACTAATGAAGGAAAAATAGGATTCACGTCTTTGCTTCAAGAATAATCGTGATGCTGGACAAGAGCAATAAATAACACACGCACTCTCACACTCTTACTCTTTCATTCTGACAAAAAAAAAAAAATCCCTCATTAATTCTCTGTTTCATTTCATCCTTCAGAAACATTTCCCACAGAAGCTGACCGATTCTGGTGCATTTCCATATTACATTTCTATCCTGTAGATCTGCATTTTCTGATAAATCCCACTGTCCAAAAATTCCTGATGCAGCCTGTCCATCTCCCTGTGGAGATGCAAAATTGTTCCCAGCAGATCTTAACGGGCTTTGCCAGTTTGAAGTTATTCACTGCCATAAACTGCCTGGGAGGGCCACACCATGGAACCACCAGGTTCACTTGTTCTCTTTTCTTTACAATGCACATGAACAGTTCCCTTCAGTGAGCTGTTTATGGACATTGCAAATCATGGCACAGAGCAGCATCCAGAAGTTGTCTGAACCCTTCCTTCCAAGAGGCTTGGCATTTCCTGCCTTTGGCAGATTTCATCTCCCTTGAGTTGCCCAAATGTCATTTAACTTCAGCCCCAGTAATATTTTCTACAATACTCTGATTAGCCTGAACATTTTTATCTACAAATTCTGTACCTTACTATTAATGATCTACAAAGGCAGGTGAGCCAAGATATTGATTGCCAGTCACAGTAATGAAGGGGCACCTTGCTATTAACCTCTTTCCAGGGAGAATTATCCGTTTATTTCCAGTCTTTTTATCTTATCTCTTAACCACTTTTTAATCCATGGCAGGACTTTATCTTTCACCATATGGTTACTAACTTTCCTTAATAGCCTCTTGCTAAGGACTTTATCATCAAAAGCCTTTTTAAAGTCTAAATAAATTGTATCCACTGATTCATCTCAGCTCCTCATTTGACTATCTTCCAAGAAATCTCACGCGTTTACAGAGATAAATGACAAAAGATGAGTTCAGTGGTCCATATAATAAATTCTTGCTCAGGTCATGCATAAAGTCAGATTTCTTCTTTTACAGTTTTGCAGCTATCTTTTGTAAGGCTGGACCGTGGCATTTCTCTATTTTTTGAAAATTCTTTTACTCTCCCCAGTTATAAAAATCCCCACAGCTTTTTATCTGTTTGGGTTTTTTTTAGGAGTAGAACTCATTCCTTGAAACAAATAACCAATATATCAAATCTACTTCAGCTGAAAGAAACGACAGACAAAAAATGCAATTAAACAAAGACAAGATCATAAGGAAGCTATGTAAACGTAATATAAGCACAGATGTGTAGAGGTTTAAAAAAAGCTTCAGAAAACTGCAGTTCTATGCAGTTCTCTAGTGAGGAATCCTCAGACAAGTGACAAGACATCCCTGCTTAAAGCATAAGAAGTGCATGGATAGCTGTGTGAAGATTTACTACCAAGTATTATGCAGGAATGATGAAGTCTAAACATTTATTGTCATCCAAGGGCTCAATCATTCATTACTGTTACGTTTAGCAAATGAATTGCTGTTCAAACTGTGTATTCCTTTCTGTTTTTCTCCAAAACACAAGTTCCCTATTTCAGAATTTGTCCAAAACCATATTTCTATCCATCAGTCCTTTCTGTAAATAGCGATCTACCTTTGTGACATAAATATGACACATCAATGCCAAATCACACAGTGAACTGAGGTTTAGGAGCACTTCATTACTAAAAGTGTGATACGTGAAGCCACATCAAAGTGTTGCTGCAATGGCATTGCTGCAATAGTCTCCAAAATGAAAAAAGAAAAAACCTAATCCTTGATTACTTGGAATCAATGCCTTTCATAGAGAGCCTAGTGAACTATATCAGTGACTTGAAACATAATGCATTCCAGCTTTGTTGGACTGAAGTGGGAAAATACTGCGGAGAACCAACCACATCATGTTCTGTGATCCAAGTGAAAATGTTTAAGGTCAGCTTAGTCTAAATTGGCCTCATCTGGAGGCTAAAACACTGGGACCACACTGACCACTAGAGTATATAGACCTTAATCTGTGAGGGATTCATAGGTAATGAAGACTTTGAATTGAACTCAAAATCTAAGGGGATGCTGTGGGACAGCTGTGAGGGGCCTAGAGCAGGTGTGTGGTTACAGAAAGGATATGTTTGCTAATTTCCATGTGGATTTATAGTATGCCCTAATTTAAAATAAGTGAGTTACAAAAAAATCCATTTGGAAAGTCACAAACATACCGGAAGTGTTGCATGGTAAAACAGGCTGCAGCACCTTTGCTGAACTTGGAAAGAGGATACCAGGGGGACACTGTCCTCTTACCATGCTCTGGTCCTGTGGCAATGATTACACAAAATCCCTTGGGTTTTACTCAGAAACTATCAGAAAGTGCCTTTCGAGACAGAAATTCCAGAGACATGTATTTACACAGGTAAGGTCTTATCTCTAGATGAGACTGATTTCTTTCCAAAGCAGAGCTATTTACCATTCTGTGTAAATATAGGTATTTTTATACTGTCTTATAAAGACTGATCTTAGCCTTCTGTGAGTAGGTCAGCATGCCTTAAATTTGGCCCCAAGTGACTAGAGCTGGTTAGAATGTCAGGTGTGCATTTCATCTGAAACAGATCTCTCCAATTGGAAGATTCTTCCAGGTCTGTGCTGTGGCATTGTTTTCTCATGCTTCATGGGAGAAACACCACTTAATGCATCATCATCACCCTCCTCATCACCCCCACCATCACCCTGGTACACTCTAAGTGGCTTTTATGCAATTCCTGATGCCTTCTGAAAACTAGAAGAACTGATGCAGTAGATTTCAGGATGCATTAGCATTCAGGATTTCTTTTTATTTCAGGAACTTTATTTCAACTCCTTGCAGCATAATTGGGAGTGAAGCAATGGGCCTGTTCTGGACTCGGCCCTTAAATGATTTTTGGTGTACTGCTGGTGTTAGATTTTTAGTAAAGATGATTCCCCAGAACAAGTATTTTTACCTGTCATTTTCCAGTCTTCCAACTAGTGGCTCTGCTTTTCTAATTTTTGAACAGAAATATAATATACTTTGGGATAGCCAAATAAGAATCTCCCCAAAATAAGCAGCTACCTCTGGAAATATCTTCAGTCTCCCTTCCTAGCCAGGTTGTTTTCAGAATCCAGTGACCTTCCACAGACCATATCTGCTTATTTATTTAGGTTTCTCTTAGCTGTTTTATTTGTGTTGCCTTTCCAGTAATTTTCTTCAGAATATTTAGTATGTTTAGTAGCAATTTTTATTTTTTGTGTTTGCAGTCTTTGCGTTTTCCAGCCTACTTTCCCTCTCATATCTTCCTTCTTTGCCACCCCGTTTATTTTCTTGCTTGTGCTTCCCGTTTTTAACCTTGGGAATGCAAATCTTTTTTGACTCTTTCACATTCTTAAGCTTCCATGCTGATTCTATGGATTTTAATTTCCGAGCTTCAAGCAGGGAGTTTCTAAGTTACTTCCTCTTTAAAAAAAATCTGCTTCTTGAAGTTTAGTATCCCAGAGAGTATGGCTTCTTCATGTGTTTCTCTCCTGCAATGAAGCTGGAATTATTTACATGGTAACTATTTCTCAGGGGTTCAGACACAATTTTTAGTCCTTGACAGGACTATGTCAAATGTTGTTTACATTAGGATACAGAAAACTCTGTTCTCTATGCACTATTTCAGTGCAGCTTTCACTGAACTAATACGGATTTATTTTGGCTCCAGTCTTAACTGCCTTCATACTCTTTTTCCTCTTCAGTACCACTTCAATGTCACTTCAGTTGCTCTTATTTTGAAGTTAGTACCTCACTCCAGCTATTATCCTTCACGATCTACACTGCTTCCATATCCGTGGGTCCACATTTTGTGTTATTTCTCCCCTCCAAGCAGTGCCCACGCAAAGCGTTGCACACAGAGCTGCTCCCCCCTCCTGCAGCCTGACTTGTCCTCCCTACACAGCTTACACGTAAAAAGTGTGGTGTGTCTCTGATAATTCTCATCCCCTTATGCTCAAAAAACACTGTTTTTTCCTCTCTGTGATACAGTCCAGATCACCCATTTTCACACTCGGCTTTCTTACGCTGGTTTATAGGCACTTGTGCTTTTATTTCCCAACTATAAGATGACCTAGATGAAAACTGTGATCTAGTTAGTTGAAAAGCCCTGTAAAGTCTTTTCAGCTCAATCGTAAAAGCACTTCCCATGACACTGCGCCTCACTTTTATTTACCATTCTGCTAGTGTAAAATGTCCTTAAAATAGAATTTAATTTTAAACTGGGTTTAATACTTCTTTATATTGTCAAATTGATTTGAGAAGGCATTTATGTAATTGACAGGTGGATATATAGATTTCTTTTTTTTTAAGGAACCACTTCATTTTGTTGTCTGAAACATATTTGGAGTATATTTTAAACATTCTTTGCACCCAGACATAAAAGCACTGTCCTGATTCCACTGGATATTTTCAAAGCTTACCATAACATACACATTTTACATTTGCTTATGTTTTTTTTCAGCTGTAACAGAAATAGTTTATTCTTGAGTTTGTCAAAACTAGCAAGAAATTACCACCTACCTTCCAAATCAGGGAACTTTTTATTTTTTCCAGTTGCTTTAGTTGTGACACACTATTACACAGCAGCCCTGTACCAGAACGGCCTGCATGGACCTTGAGAAACAAACACAGTTGTTTTTCAGGATATCTGGCTAAGCCTTTACCGCCTTTTCCATCAGTGCCTGGCATTTTGTTGGTCTTCCTCTTTTTGTCCTTGTCACACTTTCTTTACCACGGCTACTTAACGTGGTACTTACTTCTCTTTTGTGATGTTTATTGGATACTGTTTTCCTGAGAGGTGAAAATCAAGCTCTTCTTTTTTTCACTATTAATTTGAAGTAGTGATATAAGACTAACACTAAATGTGCTATAGCTGTGCTGATGATGGCCTAGGAGTCTTGGTGGTCCAACCCTTTGATAGTGGTTTTTAAATCCATTTGTTACATTACTTAAGATGCTTTTAGCTGGTATCACTCAACTGCAAGTGTTAATATTCTGCTCAGTCACATCTTTCAGAAGGCATTAATTGATTCAGCCTCACTGTAAAACTGTGACAAGGTTCCTTCACAGATGGGGGAGTTTAAATTTGTGGGAGTGTAACCATGACTAACTCAGACAGTAGGTCAGTGTCAGAGGCAGGATCTCTTGCTAAACCAGCCAGACTACAAGAAGATCAAGCCTCTATTTTTGTACACAGTATTCTGGGAAATGGCAATACAGATGAATTTTGGAGCTGGTGTTTACCTGTGGATGCATGTCTGCATTTCTGTATGTTATTAATTGCACACTTCTCTGTATGCTCACTATACACACACAGACAGTATAGATGAAAAGACCCCTTTCTTTGTGCTCTTTGCTCTCTTTCATTAGTGGTTGTCTCTGTTGCTGTTCCTCTGAGTGTTGTCAGGGAGGCAGTGCCCTCCTTGCTGCAAGATCTGCATAATGAGTTCAGATGAAGCTGAAGCTGGTGATGTTGTTCCCCTCTGTACTTCTCTTTAGGAGGAGCAATATTCCATCTGCGCAAAGCGGTGACAGTACTGGAACTCCAGTTCTGGTATTGCTTCTATTCACGTCTCAAAGGTTTTGTTTTAGTAAGGCACTCCAGCATGGAGGGAGAAGGAAAGCCCTCCTATTTAGATGCCAAGCAGGAGCCCAGTGCAGAACATGCCCACTGACTGGTGCAGCACAGCTCTTCCTCCCACCAGCTAAGACAATTTCTTTTAATGTCTGGATTCTGCATGCAACACCAATGTGTTCATGCTCTTGCTCTCTGTCTCAATTCATTTCTTTCCTTGAGGGAGCACAGGACAAATCCTTTGATAACTTGTTTCCTGGTTAGAAGCCTTTACCTGCTTGCCTGGAGTGGTTCCCTGTGGCTGGGAACCCTTGTAGTCAGCTCTTCCAGCTGTTTGCCTAAATGGTCTTTAGGGAGACTAAAAGCAATGAACCAGGAATAGCAACATTTGACTTCAGCCAGGTCCCATGGGAATTTAGTTATTACTCACTGCATTGGATTGGCAACATACCTTGTACCTTATACCTGGTACCTGCCAAAGGCTGCGTGCCACGAACCTTCACAAACAGCTGTCACTGGTGTGCTCCTTGCAGAAGTGGGGCACTGGGTGACGTTTCCTCTAATTAATACTGGGCTCCATACCTTTACATACTGGTAGTACTTGCAATGTCTGGGTGAAAAATTTCTCAGATTTAAGTCTTAATAGTGAATTTAGCCATTTAGTGATCATGTGTCGTTGTGTTCACTACAAGCATAAATCCTGTCTTTTAGAGAGCAGGGAAACTAATGAGGTTTGCCCATATTCTGGCATAATTACAAGGGGTTCCAAAAGAGAAAAATGGAGCTTAGTTAAAAAGGGGAAAAGAAACATGAATTTTAAAGGAAATGGAGAGAGCGGATCTCGGGACTGCCTATATGAGTATTCAAGTTTTTTAAAGAAGGCTCTTTATTGACAAGACTTATAGCACACTTTGCTTGTTTAAGGAAAGGTCAGTGTAAGCAGGTATTGGGTTTGCCCTAATCCACTTTTTTAATACTGCATGTTTGGCAAAAATTTAGGGTCATGTTTTTCATTTACATACTCAAAGTCATTAGTCTGTTTCTATTTAAAGTTAAATATAAGAGCTCATTTTTTATGCAGGCCTTCATCTCTATACAGAATAACTTGCTGGCCACATACAAAAATGTTAAACATTGCTATCAAACGTTGGCATTATTTTGCTATATCCTTGGGTGTTCTATTTGATTGAGACTGTAATCAGCTCTTGCAAGAACACTCCACATCCAGTTTTAGTCTTAGCACCACAGTGTACTTTGAGGTGTAAATCTGTCAGGTATCCAAGCACAGCAGGATACTTTGACAGTTTAAACCCAGTTCTCCCCAATCAGCTTTATGAATAATAAAAAGCAGAATGGCCTATTCCAGTTTTGTACATGTAAAAGGCAATGACTTAATCAACAGAAAGAACTGGAGGAGAAATTAGAACTGAACTCTGAGGAGAGGTAGTCGAACGGTTTCTTCTCTCCAGAAGAATACTCTAAAGCAAATAAATTAGTACTTTCCAAGACTTTATTGAAAAGAATTTCCAGCCTTAGAGATTTCATTGCAGCATTGAATGAGAGGTGTTGGGTTCCTTTGCATCTTCTTGAGCAAAAAGAATTTATAAATCATACTTCTGGGAATTGTTATCTCACAGCTTCTTCTAACAAACACAACAATTTGTTTTAAAGTCTTTCACCAAAGATGTCATAAGTGGTAATCCCAGTGTTGTAAGTGGGTACTTAATGTGATTTAACTTAATGCTGATGATGCAAAGCTATTCTCCCCCAAAGCCCATTAAGAACATCCAATTTTCTGGTAGACTAACACTCCTGCTTACTACCGTAGAGATAAGTGACTGTTTAACCAGGACAATAAGTAATACTTTCAAACCAAGGCTGCAAAACTGAGTGGCCACAAAATTGTTCTTTGTGAAAGTTCAGACTTTGAATGTAAATGTTACAAGCTGAGTTTTTTCTTTTTAGGAGTAGTTTGAATTTCTGTATGTACACACATATACACACAGGCACTTTGCAGCATCTTAATGGGTGTACTGGTGAATATCATTATTTATGATATCAGTAGGCATAGTCTAGTAAGAAAAAGGCCAGTGCAAGCCATTTGTGTAAATTAAGTAAAGAAACCAATAAATAATGAGGTCTATTTCATGTCTCTCTAAAGTGCAGATAATTCTAACAGTTTATCCAAGATAATGCTTCTCACACCACATGCTTTTTGTGGATTCTGTACATGCAGAATGGCACAAAAGGAAATGTCTCTGGCATCATTAACAAAATATGCTAACAGTAATACTTGAAAAGCTTCAGGATGCAAAGTAGAAGCAAAGGCAAACTTTTCAGGAGCTTAAGGCTGCTCACTTGGGTCTAATATAGACTTAGCACTTTGCAGGTCAGTGGCTCTGCTATTTGTCTCTGACCTAACAGATCTGGAGTTCTTCACATCAAAACCAAGTCTTGCTGAGCTGAGATCAAACGTGTTAAGGTAAGGATCTTGCCAGTGATTTATCGTGCCAGGGAGGGTGATCAGGCCATAAGGGGCCACTGCAAATGAAGCTGACATTCCAGCAATTTCTCATGTGTAGTTATAAGGTAATTTTCTCAGGCAGAGCTTTAAGTCAAAATAAATTTGCTTATTGTATTTTTCTGTGTTGTCTATAATGTCCAAAATCCTAGGAGGAATATTTATTTATACAGCACAGCTAATTTCTAAGTAAGAACTTGTTCCTGGTGATGAACATTTAAAATGGCAGTTACCTACAAGGGAGATTAAATTCTTCCAAATGGCAGAACATATTTCCCATGTACAGATTAATAGCTCACACTGTTTTCTGTCACACATAAGGAGCACACAGGACTTGCAATGCACAAACAGTGCAAAACACAGGAGAACTACACAGAGTAATACGAGTCTTGTTTGTATAAACCCCTCCTCATTCCCACCATTTCAAATGAGCACTTGTGGAAGGGTCTCCAGGATCAAGTTCTTAATAGCCACAACTTCATTAAAGCCCAGTGACAGCCCAATAATTGATTATGTAAACAAATACTCCTCCTCTCCACTCTTGATTTAGTGGATTTTTAAAAATCTTTCATTATTTCACTTTTTAAGGTGCAATAAGTGACATCAAGGATCATACTCCATAAAAAACACTGCCATCCTTACCCAATTCATCCAGTGATGGTTTGTCTTTGTAATTAGTGAAAATGGGAAGCACAGTTAATATTTTAGTCATCCTGGTTTCACAAGCAAAGTTTTCTGATGCAGTTAAAGAGAGTAAATGTTCTTCTCCAGAAATTAGAGTCCCACTGATGAAAGGATAAGTAAAGCTTGGGAGCTTAGTTTCTTAGGAATACATGAAATATTACCTGAGCTATGTTATTGCTCCTGTATTGTTCTACTAACAGCAGACAAATTCTTCATTAACTGAAAAAAGTAAAAATTACTTTGAGGAAAGCCTTTATGTGCTGCAACGAAAGTTTCTTCCCACAGGTTTAATAAGGCAGCCAAAAGGAGTAATATGTTTGTGGTGGGTATAGTTCAACAGACAATACAATCTGAAGTTTCTTCTCTTTAGATTAATTTTCTTGAACAACCAGGCACAAAATAATCCCTTTAATGAGACTGAATTGAAATAACGGATGCTGTATCAGCATGTGGCACAGTGAGAAACTAAAATAGAAAAGGGTATCATCACAGTTTGGCAGGCTGGGTTTTGTGCAGGAAATACTTGGGGGGGAAGGAGGAAAGTAAGCACGCTACTGCATGTTGCTAAGACTTATTTAATCTTCTTAACTAATTACTCACACTTCCTAATTCAAAATCATACAAACAAAAATGTTTAGATAAGCTGGGAGTTTTTTCAAATGGGTACCCCCTACAGCTTAGAAAACAAACATGACAGGTTTCCCCTGTCTGATGTGCTGCCATTTGCAGAAGAACAGACCCAACTCCCAGAAAGACAGAAGACTAATTAAGACAGGAAGACAGGCAGGTCAAACATTTGGCGTGAGGGATGAGGGACATAGGGGAGAAAAAATCATGTTACATTCCACTTTCACAGCAGACTGACGGGAGGCTTCAAGCCTTTCTCTGATTCCATTTGCTGCTCAGAGACCCTGGATTCCCCCAGCTTCTCCTCCCATCACACCCCTTTCCTAGCATACCATTCCCTAAACCTCTTCTGTCTGTGAGCTAGCTCAGTGGGGGACTTGCCCTATCTGCCTTTAAGCACCTGAACATCCAGGTGAGCAGAACAGGACAGCAGCCCCTGCAGACAGGGCCTGCTTTGCCCTCTCCTCCCACCTCTCTGGGACTGAAAAGAAACTGAGCTCCTGCCACCTTTAGGGCTCGATCATGGGAATCCTCCTCCAGCTCATGTCGGCCACACTGAAGGCTGACTTAATTTACACAGGCTAAAATGTCACCAAACCTTGATGTATTCACCTCTTTCAAACACTTGGCTTCTGATCAGAAGTCCACTGGTATGAAGCACTGGCTTTAATTTTAGTAGAGTTGACTCAGGCCTTGCTACTTGGGATTTACACCCAGAGAAGGCAAACATGCTGGTCTTCTCATCAGACACCTACCCTTGGCACAGGACTGGGCTTGCAGGAACAAAATTCTGCCAGAGCTGGCTGCACTGCTGCACTGACAGCGAAACCACTCACTTGGGCATTTTATTTCCGATTCCACTTTTTTGATCCTCCTGCTGTACTATGTTTGTAAAGGTTTAAAATTCTCCAACTCCCTCAGTACACTCACAAGTTTGCCCTGTAGATTTCTTGAGTGCAATTGAATTTCTTGAATTTATGAAGGAAAACTGCATTTATGGTACACCACATCCAAAAACTATGACATTACTCAATCAGACTCTGAGGTCCAAATGAGAGTTTAAAAAAGATGAAGCATCTCACAGCACACAGAGCTTTAGAACAGAGCTCTTTTTCCTTGTAATTTTTTTTTTCTTTCTTTTTTCTTTCTTTTTCTATTTTTACAGTGTGGGGGGTGTGCATAAGGAGAGAGAAGGACAGCCCAGCAGCCAAAGAGGAAAAAGAAAAATCAACATGTTCTGGTTTTGTTTGGCCTTTCAGACCTCACAGGCTCTAGAGCATGTGTCAGGTTTCCAGTGAAACAGCTTTGTTTCCCAGTACAAACATCCCTCTGGAGGCTGTTGCCACTGATTCCTTTTCCTCAACTGGGGCTTGATTCAGCTCCCACTGAAACCAGCTGGATTTTTTCCCTTTGTTTTACCCTGGACCTCTTGTAGCTGAAAACCAGCTATGCCCATGGGAGTTTGCTTGCCTGAATTAAATTTGGTGCAAAGTTGTTCCTCTACAGTTCACTGTTACTCTCATACAATTGCAGTTCCCCCACAGCTGAAAGGCATCTCACTAAAGAACCCAAATCTGGGTAACTTCTGAGGATGACTCTGCTCTGGGGTAATGAATGACATGAGAACCACGTGTGCTGAGGTGCAGGGCCAGCCAGGCTGCCTAGGCTTGTGCAGAGCTATCCCCTGAAAGCAGCACAGCCACTGGCACTGCCCAGACAAGCTCATTCATGGCTCAGAAGCAGGATTCTGCACTCACAGTGCTTGGGGAGGTTGGCCTTGAAGCCCATTACTCACCTTTTGTGAACTGCCAGCAAGAAGCTGTGACTTTTGCTGGTCATGTGAACAACCCTCTTAAAAATAAAATTAAATGGCACTGCTGATCCATCGCTGGTCATTCAGCCAGCAGACTGCTGGCATTGGCTTTTGCTTTCCTAGTGCCTTCTTATAAACCAGGTTTTTGCTGATTCCATAGCCAGCTGTTAGTTTCCAGTCACTCCCAGGAGTGCCTCACAACACACTCTAGAATGTGAGAGATTTGCTGTATCAAGACAGCCATAAAAGTAAAGGAAAACAAGGCCTGTGAAAATAAACAAGCTGCACCTCTGATTGGCAATCCCACCTAGTTCATTCCCTTACAATTGTACTAATCATTAGGACTCTTGAAATGTTTCCCAAGGAGAGGAAATGAAGTTGCTGAGATGGGAAAGGATATGAAATTTCCTGACCAGACTGAGGCACAGGTGCCCGGTATCTGGGATGTTATGCAGTATTTACCAAGGGAAATGCTGCTGCTGGATTTTTTGCATGCCTCTAAAATTGTTGTCCGTCCCCCCTAAAAAAGAAGTGCCATTATGTACTTCCTAGTGCCTCCAGCTCTGAGAAGATGCTGAGGGCCAAGCAGCTGTGATTCTCTTATAAAGTACTTTGGCATCTGATGCCCCCTCCCCCATCCCAGCAGATTTAGTGCCAAAAGCTCTCTAAGGAAAAAGCCACATATGAAAAAAAGATCTTTGATGGAATGAAACTATAACCAGCTACTAAATCAATTGAGTTAGGAAATTCCCATTCCTTCCTCCATTCATCCAGAACCAAATCTCCTGTGGGAAGCCATTATTATTTGGATGTTAAAATCCTCTTCCTGTACCAAAAAACATTTCTAGGAGCTGCAACAGCACAAAAACTTTGTTTATTAAATCCATGGGAAAATAATTCCACCTCCAAAGAGCTGAATGCTGGGCCACTGTCAGTGGACTGCCTGAAGTTCTGAGTTAAACAGCTGGGGAGCCTGAAAAAAATGTCTCATGACATCATCACTAAGCAATATCAAATTAAGAATGTAGATCATCATTTCACTCACACATCATTTGAGAACATTTTCAAGAAAGGAAATGAAAAGTTACATTGTTGCCACCTGTGTTGATTACTCTTATGAATTTAGAGAGCCCCAAATCTTTTTTTTTCCCTGTATGTTTTAAGGAAAGGCAATACAAAAAAGAGAGGCAGTGAGCATGCAGGAATCCCCAGTGAATGTAAAAATCAGTTCCATTTCTTGAATCCAGGGCTAGCCCCTGGCTCAACAGCAGAGGGAATTTGAAGTGCCATGAAACTAAGGCTCCTTCAACTAAGAGCTTCAAAGGAGGTCTTAGTTCTGTGCTTAATTAATTATATTTATATACACACTCATAGTTGTTTAGTACTTCCCTGCTGGTAAATAGTGATGAAAACACAAAATATGTTTTCTCCCTGCTCTAAATTTTCCTATTGCTGCACTGCAGATCAGAATGTCCAGCCTGGGTTTGTACACGTCCCTTCCTCTTTGAATATTTATCACTCCAATTACCTGCATGGTTAAAATGAACCATTTTAAGTTGCTAACTATTACTAAGCCAACTGGGATGGATGGCTACTGAAACACAAGATTGTAGTTGTTTATTTACAAAGTTAAATTTGCTTTGTGTTATGCTAAAAACATTTATTCTTGGCTTGATTCCAAAACTGATGATAATCCACAAGGCTATTGAACTCAGCATGTAACGCTTGTGAAATGCAGGTCTTGTGCAAAATGCAATGTATGATTTTCTTCCAATTACATGTCAGGAGTTTCAAAGTAACTTGGAATTTTTACATGGTAACTTTGGGATTATTTTTCCTTTGTATACTTTTCAGTATGATGAGGTATCTCCAAGGCTCTGAACAGTCACTTGACCTGAAGGATGAGTCAGATTGCTTTCTTGATCAGCCCTGTGGAACTCTGTTAACAGCGGCCATATGTAATTAGCCACAGGCAGGATTTGAACCTAGTGAATACATGGTGGGACCATTATCTTGCAAAGTTCTAGTAAAAGATCTGTGAGAACACGTGTATATGAGCAAGAGGTTATTGTCAGTACCAGGAGGGATGTGACTGTTCTCTTTAGGAAAACCCATGCCCTTTCCATCTTTCATTTGGAAAGGAACAGAAATTGTCCAGAGATCTGTGTGATGAGGTCTAGTGAGAATGATGACACTCCAAGGGGCATCATGTTCACAGGGGCACCTGGGAGCTTCCACCCAGGCCTGTCACACTGCACTGTTTGGAACAGCCCTTCCCACCCCCCCAACCTCACACACCCCAGCACCTGCACCCCCAGCTCCCCTGCTCTGCTGGTCCCTTTGGCATCACTGGGGAACAAACGTATTTGGTTTCCTGCTTCACCCACTGAACACCAGCCAGAGCCAGACTCCACTTACAGGAGGCCTTGGCTGCTTTGCCAGTTGGGTTTGTTCTTGGCCAAATCACTGCACTGACAGGGACACCTCAGTACAGCAGCAAAGTTGGCCTTTCATCTTCTTGCTCTGACGTTACTGCCATTACTGCTTCTAACTGAAAGTAAATGGCAAACAAAATGTTTGTGTATTCCAAGATTTTTCAAGTGCTCCCTTCTTCCCTTTGCCTTTTGGCACAATGCTATTGATAGCACCCAACAGGCCAGGTTATTTAACTACCACAATACCACATAGCAAATGCATGACACACTATAGACTTTTTCTTCTCCCTACTGCATATCACAAAAGGTAACACTAGGACTCAAACAAAAACAAATTACCTCAGTAACTCCTGGAAAACTCAAGTGGTTAATCAGTTACCTTTTATTTACATATATATGCTTAATGCTGAATTAAGTTGTAAAAACCAAAGGCTGATTTATAGCCCCAGTCAGCCTTAATTAACATTGATTCCAGGGGAATAGTAAATGTGAATAGCCTTCACAATTGAGGTTGAACAATGAACTCACTGGGTGTTGTCCAATTTGTAGCATGATTTACATGGAAACAAGCCCTTCTTTTTCTAAGGTTACCCCTTTTTTAATCTGGTATTTAGGATGGGTTATATATAATCCATAGATAGGAACATTTGCTGTCAAATATTCTCCCTGATTTAGAGTTAGCCTTTACCATGATCACTATAAATAAGGGAGAAAAAAAACCCAATTTGAGGCTTTGCAGGGATTCCTTTTTCTTGCAATGTGTCATCGCTTCTCCATTTCATGGCATTTTTACGAAGTGGCCATAATGAAAGTCAGATTAAATGTACAGGATATATACATTTAATCAACAGCCATTGGAGTCAGTAGTGCTGGAAGAGTTATAAAAGCCCCTGTGAATGCAAATTTATTGCAAAAGAATCTGTGTCTCAGTGGTAGGAATATCTGCTGAATGGTACTACCTGACACAGAACACCTAAAACTTTCAAAAGTGAATTATTTAAGTGTAAGGCTTTGCTTGTAAAGCCGCCAGCTGCTGGATTTCAAGACTTGAAACTGTTCCAAAACATGGGACTAGGTACTTTATTTGTGCACTAGAGTAAATACTCTGATTTTACTGCCAATTTAAATGTGCTCAGTTTACAGTAATGAGCTTGTATAGGCAATACCTTGTTTATAGAAAGTGGAACAGGAAGAAACTAACATTAACCATTAACAGTAGCAATTTCTCTTGCTTTCAGCTCTAACTTTATGCCAAATAGATCCTTCCCATGTCCTATCTGAAATATTTACTATTACTGTTCTTTTTCTAAGTCAGTGGGATAAATAGAGCATTCAATAAAATCATACAGCTTTTCCTTCCAGTCAGCTTGAATTGCAGCACTCTTTTGTAATTCCACAGCACTATTTCTCATTCCTATGGTGAAATGTATTTCAAGAACAAATGCATGTCCCATGTACTAGCAAATCTGATGATAGGTGTTAATCCCAGCAGAATGGAGTTAAATTTTTTTAATCTATTTAAAAAAGAACAGACCACTTCTCTAAGGGAAGTGTACTGAATTGTAACTGCCACGATTTCTCAGGTTCTTGTACTCCACCAAACTGCTTTATTCTTTCAATGCATCTCACACAAGAAGCCTATGTGTTTATGTACATCCTGTCACCTTAAACAAACATGCTTACATCTTCTCTGGCCATCTGCTCCTGAAGCTGGAAGCTTTTCTCCCTTCCCCTCCCTCCTCAGCACCCCCTGACACACTCACTGGCTGCAGAGTTAACTCTGAGAAAACTCAGTGGAAAGCATGAAGTTCCTTCCACACAGGTCACAAATCTCAGTGTTTCTTTGCTTCACTTATAGTCCAAAAGTAACAATGATACACCAGAGGATTTCAGCTTATGGCATTGGTCACTAGAGATTGTACTGGTGATTCTTTCACTATCTCATTTTGGGTTAGCTCCAGAATGTCCTAACAGTACATTGGGAGCAGTGCTTGGGTTTGCTGAACACTGTCATCACTGAGCAGGAAGACACCAGCACAATCTGAGACGCTCACAGTCGAAGCACGCCAACAGGTTCAGGATAAATAGGGCATGCAAGGAAAGCAATGGTAGTGGTGTGCTAGGTCCTGAGTTCAGCAATCTTTGAAAGCCTAAACAGAAGGAGCAAGGAGGAGTAAAGAAAGGACAGACTCTGGAATGGATGGAGGGGCACACAGCAAAGAGGTTGAAATTTGAGGCGTAGGGAAGATGAGGAAGCACAACAGAAACTCATCCATATTAGCAAAGCACATAGAATTGTTGGTTCCTGTGTACAGTTCTGTCAGCAGGGCCTTTTCCAGGTTCCTCCCACGCACAGCCACAGTGAGCTGGACACGAGTGAGCTCTGGAGCAGCAGCTGTGACACTGCAGCTACTGTGGCACCGAGCCTGAGCTAACAAGCCCTGCTGAGAGGAACACAGCTACAGGACTTCCATTTGGCTTGGAGAATAGGCTTGAGCTAGCTCATGTCTAATAACTGAAAACTCTACAGATGTATTTTTGCCTTCATGTGTATAAAGATGGGCCAGTTTTTCTCGCCTGTGTATCTCTGATTAGAACTGAGGCTCCTCAAGCTATCAAAGGTCCCTGTCTTTATAAACGCAGCCTTGTATGCAAAAAAACCCAAACCAGGTGGTGAACATTCCTTCTGCCTATGTGTGAACTCCTGCTTTCAGTGGAGTCAGGGGGAAAATTCCTGTGTATTCCAGTGACGCCAGGAGACCATCTTACACATTTAAAGTTGTATTTCATGGAATCCAATAAAAATACATTGATATCTGGACTCCAAGGAACCCAAATCTTGCCTGGATTTTTTGAACACTTTCATTCTTAGAAAGATCTAAAAGACAGAAAGAGTCTGAATACCTAGGAAACTTTCGCTCAGTCATTTTCATGTAGTGACTTCTTTAAAAATTGTTAATAAATAATAGCATCCTGTTCTTAAAAGTCATTCAGCAGCAAATAACGGACATGTATGCAGCTACCAGAACAAATCTACTTTAAACAAACTCATTTGTCATTACCTTTCTCAAGACAGCTATTGTCAGCACCATTACCATTTAAATTTGTTTTGCCCCTGACAATTAAAATATCAACACTGAGAGAATGTAACAATTTCCATTGTTCTTAGCAGATAAGCAAGTTAGTGTTGTGCTGCAAGCCATCACTGTAGCCATAATTAACTGACTGTGTATTGAAGAACTGTGATGTTTGAGATTATTCAGCCTTGACTGGGATGTATCAGTGACTAAATGTTTACTTACTGAACTGAGTGATTACTCCAAATCCTTGTCTTGTCTCCAGCAGTTTCAAGGCTTTTTCTCTGATACAGCTATTTCTTTTTTTAGTTTATTTGTTACAGTTTTTGAACCAAATTTGAACATCAACCAATGTTTAGACTTTAATGCTGCTTCTATAATGACACTGCTATAGAATACAGAGAGACATCAGGGGCTGACCTCAGTCTGAACTCTTGAAAACTAATTTTCATGCACAAAAATAAGTTTCAGTTCTTTTGTATTAGAATCTTCAGTTTTTCTCGTGAGTTTGTTGTTATATACGTTACTGTTTGTTCATGCAAGAGACCTGATGACTTTTCTTCCTTTTCTAGATTTTCATCAATAATGAGTGGCAGAATTCTGAAAGCGGAAGAATATTCCCAGTATATAATCCAGCAACAGGAGAACAAATCTGTGACATCCAGGAAGCTGACAAGGTAATGTATCCCATGAATGGCTATATGTTTAATGTATAAATTAAATGTATAACAGATAACACAAATGTATAAATAGATCAAAGCAATCAGTCCAGAATAGCACTATTGGACAGTTCTTTTATTAATCATAGTTCCAAAACCTATCACGTGTGACTGAGGTTTTATAACAGCAAATCCCATAAGCCTGCTTGTCTTACTTACCCTGTGTCTTTGATTTTCTTCTTCATTCTTCCCAGGTTGATACGGACAAGGCAGTGAGGGCAGCTCGGCTGGCTTTTTCCCTCGGTTCTGTCTGGAGGAGAATGGATGCCTCAGAAAGAGGCCATCTTTTGGATAAGTTAGCTGACTTGGTGGAAAGGGACAGGGCAATTCTTGCTGTAAGTGAAACATAAAAAATCAGTAGTCCAATCAGTTGTCAGTTTTACATTCTGAGAGTCAATTCATTCATGAATGAGTTGATATGAATTATATGCGAAAACCACATGCAGCTCCCTGGCTGAAATGGCTCTGTCCACTTACAATGTGGTGTGAAACCCATAAAAGCCAACAAGAGGCTTCCAGCGGGCTCAGATCAGCTTTAAATTGGACATCACACAACAGCAGGGGTGTGCACACGTGTGTGCCTGCCAGGCACGCCTGTAACTCTTCTAGAATAAGAAATGGCAGGTTGGGATGATCTGTGCAGAGGGAAGGGAAGGGTAAGTGGGGTGCTTAGGGACACTCAGCTGGTGACACGAATTCCGAGTGCGGCTCCGTTCCGCTCTCGGATGAAGCCATCAGAACGGTGGCATTGTTAATGTTGTTTTCCGCATGTCAAGTGCTTTGAACTAAGCCCGTGAACATCTTAATTCCAGCTTTGTCAACACTTAAATCATCTTACCGCCAGCAGATACTGTAAAATCGCCATGGGGAGAAGGAAGTGCACAGCAAATCAGGTTTACTCTGCCTGTCATTTAATTTTTATTTCTGGAGCCAAGTTCTTCACTGAGCTGCACTGCAGGCAGTGCCATTAATTGCTCTTGGGGATATAAGTCAGTGCAGAATTAGGCCTCCATTCTTCTCTATAGAAACTCATTTGATGCTTGGTGTGTTACACAGGGGCGTCCTTTGCCCATTCTTAATGATTTCTGTTAGACAGCTATTGAGAATGAGTTAAGCTACTCAACATCTTAGGATATTTTATTGGATTTTTTTTGCTAAATGATCTTAGGAACTCCTAAGAGGATAGCTTATAAGATACGTTTAAAAATAGGAATATTAACTAAAAAATAAAGATAGCTTGTTAATTTATGAGCTTCCCTAGAGGAAAGTTTGTTTATTTGATGGCAATAAATAAACTGGCTGTACAGTATAGATATCTCAGACCTCAGCAGGAGTCTTGGCAACTATATAGAGAAATTTTTATATTCACATCAATTATATAAAGAGGGATGTGTCCATTCTTCTCTTTATGGATTCAGATCATTAATACAGGGCTACAAGGAGCTCCTTCTCAGCTGTTATCATTAACATAACAGAACCCAGTTTGACAGGCATTTTTATCTTGGCTCCTGATTAAAGCAATTCAGCATTTATAGATCTGGACCAAACACAGTGGCTATTAGGTTCAAAGTACACAAAGGCACATGTACATACATATGGATACACACATAAATCCACAAGACAGACAGACAGACAAACATAAATAAACATACACATATATTCTTAAAATCATAGCCATTCCAGAATACTCCAGAAGAAACCAGTTTGGGTTTTTCAAGGAAAATACTTTTTGTTCACGTTTGTGGGTTAAAATTACACCAAGATGCAACTGATTGGTCTTCATTAAGATCGTTGTCATGGTTCAAGAGCTGTTAAGATGGCAAATACTTAGGTACAATAGTCCAGAAATGTTACAATACTTACATCTCTTAACTTTTTCTTGTCCTGCAGACTATGGAATCACTGAATAGCGGCAAACCGTTTTTGCAAGCTTTCTATGTAGATCTCCAGGGAGTCATAAAAACCCTGAGGTATTATGCTGGTTGGGCAGACAAAATCCATGGAATGACCATTCCTGTAGGTAAGGGGAATTAAAGCACAGCTATGCACCTAAACCTCAGGGCCAGACTAAAGCTTAGTAGCTCACAGCTTTGTGGAAGGCAGAGGAGGAGCCTGGGTTGCTCCTACAGTGTGTAATGTGTTGCTGAAGCAGACATTGGTAAGTCAGCAAAGGCAGGACTGGGTGCCCTGCTCTTGTTCTGCCCCACAGGCACATATGGGGAGGGCTTGGTTTCTTTTGCATGCATCCATCTGAGAAGTAGATAGCTCAATACCTACATTTAAATATTGATACATGTATAAAAATGGATGAGGTGTAAGCCTGAAAAATACCTTGGAACTCATGGAAATAGTGTTGGGTGCCTGTTTAATAAACAGTATCATTATGTATAGATCTTGTTTGTATATGACTTCTTACTGCTGATGCAATAATTTTACCTTGGATTACCACTGGATCTATCTTAATTTATACTTTGAGAGCGTTCTTAATGTTATTATAGAGAACTACATACAAATGAGATATATTTTGTTATAGATGCTTTTTTAAATTATTCAGTGGGATGAGTTTTATATTGTATATATGAGATAAACTTTCATACATGATAGGAAATTATTATGTTCTTATTCTTTTGCTAAAGAGATGCGAAAAAATCCTTACCATTATTTTTATATAACAAGTCTTTTCCTCCTGCCCCTCCCTCCCAGCTGTTGAACAAATACAGGCTGCATTGTCTGATGCAAACAAATTCATTTGCAGTCTGGACTAGACATACCAAGTGCTATAATTACACAACATGGCAAAATAGAAGAAAACTATTTTAAGTAGGTGCAGTCATAAAAATAAGTGTACTCATCTTTCACCTGCATAAAGTAAATCTCTGGAAAAACATGAAGGAAAACGGATGTTCATTATGTGAATTCCTTTTGGATTCACGGCACATATGTTCATTGCCCATGCATGTTTATTCCACTTTACCCAGTAAGGCCAGGAGGGCACACTCAGGGGTAAATGCCCATTGCTGTTGCCCAGCTATTTCCCTGGTGTTTCACTGTGGGACACAGTATCTGCAATGCCTCTCTATAGCAAAGCACCAAACTACCCAAGTGAGGCAAGCAGATAAATTGAAAATGTACCTCCAAAATTTTCAGGAGGGAAACATCATGCAACTCTGCTTGCACTTTTATTCGTTTTTGTGTTTCATCATATTAAAATTGCAGCGTGCACTGACTGGTGTTTATCTTCATTATCTTATTTTCAACAAAGGAATGACAATAATAATATTTCAGGTGTAGACATTCCTGCAAGGAGTCAAAGTTTTCCACAGTTATTTAGGCTGAGATTCTTAAATCCCAGTTTTGCTGCTTGCACCTCACATTTAATCATACAAAAGTGCAGACCACACCATAAATTCATGTATTCAGCAAATTTCCTGTTCCCTAATCTCTTTCTCCCTGGTCAGTGAATGCCTCCGTCTCACTCTTTAGCCCCACAGGTACACAGAAATTAGGTCAGCCACCAAAAGGCACTGCCAGATTAAGGAGAATAAATATTCTCTGCTTATTCTTGGTTTCAAGTACCTTATAGGATAAATCTGATTTTTTTTTTCAGTAAGGTGGACTATGCTGGGTGAAAGGAAGGCACATTTTCAGCATGCCTTCCTCAGTGCAAACTTTGTGCTAACACAGTTTTCAGTAGCGTAGAATCATAAGTCCATTCACAGATTTTCAGGGGATCAATTATTCTTCATTTAACACTTCTCTTTATTCCTCTGCTTTCACACCATAAATTTGCCATTCTCATGAAGCTGTTTTAGGGCAAAGCCAGTGTTAAACAGCAGTGCTCTTTACGTTCACTTAACATCAGCTCACCAAAGATAAGCAAGACAACAAAACCAAAAAAACCCCACTATTAAGTCTTGTCTATTCAGTGTGCTAATAAATCTGAAACCTCCCAATCTTTTGTTGTTGCTGTTTTTGTTGAAGTTTTCTTTTCCTTTAAAACAAAAATAGGCAATTGATAGACAAGTAGAAGAAGAAGTGTGTTTTACAGTCACATTCCTTTTGGCCCCAGAGCTACAAAACCTTCAGACTGCCCTTTGCTTGCTCCCAAGTGTAAAGCCTTGATGATTTAAATTAAAACAGAATGAGGCTAGACCAGAAACTGTTAAACTAATAAACTGAATGCAAGCAGAAATGTATCTTTAAAGCACTATGTGCTATGATATAGTTTAAAGAACCAATTCAGCTCTCCTCACCCACTTGTTTGCTGTGTCCTGCTATATGAGGCATGGGACTGTATTATGGTTGTTATGCAAATAAAATATCCGTGCTGGAGACTCCTGATGGAAATCTAAGCAAACACATCTGTGGAAGATATTGCTGTCCCAAAGTGAGATCCCTGGATAAATGGGACTTGCTTTCTGATTAAAAAATGAAAGTTTTTGGGCCAGGTGCTAAGCAGCTGCAAATTGATCTTGCTCTATTAATATCAGTGAGGACTGAAGAATGTTGGTTTACTTCTGCGTATATTAAAAATACCCTTTTTACACAAAATTTTAGATTGGATGTGGGATCAGTGTTGGGTCCCTCTCAGGCAATGTTCTTCTGGCAGCCAGCTAGTAAAGGATAAGAGTAACAATCATCAGCCACAGCGTCTTAGAATAAGCATCATTAGCATGACTTAAAACTCTCAAACATTTAAAAAGTCTCCTGTATAACTTCTAAGCACAAGGGACGTTTCTATGCTCACTGTTTAGAATAATGGAATTAATCTCATTTAATTCTTGAGCTATTTTGTCATGGTAACAGCTTGTTCTACATTATGGACAGGGTGGCTCTTAGATCCACCTTTGGCCTGTCCAGAGACATCCAAAGCTTCTAAATAACTTCAAGTCACAAATGTTCCCAAAGATATTGTTAGAAAGCAACCTCAAAAATCCCATCTTGACAGAAAATCTGTGGATGATGAACTTTGGAAGCAGGTGTCAAAAAGGGCAGCTGTCTCGAGTCTAGTGGGAGACAGCAGGGAGAGCAGCTCTGCATGGGAGGCACTGCTCTGCGGAAAGAACGTTCTGCCTACGCTGGGCAGAATTAACCACCATTTGTCTGCCTTGGCAAGAAGTTCAGGTTATCTATAACTCTGTATGATGAAGCACACAGACATGTGGCAGTGATTATGCAGTGACAATTTGAAGTCAGACAGTGCTAATGTAACTGTGTTACTGTTATGTTGCCACCATCCTTCTGGCCACCTCTCACAGTACTACTGAGTACAAGCTGGTATTTTTAGCTGACTCCTCTGTGTTCCCTTGAGCACTTAAGACAGTTTTGCTTGTATGTACTTTTCTGTATTTTGACTTCTACTTCACTTCTGTCAGATCAGATGAATCTTCCTATGGTCTGTGAACCACTGCTAGCATCTGTGAAAGATAACCTGGAAAACCAAACTGATCATCTTTGTGACACAAATATTCTCATCTCCACTGGGGAGTTGTCAAACATCTGGAGATCAAAATGTTACAACGATGTTTTGTTAATGCAGTGCAAACTAACTGATAAACTATTTTCTTCTGCCTTTTCCTGAATATCTTTTCTCTCTTTCCCTCCCTCCTTTATTTTCTCTGTTCTGTCCCTGTCTTTGTTGCAGACTATTGTTACCTTTCTCATAATTATTCTGTATCTGGCCCCCAGCTGACATATTAGCTACTTTAGCTCAGGTTTCGACTGAGCAAATCCTGTAAAGTAGGTGGATAGAAATAAGCAAACCTGACAATAAGTTATTTCTAATCAAATTCAAGTTGAAGTCTTTCCTTAAACCCAAGAAACTTTAAGGATTAACCTGCTTATTGTTACCAGATATATCTTAGAGGATATTGCAGCAGGTTCCCAAAACACACTGTCCATTGTGAAGTCAGGCCCTTCCCCAGTATTGCACAAGGGTGGCTGCAGCTCTGGACTGAATGGGGGAGAGGCTGGGGCAGCCACTTCCCAGCCCAGACTGGGAGGGAAAGCACATACCCTGTGTCAGACAGAACAATGGGAGCAAAAGCCCTGTAATCTCTCCTCCTCCTCCTCTTACTCCTTTCCGCTGTCTAACCTTTTCTTATCCTGGTAAATCATCTCCTGCCATTAAGCCTAGGTAACCTCATCATTCTCACATACTTAGCTGAAATTATTTTCCCAAGTTAAGAGATTTGCATTTTTCTAGATGACCAAGCATTACAGGCCAAGGGGCACATTCAGCTCATGCCTTTAGCATAGCCTTTCCCTCAGCTGTACCCTCACTGAAAAGCATCTGACCTAAATTCACAGATAGTTTGAGTCTGGGCTAGTTTATACAGCTACGAGACTTAATTGAGGTACAGAGGTGCAGTAAATCTACTTTGCACAGATGCAGGCTGAGCACACTAACAAAGCTACTGGTTAGACAGTACCTTAACTGATCCTTTAACTGGTCCCCACCCAGCAGGTCCCTTTCTGGCTCTTTGTTAACTGGGAAGGAACCTGCATGTGTAACCTCAGCATGTGCTCCCAGACCACAGGAAGTAAATGATGCTCAGTGACACAAGTCACAAACTTGTCCTCTTCATTCCACATCTAGAGACTGTGGTACATCATTCCATCACTTCACACTGCCTGTGTCCTCAATGGCAGATGAGTCAACTGAATGTTACTCTAATACCCTACACTTGGGCTGTAGGTACACCTTTATATTGCTGCACTCCACCCATGCCTTTCAGGAAATTGCCTTTGTGACTCCTCACTTCTCTTACCCTTAAATCAGCTGAGGCCAGTAAGTGCTTCCATGCTACTGCAGTACAGCTCTTTGCTAAAGAACAAAGCAGGTTACTTTCTGATGGGAAGCCTGCTTCCTTTGTTCTACAGAAAGAACAATTAGGTTGCTCCTGAACCTAGGTTTCCCATGCTGGCTCACAAAAAAACACTTCCATGACTTCTTTATTTCTTTTACTGCCATCAAAGGCTGATCCTTAGAGTTTTTTCCCTCCCTCTATTTTAATTTTTTTTTTGTTCTGCCAAGTCAAACTGCACTTGAGAGTAAGCATGCTCATCTGTTTCAGATGGAGATTATTTTACGTTTACAAGACATGAACCCATCGGAGTGTGTGGACAGATCATCCCTGTGAGTATCTCTACTAGTGCTTTCTATTTATTTTCATTTGAACCAGCTCTCTTTAAAGACACATAAAACATGGTCTTCAGCTATGTGTGTTTTCCATTACGAAAAAAGCTGAGCTCATATTGTTGACATATCTTTAACAGCCTCCCCGCAAATGCTTATTTGAACATGCTAATAGGGTTTAGGCTCTGTTATTAGGAGTTAAGTTCTCAAGTCATAGAATTCACATGATTAAAACAAGCAAAGCAAAACACGGTGTTAATATGCTGTCAGTGGTTATGGATGTTCACACAACTTATGGAAAATTGATGCTTTGCTGTGGTAGTCTCTTTATTTATTTAGTTTTTACTGTGATTTAACAGGCTCCTCAGTTCCTGGGAGAATGTGATGTATTTTAATTCCATTCTTTCCTGCTATTTCTTTTACAAGGCTGGAGGAGAAAAGGAAACTCCAGGAGACATATCATTACAATTAACATTGTGTAGCTAATAGAAGACATGAAATGTTTGTTTTATTTGTTGGGAGAGAGAAACACATCATTTCATCAAATCCAATACTCCCCCTACACCCCAGCAGACACCCTCATAATAAAGTCTTGCTGAACACTGCATGGGAATTGCACTGAGAGTAACTTTTTCAGAAGAGCCAGTTAACCAGCTTTGGCAGAAATTTCAATGGGAGTCTCACATACAGCTATTAAAATATTGCATGGAAGCTTTTATGCTTGATAAAACACTGAGGGACTAATCAGGCCATTCTCTGAAATTTTTTCTGGATGTTGATTTTTTATTTTGTTCACATTACCACAAAGCCACTAAACAGAAACACGAAGCAATTCCATTAGAAGAGGAGCAGTCAGAAAAGATTATCAATGTTAAGCCCTTTTTTCCTATTTATATTTGCTGATATTTCATGTCTTTGTTAAGGGGTGGCTTTTGTGTTTGGCACTCAGCAGAAACCCAGAGAAACATGCAATGACTCAGAGAGTCTGTGGCTACAGCCATCCCGCAAACACCTACACACTCTCCTGACTTGGTCCTTATGAATGAAAGATTCCACAGCTCTGTCCCTGTTCCTCAGCCAGGCACATGGATAAGCATTTACTAAATGACAACCCCAACAACTAAGCCCAGCATTGCTGGACATCTCTTATGCTTGTTTCACTGAGCTTAACTGACAGACCTGCTGAAGAAACTTGGCCATAGGCTGAGGATCATGCCAAAAGCAGGATTTATTTAGGTTAGATGTGTAAACTTTTGTTCAGGGTACCCAGCCATCTACCATACATGTTCGTTCTTCCCTCAGTTTTGTTCTCCAAAGCCTGAAGATGGCTGTCATATCCATCTATTCTAACACCACTGCTGATCTGTTCTGTATTTCCTCCACGCTACCAGTCCCAGAGGACAGCCCAGGCTGCTGCATGTGCTTGGCCATTGCCTGAGCAAATACATTATTCAAAAATAAAATTAAACAGCAAGTCTAACACTGAACTCCTCATCCTCTTTCACATCCCAGCTTCCATCAAAATGTGCTCTTTGGCAGTGCTGTAGCATAAACAGGGCTATATAGTGCCCTATAAAACTGCTGTGAGCTCTCCTTGCAATGCCATTAGAAGTGCAGGCTGTTAGCACACTGCTGGCCCGACAGCTCCCCTCCCAGGTTTATGTACTTGAGATGGAATTAAAACATCACTTTGTCTCCGGAGTTTATAAACAACAGAGGGAGTAAAAAATTGGGTGTTCTGTGAAGGAAAGACAGTTGTGTATTTTTTCAAGCTAGCCAGGGGCTAGAGAGATGTCTGAGAGTGGCAGCTGATATGCATCAGGCAGCAACACGTTCTGGCCAGTGGCTGACTCTGTGACTGATACTTTCTATTCTCCTTCTAAAAGAGACTGTTGTATGCATTTGTAAGAGTGATTGTGAAAACACAGTTATTTTATTACTCTGACATTTTCACTAAAATCAGCAGGACTATCCACTTAACCTGCCAGGATCAGGCCTTGGTGCAAAAGGCTTGTTACTTTTATCTTTATCCAAGGCATGTTTGTGCATTGAACTAATATAATCCACTACATCGTCTGCTGCAGTTCAATGAATGACAATACAAAATTTTATAGCAGCAAAGAGTTTCTCAACTTGTTTTTTACTGTCCTTTTAACATCTTCCATATAGATTTCTCAGTAAGAAGTCTTCAAGAAAATGAAATGCTTTTGATTGAACATTGACATTTATGGACTTTTTATTGCAATGCCATCAATTAAGGATTATATAATTTTGAGTATAAATTTTATATCTTAAGATGGGATATGAAATTTACATCCAAAACTGCTTCAACATAAACAAACATTTCTTTTCAAATGTATCAGAAGCAAGAACTATTTTCATGGGGGAATTAAAAGTGCCAATAGCAAAACAGTAAATTAAGTAAAAAGTTGTGACTTAAAAAATTAACAGATAACTGAACTTTTTTAATGGAGATTGCAGGTGGGGGTTGTATTTCTTTGAACAGGAGAGAAAGAACTAAGAAGTCACTGTTGTTGCTTTCTTAATGGCAGTTATTTTAAAAAAATCCTTGCTTTGTGCTGGGAAAGATTTATGTTGAGGATCAGCCTGAGAAATAAGTGAGGTATCAGCTTGACATCTTGAAAACAAAACACCACAGCAATATTTTTCCATCTATCAACTTTTTTTTTCCTACAGTGGAACTTCCCCCTGCTGATGTTTGCATGGAAGATTGCTCCAGCTCTGTGCTGTGGCAATACAGTAGTTATTAAACCAGCAGAACAAACACCACTCAGTGCTCTCTATATGGGTGCCCTCATCAAGGAGGTAAGAATAATTGAGGGGAGTGATGTCTGTCTCTCCTTCTGGGGAGGGAACCACCAGCACATGCCTGCTTTAACATGCTCTAACAGTTCTCATAAGTCATGCTTACCTTCATTCATTCCTATTTTGACAGGCTGGCTTTCCACCAGGAGTTGTCAATATTTTGCCAGGATTTGGTCCAATTGTTGGTGCAGCCATAGCCTCTCATGTTGGCATTGATAAAATTGCTTTCACTGGATCCACTGAGGTAAGAGGATTCATACATTACTGTAAAACATGAATAAATACTTCAGTCCTTGTGCTATATTTCTTACTGCCACTGGGTAAAAGAGCTACATCTAAATTACAGTGGTCTGTGCTTCCCAGCTAAACTTATGTACCACAGGACTTCCCAAGCACAAGCAGCTCCTTTCCTCCAACCCCTGCTGTGCTCAGCACCTCAGCACAGGAGATATGCCTGGAAAAATATTGCTGGGATTTCCTGTGGGCTTATGAGGATGTGAATCACATGCAAGTAGGCAGAACATCCCTTGTATATCATAGCACACATAAATGCTGCTTTAACATCCATAATTTGTGTATGCTGCTGTACTTGGGGAAGAGGGAGGAAGGGAGCAAAATTTGCAAATATACTTCAACTTTGATGCTGCATACAAGTATATTAAGGTTGAGGAGGAGGCCTAAAAAGGAAGGAATGCAGGGAGAAAAGGAGATTACCCAAGGTTTTGGTTCCCAAAATGATGGAAAGAAGCTGGCCAGAGGATGAAGGGAGACAGTTGTGTCCTGGATGCCAAAATGCCTTGCTAGGAGTCTATGCTGCAGATAGATGTTAGAGAGGAGGCTCACTCTGAAGATGAAGGCTGCAATCTACGGCAAGACTAATCCCCAAAACTCTCATCACATCTTGCTCTCAAATATGTGCCAAGCTGGCTGTTATCAGGGTTGGGGTGGGGATGACAGAGGTACTCCAGACTGAAGTCACAGAAGAAGGGGCCTTATCTCATCGTCTGAAGGCAGACAGAAAGGAATCTCTGTGGGAGTTTCAGGGCTGGTTATATTTAGAGAGTGCTAAACCCAGCCCTTTTCAATTCAGAATCTGACAAACTATTGTATGGAGGGAGCTAAACCCCAGGGATCCAGTCTCCCTTTGATATGTTTGACTCCCACTCGTGGCAGTGGAAGGCTTTATGCATCCCAGGGATACTGCTCTTCACAGTGAGGCAATTTGTTTTTGATTTGTGTTGATAAATTCACTGACCATGCAGCCCTGCTAGATATGTGTGGGTATCTCCCTGGTGGGCCCAAGGATTGCAGAGACCAGCTCAATTATTTCAAATAAATTATTCTGGTGGAATTATTCCGTAATTGAGTTTGCAAGTCACACACAAACCTAAATTACCAGGAAAATGTAGCTGCAGTCGTATGCCTAATTTGCATACATAGGTATTTTGTAATTACTATATGCCTGTACATGATTTTTTAATGACAACTTCAGATTCTAATATACACAGGTTACATTCTAAGCCAATGGCTACATCAGATTTCAGATTATTCTATGGAATTACTGCAGTCATTACATCTCCTGTATCCAATTAAGATTAGCATCCTGGAATACTGAAAATTTTAATATGAGCTGATTACCCCCCATAAATTAAGTTGAAACAATTGTTTTCATAAAGATATGTGGTCTCTGTTTAAGATAAATATTCTATTATACAGGATGTTGCACTGTTTGGAAGAGGAAAAATACAGATGGGTTAGGTTTCAAAGTTGTCTCTTGTAGCCAAAATAAATTTTTATTGTAGTTCCAGACAGCTTTAGTTTTAATAGGCATTTAAACTCAAAAGCTGTGGGTTTTATACTAACTCAGTGTCTACCTTTAAAAGCCTTACTAATAGGAAGTGAAAAGCATTACAGAGATGAAAAAGCAATTCTTTAAGAACCTAAAGCAAGAACAGATGGATCGTTTTAATGCAGAGTTAGTGTAAACTATTCCATATTGTTTCTGATTTCCTGTAACACTGAATTTTTGTAACAGCAAGTCAACATTGTAACATTTTAAACACCATGTTCTGATATGAGCTGGACTAGAGTCTCTGACTCCTCCAAAGCAGATTTCAAGTTCTAGTGAAATAATAATGGAAATATTTTGTCTCTCTGGTTCTTGTCTGAAGCATGTCAACTGTACACTCCAGTGATGGGGATTTCCAATAGCCAATAGGCATATAAACTCCACCTAGTAACTCCATTGCATCCATGTGCTAGTTAAGGCACTTCATGATGGGCAAGTTAATGATAAAATCTATCAGTACAAATGCAAAGATCTTCAAATTGAGATACTAAAGCACAGGTTTTTCTCAAGTTTTCACTATGAGGTTCTTTTATATAAGTTCTTTACCTTTGAAGTATACATATGGCTAATGAAAACTCTCCCTTTGCCTGTAAAAATCACAAAAATGGGCTATTATGATTTTCTTTCTGCGGTGCTCTTGAAAGGCAGAAAACAGGCTGCTCCTTCAAAAAAAAAAAAAAAAAAAAAAAGAAAAAAAAAAGAAAAAAAAAGAATGCTAATATATTCCAATTTTTGTAGAACTCAATCCATAGACATATGAGCCAAAAGGCCAAGTTCACAACCTTACCTCAATAAAGCCCTCCAGCCTCACACCTTATCTTGCAACAGGACCAGTACCAGATGCTCACAGAAAAAAGAGAGTGATCCATGTGTAGAGTGATCCTTTCCTTGCTGCAGCCTTACAGCTTCTGACAATCAAGGACTAACACACTTCCTGAGCCCAGAGGTGCATGTGGACACTTGTATTCCATGTGCCAATGGCCTTGTCACCCGTGCATTAGTCCAGTACCTCTTGACACTCCTGATGACTGGAAGGCCTCAAGTCCGTGCCCATGCAATGACAACACAGAAATAACTTTCAACTTCTGCTTCTGATTTCTAGTTTAGAGCTATCCAGTGTGCACTCTCTTCTCTGGGTTTTAGATTCTCAGG
Organism: Vidua macroura; assembly: GCF_024509145.1. NCBI lineage: Eukaryota > Metazoa > Chordata > Aves > Passeriformes > Viduidae > Vidua > Vidua macroura. Next base: position 8,514,712 of record NC_071582.1, read on the forward strand.
TGCTCTGATTTTTTTTTAAATACTGCTATGTACTCCCCCCACCCCCAAATAATGCAGGAAAAAGCAAAAAGAGCTCTTTTTCTCTGGTGCCATTACTGTTTGATTTCACTTCTCTCCATCTTTCCTGCTGCCCCTCCTTTTATGGGTTAGCTTGCACACATTCAAAGAACAGTCTGCCAACTCTTTCATCCCTCAGCCTATCTGCTTCTTATGAAACACTCTCCCATGGATCATCTTCCTCTCCCAGTCCCCTAGTACATGGATCTCAAAGCTCTTCCCTCCACAGCTCACTTGGAAGGGGAAGTGTTCTGCAAACACCTGGCAGGCTATGGATTTCACTCTGACAACTGTCACACTGAAAGAAATAAAATCACACTGAGTATGAAAGCCCACCTAAAATACTGTGCCTCCCTAGATTCCAGTAGCTTTCTTGGCTTCTCTGCTTGCTTCGGTTTACTTTTCAGCAGCCTGTTTGGTACAGTCATTTTAACCAAAATGTTTATTTTTACTGTGCTGGTTTTAGTGAACCAGGGCTAATCCATGATCCTCCTTAATTACAGCAATCTCCTCTCAGGCTTCACTGACACATTTTTCCTCATCTTCCACAATCAGAAGAAATTTAAACTGCCATAACTAACCTTTCTTCCAGCCAATATGACCATGTTAACAGTTGCTTCTATCCTTTTCCTACCTTTCCTTGAAAGTCCATAATCAATGTACATGTCTCATTACATCTTACTGAATTTCTCCTTGTTCCTTCTGGTCCTGAGCTGCAGGGTGAAACTCCCACTCACTGGGAGCATGGAAGAGGTACTGTAAAGCTCAGCTGTGTCCCACTATCCTCACTGTTTACTGGACATGCCTTTCCTTTTGGCCCTCTCTGCCTCAGCTTCTTCACAGTTCCACATATTCTTGTCTGAATTCCTTTAAAAACATATTAGCAACAATTTAATTAAAACTAGCAATTTACAATTTCTGAGTTTAAGAACAGGTCCAAACTCAGGATGTCTGGCATTCCCATGTGTCTGTTATTAGGCTGCAGTGCTCAGAAGTACAGATGCTCTACAAGTCTCTTGCCCAGTAAAGTAACAGTGGGCTTTATGTATTTCCAAGACAAATGCTGATGAGGGGACAATTTTTACACATACCAGAAATGCAAAGAGTTTCTTCATATTTTCTTATTGTCTGAAAGAACTTTTGCTATGCAAAAAAGGTGAAAGGCCTTCAAATATCAGAGAAAAGCAGCCATCAGAAGCCAGTTTAATCTTAATTTGCCTTTATTTCCATTCAAATCTGTGAGCTCAGTTAAGGCTTTGCAAATACAGCCATTTTCCTGCTGTGAGCTGTCTGCCCAAGTCACTACCTGTGTGCTCCTTCTGAACTGGAAGTGGAGTCGGGATGGTGTACCCAGAAGTTCCTGGACACAGTAAATAGTTGAGGGCAGTATGCTCTGGGTTTAAAATTAGAGATGATTATGGAGAGTAAGACATTATACATATTTTAGAATGCAGATTTAAAGCCCTGCCTGGGATAAAAATTGTATTTTGATTGTTGCAAAAGTTTAATGAGTTCTAATAACTTCTGTTTAAAACCAAATGTGTAACCTCCAAATCAGACTGGCTTACAACTCCCTCCAGTTGTTAAATGCTCTCAAGATGAGAATTATAGATAGCATACAAAACATTTGAAGTTCTGGCCAACAAGAAATGTATCCTAAGTGGCTGGTTTCTACTTTGTTCAAACTACAACCCATTAAAATGCAGACAGATTTAAGATAGGATTCAGGTCTGTGTTCAGGCAGCTCTGTAGAGTAACCCAAATAAATATCCAACAAATTGGTTTGGATGCCTGTGTAAACAAAAGGTCTATAAACAACTGCAATAAACCCCAGCAAAAGAGTCTGCATTTTGCTTGCAGAATGTTTTCTTTATGCACTTAGATTAACAAACCATGATCTCATCATTAGTCAACAAGATACTAGAGAGACCATCAAAGCAAACTACAGGAGAGTTGAGATTGATTCATGCCAAACAAATGTTTGTAGCTAACAGCTGTATTACCACTGATTCTAATTTACTCAGCAGGATTCTCCTTTCATTTCCAAAGTGAGATGAATGTCCCAATGCATGATGTAGACAGAATGTCTTCCTACTGCACAGGCGATGGGTTGTGTGAGCTCTTCTGGATCACACAATCTCTTGCTGGTTTTAGGCTTCATGAAGAATTGAAACCTGGCATTTTCTACTTTAGCAATAAGAATCCTAAAGGTGATTTGACCTGTCCTGAGAAGTCTGTGAGCTTATGGTGATACACACATGCCCTGTGTAAGGATTTAGGGAGGCTACATTAGCATTCATTCCTACTCCTGTGGAATCTTTTGGATCCTATCTTGCACAGCTTGTACCTCCTGAATGAGAAGTTGTTTCCCTTCTCCTTCCTTTGTGTTTTTGGTAGCATTTAGGAAACTGTTCCTGGGCAACTGTTGTGTCTCTTTGCCTACGAAAGATGCATGTCAAAAGGAATCACCTTCTTAAATCCAATACAAACAGGATGGTGTATCAGTCCTATTAACATTAGCAGGAGTTTAGCCACAGACTTCCATGGAGCCAGGATTTAACCTATGGAACAAATGAGCCATTATAGCTTAGGATTCTCTCCAGGAATTTGTGTTTAGGATTGCCTTTGCACTTGTGCTGTACTATTCAGTAGGCTCTTCTCAGGGCTGCTCCCCACATAGGACATTGCACAGTCAAATAAAGCTGCTCTTCTTTGTGCCAGTATTCCAAAGTCACTTGTCATTGCAGGAGACACACCCTGAACATGCCAGGAGGTTCTTAAATGCTTGTCAGAAAGATTTTGCATATAATCTGGAATTCATAAAAAATAAGGCAGACTGAGTGAGCAGCAGCATGGGTTTGAGGGCTTTGCCAAAACAACGACATCCAGTGTCTCAATAGCTGGAGAGAGAAAACTGTACTTCCAGAAAACATTGAAAATTTCTGTCTGGCCACATCATTTCCACAAAACTTAATCTCTTGTAACTTGAACCACTTACTGTCCTACAGATATTCTTTCAATATCCCAAGAAAGGTATAGAGGATATTATTTAAAACACCTAACTAACCGATGATGTATATCTCCTCTGTCATATTTTGCACTGTTCATGGAATATTTTAATCCATACATCTCCCTGTGCAGTTCTTCCCTTCACTGTCTTGTCTGTGGCAGTGTCAGGAAAATAACCTGCTGTTCAGCTAGACTGCAGCTCCCCTATATTCAGGTGTTCCCTGATGATTTACTGTTTATCTGTGAGCAAAGGAGGGTTCAGAGCAGAGGAAAACCCAGACATTCTGAATGACAGAGCTGAAGAGGAAGTAGCACAAACCTTGGAGTTTTGCTTTTGTCTCATGAGACTTTGAGTGCTCTAACAGTAACAGGCAAACACACCTATACCCTTTAGAAATGCAGATTTCTGTCTGAAAACAGAAAATTAAGAGAACATAAAAGGCAACAAACATTTTTAAATTTCTACACAAAGTATTTAAAATATGACTGCTTAAGCCTCCTCTTGAAAGAGACATTAAACTTCCATATAGAGAAGGCATAAATAAACAACAATCAAATGTTTTAGATCATGGTACATTCTCACTGCCCAGCGCCACACCATTGACAGACCAGAAACAGACCCTTCCAGGACTATCCTTCAAATAGCTTTGTTGCACAGGAGCGCCTCAAACTACTTTTTTAATCTTTGTTTTTGTTGATCTGCATAACAAATTGTTTTCTTTGAGATGGACCAAATTACATCTGCCTCACCCTCCATGCAGCTTACAAGGTTATGGTACTTCACAAGCTATCCGGGGATACTCCTGATATCAATCTTGAAGCCTATTCAAAACAAGGTTGGGGAGTCAAGGCTTTCTCTGCCAACATTCCTGCTGAATAATCACACAGCTCCATTATCTGTGGGGGAGTCCTCTCTTCCAGCGTTCCCTCTCCGGGCTGTGCTGCCTATTGGGAGCTCAGGGATCGAGCTGAGAGACACCGCGGGAAGCGTGTCCTGAAAGCCCAGGCAGATTGCAACACTATCACTTATCCCTTTCATGCTGTCTTTCTCCATAAAGAGAGGCTCAGTCACAAAAGGCCGCCTTTGTCACTAAATAACCACGGTGCTGGTGCCTTCCCTGAGACTTTTCTCAACTTGTAAGCGCACAGGGCACAACGGGAGCACAGTGAACAAAAATGCTGAGCAGCATGAACCCCACCATCCTGATGTCTACACTGATCTCTAACAGGAAAGACACAGTGAAGCCTTCTATTAAGTTTTTACTGGGAAACTTGACAACTTCCCTGTATTAAAAATACCTCAGACTACACTTTTCCAAATTAACACCAGTGTCTCAAAGCCCTTTGGACTTGAATATGGACTATACTTGGACATACATACTTATTTGCATGGAATCCTTTCAAAATCTTTACTTACATATACAGAAGTGTTTTGACATTAAAGCAGAATGGAAAGCAGAGAGACACATTGCTTTGGCTTTCTTGGTCTGTCCTGCTCTTTGTGATTTTTTGAGGGGAAATACCTGGTTGCTGTTCTTTGAGAGAGGGAGGTTCAAGGCAGTGAGGGTGTGAATGGCATTGGCTGGCACGGGCTATAAACACAGAACTCTGGTTTCCAGTGTACATTTTCAGCACAGTTTGAGAGGATGGAATTTCCAGATGACGTGCTCAATATATGTGGTGGGGGTGGAAGGCAAAAAGGATCCTTTTTTTCAGGTTCACTTCTGGCTGTCAGTCAAACATAGCAATAAAATCAGCTCCAATTAAGGGGATATGCAAGGAATTTCATGATAATGTCAACACTCCATTCCATCAATACAGGGGTAAAGAAAAAAAGCTTTTCCTTTTTTTTTTTTTTTTTTAAGAAAAAACCTCAGTCACACTCAACTGTGGTATCACCAGATAAACAGTTAATCACAAAGGTACATGAAGTGGTTCACAATTCCTTCATTATCCTGTGGGGTTTTTCCTTTTTTTTTTCTTTTCTTTTTTTTTTTTTTTTTTTTTTTCCTTTGGGGGCCCTGGTTTCTGTTTCATTTGCTTTCTGATTACTCCAGTGCTGACATAACTTTCTCTAGCAGACTGCCTTCAATTTTCTAAGAGGTTCAGCTTCTCATCCATTAACCCCTTGTTGCAGGGAATTTCACTCACATAACCTTAGAAATAGAAAACAGAGCAACCAGAGTACTACATGGAGAAAAAAGCCCAGCTCTGGACTCACTCCCATTTCACTTCACCTCTAACTTTCTGTGTGACATAAAAACACGTCCCAGTTAAAATAAAGCACTTACCAAGGTTCTTAGGCTTCTCAGTATTCAATAGGTACTTTTAGTCCTGTGTAGGAGCCTAAATCTACCAGTGATTACTTCCTTAGCTGCAAAATGGTCACAGTTACAATACAACAGTACAAAAGCTGATCTATTTTGGATTTGTTGATCCAGGGAGAGGAGAGTTTCCAGAGAGCACAGCTGCCCCTCCAACTGTACTGATGTGGAAGCACGTCAAATCTGTCAGATTGCTACTCCATTTAATCTATGCTCATGTTCATTGGTGAGATCTGCAATTTGTGGCTGCTCCAGCTGACCCCAGAATCTACAAAGACATTTTGGAGGTGATTTTGACCTCCTCAACCCATATTAAGATTATCTGTGGTGCAGCTGTGGGTCAGGTCTGGGATGGTGCTTTTGTAACTTCTTGCCTACTTGGTATTCTGCTCTGTGCTGTTAATCCTGCAGAGGAGGAAGATGATTGCATCAAAATTTGATGTATTAAGCCTTGTGAACATGTCAGTGGTTTGGATGGAAGCAATTGTACTCACATCCATTTCAAATTTCTAATTCAGCTCTCCTAAAATATCCTAAAAGAAACCATTTTAACATAACTGTACAGGGGTAGATGGTACACAAACTTAGTGCTGTGCCTTATCCCCTCTCAATTTCTAGGAAAAAAAAAAAAAAAAAAAAAAGGAAAGCTATCCACTACTGATGAGAATATGTTTGGAACAAAGGACCTGTTGGATTATTTAAAGCTCTGCTCTACTGATAGCCAACCCTGGCTGTTAAAATTAACTGTATGACTACACTCCCTGTAAAATGTGTCTCCATTTCCTTTCAGGTTGGGAAGCTGATCCAAGAAGCAGCTGGAAGGAGTAATTTGAAGAGAGTTACATTGGAGCTGGGTGGGAAAAGCCCAAACATTATTTTCGCAGATGCTGATTGTAAGTCAGCACTTCCATATTTTTGGTAAAACATGATTGCATGATGTTTTTTCAGTTTGTTTTTTTTTTTTTAACTATTTTTAGGGCACATCTTTCATGTAAAGTGAAGTGAAGCAATACAGCTGTATCTAATGGCAATTTTCAGTGTTATAGAAGCAATCTAAGATGTGCTATCTTTTATAAAATACAATTTTTGAACCCACAGATTCATAGTCAACAAGAGAGCAGAAAAAAGGTTATAACCAAGCATATAGACATGGTGTTTTTCACAGTTACTCCCACACGCATTTGCCATCCTATGCACTGCAGCGAGGTGATTTAGTGCTTTAAATCTGGAGAATCTGTGATTTTTTTTGTTCAAAGCAATTATAAAAAGGGACGACTTTTATGTACACTTGACTTGTTAATCTAGTCAGTGTAGTATCCTTTGTTAAGCAGCTGTAAAGGGAGATTATTCCATTTTTAAAATTTTCACAACTACAGAATTGTGTATTGAAATATCCTCACTGCCACTGTCTGCAGGGAGCTGAAAATTTTGGCAGATGTATGATGTTGTGCAGCTGAGATTTCTGGCACCTGAGAAGGTACAGGACAGCTGTTTAGGATAGGATATAAGCACAAACTGGAAGTTTCTGCTTAAATGATCAGCAACAAAATAGTTACAATGTTGATATCTAAATTAGGAGGTTTTGAAGCTAACGAATGAGATGGTTCACACCTTGCTCTGAGCTCTTGTTTCAGGCTGGGTGCAGGCACACTGTACTCAATGCCCTTTCTGAGAACTTTGCAACCCCAATAAAAAGACACATAAGGATTTGGTCTTCTCATTTAAAAGAGGGAAGTGAATAGAATGATTTTGAATAGCAGCAATTACAAGAGATGGTTACAATTCTGTATCCATTTTCAAAACGTATCAATATCTGAAAAACTAGGGAAAGCTTGACAACTTCGGGCAGCTTTTCTACAAAGAAGTGCTTTACCAAGCCAAGGATTGAAATTTCAGCCAGTCATCCTGGGTAAGCTAAAAAAACTCTTGTCAGCTGGAGCCAGACATAGATATTCCAGCCTTCTACCCCAGTTACTCATCTCCACCTCCCACCAGATACCACCACACCTCAAATGTCCCTCACCTGCTAACTCACACTTGAACACCTAAACATTTCTAGTAGAGTGACATATGCCAGGGGCACATCTGTGTTATGACCTTCCATGGGGGAAGGACAATTGCTCTCTGATCTTCCCACAATTATGACCTCCAGTACTTGGCCTAAGATTTAAACTTCATGGCTCTGATTATTTTAAAACAGCAACTGGCTTACTGTTCCAAAGGAGTTCTTTGTCCTGCTTGAGGAACACTGTGTGCCAAAAGTTAGCAAAAAGCATGATAAAGCTGTTGAAGGTTTAGTGCACCAAAAAAACAGAGAAGAATGGTTAGAGCCCCTCATGGTGAAAAACTGTTAACAATAGAGAAGAAACATTAGTTAATCACAGCTATCCACTAGTGCTTTCAATCTCCATGGAGCTGCCAGGGAAAATTTAAATGTGGTCCAGGGAACACCCCACATAATTTTTCTTAAGACGACACTGAGGGCATAATAAGACATTTCTGTTAGACAGAGTTGTCTAGAGTGTGCTGAAAGTAAAGCACTGTTGCTTTGTTTAGTCCATAAAAAATTATACTTTAAGCAATGTTCCAAAGTGCTACAACTGGTAACAGAGGTATTAAAGTGCTGTAGGGCATCACTGTTTAGGGATTAATTCATTATTCTTGTCTAGAGAGTTATTACATCCAAAGTAAGAATGTGGCCTTGAATGTCTAAATATGACCAGATCCTCTGTCCTGCTTGGACAGAATGTGTTAGTTGTACCTCCAAGGAAGTTAGAGGGTTGATTTTTCTATAACAGACCTATAATTTTAAGGCTTTACCAGTCATCTGCATGGGCCAAGAGGAAATTTTTATGTTGCAGAAAAAGAATCTGGCTTTTTTGGGAAGGACAGGTCTTGCCATTATCAAAGCCAAATTCTCCCATGTATTTGGTTTGCTGTAATTCTCACACAGGAAGTATTAATAACCCATTGCCAACCTGGGATCACAGACAAATTTTCTTTTCCTATAGTGACCCAGTCAGATGTATTTATGTGGGGCACATCCTGCTCCTGAGGTTCCCTTAATGTTTTTACTTGGTAAATGACATGTTGCTGGATATAAGACATTGGTGAAGTTGTTCTTGCATATCTTACTCCTATTGACTTCTAAGGCACCGTCTTAGCTTTTCCAGTGGGAATCATCCTCATTTCTGACCTGACACAACTACAGGATATCTTGATTTAGTTTTATTTAACCAAATGCTACTACTGAAGTTTCAGGAATGCGACACTGTGTAATACACACAGCACTGGTGCAAAGGCAGATTTGCCCACACTGTTCCAGTGCAACATGTGCTGTCTTGTTTTTCAGTGGACTACGCTGTGGAACAAGCTCACCAAGGAGTGTTCTTCAATCAAGGTCAATGCTGCACTGCAGGCTCACGGATTTACGTGGAAGAATCAATCTACGAAGAGTTTGTTAGAAGAAGTGTAGAACGTGCAAAGAGGAGAGTTGTGGGGAGTCCTTTTGACCCAACTACAGAGCAAGGTCCACAGGTAAAGAAGTAGGGCATTGGCTCTACAGCTCTGGAGGTGCCTGGAAGTATTTGATCTCCACTAAGTCAGAGATCAGTCAGTGAACACCCACTCAAGATCCAGGGTAGCTGACACGATACATGCTTTCAAGATTAAAATTCTAAAGGAGTAAATAAGCTGTGCAGCTGTGAGGTATTTCTTGTTAAATAAAAAAAATCTCCGTTTAAATATCAATGTTTGCCTCCCAGTTTTAAGAGCAAGATTTGGATCTTCAGCCCCCAAAATACAGCTGTAAACTGTGAGAAGCTCTTAAAAGTCTCTGTGAGCGCTTAACTGTCAAGAACTGTCTACAACCATAACTGTGCTTGGATATTCAGAAATTCTAAGCAGAAGATGGGCATAATCAGAAATAAGTCTTTATAAAAATGTTCCTGCCACTAATACATAGCTGGCCTTATAACATTTTTAGGAAGTTAATCTGGGACAAAACTTAATGATCTGCTTTTTTTGTGCTTATATACTAGATTGTTTAGCAAGAGACTGGGTTAAGCCACAAACATAAGGTGACACATCTTAAGAAGTCTGAGCCCGAAGTCACAGTCAGCACCTGCTTGTAGATCTTTGGCATCTGCAGCTCAAAGAGCAGTGAATGGAAGCAGGAACCAACTCACTGGAACATGACTTGTCTAAAAGCACCTATTTGGAATTGGTTGTCAAGTACATGGTCTGCACATCAAACAGCTTTTTCTCTCTTTCAGATTGATAAAAAACAATACAACAAGATCTTGGAGCTGATTCAAAGTGGCATTACTGAAGGAGCAAAACTTGAATGTGGGGGAAAGGGGCTGGGAAGAAAGGGATTCTTCATTGAACCTACGGTGTTTTCCAATGTAACAGATGACATGCGGATTGCCAAGGAGGAGGTATTCACATATGTGGGCAAGATCTTCTTAAAATGTCCTAAATATTACTTTTTTTTTCTTTTGTTTAATTCCTAAGACAAAACCTTCAGAGTGAAAATTATGATCATATTAAAAAAAATAAATCTTATCAGAACTCCTTATACACACAGCAAGTGACAACAGCTGGGTAAGGAAGCTCAATTTTTGTCACTGACTGTAAGGTCTCAGATATCAAAGAAGAGATATGGGTAGAATGGACAAGTTCCCCTGAGGCACCTGCTTTGGAAAATGCATGCATTTTTACAGACAGATATTATCACTATTTATCACTAAATTTTGCTGTGGGAAATTTTGAAGAGTATAATAGGAGAGGGAAGATAATTAAGAAAGCAGAATAAAACAAGAATAAAATGCCTCTGATGTGGGTAGTTTATTAATTATTAATCTTTGTTGCAGATTTTTGGGCCTGTTCAAGAAATACTGAGATTTAAAACCATGGATGAAGTTATAGAGAGAGCCAACAACTCTGATTTTGGGCTGGTAGCTGCTGTCTTTACAAATGACATAAACAAGGCCCTGACAGTCTCTTCAGCAATGCAGGCTGGGACAGTCTGGTAAGCAGAAGTTATCCCACTCCCGCTCCTGAAGATAAAAGAGTTTGACTCACTATCATAATTTCACTTCAGTTTTGCACTCTTTGTTAAGAATATTTATGCAGCCCATCCTCGTGGTGGATCACTGGGCAAGCCATGGAACAGCAGTGGGGAGGTTCTGTGGCTGCTCAGTGCTGGGGAATGCTGCTGGAGCTGGAAAGCACCTTGCTTCCCAGGAGCACGGCAGCCACTGCTGAGCGGCTTTACTGAAAACAACCACGATAAACGATCCTTTCTGGGGAGCACAGGAAACCTGGGAGGGTTTACTAAAGGCATAAAGGATTACCTACTTTCTACAGCATTAACTCAGGGGACACCTCCTCTCCAGTCTTTAGGAATGGGGAATCCCAATTCTAGAGTTCAGTAGCTTACAATTTAGTATGTCAAACCTGAGTAAAGATCTGCAAGAAACTAGGAAGAAAAAGGGCAAACTCAAATCTAACAGCTTTGTTATAAATTGGCACTGAGGTTTGGCAGCAGATTAACAGTTCATTACTGAAGAGGTGTCCAAGGGTATGGTGCTCTCCTCCTGCCTTCACAGGTCAAATCCAATTCTCCTTAGGAGTGAGAAGCAGCCTGTTGTTTTTGTAGCATAAATCCCTCATTTCTTTTCAACATGAAACAAGTTGATTATTAACTAAGAGGTATAGAGTGTCCTTAGCTCCACAAGTTTCAGCCTCTCTCTGAGTTATCCAAAGGTCTTTCTGGCAGTGCAGCTGGACTTAATGCCTCCTCCTGTTACAGGATAAATTGCTACAATGCCTTAAATGCCCAAAGTCCTTTTGGAGGATTCAAAATGTCTGGCAATGGGAGAGAGATGTAAGTATTCCACTGCTGTTTTCTAAATTGTTTTCAACTCTATAACTTAATAAACATTAGTGAATGCTTCCCTGCAAACTAAGACCCAGAAATATTCCAACCTGAGAATCAGGGTGTAATAGAAGGTGACCTTTAATCATTATTGCTGGTTCTAAATGCAGTTGATTTGCATTGTAAGACCACCTTTTTAATTTTTTTCTTTTTTTTTTTTCTTTTTTCTTTTTCTTTTTTTTTTTTTTTTTTTTTTTTTTACTAACACTGCAAACTAACTTAGTGGAATTCTCTTCTTATCCTGAAAGGAACTGAAAATTTCTGAGTATTTTTCTGGACTTGTAACCTGTGTTTTCTGGAAGATTTTTTTTAACCATATTAAGCATCACTTTTCTGAAAAACTCTCTCTTTGGTGCTGCTGAGTACTTGTTGACTGGTTTGCTGTATTTGTTTCGGAGTTGTTTTGCCATGTATTGTGCCTCTCTTGGTAGTTTTTCCTTTCCTTTCTTCAGTTTTCACTATATTTATTAATATAGGTGCATTTGAATTTTATAAAAAAGTTATCAGCTTGCAGATTTTTAAACAATGAAATCAGGCAAAGAGAAGGAAACAAATGTGTTTACATCTCTTTGAAGAAAACCACTTGCCATTATAAAGCTTTCTGTCATTCCATTTAGCACTAAGTGCCAAATATTTTGAAATGGAGCTCCACGCTTAAATATTGTCCCATGTACCTAATTTAAAGTCTTACCAGTTTCTCATTCTCATTACAATCACAAGGAAGTTTAGCAATTGCATCAGCCCCAGATTGGTTACATACCAAGGATTCAATTAATTTCTGTGCAGGAGGTATGTGTACCAGATATGTCTCACCTAAGTTTTCAAAATAGCTTACGGCTAATGGCAAACTCAGCAGTAAAACTAAAGTAAGGTCAAACTCTTTAAAACTTTAAATATGTTGAAGTATACAACTTGATCTATAAAATAAGCTTTATGTAGTCTGAAGTATTTTTCCTCGTTAGGGAGTACTTTGAATAACACATTCATACTATTCACATTCATGAGTTATGAGGTGATCTCACACTGGCATAAATATGTCAGGTCATCTAACTCTTATCATTGTGAAAATATTCTAAAACTACTAAGCTCGATGGAGCACATGAGTAACTTGACACCCAGGGGTGACCCCACTGACTCCAGGGAGGTTCAACTGCAAGCAAAATATTCACATATCAATGTTGCAGAGCTCTTAAAAGGGGGGAAACCCAGGCAGCATCCCAGCTCTCATGGAAAAATCTGTGGTAATTGCACACTTGATTCCCATTACAGCTTTGAAAGTATTAATCATAAACAATAAATGTTTGGAATGGCAATAATCTTCATCTCACAAAGATGGAGGAAAACCTACCTATGAGTAATTATTCTACTCCTTTCAGAACTTCTTTGATCAGATATCACCTAATTCACCTCCTCCACCCTGCATTAATACTTGCATACCTTTTATTAAAATGCCAGTTTCCTACATTCTTATTTTTAAGGCATACATTTTACAGCATAAATAATGTTGAGTTGGGCAATTACAGAAAAAGTGTCTATACATAAGTGTGTCACTGCTAAGGTAACACTGTGTTACAGCCAGATCATAAATGGGCCACTGTGCTAGCACTGCATCTGGGACTTGTTCTGGTCCTGCATTTAAATTCGCAGGTTATCATCACACATGGGCAAAAAAATCAACACAAAGTTGAGAACTGTTATGCTCATTTTACACTCCCACAAAAGGTAGCAGGGTATGTGCATCCTGGTAGAGTACACAAAATAATGCAATTTCTGATTGCATTAAGACTACTTACAATATTCTTGTATCCCTGAAGAGGTCTACAAGACATGGGTTTGGGGTTTTCTTCATTCATGTTTCTTTAAAGCTTCTTATCTGGGAGATGCAAAATTTAACTGGTGTAACTAAAAATTTGTGTGATTCACCCCAGATAGCCACATGTGGTTATTTTATATTAGAGCTCCCCAAAATTCTGGCCTCTGTCCAAATGTCTTCAAGGGAAGGAAGTGCCATTCTACTTCAGAACTCTCCTTTAATGTCATAGGAATTGTTATTGTATGGATAGTTCTGAGATACATCACTGCACACCTGCATTCTGAAAAACAAGTGCAAGCAGGAGAATGGCTTGGAGTTGTAATTCTCGTATCTTTTTTCCTCCTGGACTGAGGGAGGGAAGAGAATATGTAATACTTCTTCTTTAAAAGCATTTTGTTCCCCTTCCCTCACACCTACACAATCAGGGGACAGCAACATGCAGATTTGACCCATGGGCTCCTTCCTCTTCACAGACACAACCTTTGTTCTCACTCTGATACCAAACTGCAATCCCAGAAGAGCCAGAGTGGCCATGGAATAGGGTGGTTTTGCTCCCTGTATTAGGCTGTGGGGACAATCGAGCTCTTTAAGTGAACACACACTGACTCTTCTGCTCTGAGTGCCTGGCATAACCCATCTTCTTATTCAGCCAGTGTAACTTTTTAACTTTCAAAAAATATTTGCCTTAGAATTCATCACAATTGTCCTTCTCCAAACTATTGATGATAAAAAAAAAAACAAACAAACCAAAAACATGTAAAGTCCTGAAGCCATGAGCTGAAGAAACAGACAAAAACTGTCTCTAATTTTGTTTGGCAGACCAAGATGAGAGATCAAGTGGCATTTGGAATGTACATAAAGTCACTTGCTGCTGTCAGCTGGGTTATCTATTGGCTTGCAAAAATGTGTCCAATGGGTGTCTGGAGCTACACAGCAGCCCTGCTGAATCCAGAAACTTCCACACAGACACCACCATTAGTTATTGGGCTCCAGGCAGTTCCTGGTGACAGCTTCCACTGAGCCCTAAGGGAATGCTTCTGATAAACAGCTGAAGTTTTTGGTCATTCTTTGGAGACAAATCCACCACTGAAAGGTGGGGGTGGCATGGGTCAGCTCAATGGAAACCTTTTACATGTAAAAAAGTCTTCACTAATATTTGCTTGCAGGTACTTAGACTCTGGTAAATCTTAAAACTTCCTATTGAATCATCAGTCTACTGTATCCCCTAAATACTGACCACTATATCATGTATAAGGCTTCTCAAGCCAACAGGCACATCAGCTTTCAAAACTGCAGATGAAGTGACATGGGCTGGTAAATACTGATATTTCTGCTCAAATGAATTAACTTTCCAAGGAAGGTTACAGGAGTTTCACCCCAATGTTGTATTTTCTGTAAAATCAGCAGTGTAGAAGTAAATACAAAATGGGTTATGCAACACTGGGGGCCTGCAGAGCAATTTAATTACCTTAAATAGTGGCCACTCACTCCATTCTGAAACACTTACTAGAAGGAGATTCTGAGGAATTCCTCTGAAATATTCTTTATGGTTCAGTTGGCATTAAGTCCTGCACAGGAGAATCCAGAGGGAAGGCAGTGCCAAATAGTAAACATACTAACATCATATCCATATCAGCATGTTATACATTTTAATATAAGTAATAGAGCAATACTGTGTGTGTCTTAGGGGTAAGGATAAAAAAATCAACCAAGAAACAAATGTCTATAAGAACTCTTGCAAAAAAATCCTCATTGAGTTAATATGGAAAAGATATTCTACTTCCAGACCTGTTTTGAGGTGGGGACAGTGTTTGCTTTACAGACACAGCATATGGAAGACACAACTCCACTAATAACATAAAGAGACTTCTCCATTACTCAAAATAGGCACAGGAAAATAGAAATACCTGTACTTCAGAGAAGACAAGCGCAAGTCCCACGGCGCCAGGCAACATCCACTCTAAACCTCAGCAGAGGGGCCAAAGAGATGAGCCAGGCTGCAGCTGACAAAAGCAAAATGTTCACAGCATTCAGAAAACCCCACTTTTTAGGCATAATCTATCCAAAGCCCAATGTGTCCCCGTCAGAGCCATGTGTCAGATGACTGGGACCTAGTTGGTGCCTGGTCTCCAGCAGTATGGAGGTTCTTATGTCAGGTCCTGTGCCAGGACAAAAGGAGGAATTTGACAGGGAATTGTAGAAGGGAATCTGAGCAAGCTGAACCCTCTTCCATATTATGTGCAAATGGTGATTTCTACTGCTGGATGGGTTGCTAAGGAGAAAAGATCAGCGGGTTAGGAGTCAAGTTCATCTTATCCATGGTTGTAAGTTGTTAATTTTTCATTATGCTCAGTGTGGACCTTCTCTTACTTGAGTGCAATATAAACAGTAATTTCACTGGCCAGTGGGGTAGGTCTTAGTGCTTGGATATTTTCAAGGTCTAGGAAGGACAAAGGACATCAATTCACTTCTAAAAGCTCCATCAACAGACAGTGAATATTTCTGGGTTTACTGTTATGTATCTCCTTATCAAATTCTGAAGCCATCCATTGTTCTGACCTAAACTGAACTGCAATTTTGGGTTATATCTTAACTTCATCAAGAAATCACTTTGCAGATTTTTTCTCGATAAAGAACACCTGGTATAAGCTGATGCTGTAATTTGTTCTTTAGGGGTGAATGTGGATTGAGAGAATATTCTGAAGTTAAAACTGTGACAATAAAGATCCCTCAGAAGAACTCCTAAAATTACAGAGGACCGTGTTGTGCAGAAGAGCACGTGATGCCACCTTCTCTATTCCTTATGGAGACCAGCACTCAGGAATAAAAAGTGTTACACAATATATATTTAAGAAATTAAGTTGCAACATATATACTGGGCACATAACTGCATACGTAATGCAAACCAACTTTGCATGTTATCCTGAAACTCTCCTGAGAATCGTTACATCTTTATAAAACAAATCATAACGAGATAAAATTGCTACTGTGCATCATTTAATAATGGTTCCAGCTATAAAACTGTTAAATGCAAATGCATGCACACACACATTTATCTCTTCCTTAAATAAACAAAATAAGTCTTACTGCTTTCAGGTTGCCTTCTCAAACAGACCTGCCTTGTACTGACATTGTACTTTCAATCAGGGCTCTACAAGCCAGATTATACCCAAAACACTGGCAATGAACAACACAAACAAGTGTCATTGATATTCTTAAAAAATAAAAGACTCTGAATGGTAATGGCCTCAAACCTGGTATAGTGGCAACTTTCCAATTAGCACAGAAAGAGGTCAGACTGGGGAGGGAATCAATCTGCTGCATGGCCAATGAAAGCCAAATACTTATCAGTGAGATTTGGCTTTCATGGCTCACAGCAATTTGGATTTCAAAGCTTATTTTCATAATTACTTTATGTCTTGCTATAAGCAAAAAGTCCTCCTTCACTTACAGGAACTTGAAGGGATTTACCTGCCTGCCAAAAGAGCAAGGCCAGACAGGGTGGGTGGGTGTTAACGAGAACAGGAACAGATTCCAAGGCTTCACAGAATATTTTAGCTTTCACTGCTTGTCTAGTTTTGTTGTTGTTGTTACTGTTGTTGCTTTCACCTTTTTTCTTTTTTAAACAAATATATGCACACACAGGCTCCATTTATTTGTCTGCTATTAAACTGCCTGTGATTACACTGGGAGTCATTAAGTACTTGTTACAGCTTTTACTAAATGATGTCTTGCCATCCTCACCATGCTTGTGCACCTCAGGTGATGTTACTGGCTGCTACTGAGTTTTCAATTATTTGGGTTTTTTTTGATCCAGGACAAAAATATGAGCAAGTTCTTTCAGGATTGAGGTGTTTACAGCCTGTCACATTATTACCTGCTGCCTACAGAATCTCTCCAAATCTATCACTGACAAACTAAACACTATCTCTTTCTTTTTTCAGCTGCAGAGCTCATCAATTCCCCAGATTTTTAAAAGAAGTTTCATTTATGTTTTAACTTAGAATTAAGAAAATCTATTTTAGAAGTACAGTAAACCATCCACACAGTGTGGCTACATGATCTGGGGTGTAAGGACAGAATTACAGCCTCAGGTGTAAGTTTTCCTAGCTGCAGAGTCTATGCTATGAACTGTTCAAAACTCCAGCCCTAATCAGAAACTAACTTATGCATGTTCTTAACTTCCTTTAGTCTCTGAGGAATTCCTCTTAGATTTGAAGTTGTATGTGTCCTTCAACATACTGCTGGATCAGGACAAGAGTCTCCAGCACTTTGTAGTGTGGTGGCCCTGAGTATTTTGTAACTCATGTGGTTTTAAGCAATACATCTACATGTCATAATTCAGAACTGATAGTACATTCACAGACATGGAGATAAATCAAAGTATTCCTGAGTTGTTAAATTCAAATGCCATATACTTCTACTGTAGTGTATGTCATAGTGAAGAAAAAATACAGCAAGTAAGAGATTAGTTATCTTTTAAACTGCAATATAAAATGTCAAAAAGGAGATTTAACTTCTTTTCTCCTATTTACTTAAAAAAGAATCTTCCTGTGCTTACAGCATTTACACCATGTATTCTTTTGTATTCTTTTCATGTATTTTGTATGTCTGTGCTTTATTCCCAATACATTCAGGTAAATAATATAGAGTTGCCATTTTTTTCAACCCTGTCACTGCAGCTCCATTTGATGTACATGGATATGTGAAATCCTTTTTTAGATGTACCATCTGCATGGATCCAACAAAACATTTTTCCAGTCCCTGCAGCTTTTTGTTACAGTTTTTAATCATGTATATAGTTATATGTTATTAAAAAAAGTAAAAGGATATTTTCTATGAAGTTTTTTTCCATTAAAAAGGTTTAGAGAAAGACTTTAGACTGTGAGACTCCTTTATTGTTGACAGAGCTATAAAAATATTAAAAAAAATATTTTCTTAGCAAAAGATCTGCTCTCACAGTAGCTTTATTTTCATTTGCAGAAGTGAATGAAGTAAAAGGCCAATTACATTTTCTGGAATATTATTGCAGCTGTATGAAAACACTTGTGAATTGCAGATCTAGGTCATAGTCAAAGTTCATCCTCACCCTTATGGTCATAAAGTTTAGCTATTGGGGCAGGTCTGAAGTCATCAATAACAGTGGGGTACCCTTGCAAACTGCTGCATCACAGCTTGATTTTTGGATGATGTTTTAAAAAATCATGATGCTTTTTCTTTCTCTAGTAGATGTTTCACTGAGATTATTAAATTATCACTCAGAGCTTTTACAGAGAGATAGTCTACTTAACTTTGATGTCAAAATGCTAAAATGGGACAAGGACAGACTGAATTCACATGGTCAGGTACTATACAGCTTTCCCTCAAGCAATGCCTTTATTCCAGGTTACTTTCATTGCCAGGAACTGCATTCCTTTTTTGAATGGTGCCTATTTAGATAAAGTAACTACTCAGTTAATACTGCCAAGCTACATCATTGTATGGCAAGCAATGGTCACACCTCTGTCACAGAATAATACCATTGATTTAATCAACACTTGAGAGGCAATCACAATGAATAACCTGACTAGAATAGATGGGATAAAAGAGAATAAAACTCAGTAATAGGAAGGAAATTGCATTCTTAGGAAGGAGCACTGTTGCTGAAATCTGGAATATCAGGTACATATTAAGCAGGTTATAATTTCTATTTAACAAGTGGCATGGACAACTCTGTCATGGGACTTTGGGTGGACAGTTGGCACTTTCCATACTCCCCATCTCTCTGACCCACTTGCCACCTGTCTCAGCACTCCAAGCAGTCACACAGGCACAAGCAATACAGACCTTTTCTGAAAGCACAACAAAGGAAGGAAGGTTGTTCTGGAACCCACTGAAAACAAGGAGCGTCTTCTAGTGAAATGAGCAAAGTTCCAGCCAATGAATGTATCAATAAAAGTGTACAGGCATATAAAGGGAGAGTTTGGAACTAATTGTGCATTTCTTCTAGAAAAGGATGTGAAGAAAGGCAAAAAAGTTTCAGTTCTGTGGCCTTCAGACAAAGCAGTGGATATTGATACTACTTGGATAGCATTCACAGATTTATTTGTGCCCTGTCACAGAGAATGCTCTTGCTCTTTCTCCCCACAGAGGCCAGGATGGAAAATCTTGCCTTGCATATGTAGTGACACTGTGTGTCACAGCACCCTGTTATTTCTCAGTTCTGTCCTGGAAAAAAAAGAACCATAATAACACTGAATTCAGGGCACCAGTTGAGCTAGAGAGGAAGTCAAAGACAAGCAATACACTGTACTTTTTACTTATGACTCTGCATGGTTACACATAGAGCTCTGGAGAGCTGCATTTACCACCTTACATTTGCATCCATACCTCTCCATTTACTGCATGCTAAGTCCATCATCACAGGAAGTTATTTTTCTTGTAACAACTTCATACTACAATGACTGATATTCACAGTGCTATATCTATCAGGAAGCAGGAAAAGCCTTTGTGGCTATTAGATGCCATCAGCATTCCCAACCCATTCAAACAGCTTTCTCTCAGCACATTAGACTACAGCTGCATAAAACGCATCTTCCTCCCTTGTCCTCATTAAACACACAGTCTATAATTCTTTCTGTGTGTCCACTGACAGTGCACAGGTATCAGGGAACTGTGTGTGGCTCAGTCAGAAAGCTCAGGAACTCCTGGAGCAACTGCAGGACTTAAGCATGAAGTTGGGCCATTTATAAGGATAGATTAGTCTAAAGTGAGAATAGTGGTATAATCTCACATGACTAAAGTGTGGCTAGAATATGCTACTACTAAGGCTCTTGAGGCTTGGGGTCCCACTTCCTCTTCCACCCAGCACAGTGTGGAGTGCTGGGATGCTGGTTTCAATAAGCACTTCCCTAATTTTTCTCAGAGGACTGGAACTGACATTCTGGAATTCAAGGTTAACACAAGTAACAGATGATTACAGCTGGCTGCAGCACAAGTTTAGGCATTTCAGTGGTGCAGAGCAGGTTAAGTTTTCTGTGTAGCCACAGCTGCTGCACTGGGTAGTGCTCAGCACCAAGTGCCTGGTTATCTATGCCTTAGGCCCAGAGGCTGCACATACACACAGGACTGTCCCAACAGTGAGGAGAGGCACAAGGCTGATTTGTCTCTTGGTACAACTGGGGTAAGTCACCACAGCTGCTGCATAATGTCCCTAAGGGACCTAGGTCCCTGAGCTTACTGTTAGAGAGGGAGGAAAAGCACATCTGCATGCCCCTGCTTCCTAAGAATGGCTGGTTCTGAAACAGTTCTGCCAGCTGAGTTTACATCCTGAACGCTCACCAAAAGCCAGCCTCATCCCACTAGCACAGGTATTCTAGAGCTCAGTAGCATCACAAAGACCACAACCATTTTTTTCTGATATCATACAGTTAAATCCACTCAAGCCAGTACTGAAGAGAGACCACACCTCCAATCCACTGCTTCTTTATGGTGAGCATTTGCACTGTTACTTTTCATGGGTTATTAGGATGAGCTTCATCAAGTAACAGAGGCTGGCTTGTACTGTGCATAGTACATGTATTTCTGGCTGTGCCTGCAGTGCCAGGAAGCACTCCAGGGAACACTTTTTTCACCTGATTTATGTGAAATTTATAAACACATTATGGAGGGCCTTTGCCATCATCTGTAATACCCTGAAGTCGCCAATGTCCAGGAAGGCTGAGACATCTGCTGGGATAATCTGCCTTAAGACAATCTGCCTTAAACTGAGTCTACATTACTGATATGTTCTCCAGTGCATTACTATAACCATTCCTTGTATTGTCATTTAATCCTAGTATCTAACATCAAATCCTGCAATTCCAGGATGCTTTCAAGGTTTTTTTCACTGCTTGGAGTCTCTTGATGAGACACACTACATAAACCTGGATTGTGCAACCACCACAACAGACTGTAAGAAAAGCTCCAGCTGCAGAGGTTGCCAAGGAGGCTGTGCACACAGCAGGCTGGAGTAACCCAAAAGGGTGCTTGTGAAATGTTTGTGCTGCTGGCAGGCAGCACATTGCCAGGACAGATCACACATCATGCATTTGCACATCAAATGAAGCTGCACTGGTCTGAGAGCATGGGAAAGGCCTGTCTTGAACGGCATGTGTCCTACTTCCTAAACATGTATATTTTACACTTTACACTTGGTTATTGGCCAGATTGAAAGTACCCCAAGTTCCCCAAAGCTTGTCATTTTGCCTTTGAAGTAGAACTGTTTGGATAATGTTTCCTTTGGCAATTTATCTATTTAACAAAGCAGGAACTTAACTGCCTTGGCCTCTCAATGATCCACCACCAGCTTTTGTCAAAGTCTTCATACTCTTGTGTATATGCACTTTCACAGAATTTGATCATTTTTGTGACCTTGCTTAGCCCCTCTCCTGCTCCCTTATGGTTCCACATGGTGAGGCTGGTGCTCATATTAACTCACTTCATTCTGGGGATTTTCCCTGCTCTATGTATGCCTGGCTGAGTTCCCATTTCCTAGAGCAGCATAATGAGCAAGATGTTTGTGTGCACCTCGCTCCTGCTACCAAACAAAATGTGTTTCTACTGCTTGCCCTTACAAAAGGACTCCAGCTCATGGTCCACCGCTTTTCTCTCTCCGTACTCTCACCATACCACAAGATGGGACATAGAGCAGGATCTCCTGAGAGGTTTCTGCTGTTTTCTGCTTTCTCTTGGTCCAAAACCTCTCCCACAGTCTTTGGCATTTGACATCTAATCTCAAAGCATGGTCAGCGCCTGGCAAGCGAGGCCTTCTTTTAGTTTTTGATTTTGAACATCACAAACACTCAGATTTCTGGGAAGGATGCTGAATGGAAAGGCACTCTTTGCTCCCACCAAGAAACTGCAGATAAGGGATTTTGGCTAAAGCACTCTCCATAGGGGATGCCTAGTGACATCTGACACTACTGGGTTAGAACTCACAGCTTGTTCATTCACCAGAGAATATTGTGGTTCTTGCTCAGAGCTGGCTAATGAGATGCCCTATCCCAGGCTGTACAGCTATGGGGGGCTAAGTAGACAGACTCATTCAAATCAAGTATTCTATGGAGTCCAGAAAAGTCATCAAGTACTCGTCAGCCTTATTCCTTCAGCATCACATGCATACATATTCTATTTTGAATAATACCTGGCTGTGAAATCAAGGAGAAAAACATATTGTTGCCAAAGAAATGGGCATTGACAGAGTTACCAGCCTGTTGTTCCTGAGTAGCCTGGAGCTCCTGGGCAGGACCAGGAAAGCTCCCACACCAGGATGCTGGATTGCCCCAGGGCTGCCACATCTGGTGTGAGGGAGGAGGCTGCTGAGAGCACCATGCCCCTTCTATCCTGGTATGAAACTAAACTATAGCAAGATCCTTTCTTGAAAATCTCTCCCATGTTTCTCCACAGTGCACACTGCACACCTTAAGCCACAGGAAGCTATTGCTACACCGCTCCTGGGAACTGCTAAATTGGCCAGGTCTCTGAATAGACCAATGTACACAGAACCACCTACTCCCTACTGCAGCAAAAACCAGAGCAATTCCTACTCTGCTGCATCCCAGTCTGTCCAGCTGTCTTCCCTTGCAGCATTTGCCTCCCAAGGACAAATATGTTTCTGGGGGAAAATGCCCAGGAAATACCACTTGTAAAATAGACTCTTACAGGAGTTTCCTAAGGGAACATCTGACACTCCACAAGTCCCATTAGATTCCCTTTTGGGAACCTTTCTGATGACACTATTTCAGATCACTCTAGTGGGAAAATGATAGTAGGCTCCAGCTGCCCAATGCCTTTCAAAAAGACACAGAAAGATGCACATATCGCCTGCATCTGTAGCAACTTCATAGTCAAGTCTCTGAGACAAATGTTTGAAGTTAATTTCATATTCCACTGTAGAGACATAAAAACAACTAAGACAAAAAATCACTGGAGAAACTGTTTCTCAGTTTTCAAAATCACCTTGTAGCTCTTTCCTATGAAAATTCCAAACCTGTTTTCTTCCCTGTAGTGGACTGCATGTGTATTTTAGAATGGCTGGTGCAATGGTCTGCTGAAAGACAGGACTGCTGGTTGCTTTCTATTGTAGCAACACATAGACCATCCCGAGCTCTTTCTCGGTTTTGGCAAAGAGGCTCTTTTAACTGTGTTCTTAGGTAGAACAGCAACAAATGACTTGATGATTTGTTTTTACAATGTCCTCTCTGGGAAGACTAATTACTAGCTAACCTTCTAGCATGCAGTTTCAAACATGAAAAGAGTGGGGCCCCATTCCTTTTCAGGAAAAATTCATACTACAGACTGCAGAATCTCTCTGGGTGAGGGTATTTTGCTGAAAGTTTCTATGAGCTCTAGGATTATGGGCTGGCCAAGAGATTTCATGATGCTTTTAGAATTTTTCTGATAGAATGAACAATTTTAGAATGAAAAATTGAGTGGAAAAAATCCCACACTTTCCTTAGTTTTACTATTTGTCTCTTTGGGGTAGTAATATAGTCAGCAAACCAAAGCCAATGGAAATGCTGTTCTCAGCTGTTTTGCTGACAAAACACTGAAGAACAAAGGTAAATTTCATGCATTAGTTGTGGAAGTTGTGTTCAGCAGCAAGAACCATGTTGCACAGAGAATTGAGTTGAGCCACCAGCAGATTCTGCCTGAGAAAGGACACTAAACTTATGGGCTTCTTCCAATTTGTCTTTGTTTCACATAAAGTTTCAGGACAAGCAGCTTTTCTTCCTCATAATTCTTCTTACTGGACTTCTTTCTCCCTTCTTAATTCCTCTTGGAGTAAATGGTGCCTATCTAAAGGTCTGGGCTGAGGCAAAGCCCTGAATGTGCATGTAGACTTTGCTGGTGTTTTCCAGGTGTGCAATTAAACACTGGGAAGGCTTCTCACTAGACTGTGTTCCTGGGTGATTCAGACTGCAGAACCAAGGCAGCAAACATCTCTGAGTTTTCTGGCTCAGGCACAGCAGCCAGTGTTTGCTAAGTCTTTATTTACATCTGCACAAGCCTCTATTCCAACACACCTTTTCCTCAATTACAGTTATCAAGCTTTACAGCAAATAATTCTGTAATCTACTTTTACTGGGCAACCAAGCAGCAGCAATATAGTGTATGTTCAGAACTCATTGTTCAAACATGTTTTATAATCTTTAAAATAAAAGAAAACTTGCTAGGTTTTTGGATTTTTCCCTGCTTTGAATGTTATTAAAGCTCTGGAAGACATGCTTGATTACTTTAGCTTGAGTTGCAAACCATTGCAACCACAGGCATCTGAGGCTGGAGGATCTGAGCAACTGTAGATGCTGCTGAGCAGAGAGAAAAATTGATAAAACAGGACAAAATTTACTGATGGGAATGGGGAGTGGGAGGTTTAAATGGGTTTTCACTTCCTCTTTTCCCCACAGTCCTTAGCACACTTCATACAGCCTCATGCCCCACTCCCAGTCATGCACTTGATCACATCTCCTGCACAGCTCCTCCTCTACAACTGTCCTTTAAGTGGTATTATTTTACAAATTTAAATAAAAAGGTTCCTCTGCATATAAGACATCTAGTTACATAAACCTCATACATAATTCAGAATTTCCAGAATCCATATAAAATCCAAACCCAGGCATTTGCTTCAGCTGCTTCTTTATGTCAGGGATTTTCATGAAGTTCAGACCTGGAAAGAAATTTCTCCTCTCCTTGTGAGACCATAGATATCATCACTTCCTATGGAATACATTTACCACACGAATAGGCTTTGGATTATCTACAAACCAAAGTTACAAGAACTGTGGGAGTTCCAGTTACAAGGTAAGCATCCATTTTGAAACTGTTCTAATAAAAATCAAGTTATTTCAGCTGCAATGGCCTGCAGGGACAACAATATTTGCTTTCTTTTGCAACATCTTTGTCAGTCCTCCTTCATGACACAAAAAAGGGAAAAGTTATTAATTATTCACCTGATTATTTGTATGCACTTTATCAAAACCACAGCCTCACTGTCCTCTATAAACATCCTAGATTTGGTATAGGCCTTGAAAGTTTTAAAAGTAAAATGAAAATCTATGAAGAAAATAATTATTATAATTTTATAGACAAGAAGGTGATTGAGAAAAAAAATGGAGTAATTCATCCCAAGATTACAGAGGACAATCTGCTGCAAAGGCTGGGACTAAGCATGGATCTCCTGGCTCCTAGAACCTGCTTGGTACTGGCTTGTTACTTATATTTTGCAAAGGTAAAATGAATACATGCAAACACATACACAGAGATGATGAGACTCTTGCAGAAAAATTCCGTTTGTCTAAAGATCTGTAAAAGCAGAATTTACACTTCTGACAAACTGAGCTGAGGAAAGCCCTTGAAATTCTTTGGAACTAATGATTTTTCAAGGCCTTATGTAGTGGGGTCTGATTTTCCTTGTGACACATAGCCACACCAGCCACTGAGTTCTACATACTTAGACCCAGATCAGGATCTCTCA
This sequence comes from Vidua macroura, assembly GCF_024509145.1. Taxonomy (NCBI): domain Eukaryota; kingdom Metazoa; phylum Chordata; class Aves; order Passeriformes; family Viduidae; genus Vidua; species Vidua macroura. Next base: position 8,540,349 of record NC_071582.1, read on the forward strand.
GCTAATAAATAGTACCATCAGCTTTCACCACAGCTTGACCATAGACACATGAGCTTTTCAGCACTTGTATCAGTCTCCTGCAGTTCTGGTGTGTTGTTTCCTGCTTCTCCACAGCCAAGTGGTAAGCTCCATCTTGGATACACCTGTGATTTGTTTGTTTATTTTTACAGACACACATGTTCAGGCTGCAGGTTTTTTTCAGATGTACACAATTCAATCCCCTGCATTCCCTTTCTCTCCCCATTCCTACAATTGTTCCCCACAACAGATGAGTTTGCAGAGGACCTAAGCAATGTTAATCTCTGATGAGTTCACTGGGAACTGTCTGTGTGCAGCATCTATAAAAACCTAGGATATACAGGTATTTGGGATTCTGTGAGGCATTAACTCAAGGAAGCAATTGGGGATTAGTCAGGGCTCGTTGTGCTTAACACTAATTAATTGCAGCCTGACTAAAAATCTCTGAAAAGCTGAGTCTAGAGATGGAACTCTACCTGAGATTCCTAACTGAGGTCCAGCCAGCACAGGCAGTGGCTTTCAGGGGAGAGCTCTACCCTGAGGTGATCCTGTTGACTGGATCCTTTAAGTCAGCAGTGGAAGATCAGACACACAGAGCAGGTGTCAGCACCTCCAGCACAGACATATCAATTTCCAGCAAGATTCATCTTGTCCAGGTTCCTAATTTGGGAATCTCATTTTAATCTTACCCTGATTAATTCAAATCATATTCAATGCTGTATGTTTTAAACTCACAGCTATTGATGACTGATGGCAAAGCTACATAACTATGTAAGCAGTGTCCTGGGTCACCCTCAGGGAATCCTGATTAGAGCCTCTTACTAACTGTTGTTAAATCCTGAGGACTGAAAACACCAAGGTGCCAATAAACAACTCCACTGTAACACAGGTACATTAATGCCTTGAGAATGTAAAATTAAAAAAATAAATTTTAAAAAGTGCATTCTTTTAAGTAAATAAACCCTATATTTTTAGAAAAACACATAAGCAGAAACTAGTAGAAGTTCATTCTGAGTTCTTGACAATCACCATCCTAAATGTTAATGGTTTGGTAAACTGATCAGATAATTCACGTTGATATGCTTTTTCTTAAACACTTGCCACTTCATTATTTTGGTTCCTTATGCACCTAAGCATTTACACTGTATTTTTTATGCAGGCCTGCACATTATTTTCCTGTACTTTTTTATTACTAGTCTCAATACTCTCTTTTGCTGTCTAATACTGAACAAACAGCATATAGTCACAGTAGCTCCTTGCTCTAAGCTCCTGGTATTTTCTTTTTACAGTGCAATTACAGTGCAATACCCTCCTAGAAGGTACCAAGTACTACAAACAATTCAGCTGCCTTCACAACTACAATAATATGCTCAAGCCAGTGCAAACAAGTGATGCAATGCAAGCTGTGTTCTTCCCAAGGGTGGAGAGCACTCTCCAGCCAGACTCTCAACTTGTTTCTTCCCAAGGAGAATAACTTGCAAGGTTACTTTTGAACCTTTACTTCCCATGGGGTGGCCACAGTCCACTCAGCAGAGCTAAGGGAAAAGAAAATCAACCTTTGAACTATCCTTGCTCATATACAGTGTACATGAACTAGCAAACAGCAACACATAACACTAATTAATTGCAGCTTCACTTGCAAGGACTGAAAGATTCTCCTAAATAACCTGAAAGGGCCTATGACTATTAACAAATTCCTCTAACTTTATTCGGAAGCTCAAATGAGATGGAAACATCTAAGCCTGGTATAAATTCCAAATTTATATTCTCAATTATATTCTTAATGCTTCTACAACAGTTGCCGGCGATTTTCATACACATCTATCATTCAGAAAAGGTTTCAACTAAAAGAAAAACAACACAATCTAAATAGATTGCATCTTCATATTGTTTGCTGTTTAAAACACTGTGGAAATAGATAACACGAAAATATATTATTTAGTGTAACAAAGGAATTGATGGGATTAGTGATATAACAGTTTTTTAGTTATTAATCAGGCTACTTTTTATTACCATTGTTTGATCACTTAAAATCTACATTTGTTATTCTGATGAATATAAATAGCATTTTTATCATTATTTTATTCTTTAAGCAGCCAAAATATGTATATCTGAATTGGCCCCTAGTGGCATTTGGACTTCTGGCAGTTTTTCAAACATATAACTAGACATGAGCAGAAAAACATATAAAAGACAAATTCAGATGCATTGAGAAATACTTGGACTTTTGCAAATTGTTGAACATCACTGAACTCTCACCAAGGCTTAATACCCAAGTACACCTGTTGTCCTGTTCATTCCCCTGCTTCATTCCCATTCCAAATGTTTTTCATCATTCAGTGCACCAGACGATTTTTTGTTCCCATGACAGTCTCAATTCAGTTGACTCTGGTTAGAAATCTCTTCCTGTGGCAGCCCAACCCATTCTCAACACCAAAGAATGGTGATAAGCAACCAGACTTCTTAAAGGCCAATGAGACCAATATTTTTTCAATCTTTTCAGACATAACTAGCCCATAACATAAAACAGAGCACTTCAATATCAGCCCTTTGCTATTCAATCAACATTCCTAACTAAGAAGCCAAAACACCTCAAAAAACTTACCATCTTTTGCCTTAAATGTGTACACATATATCTAAGAAACAAAAAAATCTAAACCAGAACCTATCACTGTACATGGGAATGGACATGAGAAGATACACACAACAGATGCTTGTTACTCTACTGCCAGGAGGTTCTCAGACTGTGCATGGGGGGAACAGTCTGCAGGAGCCTCTCATACCACCTACCAAATACTGCTGCTGCAAGATTTTCTAGCTTCTTTCAAGCAGATAAACAGCTTCTGGAGTCTTACAAAGGGCCATGCTTGGGCCAGTTTGGACTGCATTGGACTGAAATTGTGCATCTACTGCACACAATAAATAAAAGTTTTCTTGCACAGGGTAAATATGACCTACTTAAAGTGTAGTCTTCATGCCTATAGCATCTAGAAGAATCATGAACCAAAGGTTTAACCTTCCAGTAGGTTGTCTGTTGTCCCAGTGATGTGTTCCTCAACAAATATGTGCATAACACTAAAGATAACATGTGACATCAGTAAAGAAAAACAAAGCAAAACCAAACAAACATGGGAGGGAGAAAAGACAAGAAAAGACATCACATTTTTCTGAGCAGGGCAGAACAAATGTTTGACTGAGAAGCTTCAGGTCCGTCTGGGAGAAGGCCAAGACTAATTTAACCTTTGGTCAAATGGTTGGGAGTTAGCTAGTTTCCTTTTTCCTCTTACATCACTCGCAGAGATTTCGACAAAAATAATATGGCACCGATTGCATGACATTACAGGCTCTCATAAAGCACTGGGGAGGATAGTGTTGAAACCCCTTAGAGACAAGTTAATCCCAGCAAAGCAACAGCTGTAAGATTGCTGTAAAGGGGGAAAACAACTACAATGTTTGCATTATGTACTTACATTATTTTAATATAACTTATTTAGGGGATTAGATTATTGGACTTTTTCATAGGTCTAACAGCTTTGTATCATCATGAAAATATCAGCTGTCAGGCTGCACATAGTTGCCATTAAGGCATTTAACCACTCAGTACATTCCTTTAAAAAGCTAAAGCAGACCCAGGTATAAGATGATTTCTCATGCTTTCAGAAAATGTATGCAGTCAGAGAACACATGTTCTACTGGGTTTTTTTGAACATGATGGAACAATCACCACTGCTGTCACCATGTGCCTCCTAGAGCCCCTGTGAGCACTCAGGTGTCAGGCACCTGCTCAGCCCGCCCACCCTGGGATGCTGCCGCAGCCATGGCACTTCCAAATCAAGAATTCCCCAGCTGAAGCAAACACAACCCTCCTCTCCTGCTCACCAGTTACTCTATACACACCCCCCTTTTCTTGTACTCTTAAACATGGTATCAAACATGTGCTGTTCTCGCCTGCTATAAAACCACTCTGGTTGTAGCTCACACACTCACTTTGGAAGAAGACAAACTGACCTAAAGGCAGATTTCAGTTTAAGCTCCCTCTCTGTAGCCAACCCACACACCCCTCCCAGGTTTCAGGGGCTGCCACTCACATGCTGCCAGACAAATGCCAGCCACCTGCACCCAACCTGAAAGAATCTCTGCCACAGCAGCCATCCCCTAGGCCACATGTGCTCCAGGCCAACTAACGGGCCTGGAGAGCTGCAAAGTGGTTGTTTCAGACTGGTTGGGCCAGACTGCAAAGGCTCTGCTGACTCCTCTCTATGTTCCTCCCCACCCACACCTCTTGTCCCCACAGCACTGTCAGACCTCATGCGTGAGCCCCGTGCACCACGGCATTCCAGGCAGGGATGCTGCTCCAGCACAGGCAGGACACAGGACAAGTTCACTGGGCCATGTCTGGACACAGCACACGAAGAAAAGCGCTGCAAAGCCAAGCTGGCTGGGAGATGTCCCCAGGCACAATGCTGGGACTCTGCCGGCACCGGCCCTCGTCCCCAGGCCCACAGGGGTACGCGGTGGGCTCACCACTCACACCCTCACTGTCAGTCGCACGGCGAGCCCTCGGCCATCCCTGTGCCCTCCCCTTGTGTGGCAGCACAAACCCCTGGTGTAGCCCTGCCCGCCTCTCACGGCCTGCACAGCAGCTCTGCCCAAGCAGCTGAACGGTGCCTCTGTGGGAAAGACTTCAACAAACTCCATTGCTTTTTTAAGATAAAACAGCCAAAACTACCTCCCCCGGTTTATAGCAGCCGGTGGAAAGCTGTGCAGTAAGCGACAAGTGCAGAGACCTCTGCATGTATTATGAGGAGAGAGGAAGATCATTTTTTTCCAAACTGAGAAAATATGCTCATATGGAACAGTATTTTTAGGTGTTTTGTGTTGCTACTTTGAGAACAGGTTTTATCTTCCATTACTTAGTTTGGATTGCACGTCTGCCTTTCAGTTTGGAGGAGTAAAGGGAATTGGTCATGGTAACTGTGAAATATGACACTACATGCATTTTTAAGAAGTGGTTTTATATATGGTAAGGTTAATTTCATCTGACTAAATTGTGGTGCAGTTTGTTAGTGCTTTGTTTAATAAATTGCAGCTAATAATGTCATGAGTATAACAACTAGTTCATAATATCACAAATATTGCTGTGAAACTTAGCATATATAGCATCTTAATCTTATGAAAAGCATAAAGCAGTTTCAGGAAAATTTGCATCACTTTTGAATAAACACTGTTTTTATTTAAAACTAGGGGTTTTATCAGGTGAGACAAGATATGACTAAATATGCTGTTATGTTTATCCATATACTTCATGAAAATATATGGATCTCATGGCAAATTTTAGGAATATACTACTGGACCTGTACCTTGATGAATGCTGTACCACTGTATTGTATGTAATACACAGGGGTTTAAATATGTAAAAATCTACAAGGGCTTAAAAAATATACTGTCTTACAGAAATTTTAACATAATAAAATAAAATGTGGAAACTTGAGAAGAAGTAATTAATAAAAGCAGTGAAAGCTTTCACACAGTGTTAAAAGCTCAACGCTACCCCCAAACTTAAAAGCTGTGAAGGCATATGCCTCTGGTGTGCAGGCTGCACTTCAGGCTGGGGCTGGGCTGCTGCCCATCTGAGGGCTGCTAAGGTGGGCCAGAGACCAGAGTTTTCCCTGATACCTTGGGCAGGTTCCTAAACCCTGCAGCTGAGAGACTGTTACTTGTTGCTGTATAATTCCCATTCACACTGTTCACAAAGTCACAACACTGGTCTACTGTGAGATCAGAAAGATGGATGGGCTTCCAGGGCACAAACACTGCCAGGTGGGTAGTGAACATGGAACTGTCTGCTGTGCCTGGCTGAGAACAAGGCTCCAGCAGTCAGATCTGCCCAGGGACCATTGCTGTGGCCTGGGCCTTCCTGTATTTGGTGAGGGCAGAAAGGGCCCGTTGGGGTGACATGTTGTTTACAGGAGGTCTTACAGATAAGAAATTACCTGTGTTCTAGTGGAGGGCAGATCTGACACTTCTTAGGAGATGCAAAGTATGTCTCAAAGACAAGGGTCTCCACTGCTATGCAAGGTATGCTTTGATGTTATTCCTCCGAATGATCTTTCAAGATCTACTGAATTGGAAAGGCATCTCTGCATAAGGTGGAAGAAACAATCAGATCTGTTAAATAATAAGGCACTTGCCTTGAAATGTAATTGTTCTGCATACATACAAAAGATATACAAGTCTGTTGGGAAATAAACAAGGTCTTTCAAGGATCATTCCAAACCTGGAAATCAAGAATGTTCTTACTTCATGAATGCCTTATTAACTGTGTACACGTTAATGCATTTTCTACAGAAAACTTACACTCTAAAGTGTATGGCCTGTGCTAGAAAAAAAAAAAAAGGGAGGGGAGAGAATGGGGCAAAAAATATCAATATGAGAATATGAGCAATGTATGCCTTGCAGAGTTATTTTTCAGTCCTACATTATATGAAAACTGTAATCTTAAAAGGGTCTAAGTGCACTAAGTAAATGAGGAAATCCCATTTAAGTGTAGCCCACGGTACAATAATTACAGCTTTTTGGACATACAAGTGACTCTACAACCTGGCCACTGTGAAAGGCCTGATGCTGGCTATCCTCCACCATCTAAACAGGTAAGTGCCATTTGATCAGCTTTGCTCTAGCATAGCAAGTAAAGAGGCTGGATGTCTAGGTAAAGGAATAAGATAAAGAAACCTAGGATGGTAGTAAGAAGACTGCTAAAATAACCAGTGGTATAACAAACAGTCTACATGAATGTCAACCCATATTAATAGTGCTCTGAAAATTCACTGTTTTCAAACAGGACACCAGAATGTGCAACACAGTTCACCCATTAGCATGCAAAAGTAATTACTTGAAGAAAAAACAGGATCATTAATCCATGGCACTGATGGCCAAGAAAAGTCAGCACATGGATGAATACCTTATAGGAGGCTTAGTGTGTGGCTGACAGCTGAGGGTTACAAAAGATAAAAAGAGGCATCCTTGGAAAGCAGCAGCTTCCAGCTTCCACCAAGTTCAACCACACAAGGAATGGCCATACTATCCATCAGCCAGCCCATCTGCAAATCAACAGGAAATGGGAAGTGCTGCTTTGCCAGAAGAAAGTTGCTGCCATTAGCTCTGATCTACTTGCATCCTTCACCTCTAACTGTAGAATACCCAGGTTAGAGACCAAAATAACAAACTGGCCACTCACAAAATGCTGTTCACCCCAGTAGTATAACACATTGTTAAGCCAGTTTCACTACCTAATTGAATTAATTTTAGTAAAGTTGCTTGTTAAAAATATTGGGACCATACATTTCTAGTAATTACATGATGAAAATATTAGGGCTTTTTAGAGGATAGTCTGGTAAGGGAAAACTAATCAACATAGTATATTCAGAGGAGCAATGAGATTAGAGTTTGTGGCACTGTTATATTTCAGCCTTATTAATGATTACAATATGGGAAAAAAATCCTTTGTGACTGACTAGTCACAATCTGTTGGGTGAAAGAAGAGGGAGATAGCTGAGGTTGCTCTCCTGAGTCTCTGTATTAAAAACCTTTGTATGATCCAGCTTTTAATAGACCATTGTAACATATTAAAAATAACAGTTTTAAAAACCAGCATGCAGTCTCTCTGCATATTAATGCAGACACATGCATATATGCATATTACTGAAAGATATATTTTTCTTTAACTTCTGAATATGAGAGCCATGCTGGTAGGCAGACTTCTCAAATATCTTCCATTTCATGGTACACTCTTATGGTGAGAAGTAATTGACATCAGAAAGGAAGAATAATGAAACTGAGGTCACAGAGTTATTTACACTGGCGGGTGGATCCCACAGCATTCCTGTATGATTCGATTGTTTTGATGACCCTCTTTTTGGGATTCTGTCACACATTACATCTGATATTTGGATCTTGGTAACTTGAAAGAGACACTGAGAGGTCAGTTTGGTTTCTGTTACTACTGAGTTAACACAAGGTTAAAAAGTCTGTCCCTGTTCAAGCCAATGGCACAATTCCCAATGACTTCAGGAAACTTCCAAACTCCCTGTCCCAAAGTGCTAACAAGCCAAACAGAAGGAGCCATAGAGATACCAAGCTGAGCAAGGGACACCTAAAGAACACCCAGGGAACATCCAGAGAAATCTGATTAAATTATTGAGGAGGGAAAGGAGAAAAAATAGCAGTATGCAAGTGCCTTTAAAAGGCAAGCTTTACTTTGAATTTTGCTGTCAAAAGGGAAATGTGGGAATTATTGCCTTAAGGGCTTTTGTTTTGAGTTAGGAATTGATAAACCACTGCTGCACAGAGCAATAAAAGAAATCAAGCAGAAAAAGTCATATTTAGATCATAAGCAGAAATCTCACAAAGAAAAGAAGAAATCTCCCCAGACCTGAGATAAGCCTTCCTTTTGTTTTCAGACCATTACTGTAAAGCTGTTAACCTTCACAGATACTGTACCAGGCCTGCTGAGCAGGAATTAAAAACCCAGGCCACAGTGAATGAAAAAAACAGAGTAGTGACACATTAGCAACAAGGACGTGTATGTATGCTGTGAATAACACAGCTCTGATCCTGGTGCAGAAGCCTAGGGCTTCATTACATTTAATTACTTCCGGCTTTAAATCAAGGCCTGCTTCAAAATGAAGGTGGCTGCTATTAAACTAAATTACTTTCCCCTCAAGCTTGTATGGAAAAGTACAGTACCAAAGGAAGACATCTTCTATTAAAAACAGTACAGTAAACGTGCTGCTGCCAGTCTAGAGATGGTTTGTAACTGGGAGTAGCTCATAAATGAAGCTTTATATGATACCTGTCCTTGATATTTTATAAGGGAGAACTGTTTGTATTTGGCCGAGTTCCTTTCTGCCTGATTCTTTTTGCAGCTCCTGGTTCTGCTCTGAACTGCTACATGACAACTGTTCCTAATGCAGAAGTCACACATCAGCACACTGCTCCTTCTTCCTGTGGACTTCCCCTCTCCAGGGTGGATACAGGGAGTGCCAGTACTACACTCAGCAACACGAGACTTCCCAGAAACAGAGTGCTCTGGGATGCAGGCAGGTTTGGATGACCGTGTGTTTGAGCATGTATTTCAAACATAAACACATTAAGTGACAGAAGAAACCCTCTCCCAGAAAGGTCACAACACTTACATCCTAGACCTACCCAGATGACAGGCCCAATTAATACTGATTAAAAAACCAGTACAAAGCAAAACACCAGCAACAGCCATTGAAAATCATCTGCTGTGGATATACCAGATTCCTAGCAGTCAAGCCGAAATTAAAATGAGGGATGGGTTACTCAAATCAAACCAAATACAAACTTAACAAGAATTTACCCAAATCTTCTGACAGATTTTTTTAATCCCTGTTGTGTTTTGGCTCTCACTCATATTCAGCATCTGCTCTCTATCCTTGATCACTATCCGAATATTTGTTCCATGCACTTAATTTCATTCTCTTTCATTTTACAGCCTGCCTGGTTCATTTGTTCATTCTTTGATTTGCCCTCACATTTTCTCAGCTTTTCATCTCTTTCTGCTTTTTTTTCCCCCGTCTCCTGGCTTTATTCTCTCTCTCTTTTTTTTTTTTTTTTGCCTTAGCCTATACAGCCCTAAATTTCTCTTCCCTATTTCCCTGATGCCTTCCTGTCACCATTTGTTTTCTATCACCCTGCTTTTCTGCTGGTTGATGTTGGAAATATTTCAGGAATTTGTAATTCTCAGTGCCATGAGAACCGTTATCTTTGCATTTTCACTGGTGAAAGTGCTCTCAGCATGGTGAAGATAATGAAGATGATGACGGAGTGGGCCTGAGACAGAGAGGCTTCAGATGGACTCTTCCCTGAGCCCACTTTGCCTCCAAAGTGGTACGCTCCAGTGTGGAATGTGCGAGAGGAAGCTGGGTCCGTGGGGAGTGTGCAGGCTGGGGGCAGGGAATGTGCATTGAGAAACCTCAAATTCCACACAACAGAAATGACTACAGGAGAAACTGAAATACAAGAGAGAAGTAAGATGAGGGACCAGCTGGAGAAGGGTGGGGGGGAAGTGCAGGAAAAAAAAAATACACCCACCACCACCACACCCTAGCCTTATAGTTTTTCTTTCATGCAGGTGCAGATGAGCAGCTGTACCAGCCCTTGCTAATATTCACTTGCGCTGAGTAGTAATACTAAGAAAGTCTCAGACAGCAATCTACTCATTATTTCTTTCCCTGAGCAGGGTCAGGGTCACCTTTAAAATAACAACTGCAAACAAAAGGCAATTACGTGAAATAAAAAATGATCAGTGACTGAAAAAGCTAGCCAGTGCATGGAGTATGGTGACTTGTCACTGGAATATGACAATATGCCAACTCAAAGTCACCACAGAGAGAAAAATAAATAAACGGATAAGTGACTGTATTCTAATACTTAGAGATGTTTCAGGAAAGGACCATCAAAGGTTAACCAACCTGCTTTGTTATTGTTTCTGCTGCGCCTGCTATTGTTATTTGTATTCTGGTATCACCAAGAGGCCTCAACCAAAATCAAGGCCATTGCATTAGACACAAGATAAATATGCACAGGAAGAGAAAGTTCCTGTTTTAAAAACCTAAAACTTAATGGATAAGATGAGCAAGAGGAAAAACAGAGATAATGAGAAGTGAAATGACTTAAACCGAGTCACAGCAGGTCAGTTTGAGAGCCGTATCCTATCTTTTGGAGTTGCAGGGAGCTGAATAGGAAAAAATTGGGAATATTGTATATACTATTATGATTATTGTTTAGAAATGTAAGAATTCCACAGGCTCTTCCTTCCTCAGTGATGGAAGCCTCCTCTGTATGTGGAGATAAAAGTTAGTTTGTGGTTGCTGTTTGCTCAGTTGGTCCTTCACATGCCCACCATAACATCTCACCATGATAAACATTCATGGTACTCACTGCCATTTACAGATCATGTGCATGGTGATGAGATGAGGATATGTCCAGCTAATATAAAGTATCTTTGTCTTGTCCAGCTCTCTTCCTTCTTCCCTTCAGTTTCAATGCTGGCTTTAGTTAAGCTCTCACAGTTTCAGGAGCTGCCAGAATTGTCATGCTGTTACAGAACAGATGACCTCAGTCAGTAGCAGGACTTAAGAGCTCCTTGGACTCTGTGGTCATCTCTGCTTCAAGTTCACACTCTCCAAATCTACTGCAAAGAGTTTGCTAAAACATTCCCCTCTGCATTTCAGCTCCAGCTGAAATCCAAATATTAAAGCTAGTAGCTAGTAAAGGGAAACCACATCTCCACAACACATTGTGACAAATAGTGCTCAAAACCAGGGTTTCAAAATCTTCAGAAACATTTTGTTACAACCTTACATTTCCTAATAGATGTAAGACAGTGCAGAGATGTCCCTAAATGTCAACTGCAGACATACCAGGATGGGGCTCTTGAAAGAAGTACTGCCTATTACTCACCACCATCCATGTCTTTCAGAACTTCAGAGTTTAAAAAAATGTAGAATAAACCCAGGACTAGTCCTGTAACAGCAGCTACTCCCAAGACTTCAGGATGGATGCAGAGTGGCTGTAAATGTTGCAAGACACTCATACAATAATGAATCATAAAGTTTGTTTGCACTGGGTCAACAGGACACAGTGGTATCACGTCTGAGAGATGCCTGGGCACTAAACTCATAAGTGTTGGAAACACTTTTAGCATGGGTCACTGCTATCAAAGAAAAAATCTCCTCTGAGTAATAGAGAAGAGTAAGCAAGCTAATATCTGTAGGGATACCTATCCCTACCAAAAACACTTTTCCCTCTCAAGATCAGAGAGAAGAGCTCCTGAGCTGGCTAGTGCCAGTCACAGCATCTTCCGAGCACCAAACAAGCTCCAAGCAGAAGACCTGCGACTACAGCAGAGAACACATTATTCCTCATCCTCATGATTTCCTCTGAAACCCTATTAACCAGTTAGCAATGACTGGCAGTTACTGCAGCATTGATTTGACTCCTGTCTCCAAAGTGTAAACCAAAGTAGCATATTTATCAAAAGCTGTTGAATGGTTTAAGATGGCAAACTAGAAATGAAACTATAAATTACAAAACTGTGACATGGGGAATGAGACGAGTTTTCCAAAATCCTGAGAGAAACAAGTGAGGGGAGTTACTTCCATCAGATGTGTCTCTCTCAGAACAGCATACTCCTGAGGACTTATTTCAAAATTGTTTCGGTCCAGCGTACAAAGATCCAAACCCAAGAATACTCAGCAGCGATCAGATGAGAAAACAATTAGGACAACATAGAGTAGATTAAACACTGTGGCCTATTTAAAGCACTTAGAGGTGATCCTTTATTCTCAGTAGTCCTCAGGCATGTCAGCAAAACATCCCTTAAAGACAATTATCAAATTCAATGTACTTAGTAAGGAGATTCTGTTCCAAGTACTTTATTTGTGATCATTCAGCACTGGTGGTCTCAAGACACAAAAGACAGGGGGGGAAAGTCAGAAAAGGACTCGGATATTAATCAAAATATGTCTGACCATAAAAATACTTCATTACTTTCTATGTTTTTGGAAAAATGTTGAAAACATCAAACTGGAACTGCTACCTCATATGGTATTCAAAATATGACATAGTTAATCAGATGTGGCCACACCAGAGAAGTAAAAACTTACAGAAAATTATCTGTGGTTTCTTGTGGCTCACAAACTGAATAGGAGTAGCCATGTCATGCTGTTGCAACAGAATTTAAACACCAGAGGACAGAAACAGAAGCACAAGCAGGAAGACAGAGTACAGTTGCAAGTTGAAGATGGTGAAGTTAAAATAATGAGGCTGACCAGGGATTCTGACAGCATGTTTGCTGAACGATTCAATGAGCTGGAGGTATGCAACCTCATGAAAATACTCTAGAAAGTGACAGGGGGTGGGCAGGTTTGCAACAGTAACAACCTCTGAACATGTAAAAGGCTATAGAAAAAGGACTGGAAGAGTCTGACCTCCATAAATTTAAACTGTGGCAGTGAAAGTTCAGGTTAAGTATTAGGGGAAGCATTTTTAATGTTAAATATTGAACTGGATTAGAGCACCAGAAAAGCTGTGGTGTCTTCATCACTGGACCCCTTTAAGAATAGTTGAACATATATTTGGAATGACTGATGTAGACTGCATCACTTCTTGGGACAAGGAGATACACTGGATGTTTGCTCAGCATAATGATTTTTCACATTTTTCATTGTAATTGGTCACCTGAATAGAAGTCACTTCTCTGGTCAGTTCAACTGTGAAGGACAAAATGCATTTGGAAGTATCCTCAAATCACTTCCCATATTGAGAAATCACAGCTGTAATTTTCTGTGCAACTGACACAGTTTTCAAATACTGAGACCACCTTCACATTACCACAGGTACTATCTCCTTTCATGCTATCTGATGCAAAATTATGCTTGATTTTTCCTGTGGAGAAAGAGGGTAAGTGCTCTCCCTACAAGGTTTATGGGCAAAAACAAGAAAAAGAGGTCAACATTTTAAACTAGTGGTCTTGATTACCTCTTGTGTTTGTTCAATGTTCAAAACATTATCTTCCTTGTTCAACATGTCAATCTGTTTGACTTTTGTAAAAAAAATACAGCCAGACCTGTGCATATTGTATTTCAGAAAAGTTGGGGTTTTTTTTTGAAACATCTGTTTGGAAGTGTTAAGGTTCTGCTGAAAAACCTCACACAGATGTGGGCAGCATGCCATATTTTGAACAACAATAGAATCTCCAAGCATCCTCCCAGGACATGCCTAAATAAAATTCCCAAAGAAGAATGAAATAAAATTTTTTAACCCAAAATTTCTTCGGCTAAGCTGCATATGGTGCCATACCTGTGCACTTGCAAGGAAGACCAAGTCAGCTGCCATTTCTGGCAGTGCCATGTATTGCTCTATTGTGTTCAGTCCCACAGTATGTTTTCCACTATCCCATGTCTACTGTACCCTAGCACATTAGTCAAAGGAGAAGAAAAGGGGGGAGAGAGCACCATGAAACTCAGACCAATTAAGGTTTTCTTATTTCTTTCCTTTTTGCCATTACTGTACCCTATATGTGGTAAATATCTGCCAGGATTCTCCACCCAAACTTAGTACTCTAAATTCACCCATGCTTTTCAACACTTCTCTTGGGATTCTCATTCCATTGTTTCTTTCAAATTTAATTTTCTTTTCTCTTTTACTCTCTTGCTTTCTTTACTTTCCCCCTCTATTTTTCACAGTCCCTCTCACCCCTGCAGGAAAGAAAGAAAAAAAAATAGAAAGGAATGAAATGAACTGCATTTTAACAATCAGAATAACAGTGAAACAATGCTCTTGAGATCCCATCTGCTGCCAACACATCTCCCAAGACAGCAAATGATGGGCATTCCTTGCTAAATAAAGAGAATTTCCCACACCCATTAAAGATCTACACAGCAAAGACTGTTGCTTAAGTATTTACTTTTTATGGCATACAAGAAAACTACCTGGAATTGTAAATACCAATGACATATTGTTCACATCTCTACCAAGCATGTGGTCAGTGGCCATATGGATAACTTCTGGGTGTGAAATGTCCTTTCTCTTTTTTTACAGTTCTGCAATATCTTTGTGCCAGAAGCCTTTTTTAAAAGTTTAACTGCATCATTCTACCTCTAGTGCATGAAGTTAAATTCTATTTACAAACAAAACTCACATCCCTTCCTACCCCAAAAATCTACCAAAGCAAATGGACTCAGTTCCTACATCATCCCTAATAAAGAGCTGCTTTTTTCTTTTTTAATTCATTCAAACTTTCTCTGATTAAGATTTCACAAATCTTGATCCAACACAGAAACATTTATTGTACACCATTTATATAATCCATCTAATTCACAAGGAATAGCAATTATTTCAGTATGATTGCCCTGGATTCATAAAGTGGACTTATCAAAAACAACAACACTGGCAAAACACTTCTCAAAGTTAGACAGTTTACTAGGGCCTTAAATGGGAGCATAGTAAAGCTACAAAAGAGCATGTTTAAAGCATAATTTCTCATTAACTTGATAATGGACTTTTCATTAAAAAAGGAAAGTGACAGACTCTGTAAGAGATATTGTGCGAGTTCTTAAGAATTTTCTGGGGAGTTGCCTTGACATCCCTACTGTTTGAGCTTTAGGTCTGCACTCTAAAGAAATGCGATTTCCATATGGTTAAGCAAATGTTTCTCACCAGCATATCTCCAAACCCAAGTTATTTTGTATCTCCTTTTTCATTAGAGTTGTATCCCAGATGGTGCTTCACAACAATAGGTGTTACTGTAAAAATACCAAGGCTTCAGAAATGTAAAACAACTAGAGAAAGTCTGAGGCAAGGATGGGAAAAAAAATGGTGCAAATTAATACCACGTTATTTGCATCAGCACTGAAAGACTTTTTTAAAATGGGTGGAAATCCATGATCCAGAAAAATGAAGTAAGGAAAAGGCAAATATGGAAGAGTGTAAGAGCAGGTAACAAGCCTGTATTAGTTGAAGAGATGAAAGAAGACAAAGATGAACCTAAGCAATTTTAAAATCAAACAATGATTTTTTTTTTTTTTTTTTTTTTTAAGCAGCCTGTGAGTCGAGTGGGGAGCCATTTGAGTTGTTTGAGGACTTGGATTGTTTGGTTATGGTCTCTTGCATATGAAAGAATGTAGACAGCACTGCTCTGTATAAGCTAGAACCTGGAGGGGGGAAAGTGCTGAATGCTATAAAGAAAGAAACTGCTTTAGGAAAGGTGGAGAGACAAAACCAACCACAAAGAGGATTATGGCTAAAGCAAATCCAAAGCCTGACATACATGTTTGGTGCTTTAGAGGTATGATTGATGTGGTGAGGAGAAATTATATAGTGTTCAGCAGAAGGCCAAATTTGAAGGTAGGGGAAGTAATCAAAAGATCTGAGCAGAGAAGGGAGGCAGATGATATGGAATCCTGTTGAGGAAGTTGCCCTGCTTTTGCAAGATATTTAGGTAAAGAAATTAGCCAAAAGATATTTAGTGAAGGTTTTGAACAGATTTACAGTTGAACCTGATAAGGATGAAAACAATGACAGTAAGACACAGCTCATAGGCAAAGATAGCATATTTTATTACATAGAAATGATGTAGAACTTATTGATGTCTTTCAAACAGAGAATTTCCTCTTCTCATTCCATACAAATACAACACAAACCATGTTTTGCAATTACTGAAGTTAAGATATCCAAGAAAATAGTGGAAAAGACAGGCCTAGACTACATAAAGGTACATACCTTAGCAAAAAGCATTGCCATTACATACAGAATAGAAGGGAAGACAGCTGTCTGGATAATGTACATAAAACCTTGGAAGGAGGAAGACAGCTGAAACAGTTCAGAGGGGTGAACATATTTGAAAGCAGAATATATGCACTGCCATTATCTTCCATACAACAAAATCCTTTGTTGAAAACTATGGATGATAAAAAGAAGATCTGTGCCAAACTAGAATGTATTTCTCCAGCTGAGTGCAGACACCTCTGAAAGCTCAAGGTTTGATCCTTATATCCAGAAAATGCTATTTCAAAAAATGTTCTCTCTCTGCAGTGATACAACATCATGGAAAGAATATTGCTGAATTGATCATCTGCTGTGATAAACTATTTTGGAAATACAGTCTTTCAGGAAGTAATATAAAACTTAGCTTCTGCCTACACGTAATATGCTGGGTTTAGTAATCCATTACTCAGCAAGTGCACAAACTGCTTGTGTCTCCTCTATGTGTTAAAATAACCATAGCCAGAAGTAAAAAGTCTGAATTTCCTCATACAAGGAGGAAACAGGGAAAACGTGTCAGGAGGAAATGGTCACACCTGTTTAGCAATGCCTGACTGATAAAATGGTGTGAACACATTTGCAAACGACCTAAAATGCCTCAAGGATTACACATTGTGGTTACATTTATGCTTCCATGTCTATTCCAGCAAAGTAACAGTCTCTCACATTTCTAAAATACTGCCGTAAAGATGCAGGAAGCACATGCATCAGGTACAGCTTCATATTCTTTCCCAGTTGGAATTTGTTAAATCACTTTTGCATTTTCCCTTCTCCAATCTATGTCCCCTTTCACTTATTCATCTTGAGTTCTGTTTCCTTATCTGGCCACGGCTGTAGAATGGATTTTATACCACGCTGCACATGCAAACACTCACTCTCATATTCAAACCAAGGACAGTGGCATTTTCCTACAGTTTGCTGGGTGGGAAGAGTAGGAATATATTCTATAAACAATTCTGAAGGATTATAAATAGTGTCTGCTCCTGTCTGTGTGACAGATCTTCAAGTCAGCAAGAACCAGTTAGCCTTATGCTTTCCATCTCTTCTCTTTCTGTGAGATAAAGAAATCCACAACCTATTTGCTACTTGAAAAGAGGAAACTATATAAGAAGCACAATTCTCTCCCAGATGATGAGGGCTGAATTCACAGCCTTTACTCTTTAGCATCATTAATACTACCCCCAATTATATTTGATGATGAAGATATAGTTAGTATAAAGATCCATTATGTTTTATTGATGTTAATTGTATGTTGATTATAAATGAGACAGGATGTATTTACATGAACGTCACTATTCGAGGAAGGTTGTGAAATCAGAGTCCAATCCTGCACCAAGAATAAAACCTGCACCTTCTATAATTGTAATAGTATCCAGATGTTCCTCTGTAACATGAATGCAGGTGGTGAAAGCAGTAAACTGGTATGGAGCAGATGTGCTCTTAGCACAGGTGGGACTTGCTCCCAGTGCTACAGTGAATTTTACACTCACTGACGTAACAAAAGAAGGGTCCAGAAGATAGAAATGCAATGTAAAAAGCAAATTTTAAACGTAAAAAATAATTTCCATTTTGGTGGTGCACCTTGTTTGTTGAGATTTTAGAAAATCTCACAAGCAGAGCAAACAGGGATTTTTTTAAAACTGAAACAACAAAAATCCAAGGTGACCAGCAATGGAGTATGTTCAGATAAAGAAAGCCTGGAGGGTGTAGTACTTCACGCTTTGTGGGATGTGCATAATGCGCACCAGTTGCAGAGATTGTTTCTGCCTCATACATAGATAATCACTATTACCATGCTTTGGGTACATATTATTCACCTGGCATTTGAGAATTCTTCTGTACTGTTCTTTACTGTAGATATGGGAAGACTGAGTCAAATTTGTCAGCAAGCTGGGCCAACCAGCCTCATTCCAATTAACTTTTCAAGCTGCATCTAAATAAATCTAACAAGTCTTCACTGTCATGTAGAACAGACTTTCTGAAATTTTACATAAAGGCTGAATGCTATTTGCACTTCTCTGTCATTATATAACACCTGCTCCCAAAATACATGCACCATTTAGGCCCTCTCTGTGTTAGGTGTCAAACAAATCTGTACCCATCTACACAAGGATAATCTGTGCCCCAAAAGTATGTACACTGAAAAGACAGTCCACCGGATATGAAGTGACAAAATGCACTTGGAAACTGAGAATATAATGTCACCTGGATAGGATTGCAGTGGCCGTGTTCTCTGGAGACATATCAGCAAGGGAAAATGCTGGAGAGGGTGTAGAAGGGATGGAATGAGCCATTATTGTGGAGGTTTTGTTATGGTGTGCTTGTTATGGCAGCGCTGGAGTATATTCAACAGGTTATGCTATTAAGATCTAGATACCAGAGACAGAATCCTCTGGATACAGAAAGGCTAGGCTGCAACAGACTGTAAAAATGAAATCTGAGATGGATGGATGTCCTAGATTACCTGAAGGACAGGAAAGAAGCAGCAGCACTGAGTGGATCTATGGGTGACAGAAACAGAGGAAGAAACCACCACATAGTAAATTAGAACAGTATGCCAGTACAGTGTCCTTGGCCTGCAAAACACTCTCAATAAACTGCAATTGCTCAGTCATCAATGCATAGATTTATGTTGGGTTAGTTTTCATTATCTCCATGTCATTATTTATGCTCCATGCTCAGGGACACCACCCAAAATAGGTGGTTTATAGACAAATAATAAAGAGCCTGGTTCCTATCGTAGGGAGTTTGTAGTCTAGACAAAAACATCTCTGCTATTCCTAATCATATCAAGCTGAATCTGGCCATTCACATTTGGAGCCCAGATGAGAATAAGATTTCTAAGGCATGCCCCATGACTACTTCCCCTCTGTGAGTTGAGTAATCAAGTTATAAACCATACCATGATGGGCTGGGCAATTAAACATTCTCTAGCTCATCTGAAGAGATTGCTATGGCAACAATTTCTATACCAGCTCTATTGTTGGTCCCATTTCTTCTACCTTCTTTATTTAGTAACAATCATTCTTCATCTTATACAAGGTGGTTATCCTGATAGCAGCAGACATACATAGTGTGAATGCTGCTATACAAGGAAAATAACATGGCTATGATATATCTGGATCAAAGAGATAAAAATATAACATACCCAAATTGTGATAATAATTCCCTGTATGAATGAGAAGCTTCATGATGGTATGCTGAAAACATTAACAGTGAGACAGCACAATACCTCCCTAAGCAACCTCCAAACAAGTACTTTAGGGGACAACCACAGGACAGCAAGTGTTCTTCCAGAATGCAGTGTATAATTGTTTTGACATTGATAGGACCTAATAGCTTGATGGCTGCAAGATATATTACAGTGGCTGCAGTGCACCATGGCCATATCTAAGTTAGCTTTAGATTAGCCAATAGGAATAGCAATCACTGGTCAAAAGTTGGCTGCTTTAAGACTCCCAGACTTGGGCTATACATTAAGATCCATCCCATTCAGAGATGAAGGAGACCATCTGGGGCAGAAGCACAGATATTGTGGAGATACTGCACAGAAACACCACACAGTAAGATCAGAAGGTCTAATGATGAATACTGCATGTACTTGAAAACACCCTGTTGCACAAAATAGGCTGATTATAAACTTAAATAGAAATAACTCCCTTAGCAGTTTGGTCAAAGCAATTCTTTAAAGAGGATATATCCTGAAATTATATCTTATCCAAGGGACAAAGAGAAAAAGTTGTTATATTTTGAAGTTTGAAAGATCACAGTTTTTACATTTTTCACTGCACTCATCTCTACCATGAGTACACAGCATATTTAATGGAATTAAAGTTCTTATGTATGTCTATAATACCTCAAGTTATTGAGAAGAATAAATAACACAGTCTAAAGGTATTGGTCATTAATTATTCCTATGATTTCAGCCTTTCCCTATGACCAGCAGAAGTCAGCTCACAAGACAAAGGTCTATGCCAATGTGCAAGTTTGAAGGGAAGTTTTAATCTCATTGTGGGACAAAACTGACAGCTATAAGGGCTTAGGTGTTTTCTTATCTTTCCTACTTTTGAGTTAAGAGAAAGGTCAGATTAAAAAAGAGTTTGGAGTCTCAGAAAAGTGAGACAATCCAAGAAGGAACAAACAACTAGGGAAAGGTAAAAATTGTTCTGCTTTGAGATCTGTGGATGGGTAGAACTTTGCAAAACTATTATGATGTAAGGGAGAAGAGGAAATTACTCTTACCTGTTCTAAGCATCAAGAAATTCACCCTACCAAAAGAATCAGTCCCTGAAAAAAGACACATTCTGCAGGTATCTTCATAGGTAAGTTTAGTTGATGTAGTGTGGATATGATAAAGCCACTAAAGAAAATGGATACTCAAGATGTGACTTACATCAGTGCAATAGCAGGCAGATTTGTGACAGGAGTGAAGTAGCAACAGCAATGCACTGGTTTGCAAGAACCTAAACATCACTGATGCATCATAAAAAAATTAAGGATGGCTGAATCTCAAATGATTCTGTTCACTACAGCTGATTACAATGCTACAAAAGTCACCAAAATTCTAGCCCAGAAAATCAGTTTCCAGTAGCATGAGTACCTAGGTCCTCTCCATGTGAAAGACTGCAGCTAACAACTCTGGTCATGCTTTGGTGTTCTCATCTATATGGGAGCCAAAGAAGGCAGAATTATGTGAAAATCTTGGGATAGAAGTTGTCAGTAGCTTAATAAACATATAAATTGTTCCAACATGGGTTTGGTTTGACTTGGAACAATTGTAACAATGCAAAACAGGAGACAGTTTGGTTCAAGAACGCTGGGAGTCAGACTTATTTTACAGGTTATAATCACATCATACATACGAACCAGCCTTTTACTGGAGTTTTGTTTCCATTGTGGCTAGATGTGACCTCTGTTGCAAGGCAAGATATTTACAGCATTAATTAATTAACTACAACGTTTTTCATCCTTGTTACTGCATTGACATTGCCTGTCTAAAATAAGCACTAAAAACAGAACACATCCACACTGACTCTGTTCTTTTTATCCATATAGATAAAAATTATCTAAAGGATATGAGCCTAGCAGGAATTTTATGAGCTTGAATATCACCCCATTTCACAATTGCATTCCAGAATTATTTTGGTTATGGTTACATTTTACAGCCAAAGCTTAAGGTACTTCTATCGAGATGGTGCCTTTGTGTCACTGCACCTGTTGTGAATTTGCTTTTATTTTGGGGGGAACAGGGATGGTTTTTAATGCTTAGTCAGCTACATGCCAACAATACAGATGAAATCTTGGGGAAATGTAAGGAAGACACTAAGGAAAAGCCTGGTGAAACTGGAGAATACCTAAAGGGATGCTGTTTGGATGCATGTGCTTCCTCCAGTTGTTCCACCTCTGTCTCTTTAGTGTTGCCACCTATCCCTCTCCTTATCATTTATATTTCACATGGGCTTTTTTTTTCAGTTACAGCTGCTATTCCTCCCTATAAAAGGTTTATTAATAAAAGGGAAATGCCAAATCCCTGCTGTCTTCTGACTGATGTGCATTTTTCAGAATATAAACAGCTGGAGTTTTAAAACTGTTCTGCATTATATATGGCTGGGAGATGAGGGAATGAGAGGGAAACCACATTTAATTTAATGTTAAGTTTTTATACATAGAAGAACCTAGGGAAACTATTTAAATAGTATTAATTGTGGCATGTAAAAGCTGATATCCATTGTGCCATGTGCATTTATTGCTGAGTAAAGGTCACAGTGTCAAATAGCACCACATTACCACATTGCTCAATATTCTAAGTATGGCTGACACACTAAGCAACACTTGTCAGTATGTATTTAAGTAATTTATACCAGGGATATGGTATATGTTTGACCAAAAAAGAATTAGCATCAGTTCTGATGACTCCTTATAGCAACTTTTGAAATAACAGCTTTTTCTCACAAATTATTTATATCATATTGAAATGTAATTTGAGAGTTAATTTTCTCTCAGAAGAGCTCAGATACTGAAGAAGTAAAATCATTAATAATCAAATTCTTTCTTTACTGCAATATACATGGGGTTTCAATTTAAGGAAGTGGATGTTTTTTATAGACTCCATTATGCTGCTTGATGCTTGTACCATTTGATGCAGCTATGATTTTCATAAAAGGAAGGATCCTGGTGTTAACATGAATCTCAATGCTAATAACCAAAGTAGAGAAATGTTAGTGGACATGAAAGACAAAGTAGGATTTCTATTCTGTCAGAAGTGGTTCTCCCAACCAATCTTGCCTTACTAAGAGACTGAACCTTCCCTTGGGGCTTTTTCCTGGTAGTGCCCCCAAGATGTTGGCCTGCTCATCTTCCCTTCTCATAGTCTTTGTAAGGCATGACTTGCAGATTACCACTCTCTGCTATCAAGTGTCCTCATGTGAGCAGCACCCTATCTCACCCCAAGCCTTAAAAAAAAACCAAAAAAACAAAACAAAAAAAAAAACAAAAAAAACAAAACAAAAAAAACCAAACAAAACAAAAAAAAAAACAAAAAAAAAAAAAAAAGAGGGATACACAGGATCAGAGGAAGTGCCATCTCCCCATGTTCTCTTGCCAGAATGTGGAGCCATGATCTCTTGGGCAGAGGTAGCAGAGACACAATGGGGCTTCACTTTGCTTAGCACCACCAGTCCAGGGCCTCACAGAGCACAGCACCTGGCTGGGCACAACACAAATACTGCAGAATCAGCATCAAGTAACACTTTTCTTTGGTTCTGCTTCTATCACAAATCACTACATTACCCTGTGGGTCAGTCTCAGCCATTATTTCTGCACTAGGAGCCAAAAGACAATGTTAACAATTGGCTGCTCAGAGAAATGATTTACATGAAGGTAGCAGTGGCATAGAACACAAAGATGCCAAAGTGTCAAACTGTCTCCAAGGGGTTAAGCTGAAATGTTGCATTTTCTAGTATTTACATTGCCACTGTCTGTGTTTTTAACCAGTATAATGAAGTTTCTACTTTTTATGAGACAGAAGAGTATGTTACCATGTCCCTCCCAAATTAATGTTTTTATTTTCTTTGACAATAAAAACATTGGTGCACTCCATTCAATAGTTTACTTTAAAGCATTTGCCCTTTCATATCACAATGTTAGGGGGAAAAAAATCATGTATTGAAGAGTCTTGCATGGCAGAAGGCTCTTTCCCAGGTTCTCCAGTTCTCAGAACACAATAAACTCTTCAACAATGAGCTTTTTCTATTTCCTGATTTCAGTATTTCCTACAACATTTCCTACATAATAATCCTTTTATTATGACAGAGCTGATTGTACACAACTTAATTTCTTCCTAATAAATGTCACCTCTCCTGTTATACAGTCTCAGCTTCTAATTTCTCCCTGGTGTTTACCACATGCTCCACCAGCTACCAACTGTCTGCTGTCAAAACTGACAAGTCATTGCTACAGGCTAGAGATCTTCCAACGCAATTTCTTCAGAGCCAGATATCCCTCCTTGCAAAAGAAGTTAAAGTACAACGAAATCTCACAGAAAACACCACACAAATAATCTCCCATTTCACATATGTCTCTTATTAAAACACAAACCCTAGCCTAGTCCAACTGACTTCTACTTCACAACCCTACTTTTGGAAAGGTCTCAAGTTGTTATTTTCCCTTCCTAGATAATAATTGTGAAGAAAGGTACTGTTTTCCTTTTTATTTTAATTAGAAGTTGCTGACTTCATCCTTTTCCTATAAACTTGAAGTAAATAGAAGTGAGAGGCAGCATATCTAATTCTGCTATAATTAAAATTTTACTCCACTTACTACCCATCTGATATCTTACAACACTAAGAACTAAATGTGGTGGTAGGTTTTTTTTTTTCATTTCTTGCTTGTTTTGTAGCTAAACACTGATCTTTTCATCAAAATAGGCCATATATAAATCTATTTTAAAAGTAAAATAGAGCACCTTTACCTTAAATAACACAGTTGATGTACATGTTAAGGTGCTTCTATTCAACAAGCTCCTTTCTAGAATGGAGGCTAAAATTTTTAGGCATAACTGAAGCTGTAATACACTTACCCAAACAACTCATTCATTACTGGTATGTATAAAAATGCTTTATAGTTTTTATAGAAAGAATTTCAGCATGCTTAGTAGAACCAGAAACAGTGCATCCCAGAAATTTCTGTAGAGAGCACATTTGCTGTAATACAAGTGATAAAACTACTACCAACAGCCAAGTTTCCTTCCAACTTTTCATTTCTGAGTAATTTCTGCAATGAAGACAGAAGTGTAATAGACATGAAGGAATGTGGCAATCCATTTGTTTTATTTCTATGAAATTATTGCTGATTGCAGGTTTGGAGGATGTGTGGGTGAAGTTTGCTGATTTATTTCAGTTTGGTCAGGAATGCTTTTTTAAAACACCTTTAACCTTTTTCTTCCAAACAGTTAATTTGGGTCACTACTTTTGCACTGAAGCTTTGATTGTTAGAGGAAATACTTCTGCATACTTTTGCTCTGCTGTAAGAGAGGCAATATATTTTGGGCCATTTGCCAACAGATTTTAACCACAAACTTAGGGAAAGGAGACAGATTAGATTGTGGTGGTCTCATAATCAGGGTTTCTCTGTACTCTTTTCTTGCTAAGAGCAAGTATTCACCAGTAAAGTGGTTCTATGTCATACAGATGGCATATCCATAGTAATAAGGCAAACTAAACCCACTAAGCTGCATTCCTCTAGCTTCTGATAAGCGTTCTATAGTAATTTTATCACAGAACTTCTTTAAGGTGTCCAGCCAAATAATATACTTTAAGATCTTCAGTGAATTCTCAACTAGTTTTCAGCATGCAATAATCTTATTCAATAAAGGAAGGTATCAAACAAAGACCTGGAGGTTTGTGATGATGAGGAAAAGCCCTGTTTCTATTCAAACATTTACAGACACTGTTCCTTTTAAAAGCTAGTGGTCAAGCAAAAAAGAAAGAAAGATCTATTTGGTCACGGCATCTATCAGCATGCCATTGCACGTTTGCCTCCAGTAGCAAACTTTCTAATTTTTCAGGCAATCCAGACAGATAAATAGATGCTTCATCACCTCGCTAGGGAGACTGCTCAACCATTTAATAATTCTCCCTGATACCTTCCTGATACTACTGGTTAAAGCCTTTCCTTTCTTAAAGCCTTCCTTTTCAGTGAAGCAGTCAGTGATTGTGTGTTTTTACACTGCGTATTCTTTTATTCCACCTTCACTCCTGAGCAGCTGCTGCTGCCAGAGCAGGATCAGCTGATGTGGTGACTCTCCCAGTTAGCATCTGGTCCAGATCTGAGAGTGTGTGAATGCCTGGTCAAGAAAATGTAGTAACAGGGTGGGTGTCTCAGGGAGTTGAAAACAAAGGGTGAGCTGTGCACCCCAGAGGTGGGAACTCCCGAGATTTTAAAATATGCAGCAGGCAAACTATATGCAGAGTTTTTGTGGTAGAGTGGTTGGGGAGGGACATTCCTCTTCTATGTTGACACTATGACATAAACATTGCAAACCTTGACTGCTTCATATTCCATCTTTACTTGAAACACAAACATGCAAGTGAAAACACAGACGCCTGTCACACTGCTGCAGTCAAGTGCAAAGCAAATTATTTTTTGGGCAATGCGATAGCCTACAGATGGAACATGAACCCACAAAACCACTGATGCATCATTACATGAAGGGTATTTTGGCATCCACTGACTTCCATTTTATATCCTAATCACTGAATTTTCTAATAAGGATTCTGCTTTTTTCAGCAGAGGGTTTTAAAAATATTTCAGGTTTAAAGAGACTTGGGTTTGTAATTTTTAATTGCTTAGAGGATCGTAATGGAATGCACAGAAGCAGCAGCAGACCAAAGGCTTTAATACTGAAAGGAAACCTGGGTTCATGTCCATGTTTTCCAAATCCATGGCAGTGCAATGCTGGGCCTACGCTAAAAGTCTCTCAATTAAGCCTGAAACTGATTTGCAGAACAGGAACCCATGCAAAGTATTTTATTTCCTCAGATCTCATAATCTCTTCAGTGCCTCTGCTGTGTAGAAGCTTTGCTATAAAAGGAACAAGTCTCACTGAGCTGCAGAAAGAACCTCTTTCTCCTGAGGAACAATGATGAGCACCTACACCAGACAGTAACTTCAACTTTTGTTTAACATGCCCGTAACAAATGCGTGCAGGACTGACTGAGGAGGCAGCTTGTGGCAGGGGGAGGTAGCAGGGAAATGCAGAGCTAGCAAGACAAATAACTTAAATCAGCTTCCCACTTTAAAAAAACCCATCAGGTCACAATTGAGGTTTCTATGTGAAAAGTAGCTCTGTAAAGCTGCCACATGAAAAAGGATGGTGGAGAGCTTTGTCATGCAAATTAAGTCATTTTCTACCAAATTCATAAGAACAAGGGTTACCTCAGGAACAGAAGAAAAGCAATGGCAGTTTCTTGTCCCAGGTATGAAGTTCTGACAGTCACTTAATTTCTCTTTCTCTAATAACTCCCATTCAAACACCCTCATTTGATGATACAAATATATATCATATAGATAGGCATAGATGTGACTCAAGTATAAATAAGCAGTCTCAAACCAATGAACATAGCAGTAAATTAAGAGCATAGTCTCCTCAAGAGCTACTACCACCACTAATGCATTTAGGTTGGCTTTAAGTATATGGAACTCAGCTGAACACACTGGATCCCACAGGAGAAGGAAATCTCAGAGACCATCTTCCAATAGCGTCAGACAAACTGCTTCACATTTAAATATTTCCATTCTGCCCTTATTTACCTATCCTGGAAATCACCCTTGCACAGATTCTCTTCAGAAGAGGACACATGATGGAGAGACATCTCACCAAGGATTAAAGTTGTATTGCTGGTCAGCATTAAAGAAGGAGATAAATCTGAATAGCTACAGATTAGCAAGCTTTTCTTTATACTGGGCAAGGGATTTGACACTTTAAGAGGCAACAGAACAGTATAGACAAATAAAAAAGAAGGGAGAATAAGCTGACTCTTGTAAATAGAAATCAAACCAAGAAATATTCACAAGGCACTAGAAAATCCTCCTCATGACTCTTGGCTGTCATGTAAAAAGACAAAGGACCCTTTCTTTTAAAAGGGAGAAAGCAAAAAGTACATATTAAGTGGTCATTTTGCACGACAAGTTGCAGCAGAAGTTGATCCCAGGCAGCTATGACCAGTAGCATTCATCCTGTTCCCAAACTGATGCAGAGAAGGGAAAAAATGTGCAGAATTCCACCTAAACAAAATGAAAAATAACTGTGAAAAGCTGTAAAAACTATTTGTGACATGACACTGAATGAGTAAAAAAAAAAAAAACAAAACGAAACAGGAGAAATTTAGTGTTGGCAAGTGCAAGGCTATACAGAAAAATTAAACCCAGCCTTAATTACACATGTTAATCAATAGCATCCATAATAGTTTTTGCCTCTCAGTCAGTTTTTCAAAACCTGTTCATATGAAATCAACACTCAATAACAATTGAAAGAAATTGACTGTCTATCAGGAACAAAAGTGAGAGTAAAATAAGCATCAATCATACCTCAGAAAGTATTACATGTGCAGCCGAAGAGGACAGCTTTGAAAACTATTATTAGTTACACAGAATAGGGTAAAAATGTACATCAATTTATTCTTATGAATATACAGAGTATGACAGAGAAAGACATAACTGGTCTCTAATAATGGAAATTATCCATGCTGGCAAAATAGCAGCTCTGACTGTTCTACCACTTTCTCCTTTTAGGCACAACATTGTAACTTGTGGCAAACACAGTCCCTGCAAAGTTTAGAGTAACACTTTTACTCCAAATTAGAGCTACTGCACAAATTTCTAAGTGCATTAAGCCACTCAGAACTAGAAGTATTATGAACAAAAAAAAAAAAAATTAGTAGAACTACTGGAGTCATTCTACTGAGTTCCAAACCAGGATAATTCCTATAACCATTTCAATGCAAAAATGAAGAACAATTTCTCTAGCCATTCTTGTCTGCTTATTTTGCTGAACTGTGGTAGAGATATTTGAAAGTGTCAGTGGGGATATTCTTTTTTGCAGTCATCACTATTTTCTATCTCCTACACTCAAGTAAAGACATAAATATATTTTCAGTTTCTTGTTCCTTCCATCCCTTCCACAGATAATTTTTCCCTTGACAAAGCTTTACTGTGGACAAATGGTGCCTTTCCAGACCTCCTCAGAACATCAGTCTAAGTGAATGTATTTTGCTATCAGTGTTTAGCATATTGATTAACTTGTTTTTAGATAAAAGCTGTGAAGGAGAAGATGCTTCTTTCTTCTGTTCCTCAGCAGGGATCTCAGCAGTTTCTCATCACCTCCAGACTACATGCTGAATAGAGGTGTGGGGCCAAGTTGTCAGCAAACAGCAACAGCTGTGTTTGGTGTAGCCAGCAACCCAAGCACATGTCATCCCAGCACTGCCCTCCAGGTATGCTAGTTACTTTACATGGGATAAACATCAGAAAAAAAGCAGCTTTTTGGAGAGGTTCTACACAACACAGTAGGAAATCTTTCTGTGCTTGTCCACTGCTCTTCAGCTACCCTGTGAATTTGATACTGATAATATTCCACCTAGACTATTCACCAAAACACATACAAAACCTACAAGGAGAGATGAGGTTGTCATTCTTTGGTATGTGTGTAGGTTTTCAAGAGCCCTTTTTAGAGAAATGCATAAATTTTACTCCTACCCTATTCTAAAGGCTCTTCAGAAAAAAATGGGAAATTCAGGATTCAGAATTATTCAAAATATCAGTCATGAATAGCATTTTCTAGTTTCATTTCTCATTTTGGTGAGAGACACAGCCCTGCTTTCCAGTCTTTACCACAGTTACAGTTGTGGTAACTGTTCTTTGGCATCAAGCACTTACAATATTTTCCAAGTATTTTTAACATAAAACCTGATAAAATTCTTTTTATCTGTGGAAAGACTCTCTACCCTGTTATTCACATAAATCTTTGAAACAGTTTTGTAGAGTCATTCATTAGCTATGTGTGAGGTCAAAGAGCATGCAGATATTCACATGGCCACTGCTGGACTTCAAGATCACTCTGGATTTCTGTCCATCCTCTCCATGCCATGTCTGCCTTACAACAGCAGTGTGGGACTGCAGGCTGCAGAAACTTGCCAAGAGGAGCTTGCATCAGCAGGGAAACCACAAAAAGAGAGCCAGCAGCTTGGTACTAGCTGGGGGCCCAGAGCATTGCACAAGCTTTCTCAGACTGGGCTGGAATTTCCACAGAGCTTCGGTTCATGCTATTGGCTATGACAGATCGTGTCTTCTTGGGGGAAGATTACAATGACAGGGGAAGATACACCAAAGAATGAATTACAGAAACTGCTGCTGATCACTGAATTGTAAAAGCTCTCCTGCTGGCACTACAGCTACTATTGCTCACAGCTGGGAGCAAAGTGTTTCAGAAGCCAGCTCTCCAGCCCTTCCCTGACTCACTGAGATATGGCACTGCACATTCTAATTGCATTATAAGAAGTAACACAACAAAGCCAATCTTAGTTGCCTGCTCCAATTCAAAGCTGGTGTTCATTGCATGAACATGAACAGGATGCAAAACCAGAAGCACAAGGAATTCTCCTTAAAGCTATGATGCAGCTGAGCAGCACTTCAGGTGAAACTCAGGATCTGTGGGAACGATGCCACAAAGTACAGGATGCTGATCCACATGGCCTAACACTTTCATTTCTTCTCATGAAATAACTTACTTTTTAAATGACTTTAGAATGATGAGGAATACTTTTAATTGCAGCATTGACAACTTCTCTTCAGCATCATGCTGCTTTTAAGTTAACATCTTTAGAAGAAATGCTGGCATAGTCATGTCCTTGGCAGGCACATGAAAGAACATCACCAGAGACCCAGAAGTTCACTAGCGAAACACATGGTTCAGACACTGACCATTTGCTTGCAAGGATATGTAACATTTGTTTAAATTCCCATGCTATTGAGATGATTAACAAATAGCTTATTTACCCTGGGTTTTTTCCCATGTCCTAATAGCTCAGGTAATAAATAATCCCTTAAAAATGAAAAAAAAAAAAAAAAAAATCCCCCAAACATAAGGAGATCTATTGAATCCCAGTAATCAGAGACTACTAATTTGCAAGGCATCATATCTAAACAGGATAAGTTGTATTGAGAAGTTACTTAAAGTAACAGTATATAGTTACTTAAAAGGTATAACCTCAGCCATTTCGGAAATTAGCTCACATTCTTCTTCAGCTTTTTACATCAGGTGTCATAATTAAAATTTTTAAAAATTGACTCCATGTTGACAGTCCTGAATGTAATCAAGCAACACAGGAACAAAGAAAGAAAATGTCATCCAACTACACATCAGTAAAAGTTAAAACCAAATGTATTCAGTCTTCTTCTGGTTTCCTCATATCCATTTTATCTATGTTAACCATTGGAAAATACTCATGTACAATTTTTTCTCTTTGCCATTTCATATTCTTAAGTATTTTTGCAGTGTAGAAATGCAATCTGCTGGAGATTCTTCCTCATCTGTCCATCAAAATACTAGCTTCATGATGTAGCAGAAGCAGTCTATTATCATTACAATTTTAACAAAAAAAGAAACCCATGAGAACTGCAGCCGGCATCTGCAATCCAACCTGCTACAGGCAAAACAGCAGTGTTTACCTACCCTCTATTTCAATTTTGCCTGTATACCTGCACCTGCATGAATTCTATCCCTATAGTGCTTTTTATGGAATTTTTGTTTTTCTTTTGCATTCTCTGTATGATTCAATCCAAATCATTCCGTCCCCAAAAATACCTCAGTGCTATTAATGAGGCTGTATCAGAATATCTGTGCTACAAGCAGGCTTTACAGCTGTCAGTACTTGTGGAAACTGTGTTGTCTTTTAATCTGCCAGCAATCTGCTAAACGACAGTACCTAACTAGTACAAACTGAAGTTCTGCCTGGGTTTATTTCATTAGCATGCAATTAGAGGATAGGTACGGTACATTGTGAAAGCAACAGCTTATGCAATTCACTTTCTGAAAGATGAAACTATATAGTACCCACATGCAATCTTAATATTGCTTGAGAAATTCTTATTCCCAAAGTAACTTATACTGATATCTCACTTCCTGTTAGAATTATGAAGTAGATAAAGGCAATTGTGGCTCTATACAACTTATGATCATGAGCATTGCTATGTCATTGCAAAAAGAAATTGTATATTGAGTAATACTTAAACATTACAATCCCTTCATAAAAGTGCTCCTCCTAACACTTCAAGCATTTGAGTTGTCCCAGCAGCACTATTTGATCTGTCATAAGGTTTTCTATCTAGGAGTAACTCTGCATTATAATTTTTTATGTGCCACGAGAAAACAGCTTCCTTAGGTTTATTTTTCTCATCAGTAATTTGGCCCTTATCTTTCAAAATATTCCTCAGATATGTACAAAACAGAACAGATTCTGTCCAGAGAGATATTTGTCAACAGGAAATACTTGTGAGTAAAAGACTTAAACTCTTTTATTAGTCACCCAATTGAGCACTTGATAGCTCAAGCACCATCCATATTTCATTTTTGAAAAAAAAAAAAAATCTGAAGGACAAAGACATCTCTTTCACAACACTAACAGATTCTATCATTAGACAGGTCTGGTTGTGAAGAAGAAACTGTAGAAGCCAGCTCATGCCTTGCTGTCTAAACCATTTGTTTTGTTAACTACCTGTCAATGTTGCAAAGTGATAATCTGGTTGAAGTACATAGATTCACAGCTTTCTTGAATAAACACTGTACTTCCCCACCCTGAACTTCTAAAGACAGAGTTCAAAAGAGAAAGCCAAGTTCATTTTCATATGCTGAAACAGGGAGAAACCAACAACCCTCAGTTAAACAAAATGAGGCTTATTCCTTACTTGTCAGATATTTGTCAATATATTTGAGCAACTAAAAATATGAACTGATGTATCAGTCCATAATACTAAATCTGAAACTCCACACTAAAACAGATATTATGACTTGAAGCGGGATGTGGTGTGAAACACATTTCACCACCACGATTTGTATTTTCCGAAGTGTTACTCGAAAAGCAAGGGTCTATCTACATATCAAAGAGTTAAGTTATTACAGTGGAGAACATTATAAACCCCGTGTTTTGCTGAGCCTTTAATAGATATTTTAAGTGCTACTGTAGCATATTAACTAAGTCAAACAGCAAAGACTTCTCCTTACTAGCTCTCGAGAAAGCAACAGCATAACAACCTTGCAACTCCAAACCTGAGCCCAGAGATGATGACCATTGTATCAAGCCTTCCAGCAGCCTAACCACAGACCCCTGGGAAACAGGATAATTTATAAATGCCTGCCTTTGTAAGCAGGCACAGTTTCTCTGATATGTTTGCCCAAGAACTAACACAAATTACTCCCAAAGTACTTTTCTGAGGTGTATGTACTATCTGCTGGAATACTGCAGCCAGCAAGAAATATCTTACAGCCCCATCAAAGTAGATATTGTTTGAAATGTTACTGTTAACTGTGGTGAAAAAGGCAACACTCCTGGAACGAAGTGATACCCTTTATCAGATGGAATGATACAGCTGGGAAGCACAGATAAGATTTCAAGCATGAAGGTGAATCTATTGATGCAGTATCTGACTGCTGCACTGATATTTTTCCTCAGAGTGCTAGTGGAACTAAACACCCCTTCTAGCTACAGAAAAGATGGCTCAAGAAATTTTCTATTTTACCAAAAAGGAGTGTCAAAAGCAAATACTTGAAACAAGATTAAGTTTTAACTTCTTTGTAAAGTGTGTGTCATTTATGTTCCTTGACTGTCAGATGTCCTGCAGTTCTGGTATTTCCCCATGCTTTCTATGTGATTAACCACTCTTCTCTCATTTCTCCATTCATTTTTTTTTCCTCATATCTTCACTGACTTGTGTGGCAACTTCTTAGCATGAATTCTTCATGTAGCCCCTTAAGGAAGCAGAGCTGTAGGCAAAAATATTGCTTGCTTCTCCCAGCAAGGCAAAGCAACTGTAGAAATGCAGTTTTAGGAATAAGAATGCTATTTACTCAAATGGCCTTGAAAGACATTTTGTATCTGGTCTCATAGACATGATGAACAGAATGAGAGTTCAAGGTTGCAAAAAGTCAACACGAGTGCTATTACTCCAGTGCCAAGAGATACAGGAGTCAGCAGTCTTGTTCTGGCTGCACCTGATTCAAGTGAAGAGGTTACTGATACCAGCTGCTTCACAGTTTATCCAAGATCACCACACCACTACTTGCTTCCTAATCTAGTTCAATTAAATGACTAGGTTAGATTAAACTCTTTAACAATATATGCATAATTGTTTTCTCAGACAGCCTACAGAGCACACAATTATTGTGGCAGATCTCTAGAGAAAGGGAAAAGAAACAGAAGAGAGCCCCTGGGCAGAACCTGCTCACCCTGCAAAGCTGCAACCCGAAGACAATGTGTGACTTTATTGTATCTTCACATTATGGTTCCCTAGACACAACTGAGCATTGTTTCCTTTATCCATAGAAACAATGGCATGCATAACTCCCCATGAAAAAGTTATTTGCAGAAGTTGCTTGACAGTATTGTATTTATCTGACTGAGCTGGGGGTAGCAATTAAATTGTGGAAACAACAGAAAATCACAATGGCTGCATGCCATGTACATGAGGAAGAGAGTGGATACGACAGACAAGGGTCCAGTTGTAGTAGGTACCAAAGGGCACCAGAGGGATTGTAATGGAGATTCTCCAGAGAGAACTGAGCTGGCATGAGTCTGGCAACAGCTGGTAATTCCTTAAGAGAAGAACCTCCGCAAGTCCACAAAGCTGGTAGGTCCTCAGGAAAGATGCACTTCTTGCAATCAGAGGGTTCACCACAATAAATATTTGACTGATGCCACCAACATCTGATTTCTGGACTACAGGGAATATGTTGAGAGAGAAGGAAGACTACTTGTAGATAAAACATCCTCTTGTTCAAAGAAATGTGGGAATAAAGAAACTGCAAAGCCTGAACACATAAATAAAGCTGAGGAAAAATTCAGGGAGCAGTTTCCAGTGCAACAGTTCAGATACTGAAGATACTGTATCATTGGTACCCTGTAAGTGATATCATCCATCCACATGCCAAGGGATGACAGCATCTGGTCTAGAAAGGGACAGTGCTGTCATTCTGCCAAAATATTTGTTTCTGCAGTTATAACTAGGAGTTTAAAGAGACCCTAGATTAAGTTCCTCTGTATAGTAAATACTGTGAAGTAAAACTTTAAAGCCCAAAAATACTACCTGCTGGGCAGTGCAGGAGAGGTCTGCTGGAGAGGGCTCATACAGCACAAGAACCTCTATTGAAACATCCTGGCCAGCACTACCTGTAGCAGTCCAGAATAGCTCTCTGCTCCAGTCTGTTTCTAGCTAATTAAAGAATCCATCGTGACTGCTTTGAGCACCCCCCCCCCTTTTTTTTTTTTTTTCTGCCCTCATTAGTTATTTCCCTTGAAAAATAACAAATACTTTCCCCCCCTCTTTTAAATTAAGAACAAAATAAAACAGCACGTGCAAGTTAGAAATAAATTCTGACTTTTTCTGTGACTGTAACCATACAAACTCTCTGCAGGATATTTAGTTACACAATAGCCTCAATCAACAAAAAATAACTTAGAGGCATTACATCATCTGATCAGACCCAAAGGCAACATCATTGTTACCTAACAGCTTCAGACAGCTGATTAACCACTTTTTGTAGGGTGTCAATTACACCCCACCCTGCTTGTTCAGAACTATGCTGTTGACAGTACAACACAGAAAGAGAAAAGCAAACTGCCCCCCACATACACACCCCATGTACACACACTAACGCTACTGCCAGAATGATATTTGTCATGAACTCAGCTACAAGTACTTAGAAACCTTCAGTAAATAAATAAAGTAAACAGGCACAGACACATAATGGCATAGCTGAGCTTGTTACAAGATGGCATAGTGAAATTTTAAAATTCATTATGCCATGTTTTCAGGGAAAGAGAGAGTTTTAGAAGGAGTAATGAAGACCTTTAAGAAGGCAGTCATTCATCCTTGACAATGCCAGTCTGAGATTCAAAATCCCACTGTGGAAAAGGGTCTTTTCTTAAAAAAAAAAAACATAAAACCAAAACTTGTTGTATTCAATTTCCTTCACATTCTTTCTGCTCATTTTTATGATACATTTCATCACTATGTACATTATGAGTGCTAAGGAAAATAAAGTGATCTTTTCAGTTTGACATGGAATGGATAATGCATACTTTCCTTTATAACCTCCTTTCCATGTGCCTGCTGGAAATTGTTTTTCATTGTTCGTAAACCCAAGGCGTGTTTACACTGGAATACAGGAAAAGCTAAAGCAGAATGCTGGTGTGTAAGCCATAGTGACTTTTTTTTTTGGCTTTTGCTGTGAAGTGATAAATGATTCTTGGTCCCCCATGGGTTAGAGGGCACCAAACTTCAAATAACTACAACATCCGATAACAAAGTTTTTCTCCATCATTTGCAATCAAAACACCAAGAACACAGCCCTCTGGACCTCTCATCCTTCATGTTCAATTGTAAATCCTGATTAAATAGCTTGCAGGTGTCAGGATTAGAGTATATTCATTGGGAGCCTAAACACAGCACCAGCTGGGTTCCTCATTTGCCAGTTGTAGTTGCTTCTTTGTTTTGAAACTGTTGACAGTACAACTAAAAATATTCCTTTGGGTAGAGACGGCGTTAAATAACAAGCAGGATGAGTAAGAGAACAGCTGTAGATATTTTTCTGTGTTTAACATACCTGCCTTGTTGATTTATAGTAAGCCCTCCATATAATGTACATTCTGTGTAATCCAAAACATTTAACCTTTCGAGCTGGGGCTGTGATAAAGCTATCAAACACAGGAAAGGCTCTTGACAAGTCCTGTATTACCAGCCTTTTACTCAAAGGAAAAGTGAAATATAGTTTCACCTCCCTTTTAGTATACAACAACAAACATTATTATGCTTTATCAGTTGCTACCAACTAAACTGTATGCCAGACATCCACATAAACATCAGCGTGGAGATGGGAGAAGAAAACATATAACTTAGGCAAGTTCTCAAAATCTTCCTCTGGTGAGGGTCCAGTTGGTTTGAGCATGGCTTTCTTGAAGGGAAGCTCAGGTCTTCATTTAAAGAACCAAAGTAAGTGAGTGAGTGCTTCAAGAATAGAGAGGCCATTAGTCCTTTGCACAAAAGCAAGCAGCATCTGCCAGCATTCAAGACCATCAGTTCAAATAAATCCCTTTTATTCTGATTTTATAGTGCATGGGTACTCCACAACCAATACTATTGTTTTAAGATCTAACACTGGGGTTGCAGCTCATTTCTATCATTAAAGAATTTACATTGTTTTTGCTATTTTGTCCAAAGCTGCGTTCTCTTTGGAATTAAGTTCTGGCTACTTAAAAATCCCCGAAGTTTTCAAATACTTATTCACTTTGACTTCCTGTCCCAAACTCTTGAGTAAAACATTACTATGTTTTAATCCCAAAGGCCACTTCTTTTCAATGGGCAGTGAACCAAGTCATACAGCATAGATGTAGAGAGAGACACATATGTGTATGAAAGACATTATTACGTTCCCTATAAAAGAACAGAGGGAAAAATCTGAAATATTTAATAGTCTTTTTATTAGATGGCACTGAAGCAAAAAAAAAAAGTTTGAGGGTTTCAGATAATCAGTCCAAGATAAGCTTAAACAAAATATTGACTACTTTACACATCTGCATTTATGGTGGGGGAGGATCATGAGTAGACATGGGCCAAATGGTCCCAAAGCAATTTGCACAGTAGTGAGGCACTCATCTCACTCATGACTAATTGAACTCACTTTTCCCAACGTCGGGTCTCAGGAGAAATTCAAAGCACACTATAGCATTTAATACTGAGATTTTAACAGGTTCGCTTGAAATTCTGCTAGAGTTTTAAAGACAAGGTCTTCCCAGTAAATAATATAATGAGAAAACATCAGCACTTAAGAGGATGCCACAGGGTTAATGCCAGCTTTTAAAAGACTTCAGAATGGATTTTACCCAGTTCACATGTCAGGAGGCACAGCACGGAATCAATTTACAGCAGAAGCCAAAGATCACAAATTTTAGGGGAGCCTGGGGACTGATTCCCCCAATCGGTGCCGTGGGGTGCACAGATGAAAGAGCAAACTTGTTTTTTTTCTTTAATGGTGACAGCGTATTCTGAAATTACGCACAGCAGGCAGGAGAAACCTGCATAGATTTCAAAAGATACTGCAGGTTTGTGTGCTGAAGCACACATTTAAGGTCCTAGTTAATGTGCTAGCCTTTCACCTCTGGAGGCCTGGGCTCAGATTTATCTGAGGTAAAATGAAAGAGAATTTGGGACTTCTATCTTCTTAACCCTTATTGGCCTTTCATCCACACCACACAAGTACAAAACAGTTAGCAAACTTTGGAACAAACTCTACTTACTTTTATTACTCTTAAGTCAACCTCAAGCAATTCTCCTAAACACTAATAACAGCACAGTTCAGGGTTTCCACCAATTTAAACTGGAGTGAAAAGCCAAATTCTGTTCCCATTTTTATCAGTGAAAACCTACACCTGTACCAGTATTCAGGGAGTCCATGCAGAGGGTTTAAGCTTAAGACATGTGAGAACAAGACCCTACCAAGACTGGAAAGCAGAATTTTTCAGCTTCAGAATATTTGCTCAGAGCTTGCTTGAAAGATGTTCTGTTCCCTATATCTGGCTTTTACTAATGCTGCTGTAGATATTCTCTATTTTAAAAACCTCCTATTTATGGCTTTAAAGTCTTCATTGTCTCCAGATTGACAGAAAGAGCCATGAATGATTATTTTTTTAAAATATCAAAATAGCTTTGCTTAAGCTGATTGAGGGGAATGGAAAAATCTCAGTTTCATCTGCAACCATTATGTTTTAAGTCCCTCTGAAATTTAGGCAATATATGTAGCATTAAGTCTAAAAATACCTCAACAATATTCTTTCCACCTTGGCTGTAGAAATACTTTGTAGGAAAACATGTTAATCACAATTTCCATTATACATGAGGGATGTTCCTCTTTTCCATGAAGGATGTTAAAATAAATTCTGTTGATAATGAACTTATGAGGCCCTCAGCAGATTGAGAGAACATTGTTAGAATCACTTTTATGATCACCAAGCCAAAAAACTCACTGCATATACTCACTGGATTCTCCCTTCCCCCTTCACTCTTTCCAAGTTCATTCAGTAATCACGGGTCTAAAGAAGCCTAGCGCACACAGCTGTTACAGTACTGCTGGCTAGCAAGGCTGACACAAGCATTCAGGTCTGAAGTTTGGCAGTTGTTTGCATTGCACGTGTTGAACAATGTTTTGTCTGTACTTAGGTGACAAACTGGTTTCAGAAACAGGTTTTACATGACAATATCAAGAGCAATGAAAAGGGCCACTTCTGTAAGGTAAATGTCATACACATTATCAGAGCTCACATGAAAAAGAAGGTGAAACAGAATACTTAGACAATGGAAATGAGTCAATTATGTCCAATCACTTGTGCTAGCAGGAAAGGTGTGATAAAATCCCATACAAAGAAATGGATCTGCAAAATATGACACATTACAATGTGACACAGGAGACAAGCCTGAATTACAAAGAAATGTGTAGAAACAAATATACTAAAGGGCTGAACACAAAATGACAGATTACACCTTTGTACTAGGAGAGGCAGTCAAAGATTTATTTTGCTAAAATTCTTTTTTGTTCTGGCTCATTTTCATAGTTATAGAAAAATATAGAAAAGTCTGTATTAACTCCTCCAGGATCTTTATGTGTTTTCTAAATGGAACAGGTGAATGAAGCAAGGAAAACAGTGCAAATTTCCAGAGCTACAGCTTAAAAGGTGACAACCTGAGCCACACTGCACGGCAAATGGTGGGGTCAGAACATACGGGAAATAGATCTAGGGATGATGACCAACCAAATACCTTGAATGTGATCCTCAGTGATCACAAACAATATACGCTCATTCATTCCCACAAAGCTCAGGTGATGTATGTGAAATGCCATTTTGTAAGCTGAGTGAAATAATCTGAAGCTTTTCTTCTATACAGTTTCATGCATATATATGAAAAAATGTATTTCCCTGAATGGCAATATCCTGATTTTGTTCTAATCAAATAACTGAGGATAGAAGTGATGTGAAAATTATGAGTAAATCCCAAAGGTGTTTTAAATTTTCTTTTTCACAAAGATTAAGTGTATTACATACGCTTGCCTTTGAAAGACAAGTAATCTGACCAGTTCTAATTGAACTGCATGTATATTATATACAAGCAAGTTGTGTGTTTATATGTATAAAGAGATATAAATTCTAAAATCTTGCCTGTCTTAAAAGCAGTTGGTTAAACATATTATTTACTGATTAGAAGTTTAGATTTCATAATTAAAATACTGTCAATGTCATGAAAGTAATTTCAGGCATGTTAAGTATCTTGGACAGTCTTGTGTCCAAAGTTGTCTAGATTTTGTTTGTTAAAAATAACTTGGAATACATCTTGATCTATCCATAGAGATTAGAACAGTGGTATTCCAAGATAAATTATGGAACAGTCTTCAACTCAATTTATTTTAAAGGGAACTTCCTTTGTTTCTAGCAGAGATTAGCCTTAAGCATCATCACCAAAGCAGAGCAAAAAGGCATTAACTTCAAACATTTGAATTGGGCTTTAGAGATTCCTAATGAACCTGCTGCTCCCTTCCTAGTGTTCATTTGGAAGATACATTCATTTCTTTCATGAATGGCATTCACACCGCCTGTGTCAGTATGCATGCTCTACCACATGAGGTGTTAAATCCACACAAGGCACCGAGCAAGGTGCACCCTGTATTCCATGGCCCACACTTTGCACCTCACTTCAGTATCCACACCCAACAGAGCTGCTTGCTGGAACTTAAGAATAGTAGCAGGAAGAGCATCAATTAAAAAATGCATCATTAAGTGGCCTGTGTAGATACTGCCTGTAACTGTTAGGTTATCACTGATTTCTCATGCCAGCTAAAGCAAGGAAACTGGAAAACTGAGAGTTAGTTGTTCATGCCAACTAGCATACAGAGATGAAAATGACTACTCAACAGGTATCTAAAAAAAGCTACCAGAAATGCCAATCTATACATTTTAGAAAATATTTGGCATGGCACAAACTGTCGTTTAATACTAACAAAACTACCACTTGGCATAAAAAGGGTAACTTTTCAGCATACATTTTCTTAGAGCACATTAATTCCATAAACTTCAATTAATTAAGTAAATAAATTTGAGATTGAGGCATATAGATTGAAATTAATAGAACTATCTTGGTGACATAGTTTAGGGTTTTGTCTTAAATGGGCAAATTATGCCCAACTAATACAGGTAATTATTTTCTGAATGAGTTACCGATGTATGTTCTACAAATTTTGCTTCAATACCTTTAAATGCTTCCTAAAAGATAGATGGACTACTGTAAAATCATCCTAGTCATAAAAACAAACCTGTCTACACAATCTCAATTATTTAAAGCAGCAAGAGCTAATTATGGAATGATACTTCACAGAACTTTATTCCTCATTTATTATTATGTATTTTCATCAAGTATGATTGCTAATTTTACTGTAAGTAATAAGAAATTTCTTTCATGTAGTATAATTTAAAATGACCATATTTTTCAGCAAATGAAACGACATGTTGTCAATGAAATTTAAGCAACCTCAGGAGTACCATAGAGTTTTGACTAAATAATGATCAGATGAAAAATTAGTTGGTTAAGTCTTACTTGTCCACACATTAGAGTTAAGTCTGCACTGAAATGCTACATAAACATATACTTCTTTAGGTTTTTGTTGTGTTGGTTTTTTTAGGTTGGTTTTTTTTCCCTCTAACATAGTGAGTGTTTTTCATTTAGAGATTATATCATGAACAGATGTAGGATAATGTTAATAGTCCCTTCTGGAAACATTAATCACAAGGTTTTACTTATTATTTGGTGTCAGCATTTAAAAGTTAAAGCATTTCCAGAACTGTCACCATTGAAATATTCCTTTTGCTTAAAGCTAAATTACAAAATAGTAATTTATTTTACAGTCCCAGCATCTTTTTTAAAACATATATAAGAGAGAAAATGGCAGGCAATGCCTTGTTCTCATGGCAACAGTGTAGACTGACAGTAGTAAGTCCATTTCAACTTTAGGAAGAAGACTGAAAACACAACCTACCAACTTTTTAAATGTTTGAGCAATTTTAAGTTTTCACAAAAGAGATTTTGGTTGTCAGTATGACACTAATATGAAGTGAAATTTCCATTCCCAGCTCACTGAGCAAATACTAACCAGAACCAAAATAAAAGCAGACTAAGGCCTTTTTACCAAAGAGATCTCAACTTCTCTTCCATACATATTCTCACACATAGAATATTGTGCAGGTGAAGCAAACTGCTACTACTTCAAAGTATTTGAAAATATATCTGCAGAAATGTTCCACTAACTATAGCCAAAATAATTAAGAAAGTAATCAAAACAAGCCCATGTCCTCTATATTCCCAGGAAAGGACCTTACTGGTTCCTTTAATGTCCTGGAACTCAAGAACTCTGCAGCAAATTCCAGTGGAAGATTTGCTGTGGATCCACCCTTGACAGGTTCAGCAAAGAGCTTACATGCACTTTTGTATTTGGGCTATTGGGGGGGAAAAAAAGTATAAATGCAAGTCTGTCCTTAAAGCATCAGTGAAATTTAATCAAACACAGCAGCACAGTCTCAACATCTCCAAAATCATCCTCCATTCACATTTGACCACAGTAAAAGTTAATTGCTTCACATGAGATTTACCTGAGGTTTTACAGGAAGGAGATAAAAGACTATTCCCTTCTTTAAGCAGTGCTATATATAACATCCTTCATCACCTCTTCCCTTTTGGAATGGATGAACATCAAACAAATTCCTTCTGAAGACGCTCATCTCCCTACACTAGCTCTAAATTGAACCAGCTTCAACTAAGGACCAAGTTTTTAAAATGTCCTAGGGATATGAAATGAATCCTAAAGACCATTCAGGTATTCTCACATCTTTAGTTCTGAAATTTCAGTCTTAATCCTCCTCTAAGTGCCCTAACCAGTGCATTAGATCTTGTCTGGTATCTCTGGAGACCAATAGCAAAGGGCTAAAGTAAAGATGGAAGTGCTTTGGCCTCTATGTTTTTACTAAAAGAGACTACATCTTGCAGTGAGTACTGAAAAGTGGCTTAAACCTGCTCCCTGGCAAACTGATTCTCTGGTATAATAATATAATATAGTATAATAATATAATATAACTGATTCTCCACAGTATAATTTTCAAAAATGTCCATGTGAAAATGCAAGCACGTGCACTAAGGATTATTTTGACACATGGTATCCATCATTTGGATTTACTCGTTTTCCAAAATAAACTGTTTTGTCAGTTTTCCTTTGCATGTGAATTTTTGAGTAAAGGCAATGTGTAATGTTACAAGACACATTCATGTGCTGACCTTTCACAAAACCAAAATTTGCAGTAAAGCTAGGGTGGTGGGAAGCACTGCATTTTCATTTTGGCCACAAGACCAACACACAAAGATTTGAAAAGAGAAGCAGAATGGCCCTAGCTAGTGGCCCAATTCTGCTTCCTCACATGAACGATCTAATTGGGGATGTAGCATCCACAAAAGTTACTTGCATGAGAAAATGTTTACATAAGTAGATACTTTCAGAAAATTCATCTGCATATGACATGCACTATACAGGTCTCTGCAAGTAACAGTAACTAAAATAACTGAAACTAACTACTGGTTATTTCCAGAGGCTTTATGTTCCTTTAGTTTGTCATGTGTATTTCTATACTACACAGTCACTGAACCAAGTTTTGTGTATTCTTTCTTATTCCTATAAGCACAGTTTAATCCTACTTTTACAAAACATCACTTATTAGTTCCCATCCTCAGAGTACTTACACATGCTGAGTTTATTAACAGACCAAATTCTTCCTTACTGACAAGATTTTTTTTTTTTTAAGTTTTATACTTCCAGTTAAATACTATGCTGGATTTGACTGTATTTAGAAACTAAAATTCCAACCTTTATATATAATGACCCAACATCTGTGGGACTGTGAAACCTGGCCAGGAAAAGACAAGTTACCAACTCAAGTCACCTAAAGCTGCAGCTCCACTACCAGGCCACAGAACAATGTAACTACAATTCCCCTTTTCTCTTGAGTCTCCCTTTTGGAAAAGGGAGACTGCACACTTCTTCAAGTGAATTTAAATGGGATCAGTTTGGAAGCATCCTGGTTGGACCAAACCATGGCTCATATTGTCACAAAAAGGCTTCTCAGCACTCATGCGTGTGGTCCCATAAATTGACCTGTGTTTGAAAGAGCTCACAAAACGGTCACAGTGAGTGAGAAGCCTTGAAATAGGAATCTTACAGTCCTTGTGGCATGGTCTGGAGCTGCACTCATCCTCTCCTAGAACCACTGTGGCTGCGTGACCTGAGCTGTGCAGGGCCACTACTACTGGATATTTTCACTAATTTCATGCCTTCTTGCAGGTTCCAACTCCAATTATTTTGGAAAGTGCAAAGGAATACTTCTCCTCCCTGACTCACTTCTTGCAACAGTTCTGTAAAAAAATCCACATATTCAAAAATCCAGACATCATAAAATAATACACTTTTCATCCCTTTGAACACTGCTCCTACCTTAAAGAATACCCACTAAAAGCACTTTTGTAAGGGGGAATATCTGTTTATCTTCTGTGAGTATCTGCATAGAAAAATACTGCAACAATCCTTCAACTGTATAACCAGCCTTTGGAGCAGAAAGCAGTTAATTCTGGAAGGGCACAGAACTTCTCACCCACACAGCCCCAGAGTGTGCCCGTCAAGGACCTCTGGCTTTGTACCTATTGTGTTACAAGAGGCAGAG
Organism: Vidua macroura; assembly: GCF_024509145.1. Classification (NCBI taxonomy): domain Eukaryota; kingdom Metazoa; phylum Chordata; class Aves; order Passeriformes; family Viduidae; genus Vidua; species Vidua macroura. The sequence goes on from NC_071582.1 coordinate 8,584,784, forward strand.
ATGGGGGTTAGTGTTTGCAGTCTGCAGCTCCTGGCAGAATCCCCAAAGCAATCTTCAATTAAAAGGTTAAATGCTGGTACTTGTCAAATGTGAAGACATACAGTACTATAACAATATGAAATAGCTTCCTTACAATTAAATTAATTTCATCAGGTATTTAAATAGGAGTTGCAAATACTATGCCTTTGGACAACTTGAAGAAATACCTAAATGAAGTGCAATCATTTTCTGTCCTGACTGTGTCTCAATACAAGAATACAAGGCTGGCTTTCAAATCCTTTGAACTGAAGGATTCAAATACATGTAGGTCCAACACACATTTGTATATTTTTTTGTTTCCATTAATAAACTGTTTTTGTTAAACGAGCGATGTTGTTAAGAAAATTACATTTCTAGTTTCACTGCTAGCCTCTTATTTCCCTCTAAATAGTTAAACTTGTGATAAATGAAGAAACAGTAATGCTTCCAGATAAACACAAAAAAATAATACATGACTGACTAAAAAGAGGCAGTACTAAATAAATTATACCCTCCCAGCTCAACCTCCCACTAATCAAACTGTTAAATAGTATAACTATTTCTCTTTTATAGGTCCATAGGAATAGAACAAACCAGACACAAGGAAAAGCCAGTAAGTAACAGGTGACTTCTGGGAACTGAAGGCTCACTTTTAGCTGCCACAACCTCAAGACAAGACATCCATAAGCTTCAAGATTAAGCCTCTAATTCTTGCATCTAATTTGAGGAGTGAGAATAATGAAAAATATGAAAGTATATTTAGCCAAAATTTCAAAGCAGTCTGGACCTCTAGCTATGGCTCTGAACTAACAAGACTCCCCTAAATTTCCTTAGTTCTAATACTGTTGCAAGCACTTCTACAGGTTTCCTTTTTCTCAGGTGTAAAGGGACAATAATGATGCTTACCCTAATTTGAAACATTAGACATCTGTTGAAAATAATTCACAACTACTTTTAATTTCAAATCTCTTAAGTAAAATAGTATTTTAAAATGCTGCTCCTGATACATTAGGAGGCCAGTGCAAAGATCCTGTGTCTGGATCATTGTCTGAAGTGTTGCGGGATTTTAAAAATGTATGCGATTAAAACTTTGATTCAGCAAAGTCTTACAAATTAACTCTTACAAATCTTACAAATTATGTAAATAATGGGATTATCCTTGTGCTTAAAATTATGCATATACACATCTTCTGTGTTTAAATGCAGAAGTTCAGCTTGGCTGCAAGAAACATACTACATCCAAAAACAATGCAAGAATAAATCTTAATTTTCCTGTGCAGATGTAGGTGACACCCCCACCCCCCAGCCTTGTAACTTGTCCTTCATTCATCAGCTGGTGTGTTTATTTTTGCTATATGTGATGTGACTAGCAGGACTTAGGCAATGAAAACTTCTTAATCAAGTGAAGATCTTTTGAAGAAAAAAAAAAAAAGGACCTGCTCCACTTTTCAGAATGCAAGGTCAAGAGTTATATATACACGTTTAGAGTCCAGTTTCATTTAGGTAAGTTTACAACTAAGAAAAGGAAACATTTCCTCATATAACTTGTGAGTGAGAGTTACTGATATAAATAATGTTTTGGCAGTAACAGAAAGAGAGCTGGGTAAGTAAATTACCATTAATAATCTATGTTCTTATGCAGATTATAGCTCTGTATCAGATCACACAGCCCACATGAGCAAATCAGAGAGAACTTAATTCCAGCTGCTGCACTGCTGGAATTCCAGCACTACTCTTACCCCAGAACAAAGCATAGCAGAAAAGCTATGTCTGCATGCATTTACCTACCATCACAGAATCAAGGTGTTCAACCAGTAGATATATGGGCAGCCCTATATTCTATATTTCAGTACATAGAACATAGAATCAGAAACATCAGTTGTCCCTCCAGCCTCACCCTGTAAGACAGGGGTGCAGTAAAGACTAACAATAGCTTGGAGTGAAACACACACATTCCTATGGTGTAAGAGAGGTGGAAAGTTTTTTTTTAAGCTTTAGCTCAGTTCACCTCAATTTTATCAACTCGGCAAAGAGACTTATCTTACATTTATTGCAGAACAAAGAGGCAAGACTGAAGAGTCCTACCTCTGCACAACACCTCCCTTGGGATACAGCCTTCTCAAAATCTCAGAGCTCTTTCTTTGTACTCTTGGGAAATGCCCTGGGGAACCATGGGATATGTGGTTTTGACTTAAAAGTGCTATCAGCATTTATTAGTGGTGGAAATGAGAAATGAGTTGTTCCTACACACTAAAGAATTAATAGGAAAACATGGAGAAAGGAAAACTTACATTTTTGTTCTGTATTTGCTATATATTTCTTTATTTCACTTTAATTTTTCTCTACAGAGGCAGACTATTATTTGTTTTCCATTTTTTAGGCCTGGCTAGAGAAATATAATCGGTTTACCTGCGGCTTTGAAGACAAACAAGTCATGGGAGAAGGAAGGAATGAAGCACATGTCAGCAGAGGAGATGACACCTGAAACCTGAATGAGACAGGGCAAAGAAGCTGCCCGCATAGGCTCATCAGTGCAAGGCACAGCTGCAGACCAAACACTGCTCTGTCTTTAAAATAATGAAAGGAAACAAGTCACAACTATAGGCAGCCTTTTCCATTCTGCCTCTATTACCCTCCTATCTATGCCCAAGATAACCTTTTCCTATTCTTAAGCAAAACCAAAAATCAGAGCTAGGTTTGCTTCTCCCTTTCACTGGAACATCTTGCATCCCTCACTACCTTCACTACACAGCCACAGTGCCTCTGCTTCCTTCCAGCCTCAAACTTCCTTCCAGGATGATGACCCTGTTTCAGCCACGGGCACATCCTTCAGCACATGCCCAGGGAGGGCACTCTCTACATTGCTGCAATCAGTTTGGCAACCAGAGGTGGATTACAACGTCAGTCAAATGGAAAGGTACCTGCATTCCTCACAGACTACCATGTCACCTGCAGTGACATGTACCTCTCATATGTCTGTCACTCCACAGTAACTACTTCTGCAGGTGCTCCTGCACACCACTAACTGCCTGACTTGACTTGGCCTTCACTTCTCTACTTGTAGCTGCATCATGAAGTTACTCTTATGGCAGAGCCTGAGTAGTGATAAAGGCAGTTAACTCAGCATTCATTACAGACTGTGGGTTCCCTTTGATTTGTACCTAAGTTTTAACCCAACTCTTCTTAAGCATGTGAACACCAGCACTTGCCAAACTAAAGATGTTTCCTTATATTTTTTTGTAAGACCATTTCAAAACAAGAGAGAACCACCTATGTCCAGAGAAAAGGCTAGGGAAAGAAGAAAGTAAATATGAGAAAATGAGGGAAAGTGGAAAACTACACATTGTTTAATCTCTAGGCAGTGGGAGTTTGGGCCGGATGAGAAAGAGAGGGAGAAAGGGAGAGAGAGAGAAGCTGAAACGTAGAAAAGAATGACCAGTTTAGCAACAATATTTAACAAGATGGGGGGAAAAAAAACGAACCACCCCAAAAAGAGAAGGACTCAGTAAAGCTGTCTTTCGAGCTTAGTCAGGTAATTCAGAATGCTATGGATCAGATTTAGAGCTTTTGGATTAAAATAGTTTTATTTGAGTTAAGAGCAGAGTCAGCCTCTTAGCTCAGAAGGAAATTTTCAACCGGGAAATTTGTAATTGCAACCTTCACTACCAGTCACGAGGAGGAGCTGGGATTGTTTTTCCTTTTTTTTCAAATTGCACAGGAAGTAGAAGGAAGGGCTCCACATGGGTGAAACCAGTAGGATGCATCAGCCCTAACATAACCATGGCCATGCTTTGTTCTAAGCCACCAACACAGAAGCCACAGGTAATGATGAGGTCACATTCAAAATTGCTACATTCTTTATCACCTTTTCATGTCATGGGATTACTGCACTAGAAAAGTAATTTTATGAGCTAGCCTGTAATTGCTTTATCAAGCCATGACAAATAATCCAGTTATTTCCATGTTTCATATAGATGGCTGCAGCTTTCTAATTAAGATACAATCAACTTGTGTTAATTTAAAAATAAGTTTTAAAGTTATAATCAGTTTTAGCAAACCCTCCATCTATTTTCACATGTATAGATTCCACTCGCCTATTTTTTCAGGTTCAGATAATTTAGTTCCATATCCACTCAAACTTGATTCATTCTGAGAAGCCTAAGCAACTATATATTTAGCTCTCTGGTTTTATTTTGTCAGCACCTATGCTACTTACTTTTAATCCTTCTACTGCACTGTCCATTTTCCTAGAGAACTGAAATTCAGTGATTTTACCATTACCTTTAAGCACCAAAGAAAAGATGGTATTAAGCCCAAAAGAGGCTGAAATACAGCTTTAGGGAAATTAGCAATATCAGATGAGAAATTATGTGGGTCTGGTCTTTGCACCTTGACAAATAAATAGCAGAAATAGAAGATGTAAAGACTGAGTAGCTAATAGTTTGCAGCAGTTGACTCACAAGCAGAGACCCAAAAATCTAGGCTTTAACAATCTGGACAGAAGATCAAGGGGGAATACAATCAGGATTCCCAAAATTATAGAAGAACTGTGAAAACTTAATGTAGAACTGTAGAAAACTTAATGTATTCACAAAACCCCTGCTATTTTCAGGCCATTAGGAGGCACTAAATGAACACATAAATACAAAACAGATAAAGTACTTAGTGGGCAATACAATTCCTGACCTTGCCACCACAGGAGATGGTAAGGTCAGAATGTAGGTTCAGAAAGGGATTATACAAATTCATGGACAATAGGTCTTTAAGCAGATAATATCCGACAGTTACTGGTAGGCTGCACAGCAATATCCAAATATAACAACTGCAGGTGTGGGGGAGTGTAAGGAGAATGCACCACAGCAAATGTCTTGGCTCCTGTGCACTCACTATAGAGTGTCTCCTGTGGCAAGGGCTGCAGCCACAGAGCTCCTATAAGAGCATTTCTCCTTACTTAGATGACCTTAAGAAACAGTCATGTGATGTAACTATTCACTAAGGAAATGTTATATGACCTATATGCCAAAAACTTCAAGACAGCTGCACAAAGGTCAGATTATTTGTGAAACATGCAGTCAGATTAAGATGGTAGAGAAGTGATGTGTGAAAATGTCAGAATGCATTAACCTGTATTATATATACAATAGAAGCACATAAATTTTAAAAATCCCAGTGTTTATGCATTTCATTTGGAAGATCTGATCAGCAGTGTTACTCATTTATCTGACCACAGTGCATTGGTACACGTACAGAGAGTTTTTCACAACTCAAGAATTGTCCCAGCTGCAGAAGCTGCAGAAGATAAGTGCTTCATGTGGAAGACATTACTGTGTCAAAGCTAGATGCAAACTTTGAGATTGAGGGTTCTATGATATTATTTTTTTCAGTCATAAGCATTGAGAAAACCATCACCATCCTTCCAGTGAGTAATGAGCCTAACAAGTGCCCTGTACAAAAGCCCTTCTTTCAAGAGAGGTTCTCCTAAAACCACAAGGAGCACAGCATCTAAAGTACTGCATCTTGAACTTTTCAAGATATATTACAAACACAGCTGCACAAATGTTAGTGCATGAAAAAGAATTTTACCCAATTAGCACACAAATAATCATTTAAAAGCCCCTTTGGTGTAATCTTTTGTTTCAGTCAGAACTTAAATTTCAGTTGCAACTACTCAGATATCTATTTTATGGCAATCCACTTTTCAAAGTTTGAATCTACTATCCTTTCATTGAAAAAGATGTTTCTAAAATGAAACATCTGGCTAAAAGAGGAGAAGTTTTGGCATTCCTGGGCTTTAAGAACCTTACATATACAAACCTATGGTGACACACACATCAAGAGAAAAAAGAGGTAAGGAGAGAATTGTCATGGGCTTAATCCTGCCAGGGGTACAATTGTTTTTCTTCTGAAATAGAATTATTACAGCAGCTATTACAAGATTTCAAAGGTACAACTTCATCAGAGAACATAAAATACTGATTGACATCTACATGAATTTCCATGCAGCGTATTTATTTCCACACACTGCTGCATTCTATTGTTATGAATGGGAAATACTTATGAAAGATTCTTCTTTGAATACTATGTTGTTCTGATTAGACCATGAATATGTTGACAAGTTTATCAAGAAGATTTTGTCTGTAAATAAGTTGAGAGTTTTTTCATGCACAGAAAATTATTCTGGTTTCATGATATTTTCTGTCCTTGGGTACTCAGAGATGGAAGCAGAGAAGGCCCTTTAAAAAGGTATTTTTAAGCAAGTTATAAACACAAGTTAAACTTGGAATGTGAAATATTTTCTTTATTGAAAAGTAAAAATCTCTGGTCCATCTAAATACATTAATTGGAATAAGTATGCCATTTGTACTATTAATTGGTGCGAAAATGAGTGTTCTAGAAAGATAAATTATGTCCATGAAATTTGAAATACAGGATGGCACTATAAAGCAGCTTCTAGCTCTGCACACTGATTTGCCAGTCTTTCAGCAGGATAATGACAGATGACCTTTAATGCAGCTTTAATCCCTTCACTTGCAAAACTATAAGGATTGGTAAATTTTGTGGCTTCCCAGAAAGAGTAGTTTTCCCTACAGCATGAAGATTCAACCTACTACAGTGAAAATATATTAAGGCATCACCAATTAAATCACAATCAAAAATAAGATCTGATGCAATTTCTACACACTCCTTACAAAACTGCCATTCAAGCACTAATCAAAGAAGAGTAACCTAGGATCAAGCAAAAAATTATTAAGCTTCTCCATAAGACTTTTGGGTCATGCCATTGGCTTCAGCTACAGAAAAGCTAATTACTCCTCTAATGAATGGAGGTTGCTCCATAGTAACACGTGATAGTTGTTCTTATTCCACGTCACTGTTTGTTCCAGAATCTGGTTCTTCTGTTAGTTAGAAACCTAAACTGCAGCTCAAATTTCCTCAAGAACAGCTTATATCAATTTGTTTGTCTTTAATTGTTGTCTTTTAAATAGCATTGCTTTTCTGATATTTTCTCCCATGGATATAAATCACAGCTCAAATTTCATTTTGCTAGGCTAAATAAACCATTGCCAATTTAGTTTCTTCTTACAGAAAAGCTTATCATTCCCATGATACCAGTAACTCTTCTGTGGACTTGCTGAATCTTGATTTCCCCTTTTTCAACAAGGAAAATTACAGTTATACATGGTATTCAGATACAACTTCATAATGCCTTCTCAGACAAAAATACTTACTGATTTCAATCTCAAATTCAATTTACCCTTTGTGCCTGAAACATATTGCTGGCTACCAGCTATCCAGTGAACCCCCAATACTTAGGTATGTCCCTTCTTCGACTGTTTCCAAACCATGAGCTCCACTTTATATTTGTCAGTGTCCACTTTATGTTTGTCAGTGATCCCAAAGTGCATGATCTTGCACTTCATTCCATTAACTTTCAGCCTGTTCCTATTAGTCCAAACTTTGAGGTCATTCATTTTTTCCTGTAAGTAATTCCTGCCTGTTCTGCATTAGCAATAGGTACCAACTGGATACCATCAATAACTTTCCTCAACATCATCTTTTTATGCCAAAGTCACTAATAAAAGTATAAATTATATCCAGCACCCTGACTGATCATCACAGAGCTTTGCAACCTGCCTGCCCAGTAAATCCCCTCTCAACAGCACCTACTCTCCCCTTAGAGGCACTTCCTTACCCACAGTGTCTGTAAAAATCCCCACCTCCTGCAGCCTAACGCTGGGAATCCCCTGTTGATCCTGACCAAATGTTTTGCTGCAAAATATCTAGAACAGAAATTCTTTTTCTAGATACATTATTGTTTTAAATATTGCTTTACTAGGCTGTGATCTAACTTTGGCAAGCACATTTCACATGTCACTTTTTTTAATCCCAATCTATAATTATATTTTGTCTTGAACACTTGTTCTTAAGCCTTGAAAGCACATTATATCCAGTCACAGCTTTTCTGCCAGTGGATTGGAGGACAGAGTGTATTATACAGAGATTGAACTCCAGATAATTTGTTTGATTGAAATCTTTCTAGAAAGAGATGACAGATGTGAAAAACTTCTAGGCAGTGGAAAAAATAAAATAACATTTTAATTGAAATTATATAACTTGGAAGGAAATATAGTTTAACAAGGAATGACTAGTCATTATCTTTTGTAATGAAAGAATAAAGTAGGAGTACCGTGGAAAATGAAACAAACAAAAATGAAACTCAAAAGTGAGAAGGTCTTGTCAAAGGGATTTGATCAGTTTGTGAAAGTGATATGCCACAAAAACCCTGCACAAAGTATTCTTAAGCTGCCAACTTCCAAAATCTGAGAGGGTCTATGTCTAACCTTATAAGAAGTGGCCACTGTTGGTACTTCATTTAATGAGTTTCTGCTCTGACACGGAGATTTTCACTGCAAAACATGATTGGGTGGAATACCTAATACAGCATTTAATGATCTCAATTATATCACCCATGACACTGAACAGAACTCAGGCCCCTTCATCAATACATAGTTAAAATCCCCTAGAAATTAATGGAACATATTTCCATATTCCATTCATCCACATAAAGAATTCTAACGCTGTACAATCCTATTTTATCATGCCTATCAACAATTTACTCAGCTCCCTGCTGAAGTGAACATGGTTCCCCTTACACAGCTCAAAAAATATTTCATCCCTTTAACTTTTATATTATTTGAAATTGTGTAATAACAAAACATAACTAACTAGCCTTATATTGAAAATCACAAATGTAATTTGACAGGGAACACTCAAGTGAAGCACCCTGTGTTCAATACAAACTCCACTTGACAATATACCTGTAAGATCCACACGCTCCAGAGAGTTCAATCTCAGCCAAAAATATGTTTCCTGCTGAAGCATAAGACAGAGCCCTCAGAAGGAGCCTGTGGGTGGAAGAGAGATAGGGGCTGAATGATTTTTCTCCCAAAATCAAGGAATTGTTTTGGCTTCTTCTTTGCTGAGATCATTTTGTGTCTGCATAGATAATAATAAATAAATACATTGTAATCACTGTGGATTTATAAGGCAACTAAAGTTATTTGGGCTTCTGCAGAAAGCAAGGCTGGGAAAATAATCTGGCGACTTTTTGATGTGTCACATTCCCAACTAAAACAAACTTAAATATAATTTTCCTTATTCAGCTATACTTGGGAAGAAAAAAAAAAGCACCAACCACAGCTGGCATTTAACTCATAGTCTGTGGGTAGCTATATTATGTGCCCACTTTGCAGGCTTCAGACAGAGCACTCACGGGCTGGATACAACACTGGCAAAGCAAATCCTACACCCTTGGCAATCAATTCTCTTCCTGCTTTCTTTTCTGTCTTTAATTAATGTTCTAAATCCTACACCACTAGCAACACCCTGCTGATTTCGTGTCATACTTATGAATACAATACAATCATCAGAGAGTTTTTCCAGATGAGGCACCACAGAAATAAATCTCACATTTTATTTTGTTTAGTTTTTTCTGAAGGGAACGGTTCTTGATGTGGCATCTTAATTTGGGTATCTATTGACTGGTGTAGCAAACTGTCCCTACATCCAAGATCCCAGCTGCTTCCTCTACAGATATAAAAACTTTTTGGAGCTTCTATAGAAAAAACGAAAGTTCAAAATATTAGGAAATAATACCATTATATTTCCTTACATGGACCTTATAAGGTCAATTCACCTTGGCACATCACCTTAAGAATGCTGTGTTTTGCTGAAGTGATTTTCCAACTCTGGTTAAACTAAGAGTTGTTTTTTTCTCAGCAAGGCTTTTCCCACCACAACAACAAATTACTGGAAGGTACTAATGCTGTGGATTTAGCCCTAAGTCCCCACTTATCTACAGCTTTGGCTGTAAAGGAACATAAGGACCTGTTTTAGGGCCCCTACCAACATGCTATACAAGAAATACGTACCTCTGGCTTCATGCCATTTTATTGCCAGCTTTTTGTCATTTCATCTGTACATTTACTTAGGTAGACTTACTTAAGTGAAATAGATACATTATGTTCCTTTTCTATTTTTAAGTCCTCCAAAGGACTGTAGGTCTCATTCTCGTACCTAAGCCTTGCAGAAATAGAGACACAAGGGAAGGAAACACAAGGAACCCCAGCCATTTCAGTTATGAAAGCACAGCTTTTAAGTGGTCAATAAATTAAATTTTACCTTCCCCCATACATAACCTACTGACAACAGGCAGACCTTCCATATACAGTGAAAATAATTTTTTGGCTGACTTAACAGGAAGAACTCAACAAATGGAGTGAACAGGATAAAAACTTGTGTAACAATATTGGCAGCCTACACATTCAAAGCTGACACAATATTAAGAGAGAAAAATCCTTGTATCTTCTGTAGGGATAATGTAATGTAATACACATCTAAGGATAGCCAGGAACAGGGCCCAAAAATTAATCCTTATTCGCTTGCTGAACACAGCATTTCCCTGTTACAAATGTTACAATCAGAGATACCAGTTTACTTAACAGACTTTAAATTATCTGATTAATATAACTGAATATCAATTATCACAACTACCACTTGAGGCCCACATGGGAGTGAGGATGTGGACCTTAATGTCTAACGACCAAACAAGACAGGAGTCATCCCTCCATGTACTGCCAAGGCCTGTGTGCCCTGAAAGCAGTTCAGGTGACAGAACATACAAATAAAAAGAATGAGCAGCACGAGACCACTGCCAGCCATAGCACTTGTACAGACCATATTTCATTGCCATGGGTAAGGTAGCATGTCACTACCAGGAGCCTAGCCAGATTCAGTGAACATGGGTTGCCTTTAATTTCCCATGCTTGCTAGGTAGAAGATGCAGAGCACCAAAAAATGTCTATTTGCCCAACTATGAGATTTTGCAAGGTTTTAAGAGTCAGGAACAATACATTGCACAACAAGGACTACTCTGTGAAGTTCCCTGAAGTCCACAGCAAAATTCCCATTGACTCAAGCAGAGCCAGGACTTCCTATCAACTCCCTGGAGGTCAGCTGAGTTCTCAGTGCTGTGAGCTGTGTGCATTGCAGAGAGCAAGTATCACCAACCTTTCACTCACTCTTCTTGTGATGGTTTTTGCATGTGGTGGTTTTAGCTTTGTATGCTTTAGAGATCAAGAAACTACCACAGCATTCTGGGTTTGTTTTATTTATTTCATGCAATAACAAAGCATGGTTACTTTCTGTTTTCCAACTAAAGTGCTGCAGGGGTAGAAATTAGAAAAACTTCATCATTAATCTGGTTTTCCACCACTTAGCTCTTTCTAATTACCCCTTTATTGCAGATCCGTTACTAAAACTTCCCTGCTTCAAAACAGGCCTCAAACCTTGTCTCTTTAGCTTCAGTTACACATTATCAACAGAGCTTAAACTATTCTTGCCTAATACATAGGTGGAATCTGAAGACAAACTTGGATTTGGATGAATTATTGTCCCCATGGGGACAGTAGTTGACCATGGAAAGACCCTGCAATTCTTTGACACTGCTGCTCCTGACAGCTCCCACCATCACAGCCTCTTCCACCTTCAAAGCCTCCACAGCCATGCGACAAAGAGAAGACTAAGATAATTTTCATAAACAAAGAAAGCCTGAGCTATGGGAAATTTTGCAAGTTTGGTTTGCTCAGGTTCTTGTGAATTTTTCCTGCAATTTGTCTGTATTCTATGCATGCTTTTGCAACTCCTAAATTTCACTGAGTTTCAAGTTCAAACAAGAATGTTAAAAGCTCAAATTGAAACACACTTGAAACCATCAGGTTTCACTTGCAAAACTAAATTTTCAAAGGTGCAAATTAAGGAACTCACGTGAAAATTGCTACCAACACTTTTACAGCTGAATGAAAGTAAGCAAGCTTTGCATGGCTTTGTAAGAAACATTCCATGCAGCAGTTCTCAGGTTTTACTCTTATTGTATGTGCGGAAATGGGCCCTTTACACTCACCATACTCTAATATGCCAGATGACTTTTTCTTTAAACTACTACTTAAAATCTCTCTTCCTTACTCTCTCTGGAGCTGAACCAGCCCCAAGACCTTTGGGCAATTAACTTTTATCCCCCAAAGTTTCTTTCCCTGTTTTAGGACTGAGGGGTTCCCTGCTCGTGGTTATGCACCATCTGTCATTATCTACAAGGACTAAAATGCCAGGGATGGCCTTTGGCTGTCAGCTCTGCCCCTCTGAACAGGGTGTTACAGGATGTCTCATTCAGCATTTGCAGTCACAAGAGAGGGGAGATTCTTTTATTCAGAGCAGGGAATAGCCTCCACAGCTGCAGAGCACAGGAGGCCCAGGGAACTTCCTAAGACCAGCAGCTGTGGAAGCAAATTTTGGCTGGATTGGTCCATTATTGTTGATGCACATAAGGCCACAAAATCAGTATCAAGAAATTGTGCACATGCAGAAAGGTCTTATTTTTCATATTAGGTATGCAACTGTGTAATAGTTAAACCTTGCTTTGATGTTATGTTCAGCATTGTTAGTATTAATAAAAAGTTATGCTAGCTCTCCCCGTCAAGTCATATTTGAATGAAAACTCAGCCCTGCCACCACCTCCCTTTTCATCTAAACCAGTCCATCAGTCCAGCAATCGTAACTTGAAAAAGTTGCCACAAGCCTGATGTTAAACTAAGTCAGCATCTCTTCTTTCATACTGCAGTATGTATGAAGTTAGGAACATTAATTTCTTAATCTGTGACTTAAACACTAATTATTTACAATCCCAAAAAAACCAGCAGTAACACTGTGTGCCCAATCTTTTTGCAAAAGTTAATTTCTTAGAAGTTTCCTAGGAGACCTACATGAAGACAATGAAAATGAACCCAGTGTTCAGCACTACACTTTATTTAGTACTTCTGGCTCTGTTATAATGCACAACCCTGAAGATGGGGGAGATTTCCTCTCACTCTGCTGCCAAATTGCTTGAGCCTTTGTGTAAACTCTGAGCTAACTCCAATTATTTTTGCACCTTGATTTCAATCCCTGTAACATAGAGACAACGCTTGCCTAACTTTGCATGCGTTATACCATGACCCTCTGATATTCTCGGATGCAAATTCACAACATAGTTAACAATACAGTAACCCCAGCAAAAGCTAGGAAGACATTTTTGCACAACCTTCACACAGACCCTAGACACGATTTTTCTGTTTTCTTCCAGTTTCAGTCTGAGGTGAAGAGGCAAAGACTGTCCCTCCAAATCTAATGCTCTGCAAAGCAGCAGCAGCAGATTCAGCATTCCCTACTTCATGCCCTGCAGAGCAAGCCAAAACCTAAGAAACAGACTTGCTCAACAGCTGAACAACGAAGGCAGAAACAGATCCATTCAGCAAGGAGAGCCAAAGGAGTCAGAGAGAGAGAGCCAAAGCCACCAGCTTCCTCCTGCTGGCTATGCAAGTAAGAAAGAACCCCAGAACAATGGAGAGAGCAGAACAGCATTACACTGGGGTCATTTGGTTTAGTTCCCAAATTGCTGCTAACAGATGCCTTGAGGGAAAATTTGCTGTGCATTGCTCCTGCCTCATCACCCTGGAGCCATGTACCCCATGCTCAGCTTGGCAAACTGCTTCTCCTTGTCTGCTTCATCTACCCAGGCTGAGATCCAGACATCAATGGGCCCATGTGGGGGGTCCAAACTCCACTGGCTCCCCTGTGTTTTGGATCCATCCCTAGAACTAGTAATTATTCCTTTGGCCAGAGAGTATCTCCCAAAACACACCAGTGGGGTCCTGAAAAAAGTGCAATTAAGAAAAGGTTTGATACAGAATGGATCAACTGACAAGCAGAAAATGATCAAAGTCCATTTGATAAGGCAAGGAGCAGAGGATTGTGAGGTGGGAGAGGTCACTAAAGAACACCAAAAGGAACAGATCATGGGAAAGAACAGAGAGTGTGGGGAACAAATATAAAGGGAATAGTATGACATAGTGGCCCCCAACCCACAGATTGAAGGCAACACACAGTAAAGTTGCATGTAACACAGGAAATGAAAAGGTTCTGAAGATGGCATGGAAAACAAATTACAATGTTGCTAGGAGTGTGATAATTGCAAGTGTTGTTGACAGTAACACAGGTTGGGGAGCACAGCTCTTTATCTCCCTTCGCTAAGTTAAAATCACTCCACCGGATTTCCCTTCAAATTTGGGGCGAGGGGGTGGGGTGCAGGAGTGTGTGGAAATAAGCATCCCTGTTTAGAGAAGTTTGGCTGCGGAGTTGGCCAGTTCTAACTGGCTACAGCATGTGTAGGCACACCCTGCAGTCAAGATAAAACAGTCACAGCCTATTTTCCCAAAGACAAGCAAATGCCACACAAAATGTCCCCAGCACTGCTTGTGGCTGAATTGGCCTCTAATTCTTAGTGCTGCTCATTCTGGTGCTCTTGCAAATAAGACGGAGACAGACATGTGGGAAAGTGGCCAATGCTGCTTTCTAGACCGATCCTGTCTCAGAGTATGATCTTAACTTCCAAAAGTACAACTCTGCCACACTTGACAAATGCCCAGTATGCCACAAAAAAACCCTAAAGATTCCTGCTGGAGATCAGATGAAGGAAAAAAACCCTCCTGTGAGAAACAGAATATAATGAAATTTCTTCATTTATAACCAAATAAACACTGGGTTGTTTATCTTCTTGTCCCCATTTCATGTACATGGTGATTTTGAAATACTTCTGTTTATTTTATAATATGCAGCAAAATGAATGTTCCTTACACACTGAAATAAACACCCCTTTTCTCTCCCTGCCATACACACACAAAATTCTACACACAAGAAACTTCCTTCCACATCCTTTCCTTGTGGTTGTGAACTCCTCTGGGGCTGACAACTCCCAGCAGATCCAACAGAACACTTGCCATTGCTTTCAGTTAGAAAATGACTGCACCCTTTTCTTATAGCAGGCAGAGAGTTAATTGAACAGAGTTGAAGATGTATTGTAGGAGACAGGAGTAAATCAAATTATATGAAAACATTCCCACGGTTTTGATTTACTTCACAGAAAGAAGCAAAATATTAGACATCTTATATTTCTCCACATTTGCCTGGAGGGCAAATGTGAGGTAAATGTTCAGAAAATTTTAAAAATGTAGCAATAAGCCCCTTTAAGTTCTCTAGGAAAAAAAAACCAAAACATTACTGGGAATACAATATTATTCTAAGATGCTAAACAGAAGTCTCTAAACCCATTTCAGAGGGCAACAGTTTCCACTGGTTTAGATGGGATACTCCTTTGAATCTGAAATTGTGAACTAATAAAAATTGTAAACAGAAGGGCTCTCAAAGCCGCGAGCTGGGCAAATTTGTAGTGCTGCTGACATCTACTGAGAGAAAGCCGAATTGCACATCTCTGCAAAGGGATGAGCCGCCCTTATTTGTTGTCTGCTCTTCTAGTTTTCAGATGCATTTCATGCCTGCTTGCATATTTATTATATTGCATCAACACTCACTTGCTTCATTTAAGATCAGTGAGTCAACAGATACACTATAGGAAACTCCAGGGAGGAAATAAAAGGGGCCTTCAGGAGAGGGCTGTATCCCTTATACAAATGCTGCAGACTCGTTGTTATAGTTGCCAGTCTGAAGGCACAGATTGACACACAGCATCTGATGTATCAGGATGCACTTCCAGTTCATACTGACTGCACCTAAAGCCCTCAGACTGGGGCAGCTGAAGCCAAAATCCACATAGTACAAAACACTAGATCTAAGAAATTGTGCTCCAAAAGTAATACTGAAAATATAGTATCATTCTTTTCCTATAGGAAATGAATCATTTTGCTAAACTATGGCAGGAATAAAAATATCACCAATATGAGAACTCTACTCAAAAAACCAAGTCAGAAATACTTTCTGATATGTGTGTCTGTTGTCACAGTTACATATGGCAATGCATTATAAAGTGTATTCTTTCTCCATGCTGAACAAAGACTTCATAGCTATCCATAGAGCCACAGAACAATAACCACTACTACAGGTCTCATGTCTAGGGATTGCCTTCTACAACAGGAAAGGTATGTTTACCTCAGATTGGGTAACAGCAGTTTAGGGGTTGTGGCAGAAGAAACAACATAAAATTCTAATAAAGTTGGAGCAAGTCAAGGTGATAACGATTGAAGGCATGTGTTTCTCCACTTCTGGTGCAATTTTCTCATCACTGATGTTACATTGAACTTACAGGATTATAAATAAAACCTAATATGGCAAATAAATATTTGTAACACAGGGCAACACAATAAAGTAGCATAATTAATTTTATTCCTACAAGAGAAACCTTCACAGTCAAAATTAAATATCACATTACAAGATTTGATCTAAGTTGTTATGAAATGCCCCTGTGACCTTGACAGGGCCAGGATCCCAGTGTCTGTAAGACATTTCACAGTTGTTTTCAGCAGATTCTGAAACAGATATAAACATGAGACCTTTGGCTCATGTATCTATTGTATAAAATATCTCCATCACTAATTTTTGGTCACACAGGACTAAATTCCAACTTTTTTAGGTGAGTAGGTCCAATCAGTAAGTTGACATACACTCAGCTCCCACTTAGGTTCTGCTCTGAAAATCACACATAGGTTAAAAACTGCAGCACAAGGTTGGAAACCCTCTCCTGACTGCTTTCTCACCAAAGGATCTATGCCTCAGTTATCACCTTGAATTTGTCTTCATACCTAAAGCTTGGCTTCTACATACATTCTGACATGCCACATGGGAGGACTATGCAGCTCAGCACTTACCAGCAGGATTCATGCAGTCATCACTAGTGTCTGATCCAGAATACATTCCCATTGCTCACACTGGCCTCCCCAGAAAAAGTAGCTGCAGCCTTGTCTGTCTTCCTAGAGTAGGAAAGGTGGGTTATACTGCTTCTCCATCAAAGTAAGGCTTTGAAAAGCAACTGGAACCTGATCTTTCTCTTCAAGATGTCAGATAGGTTTGAACCCATGTTCGCCCTCTCCCTGAGGTTTGCTAGACTGGGTAACAGCTTTCCCTGAGGATATCAGCCTGCACCAGTACAGGACAGTTTGTGGGCCCCTGGCTAATGAATCTTTCCAAGACATTCAACAAACACACTCGAAGGGAACAGGCTCTGCAATAAAAGGCTTTAATCCTAGCTGATTTCTACAGACACCTAATCATTTGATGGTGTGATTTCAGAGAAATGACAGTCACTTAGCTTCTGAAAAGAAATATTCAGGAACCTCATTTCCTTTCAGATTGCTAATCCAGAGTACCCAGAGGTATTTCCTTACTGTTTCTCCTTTTGCTTTCTGATGTTATCTGGACTTTACATGGATCTTTCAGAAGGGGCTTCTCACATATTTTATAAGAAGCCCTGGCACTTAACTCATGGCTGTGCCTTTCACTCAAAACTCTAAAAGCTCTCTAAAAGCTGCACAGCACAGTGCTCAACCCTGTTACATCTGAGTCTCAGAAAACCCCTTAATGAAATGCCATTTATACACTCATATCAATGCACTTAGAATAGGCATTTAGGAGGGTTAAGGATCTAGTGAAGCAAAATCCCATGGTCCGGTACTTGGATGGAGTTCTAACACACTGTTATATTTAAAAATACACAGATCAGAAATAAAGATGAGGGAGCAGACATATTTGAACAACTGTTCCTGAACAGAAATCATTTCCTTATTCTATTATAAATCTATTTCTGATTACCTAAAAAGAATGTTGAAACACATGACTTTCTAGAAAAAAAATTGGTTCCAAAGATGAATCTCTGAAAAGGCTCATTCTGGCTTGCACTCATCGAAAACCAAGGCACTCAATATCAACATTTTGGCAATTCTAATAACAGAGACTGCCAAAAATATGTTGTCTATCAAACATACACGGAAGAAAGATGTTAGAATATTAAGAACAGATGTCACAGATATCTTTGCAAATACTCATGCTCCCCGAAGTACTCTGCAAGGCAATATGTACAAAACCTCACTGAAAGATTAAATTAATGCATCTTGTTCAAATGCTTCCAAGTGTCATATATGTATGTAAACTTACTTATGTATGTAAACTTATAAAATAGGTACCTTTAAAGCTGTTAGGAAGGAGGATTGTGTCAAAATTTGATAATGGCCTTAAATGTATCTTAAAACTTGAGCTTTAACAGTTCAATAATACTATATAAAGTATATAATACTATAAAAAGTAAAGACTACTTTTTATAGGATGTTATTTAAACCATTTTGTTGTGTGTGTGCAAGTCTTTCCAGTTATTGAATATTCATTTATTTACATTTTAATTATTATTCTACTGAGACATAAAGTTTACCAAAAAATTCCTTTTAGAAAAACATCTAAACAACTAATAAAAGGAATCTTTACATAATAATATCTTGTCATTTAAAATTAAAAGGCCACTTAGAAAACCAAAGTACGTTAAGAGTTCATTTGATCAGGCACAGAACATGCTTTCTTCCTCTGCAGAATTTATTTTCAGTATTAACAATTCTAAACAGTAAAAATCTAGCAAATTTCCAAACAGAAAATCATGGGAATTGGCTGATTTACTTATCTATTTGTAAACATAGAAAGCATTGGATTCTTTATAACTGACAGAATTAAGAAAATATTTTACCTTTAGGGCTGATGTTCCAGATTTCAGGCATAGAAACTCACCTTATACAACTGAAGCCAATATTGCCATGTATGATTGTTTCAGGTGATAGAGTGTTAAAAAAAAACAAACAAACCAACCACACACCAGCTCCCAAACCCTACTGAATATTCTGAAGTTCACAATAAAATAATGGGCAGTGACACCATTGTGTTTCTAATGGGATGACATTTTCAAGTAACAGACAAGAAACCAGAGCACAGCAGTTTGAACTAATGATTCTGACATTTTAGACTTTCCTACTGAAGTCAGAATTTCAGTAAGAAGTGGATCATGGCTCTCTAAGAAAGGCCACCAGAGACGGGCAGTCATGTAAGCACTCAGAGCCAAAACAGACTTGTCTTTATTTTAAGTTTAAACATGTCTCCATGCTAAACTCAACTGAAGATTTTGTGAGGTAAAAACTTTGCTATTTGATGTTAAAATGACTGTACTGAACTCAGAAATGTCACGTTGTGGATGATGTAAGAGTAACATAATAATGTTACAGTAAGACAATACACTCCTAAAATGTAATAGTAGCAACACCACTGGCATTTTCTGTCCTTTAAAATTTTTAAAGCAGGGCTCATTTCTTCTTACCGGGCATTGCTGACAGGATAGCAGCAACACAGCGCTGACAGTACAGCACTAATGCTTTCCCGGAGCCCCAGGCCGCGGAGGCCCGGCCGGCGCTGCTCCCGCGGCACAGCGCAGGGAAACGCGGAGTCTTTCCATGGCCACCGGCAGCTGTGAGGCCCTCACGGCACACGGGCACATTGAACCTTCTTTTCGAGAGTACACATTCACAACCTTTGGCCAACCAGGCTCTAAAACACGCTTTCTTTTTTAAAATCACCCCCTTACAATTAACAGATGTGAAGGCAAACTTGGCTTGTACAGACGGCTCAATTCCCCCCCCCCCCTTGAATAACCTGGTTATATCCAGTTTCCGCAGCAATTGTAAGAATGTTTACATTGCGGGGTGTTGTTTTTTGTGGTTTTTTTTTTTTTTTTTTCATTTCCCTCTTTTAATAATAGAAAGCAGACGCGGCTGCTCGGTGCCCTCAGGAGGCCGCGCAGAGGAGCGCGCTGCCGGCTCCGCGCGGCCGCTCGGGCGCGCAAGGGGCGCTGTGCGGGGTTATTTATTTTGTTCATATCTGCAGAGCCCTAGGGCCGCATTCCGCCCTCCCTGGCTGCGCTCCAGCCCAGGCTGTCAGCCAGGGAGAGTACAATACCTCCAGGCTATGGCCCATTTAAAGTTTTTCCTCAGCTCTCACGGAGCTTCTCGCCGCCCGGGGGAGGCCCCGCCATCCCCTCCCGCCCGGAGCGGCCGGAGCCGCCGCGCTCGCTGCCGCTGCGCCGCCCCTCACAAACACAATCCCCGAGCTGGGCTGGGGAGTGACTCGCGAGATGCGACTCTCGCTTCGTGTGTTTCCCCTCTTCTGAAGCTCTGTAAGGAGGCCTGATATTTAATTAAAGTATCATGAAAAAACTAGATATTTATTACATGATTATATCAGCTTGACTGAACATCATAAATCCATAGAAATTTGTGTTAGAGTTGGAGTTAAGCTGTTAGTCAGAAGCTACAAACAGGCCAGCTATATTCCTCAAGCAATGGGAACAGAAATAGGATCAGACAAGGTTACATATACCTGTATTGTCAATAAAAATATCAAAAGATATTTTCAAACCCTCTTAATATCCAAACTTTATCATGGTTTGTTACTCTACTGACATGAGGTTACTCTACCTAGCACAACACTGTTTGTTAGCAAGGCTTCATTAACCCACGCAGAGCTTGGTGCTAATGAGATTCCATTGCTTCCATCGCTCTGTCAAGCCAGGCAGGGTTCTGGGGTGCTGCCTGGTGCCACACGGGTGCCTCGTGGCATTACACCAGGAGTGCATTAATTATACAAAACACTAGTTAAAATTTTCAAACCCTAAAACAAGTCCCAAACAAGGCCATTTTTGTGGGGAGGAAAAAAACTTGGTTTCTCTCTACCTTAGGTTTTAAAATTATTATGGCAGCCTTGAAACATTGGCCCAACAACAAAAGCCACTAAATGCCTTGTATGGCCCAGCTCTGCAGTGGAGAACAGGGTGATCACAGAGGGGACATCAACTCTTCAGTCAGAAGCACAGATTGGGACTTTTTTGAGGATATGGCTCAGTCAGACATCACCTGGGCTTAAGCACCTAGTCCAACCACAAACGAAGCACTATTGGGCAGGTGAAACAAATAGCAACACTGATTCAGACTGATCACACGAGTCTCAGTTGTTCCAGCTGTTCTGAAAAACACTTTTCTCCTGGCAGGCTATGCGCCAGATCGAGTATTGTCCTTACACAACTGGCAAAGAATCATAAAGGCAGCATAACCATCATTCTGGGACTGCTCCAGCTAAATAGAAAACAGAAGGTGTGTATCCACATAGTATCCTGGTTTAACTAGTACTGTTGGGTGATCCTGTACTATACAGCTCCAGCATTAATAACAGTAAAACCATAACCTGGGAAAACTCTTCCTGCTGCAGTGGCAGGCTGTAAGTGGGTCTCCTGGTGCTCCATGGGCTAGACATGGTCCTTGATCAAAGCCCATATACAATGTACTTAAATGCTATTTGATCCAGGGCAGCCCTGTGACATATAGCACTCCTACAAACATCTCTTACATTACTACCCCACAGATATCCATCTCACTGCACTGTCCAGGGAACAGAGTATGGATTTCATACCAAGTTCTGTGATAAAGTGTAATGTGACTCTCATGTCTCCTCTACTCCACCAGTAAAGCTATTTACTTAGACATCAATTTAGCAGGGAACATAAGTATAGGCTAGGTTTAAGAATGTGTGTCATACTGTCCTTCCTTACACATCTGGAAAAGGTGTTCTGGATTTTCATCCTGATCTCTACCGATTCTTAGAGCCTCCAAATTTTTGGAGCTATCCTTTCTTACACACTAAAGCACAAAAAAGAGCACACCAAGTTCTCTGGAGCATTTCCCTCCAAAGGTGTGGCAGAGTTATGGACCACATACACAAGTTAGACAGATGTGAGACAGACTGACATACAAACTGCTGCTCTCTCCAGACCTATGAAATTTTCTCATCTCCCTGTTTTTAAAAGATAGGAAGAGTGCAGTTTGGGTGACTCTCCCACAGACCCATTCCACAAGTAAAAGCAGAGTCTGATCTCTGTGGAGAGGGAACACCTATTCTAGGAAGAAGTGTGTAATTCTTCACAAGACAGGCATAATGGATGAAATATGACATGGTACTTTGCCAATTACCTTTATGCTAAAAGCCAAACACAATTGATAACCATGAGAACTGCTTGCAAGATAGAGAACAGAGCTCTTCTCAACATCTGTCTAATATACCTGACCTGTAGTCTTTTCTGCAGGAGGATTCTGATAACTTAATAACAATATATGCTCTTTGATTCTTTGGTTTCAGTTATGGGGTTTGGTTGGGTTTTTTTGATTGTTTGTTTTAAACAAAGTGCTATTTATAAAGGAAGTGAGAGCTTTACCATCTAATGAAATATTTACTTAACATTTTTTCTACATCTTCCTTTCTTTTCATTTTTCAAATTTCTCTGCGTATAAGTATGTGGCACATGAGCACAAAAGTCAGCTTGTAATGTATGTACTACCTGGGAGTTTGTTATCTTTGGATCTCTACAAAACTTAATAATCCTTTAGGAAATAAAAATACTGAAATAGAGAAATTAGTTAACATTTTAAATGTACATATGTCAAGTGTCTCAGCAGCCATTAAGTAAAAACCTATAAGCTTCATTTCCTCTCTACTGTGTGATAGTTGGGTCAAACAAAGGGTCAAGATAGAGCATGAGCTCTTTTGCCTTTAGACAAAGTACAAAAATAATGCATAAAGAAAATTTTCATCTGCTACAAATGATTTGAAACTCATTTTATTACTGTTTTTATCGGCATTTTTCCTCCTTGGAAAAAAGTAATGTTGGAATGGGGCAGAGCTGATAAGCAAAGCATTTACCCATACTGCCCCATCCTTTCAGCAAGATCAGAAAACAAAACTGTAGAAGGAAATCAGAACTGTCAATGTATTTCAGATTCAAGATTTGCTGAGCAATTTCCCTTAAATTCCACGAGAGTTAAGTTAAGTATCCAAAGCACAGCCTCAGGTTTTAACCACAAGTACAACTGGAAAGAGTGGCTGCCCTGTAACAGAGGGGAATGCTGCAGTCACGGCACGGGCAGCACACACAAAGCAACATCCCCACATCCCAGTTATCCATTTACCTCTTCAGTGCAGAGCTCTTCCCTGCAGTCAGTGATCTGGGAGCACCTGCAGATGAGAACTGAATGCTTTTCCATGAAGTATCATTCAACAGATAATGCCTCTGTTACAAGAGCTCCTTAATATTCACAACCTACATTTCCCCCTTAAATTTATCCATTCTGCTTCATTCTCTCTTTGCTCAAGTGCACCTCTCTGAGTAATAAACCTCTAAATAATTTGTCTTCCTCCTCTTTTCCTATAACAATGAATAAATTGCACTGTCCAAACTATAGCACTACAAATTTCCAGTGCATACGTTTAGCAATAAAAAATTAGGTATCCTAATAAATACAAGGATAAAACTAAGGAAAATTAATTACTAAGTTATAGATCAATGAGCAAGAGGTGAAACTGCCAAAGAGATGCTCTTATTAGATTATCAGACTCAAGGCTGATTTATAGCTTTCACTGTGCTTCCTTATCAATCACTTTTATAGTATGTAGAAAGGGTTACAAAGCACAAATTGCCTTGTTTTAATTAACAGTGAAGTTTTGGATAGCATGACTATCCTGATCTGAGTCTAGGTTACTTTTTTGTTTTCAAAATATGAAAGCAGAAAACATACTTTACTAATCTGAGAGAGCTATAACAGAACCGAATACAATACTCTTGTCAGTCTACAACTTCCTGACAAGCTTTCCTAGGATTTGCCCAGAAATGACAAGCTGTGGAGCAGCCCTGCTGAAAAGGCCTTGAGGGTCTTGGTAAAGAGCACTGCTGCTTGAGCCAGCAGTGTACCTGTTCAGCTTGGAGAAGGGGAGACTTCAAGGGGATTGAACAGCAACCTCCAGTACCTATAAGGACATCATCAAAAGACAGAGCCAGGCACAAGCTGAAACAAGACAGGCTTCGTCCCTGGGCTCACAAGGAGGACAGTTATACTTGGGAACAGGTTATCCTGAGAGGTTGTGTGGTCTCCTTCCTTGGAGGTTTCCAAGACCAGTCTGGATTCTGGCTGTGAGCAATGTCACCTGGCCTCAGAACTGAATGGTTTGTGCAGGATCCTAGCCAGGAGCTCTCCTGAGGTCCCTTCCAACCTGAACGGCCACACGAGCCCAACCTGATGAAGGAACAACTTTGTCAGCCAGCAACTTTGTCAGTCTCTCTCACAAGAGAGACTTTCTGAATTGTACTCACTCATGTCTGCCTCTCCCACCTCTGAAAGGGATGATGACCTCTAGGTCAGACTAACACAGTAGTCCCCTAAAACTTTCTTATTCCAGTGGTATAGCACAACTCAGCCAGTGACTGAATAACATTGGCATCCAGCTTACACTTGTGCTCCTGCTAGTGACAGCCAGGGTAGGGAACTGCAGAAATGTGCTGATGTTGACAGGCTGGGCTGTAGGGAAGCATAAATTAAACTGAAAGTGGAAATTGCAGATTACTAAATGCTGAGTACACTTCGGAAGAATTCCTCATTTTGTCCAGGGGCCCCAGCAACAAAGGTACAGATCATCTCAAAATAATAATAATTATTATTACTTTAAAAGCATGAATAGAGTAATTTTAATATAATGTGGAAATAACTCTTTGACCTCAGAGACATGATTCATTCCCCCCTGAAATAAGAGCCCGCAGTAGGGGCTTCTCTAAAGAAAAAAACAAAAATTGAGCATGCTTTTGCTAGAGCTATTTACTCCTCACAGTTGTAATACTAGGATCAGATCTGGGCTGCAACCAGTATTCCATTCAGTTTTGCAGCTTCATTACTACCTTTTAAAATGCTTTGGTAGATATAAACATCTCTTCACTGTTTCTAAGGGATACCACATGCTTAGCACTATCAAAAGCAAAAAGATAAAGAAAGTATCTTCTAAATATTGAGAATAACTTTAAAAAATGATTACTTATAATTTTCTTTTCAGCACAATTTAAGTGGTTACCATAGCTGGAATGAAGTACAGTGCACTGCCAGGAATTTCAGAAAAGGCCCTTCCACCCCAGGAAAAGTTCAGTTGCATTCTACTTTAATGGCTTCTGGCAAGCTTGCATTATTGTTTTTGTACAAACAGAAGTAAGTTTGGTACAAATAAAAAATGGAACTTTATGTGAATGAAGCAACCATCAAATTCCTTAATCTTCAAAAGAAACTGTATCCCTGAATAATCAACTATGATATATTTATAAAACTAGAATAATTGAAAACAGAATTCTAAGTTGATTCATGTGGACTGTGCTGAAATATTTATTATTGCAAGTCCAGAAGATCTGTCTGGGTTTTGTCACTGGAAATGTCTAAACTCAATGTCCAGATGTTTATTTAAGTTGCTCCCACATAGTTCTAATGTCAATTACCAGGGGTTATCAGAGAGCATCACTGTGTATCTTCCTTGACTAATATTCTCATTTCTTCTGCATCTTTGATGTTTTCTTTCATTAAAATTCCTGGCTCACAGCCACAAAAATCTGCCGTGCAGGCAAAAAGACTGGTCTGCAGACATGACACATGATGATGCCCAATGTCTGTGCACGGATAATATTTATCATCAGCTATCATTTAAGCAGTACTATAATCAGTACAATGCCAACTTAAAGCAGTTCTGAGAAAGACACATGAAACCAAGGCTTAGGAACTTCTAATCAATATGAAATAACCTGGGTCAATAAAGAAAATATTACATATAAGAAATGTTTTATGAATCTGTGTGGCTCGGGTTTGTTTTTTTTTTTTTTTTTCCCCATAAGGAAGAAGCAGGGAGAAAGCCAATGAAAAAATAATTTCACACATAATTACAAATGGAATTGATGGATCTGTAACTCTGGAAACCAAAATTACATCAAGACTTTTATAGTAACCAAGAGACAACACAGACCACTCGTAACAGTGACTTAAACAGAAAGAGCTTATCACACAATCTCTGAAGGTTTCATACATTCAAATACAAATAATGGCCAAATAACCCAGCTCATGTTGGTATATATATAATCTGTTACCCAAATTAATTTCATTGTAGGCAAATTCTGGAAGATGCATTTTTAGAGATATATAAGAAAACAGAATAAAATCAATGTTAATTTAATATAAGTGGCAGTAGAGCTATAAGATGGCTGAAGAAAAGAGTGCCAATGCCATTTCAAGTTAGTACCCAGGTACTAATACCAGGTTCCTCTCTTGGTGAGGAATTTTAGTTCTCAGTGATCTATAAGAGACAGGCACCTTGCAACTTCCATGGAAAACTGCTTAAATGAATTGGGAATGTAAATCTCATTGACTGTGTAATTTACTCTCCTTACAGTGTCTGTTTGGGAAGGTGTATCCACCTACCAGGAAAGCCCTAACAGCTGAGCATTCAGCCTTGCAGAGTCCCCCTCACCAAGATCTCCTACAGATGGTGTCATTGCACCTCCAGATTCAGTTGTGATTCTGCAGTACAAGGTTTGTCACAGCACTTGGGCCCAGTGCAGCACAGGTCGGGCAGGGCAGATGACAGCTTCAATTCAGAAATGGGTGCAGGAGATCTCGTGCTGTTAAACCAGAGCTGCAGTACTCCCACCACTGTCTGAGTACTCTCTGAGTAGATTTAATGTGTATGGTACTGTCATCAAGTAACAATTGAGAAAACATTTTTTCAGGAAAAAAAAAGAAGTACAGAAATTTTACAACTGAAATTTCTATTTAGAAGTGTGTAAAGAATATCTCCTATCAAGTACTCAGCTTCAGAGACTCAGCAAACCTTGGACTGCAACCACTTGCCACATTATATCACTGTCTTGATCTAATAAGCAAGTACATTAATACCAGCTGTGTGGAGAGAGGGAGGAAATAGGAATATGTTCATTAAGCATTATGGCTCCACTTATATCCCTCAAGATTTCAGTGGAGATCTGCCAATTCATGCATGACACAATTATGGTCTCCAATATAAACCTGAAAGAAAAGCAATGAGGGTGTCAATACAAATTCCTACAAATTTTCCTGTCAAGAAACCACTCTTCAACTTACTGCTGCAGGACACATTCACTCATATTAGGTGATTAGAAGTGAAATGCTTAGTTCAATGATTCTAGCAAGTTGAAAATCAAATTGCTTCCCACACACATTTCACTGGGTTCATTTGTGTCTCCTCACATCCAGTAACTGGTTCGCAACTCTTATTCACAAATTGCCTCACACACAGTGATTAAACAAAACACAGAGCCAATATCCCTGTTCAACAGAGCACTTGTACATAAATGTTCCTGGAAGAATCAAGCTTTGACTTCAGTATTACAGTGAAGTTTTCATACTTCACCAAATCAAAGGGCAATTTAGTGAAAGCTTAATAACCAAGTGATCAGAACAGTTGCTTTAAACAAGAGATTACTAAATGCCTCTAAAGCTTTGCATACATAATAATAATAATAATTACAGTATGGATTTACAAAGGAGTCAAATGCAGTAGTGCATCCATATCCCATGAAAAGTTAGTGTGACTGGAAAATGTTTGGGCTGCAGTCAGCTAACATTTGCCCACCACAGTGGCAGCAGTGACATAGCACTGCAGAGAATAAGAACAAAACATAATCATTAGCTGACTGAAAAACAAACAATACCACAACAAAACAAATGTATTCACACAGCTGTCTTTTCCACTTCCCTTTCCCTCCCAGAACGTGGGAGTTCACAACCTAAACCCAAACATTAGGAGACCAGGAAATCTCAATGGTGATCTCCACACATACCACCTAAAAGCAGTGAATTTGCAAAAAAACCTGTAAACCACAAACTAAGGGAAAATACAGGTCAATTAGCACCTCCCTGGAACAAGGCCTCAACATGCAACACCCACACCCTGAAAAATTTGTCCTTACAAAATACTTTGGAGAAATTATACTTCTTTCTTATCCTGCTCTGAAAAAGAAGCAGGGCTGGGAAAGCTGAGAAAACAGTAGAGTCCACAGCTTGTTCCAACACAGTATTCCCTCTGCTTGTCCTCTTTAAGCCATTCATTTTCATTTGTAATAAAAGGCCAGTTGCAATTCCCCTGGCCCAAGTACACTCCTTGCAGGCACTAACTTGCTGAAGGCAAAAGGATGAGCCAGACACCACCCAAACCATGCCAGAACCGGGTCCTACTACAGATAATTTTCACTGCAAAACCCAGCATGGCACATGACTGCGCTTCCAGGCCCCTGGATGCAGGAGCTGGCTCTGCAATGGAGTGTACAGGGGAACAGAGCAGCAGCCACATGCACACCCACAGCTGGGAGCTGCTAAAGGCTGCCAGCTTGTGGTGTGGCTGTGGCTGTGAGATCCACACAGAAACCCCGAAACTGCTGCCCGGGGCTGCTCAGGGACCATGACCAGCTTTTGCACCTTTTGATGCATCAGGCAGTAATGTCTGGGTATTGGTCTCCCTGACTCTTGATACTGTGTCCCTGTGGCAGGTTCAGAAATTCCACAGCACAGAGCCACAGTTTCCAAGTTCTCTCAATTTACCAGCCCCCTTTCCTCCACACAGGAGCTCACAGCTCACTGCCACTGACTTTTTTTTGCTCACGTGGCCCTTAGTAGTCCACAAGCCAGAACACTATCAAGAGAACTCTAAAAAACAGGAAAAGCAACTGTGTCTTTTCTACCCTTAGTTATTCTCAAAGTCTGCCAAAAATAATTAAAGTCCAGCAACATTTAGGTTTTTCTTCAAATGTTATTTTCTAAATACTCAGCATAATTTTTTAGGTGGCTAAATCCTCCAGATGGTGTTATCACCATAGCAGGCAAACCAGACGACATGTTCTCTCCCTCAGGAAAGATTAAAGCTGCTGCACAGAAAATCTGTTACAGGGCTTTTCTTCTGAGCAGTTTGGGAATCAGGTACTCCAGCAATGCAGGAATCAAGGGACTACAGCTGGTGCTGCACAGATCCCTGCCTCACGTGCTACAGCTCTCTGACCCACAGGCCACATTTAAGCTGTGTCTCTGTGCCATCTCTCAGACCTGCAAGATTGGCCAGCTTTAGGTCTCTCATGTCTTTCATCATCCATTTGCATCCCTAGTTTCCTTCTCCTATATACCAATCGTTTCCTAGCTCCATCTCCACATTTTCCTTGTAAAGCACTGAAGCAAAAGAGTTCCAATTCTCTTCTAAATTTTACATGGTCAAAACAAAACATTATTCACATGAACAACTTCAAAAATATATTATCCATTCTTTATTTTTACTGTGTTAACAGCTCATTCCAATATAAAAGTCCATTCTCAAAACAGAACAAGCTCCTCAGCTCGCAATATATATTTTGACATGATCTGGAACTGGGAAAAAATGAAATACACAACAACAATACCATACTCAATCAGAAAGCTTTTTCAATGTGACTATCCCATTTAATGATTCATCCTTTCATTATCCAGCAAATCCTTTCATGATCCTCTTGTGCTCTAACCTTTCATAGACTTCCAAGATTGCACATCCTCAATGCAGGACTCTTTAAACCTGATTTTGCTTTCTTATCATTCACAGAATCTTAACTCAAAAGTGCATACCTCTGCTCAGAAGCAACAGCCCCCAGGAAAGCTTCTAAGTTTTGCAAACTTTAAAATAATAACTTAAAATTCATACCTTTAGCTTGGTTTTGTATTCACACAAGACTCTCCTCCAGAAGAGCTCCCCAAAACAGCCACTGATTGTTTAATGACCACATAATGCAATGACCTTCACCTGTTACCACAGTGATTTCCACCCCACCCTGCCTCCCCTTAAGGGGGAAGTTTGCCCATTCACGGATCATTCTGGCAAAAGCCCATCATCTTGAATGCTATCAAAATAAAGATCAAGAAAATTGCCTCTGATTTACAAAGTTTAGAGAGCAAAAGTATGCGTTAATAACACAAGAAAAGAGTTGGTTTAGTTAGCAGAAGTGTGTGGTCAGCAGAAGCCCAGGCAGAGGTAAATTTCAGTACTTTAGAAAACAAGTCCCTAACTGCACAGCTTTGTGTGAATTCCTACAGCACAGAAAAGCTAGCAGAGAGAAACACACACACAGCATCTCAGAGGTGTGACAGCACAGTCAGTACAGGATAAGGGCGAGGATGCCAACTGGGGAAGAGATGCAAACAGCATGGAAGTGGTAATTTATGTTTCATGAAACAGAAAAGGGAAAGCCAATACAATTCCCAGGCTGCTTGTCCTTGAGCAGTACAGACTGCAATAATTGAAGGGCTGATGACAAGATGCAGCTGGACAAGCAGGTGGCAGCATGGAAAGCATTGATCTGAGAGATGAGCTGCACCCACAAGAGGAGATCACTCCTCTGGCCTGTGAGTCAGAGCCATGTGCTGAATAGATATAGATACAACTAAGATCCACTGGGTCATCAACAGGGATGCTGAGGGATCAATGTGAATGGATGAAAACAAGCCAAAGAATTGTGCTGACAAAGGCAAGTGATGGTGAGAAGCTGGGAGGATGAAGAAGGTGCATAGACAAGAGAGGAGGGAAAAAAACCCAAGTATGAAAAAAAGGTAGAAAGGTAAGAAGACCTGGAAATTACAAACATCTGCAGAGTCTGAAACCAAAATAGGAAATAAGGAAAGCCTCAGGAGAGCAGTCATGCAAAAACACAAAGATATTGAGGTCTCTGTGAGGTATTCAAGGGACTGAGGCACATAGGGGGTGCCAGGTGCACAGCTGGTATTTAGATGGGGTTCCAGAAAGCAAGGTAAAGTAGCAGTGGCTGGAGGATGCATGGCAAATGGCAGGAGTCAAACACAGACACACAGCAGCATGTCATTGGAAAGGGAATGGGTGGTGCAGGGAGGCAGAATATGGATTGGATTTAGTGACAGCAGGTAAGCCTAAGGAGAGAAAGGGAAGAGCAGCTGATGAGAAGCCAATGAACAATGAGAACCAGAAGGCTGCAAGAGGAAAGGGTTCAGGAAAGAGCAAGAGATGACCTAACCAAAAAACATCACAAGTAGCTTAGCAGCGGTTCCACCTGTCCAACTGCAGTGCCAGGTACGGACTGTGACACAGGGACTGCCCAGGAGGGCTTGTGGAGCACTTGGGAGAGTTACTGCCTGCTAAGGAAGTGCTGCCTGCACTCAAGAAGTGGCTAAGACCTTCCTCCCACATTTTCATCCCATGCAGCTTTTTAAATGACTTGCAGCTGGAGCAGCCTTGGTTTCCAAAGACATTGTTCCTGCAGGAACATCCAGGGACAGCCCTGCACACACAGCTGTGGCAACATCTTGGAAAACAGGTGTTTTACAAGGAATCTCTGAGGTTTGTTTTTAAGAACTGAACTCAAACTAGGCTCAGAAAATCCCAGTCCACAGTGAAAGTACCATTGTGAAATACTTGTCAGGTGTGTTTCTTATCTTTCAAAATTCGTATTTTCATATTCATGGTGATGTAAGGAAGGTTGTTTTTTGTCTTCAAATAACAGCCAAAACTTAAAAATATACACAACACTTCCTCCAAGAAAACAAGAGGGTGGATCTCTTAATTTACAGTATTGGGGTATGAAAAAATAGTACATCCAAAGTATGAAAGCAGTGTACAAAAATACAGAAAACCATAAAAATCTTTAATAAAAATAGTAAAGTCTTCAGATGTCTCTTGATGTGCTTTGCCATAATAACCAAAAACCAAACAGCAGAGTCCCTTAAAGCCCAAACAGAATTTGAGTTACAAAGTAACTTTAAATTCTTAGGTATTTACAACGTAGGGGCAGCAAGTGTTATTTTAAGGTGCAGGCAGAGAAACAAGTTCTCATATGGTAAGAAGTTACCTTACACCTAAAGATCAGGTATTTATTTTAACTCTCTGGGTAGGTATTTTCACCAAAACCATGAAAGGTAATATTAAATAGGTAAAAGAAGTAGTTCACATTTATACAAGGGCTTTC
This sequence comes from Vidua macroura, assembly GCF_024509145.1. Lineage (NCBI taxonomy): Eukaryota > Metazoa > Chordata > Aves > Passeriformes > Viduidae > Vidua > Vidua macroura. The sequence goes on from NC_071582.1 coordinate 8,616,594, forward strand.
ATACATGTCAGCAGTCCACAGGCACCTCAGCTTACTTTATGGACATGTTTTGTGCCAAAGCCCTTTGCAATCACACTTCTGCACAGAAGAAACTTTCTCTTATAGCTGACCCATCCTAGCCTGCAAAACTGTACTGGAGAGCTTACTTTGCTAAAGCTGAGAACTGTGGGGCATTCCACAAGAATTAACTGCCCCAAGTGCTCAAAAAACAGTCCCCAAAGAAGACTGATAAATAATTGTGACATGTATATTTATGATGTCTATACTGAACCTTTCCTGGAGCTGTCATGTGAAAATTTTAAGAAAAAACAGACTAGATGAAGCATTCTCAATATTCAGGTTTGGGTTTTAAGAAGTACTACATAAAGATCAGTTACACAGCTCATCCACAGACACCCTGTTCAGTCTTCTGCTGAAAAATAATCTTCATCTCTCACTTCTCTGTACTGCATTGAGGCCTCCCCCTCTGGTTCAAACCTGAGCATTTTTATATTCAGTCTCTCTGCAAGCTTCTGTGCTGCAAGCTTGGCTTGCATTTCCTATGTCAGAAAAAAAAGGACACAGGTTAGAAAAAGCGTTCATTTGTCATTCTCATGAATAAACTAATATACTAAATATAAACTTGACATAATAATAATAATAATAATAATAATAATAGTAATAATGTCAGTAATTCCAAAGTGGGCTTAATTAAATGTTTTAGCAACTAGCAAAGACATTTCAGGTTTCTTTTCACAGTTATACATAACTATGCTATTGAGTCTTTGTAATAAGAGTTTAAATTCTCCATGTGGCAGCCCCCACCTGTGATACAGTAATGTCAGTTTTAACAGAACACTTCTACAACAGTGTCTAGTTTAAACATTAGCCTGACACTACCTGGAAAGTCAAAATCCATTAAAACAGAATTTGAAGAGCCTCAGAACCTGGATTCTTCAGACACAGCATAAATAAAGGCAAATATAGATACTGGCATATTTTAAGAATAACAAATGCTGCTAGGCCTTCATTTATGCAAGGGACAAATACTCTGTCATCACTAATAGGGAAGGTGTACATTTAAATTTCTAGTCAGAGGTGAAGTGAGTGCAATAAGGTCAACATATTAACACACACAGATTTTGTTTAAGGTAGGACTAACACTTTCAGAGAGCATTAATACATTCTTTAACTGTGTCATTAAAAGAACCAAATACAAGACAAAGTGCCTTTCCTCAAAGTCTGCCCATCTCAATTCACCTTTATGAAAAGATCCCTTTATCTTTTCTTTTTTGGGAGTGATTCTGGTTATATAATTTTCAGACCAAATTGTAAATTCATACCTCATAAGCTTCCTTTTGCTGCATCTGAATTGCTATGGATTCCTCTATGGATAACAGCTGGGCAGGGGAGTGGTGAAGTGGTGGCAGTCGAGCTGCTGTGATGTCATCCAAATGTTTCTTATCTCTGAGTCTTCTCTCTTCTGGAGGAACTGGAGAGCCAAATCCCCCGGGTGATCGACTGGATGAGGAACCATGAGATGATCCACTCTGCTCTCCTGACAGTCTGGAAGACATAGAACACCTATGTTGTGACCCAAATTTGCATCACAAGGTTGAACAACTCCAGTTTCAAAACTTACTTTTAACATGTAAGAGTTGAAAATAAATCTGAAGTGCTATGAAAACACAGACAAATAAAAAGTAAACAGCATTCAGAGAAAACAGAACTACTTCTCCACAGAGAGACAGTATCAAAAGTTACTCCTGACAATGAACCAAACAGTTTTGCTGATTTATTAGCAAACTGAAGTAGCAATGCTGTGGGAGTCACACAAGGTACAAACTGTTACTGCTACCAGAACAGACAACATAGACTGTAATTTTCCTAAAAGTGCAGAAAAAGCAAAACACTTCCAGCTATTAAAGTTCTACATGTTCTAGAACTGATCCAAATGCTTTACCAACTGTTTAGTAGTTTTGCATCTTAAGCTATGAAATTCTGTGAAGATTCATGACAATTGTTCCAGATGGGTAGAATGAAACCACTGCTCAATACTGAGATTCTGTGGCATTTAAAGCTACAGAGCCAACATATGAACCTTGTGTGTCATGAGACTTTAAATCTCTTTAACCATCACTAGAAAATAAAGCCATCATGCTTGTTCTGCACCATTTCCAATTTTATGCACATACAAGAAGTTTTTCTATCTCACAATACTCACGCATTTGGTTTAAATTTGGGTTTTTTTATGACTGGATTCTTGGCTCTGGCCTCTAGAACTTCAATGTAATGTGGTGTTTTGGGATGCTGGCTTCCAAATACACTGCCCTTATGTTTTGCCACATCCTGCTCTTTTCCCAATATTTTTTCACTGTTTTCCTCATCTCCAATTGTTACTCTTTGAAAGGCATCAACCAAGGCTTCTTTACTATTGTCCAAAGCAGCTGGACTTTCTGTCCCATCCTCACTATTGCTCTGGGAGACTTGCTGATCATTGTTCAGGTGATTGCTTGTGGCTGACTTGGAGACATCTTCACAAAAACGATTCTGATCCTTTGCAACAGTTTTTACTTCATTATTTTTCCTCTGAGTCCTTTGATTTTCCAAAGCTGTATTTGTGGCATCTTCTTCAATACATTCTGCCTCCTGCCTTTCAGCAGAAGTGTCAGAAATGTCCTTAATGTGAGAGTTTTCATTAAAGACTGAAGAATCTGCACGGTTCACTGTGTCCTCAGTTAGGACAACTTCCTGTTTGCTTGTATTAATCTCCTCCTGTTTTGCCTGAAATTCCAATCTGACAGCAGATAACAGCTCAGCTGTCCTGGCTACTTCTTCCTCTTGCAAAATGGCAAGCTTCAGCTTTTCAGCAAAATCAGAGATCTTCTTACCCTTATCTGGAAGCCGAGCAATGAACTTCCTAAAACAAACAAACAAACAAAAATTATTATAAACAATCCTATTTCAACCTGAGATACAGAAGTTTTATTAGAATAGCTAATGGAGCGGGTTTCACATTGCAACATCAGCTTCCTATTTACATACCAAACTTCTGAAACATGGCAGGATGCAAAGCACTTGCAGCACAGCACTAACTACGTGTTGTCAGTGAAACATACGAGCCATGAAATGGTTTGGGTGAGAAGGGACCTTAGAAATCATCTCGTTCCACCCCTGCCACAGGCAGGGACACCTTCCACCAGGCCAGGTTGCTCAGAGCCCCACCCAACCCTGAACACTTGCAGGGATGGGGCAGCCACAGCTTCTGCCCCAGTGCCTCACCACCCTCACCGGGCATCATTTCTTCCTTCTGTATCTAATCTAAACCTTCTCTCTTTCACTTTGAACCCGTTCCCTCCCTCGTCCGTCACGACATACTCCTGCAAATAGTTTTGCCCCACGGTTCCCGTAAGCTCCCCTCAGGTTCTGGAAGGCCACATTTAGGTTACCCCGAAGCCTTCTCTTTTCCAGGCAGAACAATCCCAGTTCTCTCAGCCTTTCCTCACAGGACAGGTGTCCATCCCTGTGCGGGCACAGCCGCACGGACATGTACAACCTGAGCCCTGCCCGCATCCCCAGCCGCTGGAGCCCGGGGGGACCCGCGCCCTCCCCGGCCCCGCAGGCGCTGAACGGGAGCGAGCGGTTCGTCCTCTGCCGCCTGCAAGGGGACGGGCGAAGTCGGCGGGAAGCCCGGCCCGCTCCTCAGCGCCCGCGCTCCGGCTGCCCTCACCGGTCGGCCAGCAGCCGCTCCTGCCGCCGCAGCATCTCGCGGAGCTCGGGCAGCGCCCGCCCGCGCAGCCCCGGAGCCGCCGCCATGGGCGCCCGGCAGAGCCCCGCGGGCCGCCATCTTGCCGGAAGTGACGGCGCGACGGTGGGGTCCGACTTGCTCGGAACGCGAAGGACGGCGCGGCTCCGCACCCGCCCGCCGAGCGGCGGCGGGACAGCGCCGGGGCAGCGCTGAGGGCGCGGGACAGCGCCGGGGCAGCCCTGAGGGCGCGGGATAGCGCCGGGGCAGCGCTGAGGGCGCGGGATAGCGCCGGGGCAGCGCTGAGGGCGCGGGATAGCGCGGGGCAGCGCTGAGGGCGCGGGACAGCGCGGGGCAGCCCCGAGGGCGCGGGACAGCGCCGGGGCAGCCCCGAGGGCGCGGCACCGCGGGCCGCTCCCCGCCGCGCTGGGGACCCGCCTCCAGCCTACGAGAATTGCAACAACAGCTGGGAACGCTCCGCCGAAAGGCTGTGCGTTTGAGTTTGAGAGCAATTTGACGCCTTTTAGCAGTTTTTTGGGTCAGCGCTGCAGCAGAGTGACTTTTCCCCCTCCCCAGAGACCAATCTGGTATTCTAAATTTTTCGACATCTTTTATCTATAACACTACCTGGATCATCTGTGGCAAATCCCCTGGGGGAGTTTTGCCCAAGAGTTCAGGGAAATCACTGAGTTTTTCTCAGCGGGAGATCCCCCGCAGTTACAGGACAGAAGTTCTTTGAATTGCTGCCTCTATGTCACATTTCTGCATCTTGCAAGAAGAACACTTGATCCTGCAGATAGGAGAGGGCGAGCAACACGGTACTGCTGCCAGCAGGGAAACGAGAATCTAGAAGGAACAATCTCATTAGATCACTGCTCTCACAAAATGTTCAGCTGCTTTATGGCACGTACAGAAAAGCAATGCCAGTATTTACAGGGAGTTCAATTTATGTGCCAAACTGCATAAACACGGAAAAAAGTAGAGTGAAAAATGAAGAGAATAAAGTGTTCATAACATGGCTTCTGGGAATCACACCTGGTCATTCTGTACCTCACTTGGAATATTGTTCACTAAGTCTGTATTTGTCCAAGTTCACTGGGAAGGAATATTGTTCATCTTTGCAGTTCGGGACTGTTAAATTTTGGAATAACATTGTCTGTTTACAGGTAACCCACAGCTCCCGAATGATGAACAAGTAGCTGAAATTTGGAAGGTGCTGGAACAAATATATTCTTGGTTATGAACAGGTGGGCAGTATCTAGATACCGTGCAACTGAGACAGCATCAACTTCGGTACAAACTTGAAGAAGGAAAAATAGATTTAGTAATGTAGTATTATTTCTACAAGAAAAGTTGTTGTTTTCTGATTTCTTCAACTCTATAAAATGTTACTTCTTTTCATTAGGAAAAGGAGCAAAAGAAACTTTTAGATTTGTAGGGGTTTTGGATTTTTGGGTGGGGAGGGGCAGGCACTACCTTTACCATTTCTCTGCTCAGGAATTTTGAGGAGGATAGAAAACAAGCTACACACACAGTGTAAATCATCCCCAAAATAACAAGAAAAATTGTATGAGTATTTGGAATTTAATTGAATAATTTTTATTTCATTTAGTAAAAAAACCCTCATTTCTTATCAGCATGATGCACCTTTGTAATAATTTTTTTCATTAAAAAAACAACTGCTCCCTTTAACCTTATTTCTCAAAAAAAAAAAAAAAAAAAAAAAAAAAAAGCCCCAAACACTTTAAAAGCAAATCTCTATGTGTTTATACCTATCAATGTACTGGGAAGCAACCATCAGATCACTGCATTGCCTACATACCACATGCCTTCACAGAATATTGTAACCTCACAGATGTTCCTTTCTATGTATTTTCTCTTTAAATCAACAAGTCCCTTTTTATTTTGAAAATATTCACATACCTTGAGTTGTAAATGGCTCCTGTGTCCTCCTTTTCTTGTGTTCCTTCTATGTTGTGCTTGAGGCAGGGCTGGAAGGGCCTTAACTCAGGTCTCTCGTGCACTTTTTTTCTGTTACACATGCAAATAGCCCCAGGGGCTGAAGAAGAATGAAGTAAAATGTGAATGGAATGAAACTCTCAGCAGGTACATCTCCATTCTGTGGAGCAGGGATTTCCTGTGCAGAATTAGACTTCATGCACAGAGAACTTAATTCTCATCTGTCCATATGCAGAAGTTTTCAGATGTCAAATATTTAAAGCTCTTTGAAAAACATCTGTGTCCAGCCCCCAGAATCCCATGCTGTAGGTTCAGCACCAAGCACTGCTGATCTCAGCAAGATTTTATCAGGGCTTGTTGGCAGTCTGAGCTGAACACATAAATAGGGAAGCATTATTGGAATTAAAAACTTGACATTCTTCCTCTGAGCATTACAAACCTGTGGCACTGTGATTGTCATGTTTGCACAAACTCTTCTTTAGTTGACATGTAAATTGCTTTATTTTTATAGTCTTAAAAATAAATCTCTATTATCAGTAAGTGGATATAAACTGTAAATAAAGATGGGCCACAACCATCCCAGTCTCATCCTGCTGAAGCCTGGAGAGCATCATCCCAGATGGATTCAGATGTTATCTGGAGGATCTGAAGCTGTTGGGTTTTCTTCCAAGAGCTGTGCTGCCCAGTTTTTGTTTATCCTGTGCAAGTCAATAGTTTTTTATTTCATGAAAAAGTTAATCTACTTTTGTGACTTGGCTTTGAGAGTCTTTAGCCAGGGAGTGCCTTCCTGTTCTCAAGAGCCTGTGTGCCAAAGGAAACACCGACAAGAACATCGAGGCTCCACAGGAGCTGCTTTCCATTCCCACATGTTTGGAACAAACAAGGTTGTGAACAGTAAGAGTCTGCAACGTTTTAAGGTAGGTTTATTTCTAAAAGACTGTTGACACAACAGAACAAGTTTAAATACAGTGTTTATTGCAATTTATCCTCTTCGTGTCCTACATACCGGATGTATTAAAAGCATACAATGTAATACATTATTTGTACAGCATATATGAAAAGTGTATCCCAAAATACTTTCCAGAGTATCTGGAATAAATCACAAAAGAATACTTATCGTGGTACAAATGTAGTCATACAATTGACTTACATTTAGTGTACTTTCTGGGACTTTCCTATATGGCTTTTATTGCTGTTTACAGAAATTTTACTAGTTTCTAATGTGATAGTACTAATTAAGTCAGTCTCAAATTCAGAAAATTTATACAGAAGTTTTACAGTCTTTTCAGTCAGGTTTGTTATTATCTATGCTAATTTACATTACTGCTCATTTGACTGGAAAGCTCTACATTTTCATGTAACACAATGATATATCTACAGTTCCTCTCCTGTTCTTCACAGTTACCAAATTTAGACCAGTAGTCCAATCAAGTGACAGTCATCCAGCTCACTGCATGTCAAAATGCTCTTAAAATACAGCTTTGACTTCAGTCCTTATTTGGTTTAGAAAAAAATACTGTATGTCATCAAACAGTCAAGACAAAATTTACACAGAACACCTTTACAGTAAAAACTTAAGGCCTTGCTGCATCCCTCTTAAAGTCTTGAGCAGATTATCATAATGTTGCAAGTCTCAGAGTTAAAACAGCTTTCAGCATTTTCAGGAGATCCTCAGGAGTATATTGAAAGTAGAATGAACTTCCTTTGAGTCTGTGTCAAAACAGCATTTTGATACTTACCCTGCCCTCTACTACCATTCCTTGAGCCCCTCATAGTCATCAGGTAGTTTTCTGACTTCTGGCCAAAATTAGAGGGGTAAAGGATTTTAACTTTTTTAAACTTGTCAGTTAATGTCTTTTACAATAAGATTCATTTCCTTTTATCTAAAACTACCACCTTCATCCATTCCTCTTAATTTTGAAAGTAGTTTTCACAAACCATGGTTCAGAATTCAAGTCCTGAATTACAGAGGGACTGTTAGGGCACAGAAATGCTAAAATACATTCTGTAAGACCTAAAGTTGCATCCCTAATGGACATTAATATACCTGTTGGGATTAGTTTTTAGTGTCTTTCTCTTCAAAAACAGATACTGTCCAAATATTTGCTGTTATCAGCCACTAGATGGAGATAAGATTTCATAGGTACAAAGCTTATCCCTGAAATCAGAGTTATTACTCATCTTCTTGTGTGTTCAACATTATTATTTTAAATACAACTTTAGTAAGTGTACTTGATTTGAATAGACAGGACTGAATTGCATGAGGCTGGTGATAAAAGCAATCCCTTTGTGAAGCTCTGTGGCAAGGTGAGCACCTCCTGGGATTGACACTGCATGCAAGAACAATACTGAGCATATAGAACCTAAGTTGTTTTCTGTTGCAGGTACTGTAATTAGAAAAAAAAAAGGTCCTTCATTCATGTTAAGAGAATTAAAGTAATATATTTCTACTTCATTTTAAACTCACTAAGAGTGGAAGATCAAAACAAGATGTAAATAATCCCCTCTATATATATTTAAATTAGTTCAGTACTAGATACAGTTATTCCTGCTGCTACTTTGAAGCCAAAGATAAGATTTTAAGTGATTTGGACAAAAAAAAAAATAGTACTCAAAACCCCAAATCCTGATTCAGGATTGCTGTTGCTGTTGGAATTGCAAGGACTGCTGCAGGTTGCAGTAGGCAAACTTTTGTTTAATGAAAACTCCTTCCTCGAATGGGAAAGTAAATAAATAAAGCATCAGGGATTTTTCTACACAATTGCTACTGAATGTGTCACTCATGGTCACTCTGTCCCATGACTGAGGAAGTGCAAACCAGTGCCTCAGTCCAATAAAGCAAATTCCATTATAATCTGCTCTATCCCTTACTGTTTTGAGCAGCAAACACAATATTCACCTGCCATGTGTTGAGGGAATTGTTTTAAACAGCTCAGTTCATCTCTCCCTCCGAGACAAAGAGTGCTGGGTACAAAAGAGCTGCTCCCAGGTGAAGAGAGCCCTCAGCCACACCAGGTCTCTGGGACAGGTGTGAGCCGCCCTCAGTTTGGGCAGATTCAGAGCTTCCACACAAATTCCCTCTGCCAGCACAGCTTCAGGTACTGCTCCAGTAGTACTGACAACAGAATATATTAGAGCTTCATTACTCAAACAGAATTACAACACAATTGAAGAAAAACCCACAACTGTACATCTATACAAGTCCTTACAGGCATTTGAAATGACACATTGCACTAGACAGCTTCTACAGAAGCAATATCGCCTGACTGCTGCTTCACTCAGCCTGCTGCTTCCCTATTCCCCCACAGTAGTAACTTCAGGAATGAAGTTACTAAAGAGCTGCTTTCAGGATAAATTTAGCAAGACTCCATGCTGCTGCTCTCCTCTAAACTGATAAAAACTTCTCTAACCAAGCTGCAAAGGCGCAAGCTATCTGCTCATATTCAGAAATCGATGAGCTGAGTTCTCAGGATGTACTGCTCCTTGTGCTGAATTCCAGCACTCTCTTGAAGGGGGTGTACGTCCTCACCAGCCTCGGACTTTCAGGAGGCCTGTTCTCAGAGCTCGTGCTGTTCAGGAGACAAGAGAAGGCTTACAGTGTTAAGGTCAGAGTATCACACAGCTGGGCTCCTAATGCCATGGCACTGATATTGACAGGCTAAAATTAAACTTATCAGTGCATTTGTATGTTCCATATTTCTTTTCTATAATGCCACAAAGAATATTTGATAAAAACCATGGCAAATACTGACATGTTTACAGGCCAGCACTTGCTGGTGCTCACAGTGGAATGCCCAGCAATAAAGTTATTAGGATTAAGAGTCCTGCAACAAAAAAAGATAGCAATATTGCATTTATGAACACAGTTAATCATTAAGAGTAATTTCATGAAATCTAAACTGCACAGAGGTGCATTCCTTCATAGAGATAAATCTCAAAAAGAGGAAAAATATCAGATAAGTAGGGGCTGTGCTCACATACGAGAGAGGGCAATAAAGATAGGTTTCTGTTGACAACCTGAGTGAAAAAACAGTGTATTTAAGGTTCCAAAACACATGCCATTAAAATATGCTCTAGGCTGAACTCCAAAATGAGTGTATTTTTAAATTATGAAGAAAATTTTCGTTTGCTTGCTGATTTCATATGCTAATTTACATTCCTCAAACTAAGCAATTCAATTTGCAGAGCGGTTACAATGAACAAGTTTACTTGTTGGTAATAAAAGTAATGTGAAGGGTTCCTCCTTATTTTACTGGTTTGTTTCCTGTTTTGCCCTTCCCTGTGGGGCCTTGTGGGGAATACTGAAGTGCAAGTGCAGAGCCCTTCTCCCAGGGCTCAGTGCCCTGCTGCAGGCTCAGGGCAATGCAGGGGAGAAGGGAAGGCACCACATCTGAGCTCCCCAAAGCCAGGCTGCAGAGCCACTGGGACCACAGAGCAGCAACAGCATTCCAGTGCAGACGTGACAATATCTTGGCACTGTTCACGGGGCAATCCTCCCCCCTGGGCCAGGAGATCTCCAGAACTGCTGCAGCCCTCCCCTGTCGATGTTCCCTGCTCTCCCAGTGGTCCTGGTCACACCTCCAGGCACAGAGGGTGAAGTGTGTCCAAAGCCAGTGCTGAGCAGCCTTGGGCAGAGCTGTCCTGTGTCTGCAGCACTGCCAGCAGCCACTCTGCACCAGAACTTGCCACACCTCACAGTCCCCTCTCTGACTTCTCCACTTAAATTGCATTATTGGCAATAACTACTCCCCAGGAGTTTCCAGTATGTTTACATCTTTAAGAAAAAAAAAAAAAAAATCCTAAACCATAAATCAGTGACGTAAACTGCACCTAGGAGGGAAGTGCTCTTTTAAACTCCACAGTCCACTCAAACAGTTCATCAGCAAAATGGTTTACTAATGCAGCACTGATAAGGGACATTATGAAGAATTTTGCTACAAACAAGCAGAAAAAGTAAATACCTGTATGGAAGATCACATTCTACAGCAGTATCTCTGGTTTCTATATTGGTCTTTTGTTGGTTTTCCATTAAGTAGTCCAGTTTATCTTGTAATTCTTTATTCTGGGAAACAGTAATTTTCATCACAAGTTTATTTTATTTACGGTAATTAAACAAGGAAATAAAATTGCACATTGCCCTCTCCCTACAAGAAACAGTGTAAAAGTATGTATTGATAAAATAAAGGAATCCTTAATTCTGGAAAGGATATAAATTAAACCAACAATTTTATTCAGAAGCTTCTGGTCTAAGTAATTATAAACCTATTAGAAAATTGTAAGTTAAGAAACTTAGACTGAATATTGAGACTATTACACACACTCCTGACTGTCTGACTGGGGTCATATGTTTAATTTCCATTTGAAGAACAGCAAATACATTTAGTAATTATACATCCAGTTAGCACTGGATGACATTGGTTCAAATTTAATTCGGTTTCATAAAATAATCACAATAATGTAAACTTAAAATGTAATGCCTTACCTCACATTCTAAGAAAGAGATTTTGTCTAAAAGCTGTATTATAAATAATTCCTTTTCTTTTACTTTCTTCCTTAGCATTTCAATCTATGAGGAAAAACAAAGACATTTGGTCTGATGGGAATGGGAAAAGGAAGAAAACAATTTAGGTATCACAGGAAGAAAATGTATTTAATATTACTGTTCAGAAAAAACTGAGTACCTGTAAGTATTCACAAACTGCTTTAATCCCTGGATTAGCTATCAAATTTAGTGGACTTTTACTAAAGTGAATTCATTTTGCAGACCAGCTAAACTGAAGTCAAGGAACACTCAGAACACATTCATTTTTTTCTGGTAGTCATTGTAAGAATGACCATTTCTGAATACTTCGGTCAAATTTTCCAAGCATTCTCACCAGTCACTTTTTAACTCTGTATATTAAAATCAAAGCTGTGAACAAACACTAACATCCCCTTCACCAGTGTAAAAATTTTCAGCACATCTGAAAACAATGATTAATATAAATATTCCCATCCTGCTAAAGGAGGAAGATAAAATACTCAAGGCACAATAATGAAAACAACACCCTCCCAAAAATTTACTGCTAGAAATGATAAAATATTTAAACAAAAACATACAGAAAAGTGAAAAAAAAAAATGAAGCAAAAAAAATGCACATATTGAACCAAAAAATGAAAAGCTGTAAGACCAACTGAGCTTTAACTTAGTCTCCATGACTTTCAGGTATCACATGTCACTGACACAATGATCAGCTGTTACTTGGAAAAGCTAGAACATAAACGCCATACAGTGTTTTAGCTGAACAGTTCCAGAATACAGGAGTGCTATCATCATCCATCTTTCTCAAAATCAGGTCTTTCCTTTTTTTCCTCTTTTACAGTCCATATAAAAACTACCCATTATTTCAGTTTTCAACTCACAGAAACACAAAGCTCATAGCATTTTCAGAAAATCTTGCAACATACCTTGATCGTCATATTTAATCACAACTTTGTTTAATAGTATGACTGAATTAAGTCAGTTATGTCTTCCCTGGTTCAACAGCCTCAGTCCTGCCAATAAACTCCACTTTAGAAAAGATAAACTGTTCTCTTAGGACTTTCAAGTGGATCTTTTCTATTAATAATCTCCTACTATGCATATAAGGAAATATTACTAACACCAATAATCAGTGCCACACAAAGAAGCCCAAAGCCAAGCACAGCTGTGTGATCACATTGACATACAGCCATTCTTACTTGTTATTGAAAATAATCAACTCCATCAGCTGCCTAGGCTGGTTTTTACATCAAACACAAAATATTTCTGTTTCCAAATAAGTGATCAAACTATCTGTCATCCAAAAGCAAGGCAACTCCTGTGTTTCACAGGCATTTACCTTAACTTCTATTCATTCTATGACAGAAAGATCCTAAGACATGAAATAAACTGACAGTAACCATTATGTTCACCAGAATCATGTACAAATTGATTTTGTGTAAGTTAAAATTAAAGTTCTGCTTATTTTTCACATTGGCTACAGAAAGACAGCTCCCTACAGACATTTTTGAGTTATTTTAATTAGAATAGTCTGAAGGCAAAGATAAGCGTGGACACCTTAAAATCTAACAGAGAATGCAAAAAGGAAGACTTTGAGAAACAGCTTCCTCCCCTCCCCAAACACAGAACTGAACTCCAAAGAGACATTTTGTATTTTGGTGAGGATGCTCTAGGGAGCAGCAGACTGAAGCATACACAACAGTAGCTCCAGCCTCTCTGTAGCATGTTTACATGGTACCAGTCAGAACCCCTTAAAACCATGCCCTTGCCCCAGAATTACACCAGATTTTAAAAATCTGCCTTTTTTTTTTTTTTTTTTTTTTTTTTTTTTTTTTTTTTTTTTTTTCTGCAGAGAATATTGTACTATATCATTACAAGCTCTGTGTCTCAGTCTAGCAGTCAAGAAGAATGGTGTGGTTAGACCATGCAGGTTACAGAATGATCAGGCTGTGAATTGTGTAACCTATATAGAACCTTTTGGTGGGTCTTTAAACATTAGGAACTCAGACACAGCCACACATCCCAAATACATTTCAGGAGAAATAAATGCAGCAGTGAGGCTGCATTTGAGGTGCTAAAATGAGACGCTGCTTCAGCACCAGGAAAAATGTCCTGCAGTCCTGCTCCCTGGACATAGCAGAGCACCGTGTGATGCCACTGCAGAAGGAAAGCAGGCTCAGAATGGAGCAGGAATTCTGCACCCCCAGACACATGGCCAAAGAGCTGCCTCAGCAGCTACTGCAGGCCAAGGGCTCAAACAAGTGTCCTGACAAAGATGACACATCCCAGCACAGTAATTTACTATAAAAATAAGTTTATTTACTGAATAAGGACTTGAGTACACATCAACATTTGCCATTAACACCAGGAATGAAAAACCTGATTTGATTAATCCTTGAGAGGGTATGTCACAGGAAACCAGGAAAAACAGGAATAACTCTAAGAGATTATATTAGTATATTACTATATTAAATTTTTAAAACCCACAAATTCACATCTTGAGAGTTTCTTTGTTTCTAGAAGCTGCATAAAGCAAGAGAACATCTAGCAGGTGTCAGAGCAAAAGATTTTGACTTTGGGTTGAATAAAAGGTAAGGAGGAGAAGAGGAGAAGCAAGATGGGTCAAACACAATACTCAACTGAGTTGTGGCCAGAACAGCCTGGTCAGAAATAAATCAGTGCAAGCCAAAGACTCTCAAATTCCATGTATTGACTCGTGTATCCAAGTAATTTCTGTACTGACTCCAGGATAAAATTATCCTGATGTTCCTATGTTTTCTTTGGTCAATGCTCATGGTCTATAATTCACCTCATCCTTTCTGGGTCTGCAGACTTCAAGAGTTTCTGCTCACAGAACTCAGCAACTTGCTTCCAAACCTGGCTTTTGCACAACTACCCTCTCAGATTTCTTCATAATTTTCTACAAGCACTATTCAGGTACATCCTTCAGGCTCTCTCTGCCAGCCTTCTCCAGAAATGTCCAGACAGACCTTCCCTAGCACTTAATTCTTGACCTGACATTGTTAAGACTCCACATTTCTACCTGTATATCTATAACCTTCCTGTCTACATTAAGCATTCAAACAAAACTGGCAACCTACTTAGAAATACCAGTTACATTAATGACCTGCTCATTCCTTTCAAAACAGTTCTGCTAACAGTAATAGTGTGACTTTAGCAACCCTGGGCCACAGTCACCCTTCTTCCTCCTGCTTCATTCTCTCTTACCTCCCCCAACCCACTGTATCCATTGTTCCTGCTTTCCCTTCTCCAGCTGGGAGACATCTGACTATTCCAAAACTGGGAAGAGAAAAGCTACAGGGCCCAAGCTCCAGTTTGTAATTCATCTGGTGTGCCAGCAACTGAGGGGCATGACATGCTCTCAGCCCTTCAGCCACCCCACCTTAATCCCTGGCACTTGCCTGCTGGGCAGAGAAAGGGCACCGAATCTCTCCCCATCCCGGCACCATCCATGAAGTTCCCTGCCAGTGGTGCTGGGTGTGCAGCTTGCATTTCACATACCCACTGCAATTTCTAATGATCTGGATCAGCACGTAAGGTCCAACATGGAATGTGAATCATCCTGAATTTATCCACTGACTCAGGATTAATATGGTCATGGACTTCTTTTCAAGATCTCTCATCCTTGTTTCTGCCCTGCTGCTGTCACCACCTCCATGCTTTTCTTTCCTTCAGAAAACTTGAGGTAATTTCTCAAGCTGCCTCAGTCTTAAGATTGTCACTTTATATTGCTGCATCTCCCAGAAGATTCCATTCTTCTTGTCCATCCCATTGATGAAGATCTCTTTCTTTCTCACTTCTGCACCTTATAGAGTCTCCAAATACCAAATAATTGTCACGGTACTTGAATGGGCTGTATAAATACTAAACTTTGCTTCCTTAAGATGGAAAGTGAGATGAAAGAGTCAACAGTATTAAACTGATCTCATGGACAGAATACCTAAGAAGAACAGTCAAGAGAAGAACTGGAGAACTCCAAGACCTAAAAGGAAGAGTCTGTAAAGAAATGCTGGATATGTGACTAATGGTATTAGAATGAAAAATCAACAGAATTACAAAGCTATTAAAGCAGAAGGAAAAAGCATCTTGAGAGAAAACTAAAATTGTATTTAAATGTAGAGCCTTTATAAAAAAAGCCTGAAATAGGAAACTGTTTTATTCTGTGTAACTCAGATACAGATTTGGAAGCATTAAACTATACAGTGATATCCTGGATTGGAACAGATCCAGCTATTAGGTAAACTCAATCACCATTTATCACTTAACAGTATTATCCTCTAGTTTAAAATATTTACCAGAACAGTTTTAATATATATAAGTATCATATTTTTCAACTATACCTATATTTTCCTTATTCATCTACCATTAATGTACTGGGCATCAGTAACACCAATACAGAGACATGAACAAATTAGTCAGAAGTATGACTACACAGGACAAACAGATGCTACACAGCATGCACAAAACAAGACAGACAAGACATTGCAACATCAGCCTGAGCTCTCAGAGGTAATTGCTGTACAAGGAAAACTGGATTTTCCTCAGTCCTGTATTTCACTGGACCTTAACTAGTATTTATGAGAGGCTAGACAAGAGTTGACACTTTTTCAGGGACCATAATGCAGTGAATAGGAATGAGCACCTTTGCCTTTTAATCTTTCTTAAATCATGCGAGCAACATATCCATTTATACTTAAACTTACACTTTTTGTATTTTAAAACTCACATTGCATTTACAGAAAAATTAACAACTGACTGATTTAGGTTAATGCACCAATGTAGAAACCTTCCTAAATGAATGAGCTCTACAAACACATTATCCAGTGGTTGATGTCCATGTATTGCTAAAGCAGGGGCTGACATGTCCTAATGAGTTACAGACATTGGCTCATTGTCTGCACATCAACCCACCTCGTTAAGCACTACCTTAGTAATGGGCAAGTTTCTAATTTATGACTTGGCCTGGCAGTTCCCAGCTGAAAGTGCTGATGTTGTGCATATATAAACCCTCTCACCAAAACCAGCAGTGATTCTACTTCTGCCAACAGATAAGCAATGTACTGCTTGCTCAAGTCCACTGAGGAATGCCAAACACTTGTACTGGGGGGGAGGAGGGTGTGGCAAGTTATTCATGTTCTGTCCTTTATTTTCTTCCTCCAAGCTCCCAAGGTGGGTTTCTCTTTCTACATTTCTTGTTCTGCATTTTTGTTGCTGTTTCGTTTTTATGGTAGGAAATATGCAATGCAGGTTTTGGTTAATAAAAGTTTGGCATCTGTTGTTGGTATTTCCATCTTCTCCTCCTCTGTGATTCTGTGTGGCTTCTTTTACTTGACCTTCCATATTAAAAGAGGGAAATTTCACTATATATCTGAGGTTGGAGTGTCTTGATACAGATGTTTTCAGATATTTAAGTCTTTTCTAGAAAAAAATTCTTCTTTTTATACCCCATTTGTGCAATACAAAGTATCTTCTGTATTTGGGATACCATTTGCTCATTAGCACTTTGTCCTTTCATGCAAGTATCTTCCCCGACAGCACAGGAGACAGCTTCTCCCTGGTGTCTGGTCACCATTTATTATCCAACGAATCTGAGACTAAAGCTGGAGAACAGCTCATGGGCCATGACCTAGAGACAGTTCAATTCAGTAGTTAGGGGAATTTCACATGAAATCTGAATTCTGTAGATAATTTCTTGGCATGAAATCAAATATTCTTTTTTCTTCAGACCCCCTCAGAACAGCTTCCTATATGTGCATCAACCCCCTTGCCTTGCTTACAAAATGTAAATGCTGATTTCCTTCCCTCTCCTGCTTCTCAACAATGAAACAACATTACATATAAAATAAGCTTACTGTACAATGAAATTGCAATCCATTTCAAAGTGAATTGCATAAATCTCAAAAATAAACCTCTCTTAAATCTCTCCAGGTTTGAAATTGAGATCGAGCCACAAAATAATTATTTTGCTAATTTAAAATCTATGTTTTGTGTTTAATTTATCTTACATGAAAGTCTCATTTCCTACAGTGGCACACACAGGATGAACTGGCTGACCCATCAGACAGATACTTAGAAGAGAGGCTTTTACCCCTCTCACAGAACAAGAGCAATTTCAGCCCTGAAGGGAACAGTGTGGTAGCAGCTTCCCATGCCCTCCCGTGGTGCCCCTGTGCCTACATCTGCCTGCCCCGTCCCATCTCTGCAGGGGAAACTCCTTAGTGGAAGGGCCTGAAGTCTGTGTGCCTCTGCCTTTCACCTGTGAGTCTCCCTGCAAATTCCTGGATTGCCTTTGCTCTACCCAGCCGTACTTTAAGACAGCTACAAAGGCAAGGGCTAAAAAATCTGAGCCTTAGGTGACCCACTCAGGCCATCTGTCTCTCCTCACTCATTTTTTGAAAGCCTGTGATGTACAAGCAGTATGAGAAAAGGGCTGGGTTTCTAAACACCTGCCAAATGCAAGTCCTGCACTTTTAACTGCCAGCACTGCATTTAAACATACTACACTAAGCTGTGAACAAATAGATTTGTTTAGCAAACAAGTTCAACACAGGGATAAATCTGTCAGCAGTAAATCATCTGCAATCTCTCTCTAATGAGAACATGAGGCTTTAAGACTATGCAGGTTAACTTTCTGCTCAGCTGGTGCACTAATGAGCAGCAATTTTTGCTCTCACAGAAAAGAATCCCTATGAGGATGAAAAATGTATGTGCATGAGAGCTAACACACAGAGGTGTTGAAGGTCACCAACTTGAGAAAATTTCCATTTTATTTCTTCCATTTATTTTTCTTCTGAAAGTTATTTTCTATGCTTCTATTTAATTTATGACTGGTTTGACTAGATCAAGCTGAAAAAGGTTCTATTAATGCCTGAGATGGAAGGATTTATTTTCAGAGGAAAAAAAATAGAAGCTTTTTTTTTTTTTTTTTTTTTTTTTTTTTTTGCTAAGGACACTGAATTCTGAGTGTCCTCCTCTGCCTGGGCTCAATTCCTTAGATCACAAAATCATTGCATTCAGTACCAACATGATGAGCTCTATGAAGAGGAAGGTGTTAATACTCTTTACCTCCATGGCCTCCTACATTTGATGCTTCTCTGACAGCATCCACTTTCATGCCTAAGTTAGGACTGACCACCACCTCCTAACATATTTTTAAATGCCATCAAAATAGTACCAGAGGTGCTAGAGTTGCCTGCTGCATCACAAAAATGCATTATAAAGCTTCTCTTTCCCTTCCTCCTGGCTGCTTGCTGTTCTTTTACAGAATGCCCTGCATCTGTGATTTGCAAATGATCCGTCATCTTTCCCAGAAACGGCTTAAGAGCAATCTATTCCGTGATTTTTTTTCAGCCAGGAGATTCATCTCAGTACTTGTCCAATTTTGACAGTTCTCCATATGAGTTAGAAGCAGTATATTTGTTTGTTCAGCATCTCTTTGAAGTGATGTTCATTTCTCCAGTTTCTCTGAACTTGAGGTGGTAACAGCATAAACTCATTGTGATTTACACTGGAAGAGTAAAGCCCTTATTTATACTTCAGATCTGTGTCCAGTATATGAAGATTAATAGTAAATAAAGCTCATCCTGTAGTAAAGCAACTTTAGGCTTTCCCACCTAGCAGCTCATACAGCAGCTGAACCTGTTTCAGCTCCAAACATAAGCACTGCTGATAATTTCAACTACTTACTTTCATTCCATTTCTCTCCTCAGTTTCCAGATTAGCCTGTTCTCACTCTAGTGACTGCCACAGAGAAGCTAAGTGTTTCAGAAAGCAAGATTTCTAGTTTTTGAATTATTTATTATTATTTTGATTTATTTATTATTATTTATTCTTTCTCAAGTTATCAATATCATTATAATACCCTCATAAACCCTAAGATGGCATGTTATTTTACAGATACCAGCCATGAAAATACTGCAATAACGAGTAACAGGGCAGGTTTTCATTACACTTTTCTTGATATTCCTTGCCATTACATTCTGCAATCAGTTAAATTTAGTGTAGAGAGGATGTGTGTTTAAATATACCCTGATGAACATGTCTTCCGGGACTTAAATAGTAGTACAATTTTCCCTATTTGCTCTAGCAGATATTTTTAGCACTGCTGCTCACTAGTTTTTAACCTAACTTCAGAACAGACTCTTCAGATAGCATTCCTTTTCAATATTTTTGTTGCAAATTTTTCAGTTTCTATGGCATAGTTAGCAAGTGTTTGCTTAAAATGAGTCAAGAAATACTTATCTAATATTATGCAGAGAAAAGCAAAATGTCATGAACAGCACCACATGGACACACAACTTGGACAGCTGAGGACATACATATCTGCAATGTTTTTCTCTTGCCCCATGGTGAACAGCTACTCTTCTCTACATTAATAAAACTGCTATTTTTAGGCCTTTAATTAAGAGTCTAGTTTAAAACAGGGCATGCCAACTCTATTATGGATATTTTCTCAAACACAGTACAAACACAAGCAACAAATAGCACAAAATTTTAAAAAAGCCCCAAACATTAAATGCCTGATGTATTTGGTACCACCTGACCTGATCAAACCTCTGGTACAGGAGTCTTTAGCTAGCTCATTAGCAAAAATGTAAATGTAGCTACACAGGTGTTCATGCAGAAGGAAGCTGAATTAAAATAAAAATTTAAACACACAGGGACTAAAGGAAAGCACAAAAATATCTACCCTACGGCTATGAGGCAGTCAAGACTGATAGAGATTTAACTGAATCTGAAAAGCAGGCAGCCAGACAGCAATTAGAAGCAGACCTGTTTGACAATTAAGTAGTGACTTGGTCACCTAACACTTGTTAAATAGGATAACCAGCTGGTCTAGAAGGGCTTTCTGTATATGAAGGCACCAGCAGAAATACATTACAAGTAATTAGTAAGCTCAACTCACCCATCAAATCTAATATTAATGAAATTGTAATAATTGGCTCAAGATTTATATATGGTTTTACTCCAAAACAAAATATAGAGCTGAAAGGTCTTGTTATACCTATGCAGCCCACTAGAGGTCAAGTTATAACCAGAAGTTTAAAATATATTTAGTAACAAAGGGCAAAATTTAGGCCACCATCCTTATGTATTACTAGACTCATTCAGGGTGCCACATGCATCACAAATCCTGCAGAAAAACACTTCTAATACAATGTCTGATGTACAGAGATACAAAACAGATTAAATAATTGTTCCCACAATCCATTAATTAGATGGATTGGATTATTGGACTGGAGAAGTTTTCCTTATCAAAATACCATGGTATGAAGATTGTAAGTTTCGTTTTAGACCAGCTAGGATGCTTAAAAACTGTGATAATGGTGAACTAAGCTAAAACCAAAACCTCAAGACTTGGTATGTCTGATACAACAGAAGAACTTTAATCCCTCTGTGTAAAAGACACTAGAATCACACACCTGATCATACAGGACTGCATCAGAATCTTATAAAACAAAGCACACATAAATGCATATAAATACAATCTTGACAAAAATGGAACATCTGCATGCCTAATCAGAAATCCTGTAACAGTACATTGTGAATGCAGAAAGAATGCCTTAGATTTGAGTGGCTCTTAAACATTTGATATCTTGAATGTATGATGTATCATGTCCAGATACCAATCAAAGGTATCTCATGAACACCCATTGTCTCTGCAGGAGGAGGCTCATCTAATAGAGCTGTCAGTCAGCTTTGTAAAGCTCCAATTTAAACTTATCAATTTCTCATGTCATTCTTCCTACTTGGAGAAACAGAAATGTTTGCAATTACAGCCTTCTGACTGCAGAACAGTTTCCTGACACATAGGTAACCTGTAACCTAAAGCAGCTATCCAGCAACATGCCACTTAAAATTTTACAGGAAATGGAAGCAGCTAAAACAATGTCCCCAGACCAATGTCCCCAGAGTAAGAAAAGATAAGCAGTGAAAACCTGTGCTTGCTCACAGGTTTTGCTTGCTCCTATTTCTGTGAGGAATCAATCAAACAAACAAACAAAGAAAAAATAATAATTAAAAAAAAAAACACAAAAACAAACAAACAAACAAAAAAACAACTCAAACAAAATCTCCCAAAACCAGAAGAACAAAAAAATAAAGGTCAGCTTTTGCCTTTCACTTCTGTACAGGAAGGAGACTGTTAATGACTAGACTGCATTGTATCAGAGGTACCCTCTGAATGGTTCAAATTGAGCTGGAAGTTGTGTTGCATTTCCTGAACACCCATGAAGAGGTACAGACTAGTGTCAGCCTAAAGATCACAGTATATAACCCACAGCCACTGCATTCAACTGCTTTCATCTACTCTTTCTGCTTCACTAGCTCCAGATGCTTAGCTCAACTTCCACTGTAACAGAGGTGTCATAAGGCAACTACACAAAGAACACAGCTCTCTTTGGATTATGTAGTAAAAGAACCAGTGCTCCCCAAAGACTGAGTTGTTTTACTACATCTCACCTCCTCAACCATATGCTTGACTTTCTTCTGCTGGCAGTGGACCATGTCATCCAGATGTTTGATCCGCTCTCTCAAGCTGGCTGCTACCTCCTCCAAATGCTGCGACCTGGCAAAACATGCCAAGGATCAAGCCTGTAAGTGGGGAGCTGTACAGTGGGGAGTATAGGCAGAACAAGAACAACCCCCAGAATCCACCATAAATCAGGACAGGCAAGTCAAATTGCACTGACAGATGTCAAATTGTCCAAAGTACATTTGAATGTGATCTTAGTCCAAGCGGCCATCTCCACCCAAGTTATCTCACCTTTGTCTTGCATACTGACATGCTTACTCAGAGCCTGAAGTGCTGACAATTAAACAATGTGACAAAACTCATCTCAAGATGTGTTTTCCTTTAGTGAAAGGCATCTAGACAACTACATCTTCAGCTTCAGAGAGACACATTTAGCCTGACTACTACCTGCAAATATTTTGGAAATGTATGCTAAACAAAAGCCAGGAAGCAGGTCTGCTTTCAAAGCTGTCTTACTGCAGGGGAGTCTTGAATCAAGGCTTTGGCAGAGCTGCCAGCAGCAGCAGAATGCTAACTGGAATAGTATTAACTCCTCAACAGTCAGCAGGAATGCTATGAATGGTTTAAATTTATGCATACAACTCTTCAGATAGATTCTGCATTTCTTCAATCTGTTTAATACAGAAAGTGAACTCCCGCAGAACTCCTGCCACTAGTTGGTTTGGCAGCTTGTCAGAAAAGTAGCTGTAGAATACGCAAGGAAACCCGAGTGAAGCTTTTCCCTAAGTTTTTGTCTCTTTGGCCATGGGAGTCTCCATTTTTATCTCAATGTCCAATTCTTAAAATTTGTCAAAGGAAGCAATTTCTTGCTTACAAAATAAACTCCTGTACTCCTAGGTTCAGGACTGGACAGAATTTGAGAATGGGAGGAGGGGAATCAAAAACAAAAAGGCTTTTTTCATCTTGGTCTGTGCACAGCAAAAAAAAAAAAAAAAACTGTTAAAGCTGCAAATAGAAAAACCATTCTAAGACAAAGCAGCAGATGGCAAACTGTAAGACATGATTCCAGTGAATGACTGAATTGTATGCTGTTTCCCCCCAAAAGAGTCTCTATTAACAATGAAGTACTCTGCAGAAATGTAACTGCAGCACTTTGACAAGGACTCAAAAACTTCAAAGCATTGCAGCAGGTTTTTCAGTTGTGCATATTAACATCTCATAAAACTTTAATTTATATTTTAATTGCAATTGTAGCACATATTTTGTATCTCATTGGAAGATTCAGGATCTTAAGCATTGATAGCAATGGAGAAATGGAACTGACATCCTAAGGTGGAGCTCAAGTGTCTGATAAGGTAGAGACAGGTAAAACCAACAATAAACCAGCATCATCTGAACACAGATTTATTGCTTGCATGGCATAGATTACAACTGTGAGTTTGCTTGCATTGCACAAATTCCTGCCTGAACACTGCCTTTACCCTTTTACTGCAGTGTAACTTTTCACACTGAAAGGATTCACTGAAGCAAGTAGTGTCTGTGTTATTCAGAGGTAAAGGAAAACAGCAATTATCTTTCATCTCCATATTCTATGTTGTATGTGAACAACATCTGTTCACTTGAAGTTATTATTTTAACAGGCTGCTGTGAAAAGCCATTCTTACTCTGAAACCAGAGAAGCTGGTCACAGATCGATACAAGGCACTGAGAAAGCTCTCAGCAGGGGCCTCCTTTCATGTTTATGCTTTCCAAAGAACAACAGGATGCCCAAAACAGTAAAACTTAATTTCTGTGTGCCATAGAATCGTAAGTAGTAATCAAGTACTATTATTCAGTCTCATCTTTACCCACTCAAGCAGTGTCATATAAACCTTTGAGTTTAGATAGTGAAAATATTCATAGACAGGATCATACTCCTCTGAATTTGGGAATGCAGGTTTAAGAAAAATGCGAGCCACAGGTATGTTACAGCTTGTTCCATCTACAATGGACTCTACACATTTGCAAACAACTTTTCAGAAAAGATGCATGAAGGTGGTGGTCATTGTTGCAAAAAATAATTGTCTTGATATTTTACATGTCAATAAACCTACATTCAGATGGACAATCTCTACTAGACTCCAGTTTTAAAGTTAGAAAAGCCAACAATCAGATGTCTACAAAAACAAAGAAACCCCTGAAGTTTCCTAGCAATAGTAGAAGTTCCACAGGCAAGTCATATCTCACCTTTCACTGTCAGAGTTGTTTTCAGATTTTGCTCCAGATATTTGTAGTTCATTTAATTCAAGTTGTTTTTGCAGCTGGTGACGTTCCTAAACAAGAAAAGTTATCATTCAGTTCTCCATGTATCAAAATGTAAAGGCTTCACAAAGCATATTTCACTGCAATTCAAAACATCACTTGTGAAATTAAAATAGAAACTGATTAAACAAAATTCATGCATTTCCTATAGCCAAGGAGCACAGAATACATAATAATAAAATCAATTCCCCAGCTATGCATGGAAACAAAATCAGTTTTCAATTTCCTATCTGAAGATGTATGGCTGTAGTTGAAACTGAATTTTTTCAATAGAAAGATGAGTCATCAAAATCTTTAACTACATAAAGTCAAATTGTCCACATTATCGCTCTGAAAAGATCTCCCAATCCAAGGCTGAGCTAAAAGGTACTGCTGCATTTTCTTCCCCCAGAGTATTTCTGTTTATTTTTAAGTGCCCACCAGCACAGTGCTTGTGAAGATCTGTGAGGACTTAGGGTTTGAGTCAAACAGGGTAACAGAGAAGTGTAAGTGTGTTATCCACCTTGATAGGAATTCAAGAGGCATTCAGTCTCACTGGGTGAGTATCAGCCAGATAAGAGCAGATTAGAGAACTAAAGTGAAGGAACTCCTCTGTACTTGTGAGCTGTACTGCAATCCTACATTCACTGCATAATACTTAAAAGTTGTAGGCCGAAGCCCAGATTAAGTTAATGGAGCCACTACAGGGGCAAATTAAGTTGAGTAATTTCTCAGTATAATCATTAATTCTAGTAATGGATTTGCAAGCATTAGACAAAAGGGACTCAATGCACATTAACCAGTCAAGCCAACAAGACTGGCTTATAAAAAGTTATTTCTCAGTAGATAATGATATTTAATATGTACTACAATAAAGTGAAATTAGTGAAAAAAAACCACTTCATTTGGAAGAGCAGAAGATTGTACTCCCTCCACTGACTAACTCTGCTCCTGTATGTGAGATAGTGAGGCACGAATCTTTAAAGATGAGATGCCTGCTATTGAATGAAATGAGAAATGCCAAAGTATATCCAAGACCATTTCATAGTCACTGCAGCCAAGGCTGCCCTTGAGCTTCACATTCCCCAGCAGTTCCTCCTTGTTGATGAGAACAAGTTCCAGAACAGCACCTCTCCTCACTGGCTCCTCTATCAACTGGAGAAAAAAGTTATCATCAACACATTCCAGAACTTGGATTGCTTATGCTCTGCTGTGTTGTCCCTCCAAATGATGTCAGGGTGGTTGAAAATCCCCGTGAGGACCAGGGCTTGTGAACAAGAGGCTGTTTCCATTGTCTGTGAAGGGCCTCATCCTTTCAGTCTTCCTGGCTGGGTAGCCCTTCACTCTGATGTCACCTGTCCCTGCCCTCCCTTTAATCCTGATCCTGTAGGTTCTCCATCAGCTTCTTACCCATCCCCAGAAAGAGCTCTGTGCACTCTATGGACCTACCACAGCAACCTTTAGAAGAGGCTGGGTCATTTATGATTATTATTTGATTAGGCTCAAGACACCTTGCACACTGAAGAGACATTGAATGGTTTTTAAATTCTCTCTTTAAAATAATGGTTTATTTCCTAAATAGATGCTGCCCTGTAAGGACCACCAGGAAGAGAGAACCACCTCCTCATCACAGGGCCTCTGTGGCAGTCCAGGTGCATTTACTGATACAGACACAGTAACCAAGATGCAAACAGCAATGGTATGTCACTGAGCACGGAGCTGAGCAGCAGAACAATAACAACTGAAATTTCCTCCATGCACTTGGTGCATTTCCTCTCAAGGCAGCAGTCAGCTCTCATACCTCTTCCATGCGTTCAATCAGCCGGTCCAGCTCACCAATTCTCTGGTCTTTCTCCTGTATGCTTGTTTCTGTAATCTGCATCTTCTTATTTGCCTCTTCAATAGCCTTCAGAAGCCGATTTGTTTCCTCCTACAAGCAAGAACATTTACAGTCACGTTAGCATCTCATAAGGAATATTTCGTCTTCTTTTTGGCTATCAGGCCAGGCTAATAGCTCTAAAGAGCTCAAAGCTTTTCACTACACCTGCTCAGAAATCTGGAAGAGTTATGACCCTAAGAGTGAATTATATAGAGCAAAAGATTAAGGGTGTTTTGAAATACACAGGAATTAGTAAAGCGTCATTATGACAATTGAAGAGAAACTTTTACCCATTTCTTAGATACCCGATTTCCCTTTCCTTTCCCCAAGGATGCTGTTAAATAACAGCATGAGAAAAATATGCTGCTGCAAAAGACAGCTTTCTAAACACCATAGCTGACCACGTTCAGCTTTGTACTTTCCTTACATGCAAAGCAATATGAATGAAAAGGAGCATCTCTCTTCAATCTTCATTATTATCTGACTCTATAATTTTTAAAAATGCAACAGCTGACTGCTCATAGGAAGGTTTAACTTGGGTGTGGAGGGAAATTAGAGGACAGGAAAGTTCTTGCTCCAGTAGCATCCAGTGAAGTTGTTCCCTTTCTCCTTCTTAAACTGTCACTTAAAATTAGACATTATCTTTTCCTTTTTTAGAGAATCAGAAGTTAGAAAAACCTACTTACCCTACTTCAGATTTTGAAATCAACATTATCATTGATATTACTATGTTTGAACACATATTTTTCTTAGTCCTACAACCCCAAATGTTTGGAAAGCTTCGTAACTATGGCATGACTAATCACAGAGACAGAAGTGAAGGAACTTGCATCAACTCCAGAGTATGAAGCGACTGCGACATCCAAGCTAAGCACTGCTCTTACAGACTGGCTGTACATACCAGGAGCATATCTTTCTCAGCCTTGTGTTTCTGTTCCTCTTCTCGCATTTTTTCCTCATACTGACTATACAGCTTTCTGGTCATCTCTCTCATGACTTCAGCATTGGCTTCCTGCGATGATTCCACCTATGAGACAGGAAGGTCACCCCATCATAAGTACAGTATTGCTGGCAGCAGGAGAAAGAGTTCATATGATGAGAAAATAAGAGTTTGAAGTTAAGCTCCCCCTTGTTATAAATCTGACATTGCAAAAGTAGATTTCCATTTGCATCAAGACCATTTACAGCATTCTGCCAGTATTCACAAAATTTAAATCTGTAGAAGTTACTGTTCCATCAAGTTCCATATTGTCTGAATTGAGCTCATTTAGTCATGGCTGATCCATTCCATAACAGCCTCCAAGTCACTTGGTTTGCTTCCCCATTGAAACAATATTGTCTCCCCCTGCTCTACTGAAGCATGGACTAGAGATGGACAAGACTCAACTCCTCTTTCTAAATGACCATGAACACCCAAAGCAATACTTTATTGCAATGCCCTCCCTGCAATCAAACTGAAAATTAAAATTCTCAGGTGTATGGAAGGGTTAATTTTTAACAACAGAACCAGAAACTTTACTAGAGCTACAGGGAAGAGGCAGAATGGTAATTCAGAGACAGGATTTCCTGCTGTTGGCTGAAAACACTGACTGAACCACACCCGCAGTAATTAAAACACCAGATAGGACATTCACAGCTTAGGTCCATCTACTACGTAAACCACAATAAAACTGAAGTAAAACAGCTAGTACAGAACTTAGTTCTTCTCCTAGGGATGCTGTGAATCAGCCAACGTTAGTAAAATGCGGTGGGTGCTACAAAAGTGACAGGAAGAGGAGGAATAAAGTGCTCCCTGCTGATCACCACACTTAACACAGCTACAAAATACAGAGTTCTGATGATTAGAGTTTTGGGTTGGATTTTTTTCTATTTCAAGGACCAAAAGGTTTAGTAAACCCTTGGGCTCATCTTGCATGGCAGAAACAAGCTTGTTTAGTACCCTGTAGAAAAACAAAAGTGTGTTTCATTCTTTGAAAAGGGATGAGCCCTGAAGGACTCCACTTGTACTGCAATTGTCCCCTTTGTCATCTGCCCAGGCCAACCCTGGGGCACACACCTGCACTTTATGAGAGGATGTGGAGTTAAATGAACCTTCCACATTTCAGGAAGCCTGAAAGAATCATATCATTTAGAGTAAGCCAATCATTAAACGCCAGATTCCTTAAGATACACTGAACTGGAACAGGATCTGGCCCTTTATTTCCATCATTCCTTCCCTTACACCTTGTGCAATGAGGACAGTAAAAACAAGCATTAAAAAAAGTGGATGTATCAGGGCATCTGTACAATACACTTAAGCAACATCTCCACTCCAAGTTATTACAGATTTATGAATAAACCAAACCTTAATAAGCCCCACAGGTGTGTTCTCCACCCAGAACGTAATCATGGTACACAGTAGTTACTGCTTTTCAAAAGTAACCTCCCAGATCCCACACCCAGATCCCCTTACATTCACCCCTAGAATGAATTCCCAGAAGTCTTGGCACCTCTTGAGACATAATTTTATATTTAACTGTCAAAGATAGTAATGAGGTATATTATTTACTAACTTGGTACTAAAACTGAAAGTGTGAGGGCAAAATTTACACTTCAGCTGTGTAAATGCAGGGTATATATTCTGCACAGCTTGACATGCTTGAAGATAAACAAATCCTTATGCATTCAATTGAACTGAGACTTAAGCTGCAGTTCCTTGCTCTCAGAAGCAGACATACCTTTCCCTGACTTGCTGGGGCATGTCCTTAATATTATAGTGAAGCCCAAATTTCTGTTTTAAAATCTTAATTGCATAATTTTTGTATCTGTTACTTGGTTTTTCCCTCTTTTTATTTCCTGCTGACAACAACAGGTGCAAAATACAGCTACTTTTATAGCCTGTAGAGCTTCACTGTGAGAGGAAAGCAAAACAAGAAATGCACTTATGTTTTCTTGTTTAACCATTCATCATTAAACATGAGTGCTAGTCACTAGCAAAACAGCCAGAAACACCTTCTCTCACAAGATTAAACATGAATATAGCTGCAGTCACTTTAATTTCAGAAACTTTATCAAAAATAGAAACAAATTTTTCAAAATGTGAGGAATTCTGATGTAGTACAATATCCCAATTGGTCTACTTTGACCAATTTTAACAAAGGTTTTTGGGGGGGAGATGGTATTCTTTGTTTTAATTGGGTTTTTTGTGAGCTTGGTTTTTTTGAGCTTAAAGGAATACATTTGGCTGATGAGGGGAGAATATGGTCAAGCTTTCTGTCATATTAAACCTTGCAGTTTGTTTTTTGTTCCCTTGCATTTCTCTGAAAGAAATAGCTTGACTCTCTTTTGAAGATGCTTGCTGTTACCTGCTGACCACATGCTCGTAAGACTTAACAGGCTACCTATTAAAAATTATGCAATACCAAAGAAAGTCAATACCAAGAAATTCAGGTAGCAATGTGTAGAGTTGTAATATTCCTTCACTTAATAGGAATGGACACTAATAACCATTTAATGGTTTGAATTTTCACCTGCCAACATCTCTCTCTCTTATGTTACATCCCATGTTATGGGAAGACTGCCTGTCTCCAGCTGAAATTCTTTGTTATTAAACCAGTATTGATTCACAGAAATAAGGGAGCTTGAGGGCATGACAAGGGCATGAAGAATGAAGAATCCTTTACAGAAAAGGCCAAGGAATTAATTTAACATCCACCTAATGCCTTTAATGTGCAGTATTTTTAGGGGAGTTTATATACCACACCTTTAACTTCAGTAACTGATTTTCAATTTGTGCTGTTTCCAGTTGCTTTTGCTTCTCTCTCAGCTTTTCCATAGATTGCTCATGTGTATGTTTTAAATTCCTTATTTGTTCCCTTATGTCTGTGTTCTCCAATGTAACATCCACTAGAGTTTTCTAGAAGAAAGAGACAAAGTACATATTAAAAATCAGAAATAATTTGATGAATTAATATAGGCAAAAGATTATGAAACAGCACATTTAAAGAGCTTCCTGACATATTAATGCAGTGTGAACAGTTTTGCAAGCTTTAATATTTAAAACTGTGGCTTTTGTTGTTGCTAGAAGGTGTTTCCATGAGGAATATACTCAGTGAAATTGAGTCCTGGAACACTGTTTTAAAAAAAAAAAGGAACATGGATACATTTCAGCATGAATAATCTTCCCTTCTCTCTGATGGCCATACCATACATACAAAATGCAGTGGACTGAAGACAAGAAAGTAATGTACAAAAATGTAACATTCTTGTTACATACAAGAAAGCAGGGACATTAAGTTGTTCAGCTCAGATACACTGGAATTTAGAAGTCTTTAAAAATTAAAATTCATTCTCACTTCATCCCTCCCCCTGCATTTCCCAGGCATGTAAAATCTCACAAGTGTCTGGCATCCAAACATGCCACTTCATTTCTGTTACCAGCTGAAGGCAGAAATAAGTCAGGAGATGCACCATTTTGCACTACACAAACCAAATCACATTTTCACCTTAGATCCTTCATAGAGACATGACTCGTGGTATTAGTCTGCTGCATTTCAGTTATGTCTTTATATTTCTTTATTGTACATTATTTTTAATTTTTTTAAAGACAGGAACTTCTGAACATTTTTCTTTGTTTCCTAAATTAGGTGCTTTAGATATCCAAGACAGTACTTTATGGTGTTGCTTAGTGTTAGAATCTGTATCTGTCATCCATGTTTTCTGTATGCTTTGAAATCCATGTTAGAAAAGGCAGCTGTGAGCTGGGAAGCAGCTATGAAGATGTACCTGCAAGTCTATTGATGCTGATGTCAAGGAGCTGTTCATTTCGCTAAAGCTATCTAAGGCTGCAGCCTGCACTCGCACATGATTCTCTAAGGACTCCTGATGAGCATTTGTCACCTAAGCAAGGAAAAAAAAAAAAGTTTTATATAGAATAATGATCAAGTTTACCTATTCTTTCCAAGAGAGCTACAGAAGAAAAAGACGCCAAGGTCATTTCACAGTACTAGGATGCTTAAAATATACAGGCCTCAAAGTATATTCTTACAAACAAACAAACAAAACTTAAAATCCAAACAATCTAACAGAAATAAGGCATGAGTATCTAAGTTTATTGTTAGTCTGCAATCACTGTATAAGCTGTTCTTTTTGAAAGGGCAAGAGAACAATTGGCAGCTGTCTATTCAGACAGATTATATACATAGAGTGGGCTGATTGTAAAAATTCAGAATGAAAAGCAGAAGAATGCAAGAAATAAGGAAATCTAGAACTGTGAATTGTAGAAAAGCCTTAATTAAGAAGGAACTGACTAATCAGGTACATAAAGAAGCAACATCAAGAAGACGTAAAGAAGGAACAGTACAAAGCAGGAAGGGGAAGCCAGAAGGCTTTGTTGTGTGAAAATTAGTCATTTTCTGATATGTACACACACACATGCTTAAAAACTGAAGTGGGGGAGGGGAAAGACACAAAATGACATCATTCAAGAAGAGACCAAAACTCAAACAGTGTAAATAATTGTGAATTATCCAATAATAAAGAGGAAAAGAGTGTTACTAAGGAAAGTCAGCCAGCTCACATTCTTAGATTGACCAGATTTGCTTCTTGATAAAAAGAGAACACCAGGGACTGATACAGGGGACAAGTGTGTAGTAACCAAACCATACACAAATTAGGTCAGCACAGGGAGTAGAGGCCAAATAGTCACTGTTAACCTTCCATAAATGTGTGCTCATGTAAAACAAACAAAAGCAGAAATGCTTTGGATGGATTAAGAAAGTTACAAGGTAAGAACTTGTGAGAAGAAGCCCAGGGTAGGATACTGGAAGAGCAAATTTCAAACAAACTTCATCAACAAAAAGTTGTCCTGGAAATTGGAAAGATAAAAGCACAGTGATTGAAAGCTGAAACAAAGAGTATAGAAAGGATTTTAAACAGGATTCGGAAATAGCACAAAAGACAACAATCATATAAAACCAAAATCCGCTCCCAAATAACTAACCAAACAAAAAGCTCACATTATTAGGAACAACAACAGTTGTGCTTCCTTTCAGGCAGTCTAGAGTACTAAAAAAAAAAGGGAAGGATGTCTCCTAATGTGCCATTTATGTCAGAAGGAAGCTTCATGAACTGCTAATTTGCTGGAGAACTAGATATTCTGTCAGAGCTGGTCAGAAACCCTTAATTAAAGAAGAATTTCTGACTCATGCAGAATTTCTACTGGTCTGACAGAAGTTCTGCAAGTGCAGGATATCATCACTGCTATTCAGTAAAGATCAGCAGCAAAGACAACAAAGCTGCACCTGAATCAGCATTTACCACATGCATGCTGGGGGGAAAGTGAATCTTGTTGGCAACATTATGACTATTTAACACAGTTTGTAGAAATTGAGTTTTTTCTCTCTCTTCCTCTCAAGTCAGAGTGATTTTTTTTTCTATTTTTTGAGACCAGTTGCACAGAATGAAAGTACCCGTTTACAGCAAGTTCTGATTTTTTTACCTAATACAGCATGCAGGGAACTGACAGCCTCCAAATGAGGATGGCAGAAGGGCACAAGTCAAGGTCCCAGTCCCCTGAAGTCAGAATACTTTTAATTGCCAAAGCTTCCTCTGAACCAGGGCTGTGAAAATCAATGCTGAACATAAATTCAGAGCAAGTTTTCGGGGTGTGGGGGGTTGGATCAAACAACTCAGCAGTTTAATATGAAGGCTATTTACAGAGTGCTTTTATTGCTAAAGCAGCATGTCAGAAGAAAGACAGGTCATTGAATGACCATTGAAATGTTCCATTAAAAACCAAAAGGTAAGTCATTTTTAGCACTTTAATACTAATGAATATTGCTACTTATTTTACTTAGTGTTTAAACAACAGAATCAGTAAAACAGAGCAAAGTATTGAAATAACTCCAAGTTATCAGTTTCTCCTAATTATCAATGTTATTTATTTGATTAACCTGCAAGCTGTTACATCCATCTCCATTAATTACCAATACACACTGGCAATGGTATCAAGATCATTCTTTTATTTCCAAGAATTTCCAGTCAGTTAGTAATTTCATACGCGAAAGTATCCCTGTCTTGCTTTACTTTCCTGGATGGGAAAATAAATAACAAAAGGAAACTACAAATATCACATAAAACAGGGAACTGGAGGGGTTTGGGAGATTAGTTCTGTTCTGCTAAAGCAAAAGATAAGTTTCCAGATAACACTGGGACAGTTATTCCCATATGCTTTCCCTGCAAATGAATGGGTACTTACTTTCAGTTCATTTGTAAGCTGCTGTATTTTTCGTTTCATTTCATCATATTCACCATACATTTTCTTTCTTACTTTTTCCAGAGTTGCTCTCACCTGGTGTCAGAAAAATCAAACACCTTTATCAAAATTTTGGATTATATTGTTTATATAGTAGGACATTATTTTTTTCTCTATGTTCTTCATTGTTACTTTCAGTAATTTCCACTGTTAATCTACCACTGCATAACAGCAATTTATTCTCAAGAAAAAGACAAAAACTTGAGTCTCAAGACTTGTCTACATAGGGATGATACAAATAACTGTCACTATGAGCCATTCCAAACCTCTCTGTACATGCTTAAACACTTGTAAATTGATAATTTAGATAAATTAATTTCAATTAAATATCCATAAGTCATTCTAACCTGATTACTAAATGAATTAAAAGTAATTTAATTATATATTGTTTTATTTCTGTAAAAAGGCATGGACTTAGTGTACTTCCATACTTTTAAAAGTGGTTGGTTTCCCCGAGTATCCTTTGCAGATAAACACTTTTAATTTCAGTATTTTAGACTTGTATCTAACTAAACAACAAACTAGCTTACATTTACTAATGCAATTTCAAATCTGAAGAACGGAGAACTCAATTTGATTTCAAGAACTATGGATGCAAAATAGTCTTTGACTTTCTGGGAAAAAAACCACTCAAAAAAACCCTGAGTTGGCTTCCAGTTTGGCTTCACATGCCACTGCAGTTATGTTTGCCTACAGCCTACGTAATTCAACCTCATTTTTTCCCTTCCTCACCTCCACCAAGCACAGGCTGACTGCAGATCATTTAGGTCAGTGAGTTTACTGTGCCTGCACAGTGGGGTGAGGGCAAAACTCCAGCAGGGGATGTTTTTAGCAGCTCTGCATAGAATCCCCCCACTGCCTCCCACAAAGAGGGGCACTGGCCACCAGAGCTATGCAAGGAGTGCTCCCTACCCACGGGCTCCCTTTGGGATGAGGAAGAGAGAAGGGAGCTGACTCCTGCCCAGCCCCTCAGGAAAGCACCGCTCGCCCTGTGCCTCCCCACGCACAAGCACAGGCACACACCCTCTTGCAAGACCCAAATTTGACTCAGGCAGAGGAAGCTGTCAGCAGCTTTGACATGGCCCATCATTTTTGGTTTATCTGAGTCAACACATACACAGCACAAGCTGAGGACTCTTGTTTAAGACTCTGCTTTTAAAGACGACACTACTCTAGCAGACCAAAGATCACAAAGTAGCAGAGCTGAACACGGCTTCCAGAAGACGGAGAGCAAAAGCCATCATGTCTCCACCCCTGTCTTTCCCACTTTTTCCTGGAACCATCAGTACCCTGAATGCACAAGCAAGACATGCAGTTCACCTGGTCTGATGTGTCCCTTCATAAGGAACAGACAATGGCAATGAGATGGTCCCAGCCCAAGCAATCCCCAGGTACCACAGACAGTGCAGTTTGGGGAGCTGGCCCTGCTGTGTGCCAATTCACCTGTCCCTTGACACTGCCCCAGCAGGGCAGAGAAACGACCTAGGCAGGAGAAGAGCAGCCGAGGCAGCTTGTGAGCAGCACTGAGACCCTGCCAGTCCCTAACCTCAGCTTGAGAGTGGTGAACACCGGGAGCCGGCAAACTGGGAGTACCGAGGGAGAGAAGCAAGTGCTGAGAGCCTCAGAGCAGGCACACGCGAGGAGTACACATGATTACAGTGCTTTACACTGCTCGCTTGACTCAGGGTTCCTCCCTTTTCTATCAGCTCACTTTGCACTTGAATCAGTGTAACACGATAAGCACTGACCAACAGCTTCCTGGGTGGTGAAGGTGGATGCAAAGAGGTCAGATTATTTGCCCTGAGGTACTTAGGGTGTTATTGCCACAGCCTGAGAGCCAAAGACTGATGGGCAAAGAGATGCTGAGTTTCAAGAACAGAAAAATTTCAAGCAGGATCAGAAATGCATTTTTTTGTTTTTCAGATCTTCTGCCAACTGTGATAAATGAGCAGGCACAGAGAAAGTAGTACAAAGACATCCTTATTAGGCTATTTTAAGGCTGCCCCAATATATACCCAAGTGACTTTACTATGTCGCCTAATTTAGAAGCCTTTTCAAAGCTGGGGGTTTTGGGGTCGGGGGAAGCAGAGGAAGAGAGAGTCTTTATCCTTTCAGGTGTCTCCTTACATAGTTTCTTCCATCAGCAAGCACAGTTCCCAGGTATAGAGTATGCTTTTTTCCCAACTCAAATATTACCAAGACCAGCCTCTAGCTTCAGAGTAGGCTCCCAGTCATCCCATTATACTCTCACAGCTCTACATATATGGAAATATATGGATATATGGAAAGCGTATTTAACAAATTTTGAGGTGAAAATGTAACTCACTTCTTTAATGTAATTCATCTCCTCTTTCAGCTGATCAGCTGACCAGCCATAAACCACCATTTCTCTCTTATGGTTGTTGTCAGTTCGGTGCACAACACCATACACCATCCCATGAGAGAGTTTCCCTGGAGACATCCCATTTGGTACATGGTAGAGCTCCTAAAAATTAAAAAAAAAAAAAAAATCAGTACTAGAATAAAAAACCCAAATAAAACCACAGTAAATTACAGCCAGGGGAGACACCAGTTATAGTGAAAGCACAATAGCACATATGAACACTAACTTCCAAACATTTTGGAGTCAATCTGTCAGCCTTCATGTTTTGGGAAAGAACAATGACCAACTTATAATTGATGAAGAATACAAAGATGTATAACTACCACTGCCTTCAATGGAAGTCATGTAGCTAGAGACAACAGGCTGATTTGTACAAGGAGAGGTAGAGGCATGTAAGAAAAGGTTAAACTGGCTTATTTTCCTTCACCACCAGATGCTACTTTTCTGCATTCTTGCAGAACACTGTCAGGTCTCTAGTTCTCTCTAAACTCTTGCAACCACAGAATTATCCCTCATTTCCCAAACTCCCTGCTGCAGGAAGCAAAAATTCACAAGTTTACTCAAAAAACATAAAAAGTTCTAAGAAATTGAAATTAACACATTTAGGCAGTGTTCCTTAAAAGAGAAAATATCTGTTTCTCTTAAGGATAAAACAGAATTTGGAAACACAGCTGTTACTGATAAGCTTTGCACATTGTGTTTGACAGGTCAGTTCTAGAAAAAAAAAATCAGGCATAGATTGTTTTACTGAACTTACTTTCTTATGCTGGATATACCAGATACAGGTCCACTTGAGGATATTTACTACATTGACTTTAGAATGTGTTTTGGTTTACTTTTTTTTTGTTCTAAGCATTGTCTAAATACTCTCTTTGACACCAAACAGAGGCTTAAAGAGACGAAGCTCAGCATCTTATATCCATCTCCAGCTGCATCCTAGAGATCTCCAATCCTTACCATGACAGTGAAGAGAGAACATCATCTGCAGCCTAAAGCAGCAACACTCCCAGTTTTTAGGAGCCAAACCAACACAACTATGCTGGTAATATAAGAATAAATACTTCTTTAGGTAGGGGGAAATTTAACAGGAAAACATACTTGTACTAAGAAAAATTGACAGAGACAGATATTTGTTTTATATTGTGTCCTTCCCACATGGCACTGACTGATTTTCCTCAACACTGTAAATCCTACACGCTCTTCTTTATCACATCATTATAGTTTAAGAATGTTGCTGAAGCTCTGGGTGTGTGTGTGCAGGGCTGGGAGGGGAACAATCACAGAGCAGACACCCGATAAAGAATATTTCAGGCACAGAACAACAAAGCTGTAAGCCTTCATTTGAAAAGAAAGCTTTAAAACCACTTAATGAAGAAAACATTGGGCAACCAGCCCTACCTATACATGATGTAATTTTGAACCTTGAAAACATTATATGCAAAGCTTAATATCCTCAAAATGAGATGTTTCATAATTATGTATTATTGGGAGTTTTGTTTTGCTGTTTGGATGTGCACAAACAAAAGCCCTACACCTCATAATTAGAAATAGAGAAATACAGAAACCAGATGGAGACATGACTCAAAATTATTTTGTGTTTGTTTGCTTCCAGGGTTGTACAGTTTCTTTCATAGTTCATTGCAGCTCCTCCCCTGCATCTGGAAAAAGGGATTACACACAAGTTTCCATCTTCCTGATAACAGAATGAATAATCACTTTGATTGTTTAGAGGTTACCAAGGCACCAGACACTGAATTCATAAATCCATACCCTTTGCCCATGATCTCTCATTTTTAATGAGGTGAACAGCAATACCAAGGTCCTTTGTGCCTCTGAAACATTAGCAGAATTGTCTAAAGTGCTGTTTGCAGAGCTCTGGAATACAAATTCTGACCAAGTTCCTTATTTTTAGAATATTACAAACACATTCCTAAGGAATGCTTTGAAGGATGCCCCCTCTCCCAGCCCCCCTACCCCCCAAGAAAGACCTACAAATTCAGACCAATGGGTTTGCAGCTGAAGAATCATCCATGGCACTTACATATGTATTTCAGACATGAACAGACACTTAAATTTACATTATAATGGACAGTACATGCAGGATTAGCTACACACAAAGGCAGACTGGTTACATGTCTCTTGCAACAATGCTAAACTTGCCTGTTATCTGTATGTGCACAAGCCTCCTAAGATGCCTTTGTTACTTCTCTTTCAAAAGATTAAAGGACTCTCCATCATTTGTTGACTGTTCCAGTTCTATGTGCTACTTAAAATACAGGATATTGTTTTTACCCTCTCCTTATTCTTCCTTCATATCACAATCCCCAGACAAGTGCCTGTTAAAATTTCAGTCCTTGCTTGTTTTAAAGATGTGTGAGCCAACAGCTACACACAAGCAACTGCGCTCATGTTTCCTTAACCTTTTTCATTGCTGTTCTGTTCCAGCCATGCTTATCTTCTACTCACCCCTTTCTGTTTACTAACTCTGAATTTCTTCTAGTGACCACCAGCTTCAGGGTTCTGTATAAATAGCCAAAAAAGGGTTCACCTGATGCAGTCTCCTCTGAGGAGAAAGGTTACAGTCTAAGTCCTCTG
The DNA here is from genome assembly GCF_024509145.1 of Vidua macroura. NCBI lineage: Eukaryota > Metazoa > Chordata > Aves > Passeriformes > Viduidae > Vidua > Vidua macroura. Next base: position 8,654,724 of record NC_071582.1, read on the forward strand.
AATGCAGGTTTCAGATGGTTGCTTTGTTTGTTGACTACTTTTTCAATACAGCTTTGCCTCTAAACGAGGCCTTGCTGAGTAGCTCAGTTCTCAAATATCTCCACAGAACTGCAGCAGTAAGCATACACTGAGTATACTTTTGCCAGTTTGCCTCCTCTCAAGCTACTTTATCCACCTTTGTCTATTATTCTCCCTTCACTGTTTGTTCCATTTCTACCTTGTACTCTGTTCTTCCTCTGATACATCCTCTCTCCCATGCTTCCTCTTTCACAAATCCTGGATTTTCCACATGCTCAAGGACAACCTAACAGTATTTTAAAGTCAAATGCTTCCCATTATTTTCCTGTGTCCCATACATACCCACTCTCAGAACTCAGATATTTTTTCCAGGTAGATCCTCAATGGTCTCCACTCTTATCTGCAGTGAGGCATCTCAGTGAAGATAACAGTGTAAGTAAATACATGCAAGAATTTAGGAGCAAGTAAATACTGTAAAGCTAACCAGAATAGTGCTTTAAGATGGAAGGGTTCATTAGATTAATCAACCATTGCTGTTTAAGGTCAAAATATCAGCCAAATCCCTTCTAATGTGAGCTAATGATCTGGAAAGGCAGAGTCAGCTTAACCAGTTTATGAATATTTCTTTGCACCTATAGTCAGTTCTGCGACAGCCCAAGGTGACAGCAAGGACACGTGGTGTGGATGCTGACATGTCCTGGATCAGCCTGCAGGAACATGTCCTGTCTGCGTTGCAGCAGCACTTGGTGTGATCACACAGAATGCACCCAAGAAACACAGACTGTCTTTACCTAACTAATAAATATTTAAACCAGAAGCCTACACCCCAAGGTTGCAAAAGTCTTGATAATTACCATGCATCCTGTTTATGTCTCTGTCCAAGGAGGCAGCACAAGTAGCACGAAAGAGGTGAAGACATTACAAAACTAAACCCTAAATTTAAATTTTTAGCTGTTTTTTCTATGGCCCATGGTTTAATTTGCATTACGTAAATAACACTGAGGGATGATCTGCTTCCTAATCTACCAGTTTTATAAATGAAAGTCAGATAGGCTCATATATTATACTTCTCCCTACCCTAAAAATTGAAAAGCAAAAAGACAGAAGACACATCTTTTTTGAGAAAAAAGGACATCTAATACAATGCTTAACAAAAGTCTGTGCTACATATCCCTGTGGCCTTCAAATTTTCCTGACTCATGATCTTCTGTTTACCTACACCATCAAAAACCTTTAAACAATAATTATATCAGTGAAGCAAGGCTTTATCTTTCTCTTAACGCCACATTCCAGGCGTTTCTAAAACATCCAGTTATCTTTTACCTGTTCACTAGTTACACAAGGAACAAGAATATTCATGCTGTTACTGAGGTTACATATTTTCCATTCAGTAAAATGACATTTATAACATTGAGCTCACCAAGTTACTGTACTCTGACAAAAGGTAGCTCTGGTTTTATGTCTTTTCATATTCCTCTACAAGCCTGTAAAAATCATGTTCCATTTAGGAATGTTTTACATTAAACTAGTATTACAATAGGGAAAACATGCCACAACAGACATGAGTGTTCCCAAATTCATGAAGAATGCAAGAAGCATCACTGAACACATTCCAACTCCTTGGGTGTTGAATTTAGGTGTCCATCTCAAAAGAGAAGTGCCAGACATTATGCAAAGTGGTATCTAACCCATGAAATCTGTACACAGAATGCCACTGTTTACACATTGGGAAACTAAGATACAACTAATACAGCAGTAACCTCAGAAGTCAGTGGAATTCTTTCTGTATTTTTTTATGTTGTGCTGGTTTTAACAAAGGTATTGCTTAATTAGTCTGAGTCAAAAATCAAGCGACCAGTGCTGGAGAGGCTGAGAAACAGTAACATCACCTGTAGCAGATGAACAACATTTTTTCAGGCACAAGTTCTGCTCTGCTGACAGGAGTGGGTTGGCAGCAGCAGAGAAAATAGCATTGTCCTAGATTCCATGTGCACCACAGCCCCATATTCACTGCACTCATATTCTTGAACCAGGCCTGACAAAAGTTTCTGCTTGATTCTCACCATGATGTACAGAAGCAAATTCCCCTTCTGGCTTCTTTACAGCCTACTTTTTTTTTGCTATGAAAAAAATGTTAGCTATGTTTCTGCATTCTTGCTTAGGAAGTAAAAAGAATTTCACTTCTTAGTTGTGATGTTTAAAAAACAAGAAAATTAAAGTGTTTAAGGCTATATACAGCCAAAGTAGCAACCTGAGTTTAAGACTAAACACTGCTCAAACTTGGCTGAAAGCCACAGACAGTAAAGTGACACAAATTTCCAGAATGTTATCTCATTTTCATTCTCTTGTCCAAGTATCCAAATGAAAAAGAAATGTCTGTCTATACATATCTTCACCTTCTGCCCTCAAAAGCTTAGCTGCAGCTTCCAATGACACTTCCAAATTTACCCATGACAGTGAAGAAAAAGACTGATGGATAAAAACAAGCCCAATCCCGAATAGGGACAATACAATTGTCTGGTAGCCCTTTATTATGCAAGACAAGAGAGGCTTCAGGATATGCAGATTTTGCATACAATCTGCCAAGCACAATATTCCTTTGTAATTCATGGTGAAGTAAACAGCCTCACACTACTGTCACCCATTGTCTATCATGGACAGAAATAATGGAACAGAATCAGAATAGTTTGTGGTTCTCTCTACCTAAAGTCCTAACAATTCAAACAACCCAACCAACCAGCCTCTACCTGTGGGTTAAGTTCTCATATGCTTCTTTCAGGGTCTCATATCCTAAATATGAGTATAAAAAATCCAACCTGACACAAAGTCACTTCCCCTTCAGCTTTTGAGATCTGTCTCTAACTCTGTACCATCTGCCAGCCTTTCACAAAAGGCAGGGAGAGGCCACCCTAGTACAGTATTGCCTGCAGCAATTTTCTTGCAACAAAACCACCCAGATCCATCGTTTAATTTTTAATCTCTTATGCTAGTTCATTTTTATTCAATGGATGCATAGCAGTAAAAAAGTTAATCTAGAAATTTACTGCACTGATACAGATTGAATGAAATACAGTATAAATTTCCTGCCAAGTTTGGACTCCGATGAAAAAGGCTAAGGCAAGAATTACCAGCCTAACTGATAAAGATTCACTCCTGGTCTGACATCAAGCAGCAAAACAAGTTATTGGGAGGATCAGCACTAGCAAGAACTTCTGTGCAGTTCATTAACTGATTCTGAACTGAAACACCTCTTAATGGTACTGAGCCTGAGAGATGCAGAAAAGTAACAAACACAGTGAGCCATCACTGTGTCACATTAGGGCAGCTCAAAATCACCTCCTTCTAATGAAAGATTTGAAAGAAGAGATTACAACCAAATGTCACACCATGGTGTATTTATAGTTTTCTGGCATTCCCTCCAACACTGCAAGGTCTTTTCTCTCCTCCCTCAGCAGCAGAGGCAGAAACTTGTCCTGCCCAAACAGGAGAGCACCTGCAGCCAGGCTCTGACCGCCTGACTTGGCTGAGCACTCCAGCAAAAACTGTGCAATCCCACAGATTACCCCTGCAGTTCATTTCTGTAAGTCACATTAATGTACTGTAAATACCAAAAGCATTTTCATGTTCCCATTTTCCTAGGAGTCAGCAATTAAAGTCAGCACAGAACTCTAGATTCCAACAAGGGATCCGATGTTAAATTTGATTCTTGCTGAAGCTGGATTTTTTGACCTTAAATTGTAAAGTGCAAGGTAGAAAACAGAGCAGTTCCCTATTTTCTATTATCCCTACTTCCAAAAAGGGGCACAGTTCTCATAGGACTGTGTAAAGATTACCTAACATTTGTAAAACTTGTTCTCAAAGTGCTTTGAACGATTTCATTAACATGAAGTCAGCTGAACATGGGTGATCAGCAGATAGCTGATTACTGGTTTTAGGAGATTTTTTAAAATTAAACTGTGCAGTAAAAGCACCACAGCATGACTAATCATGAGGCATGTATGCACTGTAAGTTACTGTATAACTAATTCAAATACATAAACACAGACAATAAAAATCTACAGGTAACACATTGCTGTCTGACTTTAGGGACATGAGGAAAAACCAGTTCATGAGCAGTGATTTTTTTTTGTAGCTGCTTCCACACACCATGGCTACACTATCTGTGGCGTATTTTTCTTTATCATACAGAAATTATAAAACACAGTAGTTGGAACAATTCCTCTGTGTTTTTTAATTGCTATGAAATTGGCTGAGTAGATCCCATCTAGCTCTGAAGCCTGACTTTATAAGTCTTTCAATTGTCTAAGAGTAGTGAACTTTAGAAACTACTCAGAACATACAATACTTAAATTGCATATGGTTTTTTTCTGGTCTCAGCTTATAAGGACCCATCTCTTAAACATCATTGTTTTGCACATCGAATCAAATAACGTATTTATTATCTTGATATCCTCTCCTTAACATTCTCTGATTTAAGCCCACTTGCCTTCACTTGTATTATGGGGGAAATAACAGCTCATTAATTACAAGGTCCCACAGAGAAAAACATTGGTCACGTAAGAAAGTCACTACAAATTGTCCAGCCCTAATCCTTAAAAATTCTCTCTCATTATCACATTACTCAGAACCATGAAGTGAGTAAGGCATGAGTAAATATCTATCCTCCTCAAAAGCCAACTCGGATTCCTCTTAGGGCAGTGGGCCCATAAGCTTAGGCCAGTCTGAGGGCTGCTGCTGCAATCAGATACAAGCTGACAAGAGACTGACAGAGAAGCTACTCTAAGTGCTACATCTAAACACCTCTGTACAAAATGACTTATTACTATTTAATGGTGGCCCAAATTTAGTTTGCATTAAGGTCTATTTAAACTGTTCTGTAAGTAACATTTCTAGATCCTGAAGAACCAATTACTCTGCTAGACCAGTGTATGAAAACCTGAGTGTATTGAAGATTCCAGGACAAAAAGCAACTGATAAGGAATCCTTATCTTGAGAATTTTACTTTGCATTTATTTAGCATTTGCTTAGAATGCCTTTTGCAGTAATTTTAGTTATTTTTGCCTTTAAGTATCTCTAAGAAATTATTTCTAGTAAACCCTATTGTTGTTTTTCTTTCTATTGTCATACTTCCTATTGTCAGACATTGAGTCTGGCAATCTTCATCAACTTGTTTAATTTTGGTTTATCAAAGTATAAATGTGATGAAGTTATGGAGCCCGTCCAGCTTCCCTTTTTAGTCTTCGTAATTAACAGTAATTAAACATCATCTCTTGCAGTGAACAGCTCTTACAGAACACCAAAGCAGATTGTAATTTTTTTGTGTGCACACTACTCACTTCTGCAAAACGAATGGCCTTCTGAACCCTTCTAAGCACATGACCTTCAAAATCCCTTTCACTTCAGAACAATCTTGAATTCTTTAATTTCTTATTTGTACATCACACTTTACCAAAATTAGCTGGCACACACAAAGATCAAGGTCCCCAGCACACCAACTACATTAGTGTTCAAATATTGCACATGAAATCTGAGCCTACATGAAATATAAAGTGCTCTTTTAGGATCAAGAGGATCCTGATCAAGATCCTGTTTAATACAGGACCGTGTTCCTAGTAGCAGTTTCCTGCTCTTTGATACAGGAATATGAAATAATCAAGTTTTAAAGGTACCTCAGTCTCAAATCTCCTATAATCTCTGTTGTTCCTCTACCACTGTTCTGTTTTGCATGCAGTTTTGCCATCCCTAACTCCAAGGCTTAGGCTAAAAGCTCACACCCAACTTGATGATCTTCCACATGCTCTTAAATCGGCTTTGGGCTGCCAAAACAACAAATATCAACATCTATGGAGGGCAGTGTTTACTTCTTATTTATAGAGAATTTAACTTTGGTTTTTAAAACTTACACTTTTCTTTCTCTCAGTTTCTTTTGGTCCCTCTTCAGGCTGTGACACTTCATCAGGTGGCACTGTTAAGCGTAGCCTACATACATTCATCTGAAAGAAGAACAAGATTTAGGTGTTACAAAAATGATTTTAACAATTTGCTTTACAGAATGAACTGCACTGAGATTCAACTTTGAACTCACTATCTTCTGTTTTCTACCACACAGCTGACAAAATATTATTTTTAAAGGTTAAAAGGGTTTTTAGCTGGCAAAAAATAACTCAAGGACATTCCCATAATTACGTACCTGAAATAGCAAAAATCCATTTCAATCAACAAATTGTTCTTAAGTACTCATAAATGACACTGAGAGCTGAGACAACATAACAATGAACATAATTTTCTACTTTCTACATTTTGTTTGCTGATTTGGCATACTTTTATTCTTCGAAAGGGATTATTTAGAAACATAGAGTGTATTTTCAAGTAAATGCTTCTTTTCTGCTCAGCATATAGCCAAGTATTTGATCCAAGGATACCTCAGGACTGCATCTCCACTAAATTGGAAACTAGGAAATAGGAGCAGTCTTGAAATCTGATACACACAAATTGTTTGTAAACTTCAAAACACTTCAGAAAAAAAGTTAAGAGGCGTTGTTTCCTATCTGATTTTAGAACAGCCATTCTCTTACCAGCAGGCATGGTACCTTTCTGTACCCAGCTGCAGTTTGCCTTGCTTTGGGCTGAGACATCTTTGGTTTAATGGCTTTTTCCAAGCAATATATTTCATACAAGAAACTTGGTTAAAACTTTTGGTCTTGGTCTTAGACACATTTTTGTGGAAAACAACTCTAAGTCCTAAGCAGAGCATAGCAAATGATGAAATGAGAAATTTGGCTGTCCAAATTCAAAGCTGCACTATATCTTCCTGCAAAATCCCAGATGTCTGCTGGCAACAAAGAGAGCTCTTAAAGCTCTTCCTCAAAACCTCTTAAGTATCTCTTTTATGATTACTGTGGGCCAACATCACTGTTCTTCTACAGCCCAGCTCTCATTGATCTGGATCTCTCCAGTTTCTCCTGGAGTCATGCTGAATGTGTGTCTCTCTTCCACACCCACCTTCCACTCCTCTTGTCCCAGCTAACAGCTCACATCTTGGTCATTACAGCACCTTCTCTTGCCTTGAAAATGGCAATAAAGTTCTGCTCACTGCATTCAGAGCACTGCAGCAAAACCCTTCCCATGCGCTCCAAATGTTACCATTTCACAATTCATTTCTTCCAACTGTCTTTCAAATCATTTAAGCTGCCTTGACTGCATTTTCAAGTGTCTTTACAATATATCTTCCTCAGAGACCACCATTCAGCACCACAACATCACATCCCTGTTTTCCGTTTCCAGACAAAAGACCTTCTTTAAGTTTTCAAACAGGCTTTAACTTTTTCTTCTTCCCAAGCAAAAACAATTGGAAGAACTATCTGCAACTTCACAATTTTTTCCCGGCATTTCTTTAAATCTGTTGAGAGGACAAATCAATAGCATTCAAACTACTGGTATGCTGTCAACTGTATTTTAGAAATATTAGGTACTGCCTTCCATCTTCCTCTCAGTTTGGTCTTTCAGGTCTGCAAGGCCAGTAAGAAACAGTGTCTTGAGATAAAGTTCTGATAAAATGTGAGATGTGTCTGTATTATAGAGAATAAGAAGGGGGAAAAGTCTATAAGACAATCAAAGTGAAATATAACCTCTTCTGTAGACATATCTGTGAAAGCAATGTTTTGTGCAGTGGCCTCCTCCCTCTTAATTTATCATTCATCTATATGCTAGAAAATCTAGAACAAGAAGCCACAAAGTGACATAAAGCCCCCAAAACTTAAAAGCAGTTTATACTTTCACATTTGCTAAAGAATACAGAAACAATGAAATGCATTTTAAAATTATGAAACTTGGTACGTTGGCTTTTGATACTGATTGGCTACTATGTTTGTTCTAAGAACACCAGACTGTCTCCATACACTACCGAAGCTGGTGGTACTTCCTATTTACAGATTAGTTATCCAGATAATAATAATAAATTCCTCATCTTTAGAACTCATTGATTCATAAGGTAATTAACTTCACCTTTCCTCATCTATTTCCTTGTGCCCTTTCCTCCCATTAGCTTATTAAGGCTCTTTCCTCTTGAAACATTCCTGTTTACAACAAGAAGGGAAACATAGACTGGCATTCCTCCATGTAGGCAAACAAAGCCCAGAGCCGTAAATAGGAAATAGAAGTGAATTTGTGCTGTGCAGGAAGTGATAGATGAGGCCACCTTTTTCTTACAGTGATTTCTAACAAAGGAAAGCTGGACAAAAAGGAATGAACATATTGCTAGGATAAAACAAAAATGCCTGAAATAACTAGAAATGGATAATGACTGGCAGCTCAAAGTTAGGAGAATGAGCTTGTGTATGATTCTCTGAAGCAAATAACTTGCCTATTAATCAGTACGAGGCTAATTATAGCAAACAGAGATTCACAGTGCAGTGATTGTAAATAAGTAATTATCCCTGTACCCGTACAACAGTGAGTGAACCACGACTGCCCTTCACATCACAGATGTCACAGGGCTACTACGAAGGAAATCACAGAAGTCCAATACAGATAGCAGTCAAGTCATCACAACTGCACTGGAAATATAAATTAACAACAGTCATTTGTTGAGACTAAAACCACTGTACAACAAAAAGTTGTCATCATTTAAGTTGGGTTTTTTTTGCCCTTTTCACCTTGCCTTATCTATTACCTCCAAATCACTTACCCCACCCCAGTTGGCAATCATAAGGATTCCAGCCTTGAAATTGTGCCTAGCAAGGCTTGTACAGCAGTGGCACAGTACCACCCAGTTCCTTGCTAGAGCACACTTACACAGGCTTTACTCTGCCATTGTTTACAACAATGGGACTTCCTCAGCATCCCTGGGGAAACAGCAGCAAACGTATAAAGTAGCCATGCAGTCCAGCTTCTCCTAAGCATCAGATGATGCATTCTACCTAAGGACAGCACTACAGACCCATCTAATAAAATTCAGAAACATACAGAGATTGGAAAGGAAAAAAAACAGGCACTGCTTCTTCCTCCAGCCCCCAGAACAGTTCTGAACACTGTATATGCACTGTTCTTGCTCCGCAGGACTTCCTGAAGGAACAACACACTGTGCCATTTGTCGGTGAGTTTACTTGACCAAATCAATGAGCAGGCTCACATGGAAATCACAGCAAGCCCTCCTCCCACAGAAAACACTGCTGTAGTGATGCCTTAAAATGGAAATGAAATCCTAACAGGAAAAGCCTCGACTCAGTGCCAAACAGTGGCAGGATAACGTGCAACTAAGGATGAAAAAGTAATTTCCAGAAACAAACTGGGTAATGCAGAAAGAAAATGGGGAGGAGAATGAGAACTGCTCCAACAGGGAAAGAGCTGCAATTCAATTTCCTTCATCTGCTTACTGACAGACAGTAAGAACAAGTGAGAGAAAACAGGGACAGACATGACTTTCCACCTTAACCTTCATGTCATTAACGTTGTAACTTTGTGAACATAAGTTTAAAAAAAAAAATACTGGGGAGAAGAAGAACAAGGTATCTTTCTAACAATCCTGTCTGACTTTTGTTTAATTTGCATCATCTGCAGCTTTGGCAAGTCAACATTATAAACAATCTTAATTGTGCCAACATTTTATGCTCGCTCTTGGCTTTTTGACACCAACAATCCATAAGTGACATTTCCAAAGCACATCTGACATCATTTGTGAAACAAAGACACAGACAGGAAAACAAGGACTGGACAGGTTCACCCCAACACAACACCAGACTGCAGAAGTTTCCTGACTGCAATGAAAAGTAACAGGTGAAAACACATTTTTTTACTGAATTTCTAAGAGGCTAGTGGGACAGCATAGAGGAGACCTACTGCAATATGGCAGTTCAGAAAAAAACCAATCTAATTTAATTTAAAATGTTGAGAATCCACAGCCCAGATCCACAATCCACATGTATGTTTACCACAATCCTACTCAAATCACTAGGGTGCAACTTAAAACAAATACAGATGACAGATTCAGTTTAAGTAATGTTCTTCAGCCTCTTCTCCCCCCTTTCCAAAAAACAGTGCACTCAGAAACACATTAATCAGAATTAACTATGGGCTGAAATAATGACAGATTTTTTCATTAGAATTAATTGTTAAATTAATGAGGAATGCTGTTATAGAATAACCAGTTACTAGTACAGCAATAGAAAAATACAGGCTGTTCTATCAGCAACCAGTCTCTAAGCATTTTACAGGACCCCCACAGAAAAAAGATGTGGTTCAATATTGATCTAGTTTCAAGCCAGCCCTGGAGTTCCACATCACCAGAATTTAATACTGTTGATACTGACAAAAGAAATGGGGATAACATGTTTGTAGAGTAACTACCTACTGCCCTATCAGCTCAATGGCTAAAAATCCTTCCCTTTGCCTAAGGTCAAGTGTTGGCTTTAGATCGTTGAAGGTCAAAGCAGAAAAACAGTGCATGTTTAATTTCAGTCCTAAAAAGCAAGGAAGAAAATACTTTCTTTGGTCATTTATCTGTTGATTAGCCTGCTCCATTTATGAAATCTCTCCCGCGAGATTCCACACACAATTAAAGGGCACTTTCTGTGACCACAGGCACACAGGAATGTGACACACATCTTCCTTTCATTCAGCAGTTATTCTAATTGTCTCTCTCCCCTCTTCTAATAACTCATGGTAAGGGAGCCACAGTTCACTGAAAAAAGGGACAGCAGCTTCCCAGTGGGTTGTAGTCAAAAATTAAATTCTTACCAGTTTTCTCAAAAGAATGTATCAAATGCAGTTCATCATTCCCAAGAAATCTATCAAGGGGATTAAAATAAGAAGCTTATCACCTGAACAGAAGTTCCCTTACTGTAACTTCTTTAAGAAATACTAGAACAGGGAAACTCAATTGGAACACAGAAGACTTATAGGGAACATAACTATTTTCAAGTCACCGTAATTTTTCCTATGCATGAGCAATTTAATTTTTTATGAAGACCAGGGATCTTTTTGTCAGGAAGACTACTCTGACCTTCTTGCTATCATGTAAAACCAAAGCAACACAACAGTCATTATTTTTCAGATTATAAACTCATATTTTTGAAGCATCAAAACAATAACTGCATAATTCAAGAAACATCATGGTCACATGGATATATTTTTAGTAAGGATAAGATTATCACTTTTTTTTTTATTTCTTTCTTTTCGTGTGGAATCAACATTCACAATGATAGCAGTGAAGTTACAGAAGCAAGGAAAGGGCTATTTAAAGCTGAGTGGCTGTAGAGACATTCCTATCATATCTGCCTGAGTTTTAACAACTTATTAGAAGCCAAACAAATTAAGAGATGGTTATTATTCAGTGCATTTATGATTTTTTTTTTAATCAGCAAATTACATATCTGCATTTGAGGAATTGATTAAACAGTTAAGTTACTATTGCCGTCTAAATCATTACAGTAAGCTTTCTCAGGATAGGATAGGCGAGTTCGCACTGTAAATATCCAGGCACATTTCAATGAAGCGAGGGAAGTCTCCAACACAAGTACACCTTCCTCACAGGTTTACAGAACAGGCCAGGGTCTAGAACTACAAAAGCCTTGCAGGACTCCCCAAAAACTCTTCCTTTCCCCACACCTATAAACAACGCACAAAAAGATGCTCTCGCACACCCCAAGCTTCACTTGAAAACACTGAAAATAAGGAAGGGGAGCGGGGCGGGGGGGGGTACGGAAGAGAAAGGCGCTCCGCAGGTGACTACACGAGTGGGGATGTCGAACCTCCGCTTCGCCCCGCCACCCCGCCCGCAGGACCTCCCCGCCGCCCCCCCGCGCTGCCCCGCGCACCTTCCGCCGGGAGCGGCCGCCGTCGCCGGGCGGCCTCCGGGGGGTGGTGGCGGTGACCGTGAGCCCCGAGCTGTAGCGCAGCATCCCCGCGGGCCGCCGGGCCACCGCTCTCTGCGGCTTCTCGGGCCGGCGCCGCCGCTCCGCCCCCGCGCACTTGGCCGCGGGCGGCCGCAGGGGCCGGGCGGGGGCGGGCCGGGGCTGCGCGGGGCTCCGCTTCCCCCTCCGCCCCGCGGAACTCGCGGCCCCGCGCCGGCTCTCGGGCCACCGAAGTGCCCGATTCCTCCTGTGGCGTGACACTGGGCAAAGTCGCTGTGGGACGCTGAGGTGCCACTTCAGGGTGGCATTCCCTCTGCTCACGGGAATATTGAGTGTCGGGCTGCAGCCTGGGGAGAGGAGTTTGGAGGGGAGACCCAGAAATGTCCATCTGTCACACAGCCACCTCCCGGCACTGCAAAACGGGGGTTAGGGCTCGCAGCAGCCACTGGCTGCCACTCAGTCCCGTTCTCCGGCACCCACCTCTGAGCACTCTAGGAGTGTTATGTGAAAGCTGAACACTGTCCTCCCCTTCTTCCCACAGCAATTCGTGAGCCACCCAGGTCTGTCAGGTCTGTCCGTGCTCCGGGAATGGGTACCAGGCTCATCAGAAAGCACGCAGATCCCAGCCAGCCTCGGGGTTGACAGGCACAAAGCCGGTTCAGCTCAGTGAATGAATGACAGCATCGGCCTCAGTGCCAAAGGTCCAACAAGGTGAGTGTGGTCTGCCCGAGCTGGCTGGCCCCGAGCCAGATTGCAGGTGTGGACTTAAGCATTTCAGATGCTCAGTTCTTCCGGATCTGGGCTGAGGGAACGCCATAACCCTATACCACCGTACACGGTCTAGGCTCACAGTCTTCAATCTACAGCTTTGGGCATCTGTCACGAGCACGACATTCCTCACTAATCAAGGGAGTTACAAGCAAAGGACATGCTTTTGCGTGAAAGAAATGACAGAACAAATAACTTAAACAGCATTTAAAAAAAAAAATTATCTCCTGTCTCCATGTAACTAAATTAAGACCACAAGAAAACGGAGTTATGGCCATGTAATGTCCTTACCCGTTAAGATGTTAACGACCGGAGAGCTGAAGAGAGGAAGTCTGCATGGCAAAAATGGAAACTGCACTGAACCATGGGTGCCTCACCCTCTCTGTGTACAATACCTCTCTTCGTTTCTACCTCTCAGCTCTCTGTCCCCAGGGCAGGATATTGAGCTATCGACATGACAAGGATCTGAGCAAGAGAGGAATAAATCATTGCCCAGCGCAGAGGAATGAATGAAGGTTTTGCATTTAGTATTTAGCATCTTTTTTGTTGTTTTCCCAAATACTATTCTCTTCTCCTCCCAGGGAAGGTAATATAGCCCAAGGCAAATGAATTAGAACATCCACTTGTATTTGGATTTCTCTCAAGGCAAGATTGAGTGTTACAAGATTCTTTTTGTGGCAAGGTGTCTAGTTCGTACAAACAATTGCATTTCCCTATGAATCACCCCATCTTAAGTCCTGCTTGTAATGCTGCTTTTGTAGGTTTGCAGGTGGATAATAGGTTTGTCATCATCAAGAGGAACATGTTCCTTGACAAGTATGTTGTCTACCCGTAGGGTTATCCCTTAGTACATGTTCCTGGTAATTCTGGTGAGTCTGTTTAAATTCTGGTATGCAGACAGCTGGTGACCTCTGTGGTTTCAGCTGAGAAGGAGTTCACAGACCTGTGAGATTGCTCTGGTTAGTTACAAGTTGTATCTTCTGGACTGTATTTTCCTCTGGAACAAAGTGTGTATGTGGGGCTGCCCAGTCGCTGCAAGGCACAAACACAACTGCTTTTCTAAGAACAGGCACAGAGACTAAACTTGTATTACACTATGGAAAAGGACCTCCCTTCCTATAGGATAAGAGTATGGCACAATAATCATTGACATAAGAGAGTAAGGCACAATAATCAGATCGCTGGGAAAATTGTCAAGGTCTGCATCAACTTTGAGAATACTGATAATTTTGATGGAAATCTTATAAGTGCAGATGAGGAAAAGACTTGTCCATGGATAATAGACAGACAATAAAATATTATTTTCTCAGTGATGTCTATTTTAGTTGCAGCTCTCCTCATTTCTTGGAAAATAGCAGAAAGACATGTTTATTTGATTTACCAATATTAGTTTGAAAAGGAGCATCTCCTATTTAATCCTCAAATTAATATCCTCTAAGAAAAAATAACCTACATGCATGGTGAGTAGTCTCCCTATTTTGGATACTCTCAGAATCACCTTCTCTTCCCCTGCCAACAAGATACACAAGTGTAATAATGAGAGTAAATTGTTTGCTGCCTTGCTACTTGACCATGCAACCATTTGCAGTCTTTTCACCCCTTGTGTATCCTGTGTGATCCCTCTTTGCATAAAAGCAACATTTGGAACAACTTTTTCTTCATCCCCAAAGCTCTGCCTACACTACAGGGATTATGGAGCCAACCACTTGTATGGAGTGAACATCTGGTACTCCCCAGGTGGCAGAAAGAAAGCTCAAGAGAAGCTGTTGAAGCAATATGAGACATACACAGCAGAGCTGAAAAAAAGAACTCTAGAATTGTTTTTGGATTAAGAAAGGAGAAGCAAATTTGTGAACTTCGGTTTGGACAAAAGACAGTGCCAGGGAATGGGTGACAGAGGCATAGAAGATCATGACTGGTATGCAGAAGTAAACAGGGAATAGGTGTTCATTATTTCCTACCCTTGAGAACAGTGGATTTGAAGAAAACCAGGCACCACATTTCTGTGTGAAATTATGTCAGAAGAATCACAGAAGAGTTTAAATGCTCCGAAAAAGTAGCTGGGTAAGCTCATGGAAAAGAAGCTACTAGGCCTAGGAAACATGAAGACAGGCCTACACTCAGAAGGTCCCCGGAATGTGGGTTTGCTTTGTTGATAGGTCCACAGTCAAAGGATCTCTGACACTCCCTTGTCCTCCTGGGCAGGATTGATTCCCCACCAACAGTACTAGAGGTGACAGGCTTCTAGCAAGCAACAGGTCTCCTCTGCTCTGCAAAGGTGCTCCCATGCCCAGCTGTTGCTTGCCTTGGGCACACTCTGCACATATTCATGGCTGCAGCTCATTATTCCACATTCGCCAGTCTCTCTCATCCCCTGTGGAGGTTTAACAGTCACTCCCTCTTTTTCCACAGTCTCCCTCTTTCACTCCCTGATACCTCAGGGAGAAGTCTCTGCTTTTTCAGCTTGTCCCTGTTTACCAAGCCCCATGACCTTACCTCCTTGGTTCTGATAATCTGAAGTAGATTTGCCACAGTTTGCAGCTCTTTTTTTCCTGCAAGAGTCATTGTGTGCTGCTGTGAGCACTTCATACTCTGCTTGGGACATGACACTAGTTTACAGAAACAAGATGGAGGAATAGAAAGTAAATCACTACTTGGGAATTAGTAGTGACTAAAATACCCCTATTCTGCTGATTTTTACAGCTGGACAGACTCCCCAAAAGGTATACATAATCATACAGACTGCTCATAGACAATATACATCATGGTGGCAGAACATAATCCAACCAGGATGCTGAGCTTTCAGTTCAAAATCTGCCAGTGCTTTCTGACTACAATGGTCCAAAGGCACAGCAGGTTAATTACATGATTACACTACAGTATGAATATCTGAAGCAATAATTATTGTGAAAAAGCTAATATCATTATATAGAAATAGCAAGAAATTTAAAGTGTAGGCATCTTCCTTGGTTTTTTGTAACTACCCTGTTTCCTATCACCAGCATTACTGAAATATTTTTTCCCAGGAGACCCAAAGACCAATTTGCTGTAGGAAAAATGAAATGGGATGGCACAGAATCAACAGGCCATTCTATGAAAAGCCCTTATCACAAGATTGACATAGAGCATGCAGTACATGGAGGAAGAAGGTCTGCCCTCCTAGAACAGCAGGAGCGTGTAGCCTGGTCTTACTGTAACAAATTGCCTAAATGTAGACACGCTAAAAGGCTGATTTTTTTTTTTCCCCATCAAAATCTCCTGTCCATCCTCAGGCTAACTGCTGACACAGTCCAGAGGAAAAAGAAAAGTTCCTGTAACATATTATCAAGTGGAATATTAATCCTATGAGATTTGGGAATAATTGCAGTCACAAATTGTACAAGAACTCACACCTGTGGTCATTAAGGTTATAAAGTCCCATTCGTATTGCTACAAAAATGAGGTTATAATTAACTTCTAATAGCCTTCACTTTCCAGGGGGATTAAGATCTATTCTGCCTTCATCATCCCTAAGGCATGAAACCCATTATAGCAGAGATTATCAAATGGACAGATGCATGTAAAACATTTCAGAACCAGACTTAGTAAGAACTGGAGGCTTGATCAATGATGTTTCCTGAAAGCTGTTTCTTTTTTTCTGCCAGCTCTCACTGTTGTATTCTACAAACACACATTTAGCTTAGCACCATGTAACTATCAGGCTCTCTTTTTTGAGTATTATAGCTCACATGAAAATTTTAGCCTGCTATGGTCATAAAACAGCCTGACACATATCAGAAACTAAGCCCCCAAAGTCAGTTGCCATAGGTGCTCTTATATGCAATATACAAGCTATATAATACTGTGCAGTTTTTCTCTTGAGTAGTATTTTGTCTTTTACTGGCAAATACATCTTTGCTGCATTTGCAGCTACTGTTACCCTTTTGATTTGATGTAACACATACAGCTACCTGAATGTTGAGCTTGGCTTAGCTACAAGCATCAAATCACTTCTCTGACCTATTGATATAACTGCTCTCACACTTGGTACATGGCTAATACAAGACTACTGCAAAAACTCAGAGCCTTTCCCGCTGATCTCACACACACAGATCTATAAGGAATTCCCACATCAGGAGTTTGAAATGCAGAATACACATTTTATTTGTGCAAAACCCTCATTATGTATTTTATGTAATTATGTAATTATTTCAGTTATGGTTGAATTGAATAAAAATTAAATTCCTGGAGTTACCTGCAATAGCACCTTGCTTCCATCTTTACTGATAATATAGAGTCAGAGACTGCAATTTTAGAAAATGCTTCTTTTAATGTCTTCTGCTTTTAATTGTTGTCCTGTTTTCTACTCAAAGTCCATCTTCCTGTTGAGTTCTCAAAATACTTTTTAACTATATAGCAACAAAGTAAAAAAAAATGCTAGACAGGTCAATAAGTAATACAATGCCACATGGACAGTAATTTCCCCTGGAACAGACAGAAAGGACAAAAGGGAATGGGTTAGACAGGAGAAGCTGTGTCTGGGCATGAGCACAGAGCAAGTCCATTGAAGCCGATCAGGTATTGACAATAGTGGCAGGATTCTGCAGTGTACCTTTATGCATCCATGTCAATGCATTTCACACAGTTTGTACTCCAAGCAGTGGAAGAATGAAAATTGCACCTGGTAGATGTGATCTGTAGAGCCAGACTGTTAAAAGCAGTTTATAGAGAAACAAAAATTACCACTATTAAGATTTTAAAGAAGGCTGGAAAGCCCTAGAAGGGCAGATTTTTCAATTAAAAGGTATTTTTACCTTTATTTGGGCGGGCTTTTTGTAATTGTACACTTCCACAGTCATGACTTTTGATTTATTAAATAAAAAAAAACCCTGGAATTTAAAATTAACTAAGAAATATGAAATGTATTGAGACAAATATAGGACAGTTTAATTTATCATGCATGTCTGTGAAAAGATCTGAATGAAAAGATAGCACTCTAATTTTTCAGTCACAAATTCTTAGGGATCTAGATAGCATCACTTCAGATGTTGCTGAAGTGTATAGGACATCAATACAGTTCTGATTCAGCAGAAAAAGTACCACCCCCTGATTCATCTTCACCATTTCCTTTCCAATGTAGGTCTCCCATTCAGTTCACAACTGAGTCACAGCCCATGGCAATGTGGCTCAAGATACACATGAAATGCTGGAAGCCTGTCACTCATTCTCCAGCAGTAGGTTTGGTTTAGTCAGTCATGCAAGCAGGACAGTTCAGCATAGATGTCATATAAAAATAATGCAGCACAGGAGCAGCAGCATTGTTCACACAGGGGTGTGGCTTGGCCAGGTCATGGAATGGAACCTGTTAAGGTAGGCAGGAGAATAGAAAACAGGCACACCCACTGTTATATTGCCAGGCAGCTGCATTTAAAATCATGTTCCACTCCCTAGAGATAATAGCAAATGATAGAGCTCTTCTGATTCCAGCATTGTCATTGTGGCAGGAAATAAGGAGATTTTAGAGGCAGAAATAAATTGTAGAATACAAGTTCTTCCATAAGTGTGAGGAATGTACATATTTCAGGGAGTGGGAGCATTAAGACAGGAAAGCACTATATGTGTAAAAGAAGTCACGAGTGACTTCGTTTAGTTTAAAAGGGGAAGATGAGGGATTTAATTTTGTTTCTCCACAGGAAAGGAAACATGGAAGAGTCAGAGAGCAAAACCAATATTCTCCTTCAGCACTATCTTCTGATAGAAGACCGGAATAGCAAGTGGTTGACTTCAGCCCTGTTTCAGGGCAGAGGATGATGGAAACCAGGCATTTGTCTAGAATATCTGTACAGATGCTACAGAAGTTCTCAGCTGTTTGGCTTCTCCCTTGTTTCAGATCTGGTTTAAGACCTCCATGTTCTCTCATATCAGAATGATGTACATGGGAATTTAGTAGTCCTTAATGGACTCTCACAGCCCATTGCCTGTTCACACACATAGCTGGGACAGGGAGCGGGCCATAAAAGTAAAGTTGTTTAGTGTAAGTGAAAGATCTTCTGTTTGTTCTATTATTTATTTCCTTTCTACATACTAAAAAGAAGCTTATTAGAAGTCATAGAAAAAGAAAATAAGGTGGAAGAGGAGGAAGGGGAGGTATTTTAACCATAAAATATCAGGTCATACTGACTTGTGAAATCAGGAGACCTTCATCAGGAAACTTGGGTCCCTCCAGCTATAGAAGTATTCTAACAGACATCTCTGTATCTACAGTATGATGAAATTTTCTAATCCTGTCACCAAGAACTGTCTCATTTCCTCATCATAAGTCATCATAATAATAGAAAAAAGTAAGGTAATAATCAATACAGAAGATAATGTTGGGTCTAACTAGACTAAAGTTATTAGGAGGGAACGTAGGAAGGACTAAATAATTAAGGCACTTAATAATAGCTGAGCCAGCATGACTTCCCCTCTAACATTGGTTCTAGGAAGGAAATGGATTTACACACCTCACCACTTATATATTTGGTCACACACTGTATCTGTGAATCTGCATGGCCACTCCTCAGATTTCCCGTGTGTCATCCTTCAGGATGCTGCAGCCCAGAAAGAGATAAAAACTTCTGTCATTAGCATTAACTTGAAAATTGCATTTCCCTGAACAATTAGCTGCTATTCTTTTTCTCATAACCTCACTATGCTTAGGCATTTTGCTGCAGTTCTGGCCTACCCAGGTTACTACTTTGAGAAGTTTATTACAGGGTAATAGAGCACCATTCCCACCTCAGGAAATCTTTGAGAGGAGTTACTGAAGGACTGAACATCTTCCTGTGTGGCTGGACTGACTAACACATGGAATTCTATTAAGCCTCCTTGAGTTGGCCTAATGGGGCACATTTTCCTATATTTCTTGCTGGGGCAGATTTGTATCACCTTGCAGGGGTAAACAGAATTGGCATATCAAGTGGTGTGTTTGAATTCTTCTCTGTTGCAACTTTGCATGGAAAGCAAATAGTATAGGCCTGCTGTATTTATTTCAAAATGCAGCTTCTGCAGGGGGTATTCTTTTCCCATTAGCTTTGTCTAAGAACCACTCACAAAGCTTTTTAAAATTCACACATGCACAGTCACATGCATGAAAGTTGGGATGTAAGCAGAGAAAACAGATGTAAGAGGGGTATGGATAGCAATGAGTGCTTAGAACAGCCCTGTCTGAAACACCAATTCTCCCTGGTACAGAATGAGAACAGAAAGACACCAAAAATCATGACAAGAAAATTGCCCTACTTGTGCTCTCATTTTTTACTAGCATCTGCCTGATAATAACTGAGAAGTAAATGGAGATGCTCTGGATATTAATGTGGGTTAATAGAATTAAAGTAGCACAAAGGAAGCATCTTATTGCCCTTTATAATTAACCTGGAGATTCATTGCTGCCACAGGTCACAGAGTAAAGAAGCCCTGAAAGAAGAGGTTGACACACACATGGTTGTGGGTGGGTTTACAGGCTCAGGTTTAGGTCAGGCAGAATGGTGAGCTGGTTGCCATGAAATCAGCCTGAGTTATCAGCCAGATTTACCTGAGAGAGACTGACAGTAGTCTCTGACACAATTGACATGGGGGGAAGGAAAGGAGGGGAACTGCCTTCCCATGGGACCCTGGGAATTGGAGCTGTTGAAAACAGGATGTTAGACCATCAGTCTGCCCCTGGAAATTTCTATAATCCTACCTTTTAGAGAAACATTTACCCAATGATTAATATAATAACACAAGATCCAATCCTCCTCCTTCTACAATACATAGCCAAATTCCCAGTAATTTCTACTTCTGTAGAACAGAGGTTACAATATATTAATAGCATGCACTGGATACATTGAAAACACCTGATGGTTGTTCATTTTCTAGCTTGTTTTTAGTAAACCTTTTGGAGGAGTAACGAACACTGTCAAAATATTAATCCACTGTCCTATGACAGTGAACTTTTGCTAAAGTATTAGAATGAAAAGTATACAAAAATATTCTGACAGCAGACAGGTTAGCAAGGTCTTATTGAGACATTTTGGTACATTTCCTACTTCTCTTATGACTGGAGTTACAGAGTCTCTATGAATTTTGGGGTTTTCCTCTGTTAATACACACATTTAGTATTTTGATGGATTAACAAGAGAGGAGAACACAGACAAAAAGATCCTATATAATTTAACATTGGACAAAAAATGTTAAAGTGCCCTCCCTCCATAATTGTATTCCTGCTGAACATTTCTGTAGATTTCTCAATAGAATATTGTTTTCCTCTCCTTGGCTTATGCAAAGGACAGTGCCCAACGTGGGCGTAAATTGCAAAGGAAGATGAGTATAACTAGAACACTTTATGCATCCTACCCATACAAACAAATCTTCCTGTTTAATAAACTGCCTTTTCTGCATAAATCTGCTGTAACCATAAGCAGGATTTCATCATCATTTGGAATAATTTCAGTTTGAAGGTGATTTTCTGACAACAAAGGAGGCATCTAGAAAAACAATTACTTGAAACATATTTGGCTGAAGTTTTGACCCTGATAGGAGCCTCACATAAACTCATCTCTAGGCTGGATGTCTGCAGTGCAGGAAAGGCACACAAGCACATGTACAGATGGTAAGGTTAGATTGATCTTTGTCTGGCATAACTCCAGCCATCACATTTCCATGAATAATGGGTGTTCTTACCAGCTGTGAACTTCTGGTTTTTGATAAATTATCACCATCAATACCAGTGTGTCTAATCATGCTGTATATTTTCAAAAAAACACCAATTTTTATTATCCTTGCTCTATTCTGGAGATTGTCACCTTGTTACAGTGTCACTGAACAGTCAAGACAAGATATTCTGAGCTTTTTCTGTCCTTCATAAATTAATTTCTTCAGACTCAAAACTACTCAATTTTCTGTCTTCTTGCAGAGTTATACAATAGTATCTGAGTACTTACAGCACCAACATTTTTATAGGAAAGCACCATCCTCCTTCTCACATCAGTCACTTAATGCACTTTAACACCTTGAATGCTACTTTGACTGTGGTTCTACACTGAAAAGGATTTTTGTGGAGCAGCATGTCAGTTTCTGAACAGATTACTTCCTGAAGGGAAACCTCGCTGTTCTGTCTTGTATTTCGATAGAGAACTGATTTCCATGGAGGAGGCACCGAAGATGCACCGAACCACTGACGGCCAAGGAGCCGGAGCCGCCTCGCTCTGCTGCCCCCTGCGGGCCGCGCTCCCCCGAGACCTGCTGGAGTTCATCCGAGACTCCAGTTCCCAAGTTCGAGATTTCCTAACGTTTTCCGTCGAAAAACAGTATTTTTTTTTCTCAAAAAAACCAGAAATGCCAAGCTCTGCTAAGCACAGAATAGTTTCAGAGGAGCAGCAAAGTTAATTGGGTGTTAATGTCCCATTTTGCCTCTACATTACTTCTATTTCATAAAAAATAGTAAAGGTGCGAAGAAAATTTGCACTGACAAGATAAAGTGCCAATCAAAGTTAAAACGTGCTGCTTGTATCTGACTCTATCTCCACTCAGCTCATCCTCAAAACGTCCTCCCAGGGCTCACAGCTGGCAGCTGGGCATACTCACAACTGTGGTAAGAGGCACAGTTCCTCTGTGCTTGGTTGATATTTTTATATACTTGAAAAGAAAAGCTAAAATGACAAGACTTTACAAAAGTTTGTGGAATCAAAGCTCAATTACCTGATATCTAGTGGTCTAGGCTTGGCAGGCATAGGAAATGCAGGACTATTTAATCACTCACTGTGGAAACCTATTCAATACAAGAATTACCCTGGGCACTGGTGCTGACACCCCACAGAACAGAGCTGAGCCGACTGCACCACCGAGTTTCCTGGTATCCAGTTTCCTCCCTCCACCTGCACTGCCCTTCAGCTGCAGCTGCTAATGTCATTTAATGGCACATTGGCATGGATGGATGCTGCAGTTAAGACACAGCCTCCTGAGCCTTAGGTAATCCAGCTTTGAGCCATAAGCACCTGCATTCCCTGGGAAAACATTGTGAGGCTTTACACTAAGAGCCACCAGGTGAATACAAACTCACCAAGAGGTGAGGTAAGCAGATATTGCACAAGTGAAAAAGCTCCTTATTGTGCTCAAATAAAGCTGAAAGACAGGTGTTTAATGTCATGGCCACAGTGCATCCTAACATTTCCTGTGCTACCACTCTGGCAATGTCACCACAGCAGACTGCAGATACTGCCTGCCTCTCACTGCACTTGTGGACACACGGTCAGCAAAAAGTGAAGTAAAATAAAATCCCAGGCATACAGCAGAGATTTCACCCACAAGAAAGAGAAGAACCAGCAGACACTTGGAGAGTACAACCAGGACAGGGGTGTTATTTTCTTCTTTCCTATCCTCTGACCAAAATACCCCAAAACTCTAAACTTGCCAAAAAAACGCAGAATGTCCCAACAGCCACCTATCAAACAGCCACACCTTTCTGTCAGCACCTGGGAATCTGTAATTGCTGTGAATAAGCTAATGTTAACTCTGTTTCCCAGACATCTGGTGGTCAGGTCTCTTCACCTCCTTTCTGGCCTGATGCATCTAAGCCATGCATTGGGTCTTCCAAGAGAATCTGCACTTGTCACTGATGAAGAAGAACCACAACTGGGAAGGGCAAGTGAGACCATCAGCCAGGTACCGTGTTAGAAAGCACAGCAGCACAGCCTGGTAGTCCTGACACACTTACCTGTACCTTTATAAGGCTGCTGTGTTGTAAGCAGCTGGCCCAGCAGGGTCTCTAAACAGAACCTGTTTCATTTAGAAAACTGAATTTCCACATTTGTGAGCATTTTGAGTTGGTTTGTTATATCAACACAGACCATAGTTTTCCGTTGTGACTCAGTAATGCTTAAGAAGTTCACATTTGGGACATTCTGATCTAAATTACAAATTTGATCTTATCTCTAAAATAGCTGGACACCATACACAATATGTACTGAAACAGCAAGGCACAGTGGGCTGTGTATAAAGTACACATAGCCTAATTCAGGAAGCTTCCTTTCTTTGGTTGGCTGATTTTACTGCTTTTACCTAGTTTTATTGGACTCACTTTAGTATTTTTTCCTTTCCACTTTTCATAGCCATTCTACCTGTTTCACAATAAACCATTTTCTTCTTTGAAGAAAACCAGATTTGAAACTCCCCATAAAGCAAGTAAATCTATACTTAAGGCTGTTGTTCAGCAGAAAAGAAACTCCATAGAGCCTGCTGGTTACTGGGGAGCCAGACCTTCAATTTCAGATGTGTGCCAGGACCCTTAAGAGTGAAGGTCAAAATCAAATTAATCAGAACTGGATCCCGAACTGAATCTTTCCTGCTATCTGTATTTTTTCTTTACGTCCCATTATGCCTTTTGGTAGGGTCCATCCTAGCCAGCCTGCATACAACCAAGATGAAAGGAGTATTTGAAACTAGTGAAAATAGCTTTGTAACCTAACACATGAAACATTGTTCAGAAAGCCCATTCTGCTGAAAAGTAGAAGTACACAGAAGGCAAAGCAAAACTCAGGTTACCTGTAATGAGTTCTTCCTCTGCATTCACATAGAAGTGTTCCTACAGTTTTCCTACCGACAATTTGGAGAGCTTAAACTCTCATCCTCCACCTGTGCTCTGAATTTAAGTAAATTTTTTTATTGCCTGCTCTTCTGCTAATGGCATGAAGCTTGAGGATCTAAATAAAGCAGTAAATTGTTATTAGAAATGGAAAAAAGATCAAATGTTCCATCTTACATAAAACAGTCCCTGCTGACCTCATGTAAGGGTCACTGGTACCAACCATTAAAGGGCTGTCATGCTGCTCCTGAGGTAGGTGAGGCAAACTGACTACTGCACTTGGCCTTGTCTGCTCAACTTCACTCCGCTTCTTCTTAAGTCTTTCCTTTCCTACATGTTAAAAGAAAAACCTGTAATGCAAAAATATCTTTCTATTAATTCTATACCTTTTTCTCAATAGCCCAGTGCTCCTGAGTAAAATTTTGAGATGCCAGTGAAATTTACCTCAGTATAACGTAGTAGGGTCAGGGGGTTAAACACATGATCTAGTCAGAACCTTATGTAAAAAAAGAAATTAAATGTGTACGAAACCCTGGCAATTTCTAAAGAATGTTGCTCTTTCAGCAAAGTCTTTGAACATTTTGCAATGTTACTTGAGAAGTGCAGTTGGTAGAAATTAAGCAGCTGAAATGTGTAGCTCTACTCACAGGATAGGAAGCTCCAGTAAGCTAAAAGAATCAACATTTAATTACTAAAATATGCTGTGTGATCCAGAAAAGGCTTAAAAGCTGAAGCTATTGCACTATGTAGCTCACTCAGCAAAGCACACAGCTGGTCTGTAAAACATTAGGAAAACACATGACTTCTGGAACACTTTAGAAAATAATTTATGAATCAAAACAGATTATTTAATCAGGAAAAGGGAAGAACTAAGTTAACAAGAAAGAGGATAAATCAGAGGAATACACAGATTAATCAACAAGTTACAGTCTCATCACCAAGAGTTGTGGGGGGAAAACGTGCCTGGTGATTGAACAGTAAAAAGCACAGTGATGAATTGAAGTATTTACATAGTACAGGAGTTTGCTTAAATAAACTGCAGTGCAGGGAAACAGGTACAGGAGACAGCAAGAAGATACCAACTTTTCCTTTTTATTTCTTCAGGCACTAACAAAAGATATGGTGTCTGAAAGATCTTAATGCTCTTATGAAAAGGGATGCCTTCCAAACCCAAGGGCATTAAAATGCATTATTGTGATGAGTATCTTTAATTTCTTACTTAGTGAGTGAGGAGTCTATGGAGGACAGGAGGATTTTCTTCACTTGTTCAACATTTACATATTTTGCACCTTATAGAAGCTGCCATGTCAAGATCTTGGAGCACTTGCCAAATGTTGGTGATTTAAAACATAAAAAACCTCTTGTAGAAGAAATTTGTCTTCTCCTGTCTACAATAACAGACTCAGAAAACCAAGGCCATTAATCCCAGAAAGGACAAAAAGTTAACCTTTCACTATAGATTACTTACACTGAGAGACAAGCATCCACTATAAAAGTCATCAGTTCAGGCTTATAGAAAACATGATTTAGCTCGAGTCTGTTTAAGAGATACTGTAGTACTGTGGAAGAAAACTGAAGTTCTCTACAGCTCAGAATTCAAGCCATGTCTTTGTAATACACTAGAAACTCTGATGTTTATACAAACTTCTAGGCACTAAATGTCTTGTAACCGTGTTTCTTGACATATACCCCCCTCTTGCTTCCTTTTATGGGTCAAGAACATCTTCTGAAATTCATTTAAAAATAGGTTACATGAAAAAAACAGGAAAATTTTTCTAAACTAAACTTTGACTGAAGATGAGCTTTGATGAGAGCAAACAGCAGGTGGAGTGAACAAATAAGATGACCGTAAACCATTATAAATTTTGTTTGTGGCAATGAAGATGATTTTACTATCGCCATAGTTAACAAATATTGAGAAACAGAGCTACCAACTGCTTGGTGAATGAATTGAAATATCCTTTTCAGTGTCTTAACACTTTTAGTCATATTATTTGAGAACGCTAAAGAGGAAATGCCACTGGCAAGTCCAAGTGAACAAACTAAAGACAAGTTCTTTTTCTGAAAAAGAGGAGGTTTACTAAGAATTGCTGCCAGTAGGAGTCTGCAACAATATTGTCTTCCTCCTTCTAAGATCAAATGATGAGTCTTCTAGATGTTACATCTGCCACCTGCTTTACAAGTTACAAAGAAAGTAGCTATCCAAAGAGAAGAAAATGCAGAAATTGCTTACAGCATCAATATTTCCCAGGTAATTATTTTCTTGTTATGTTTTAAACATGTCTTCTATATGAAATTCAATTTTCATATCAAGGTATATGCACAAAGTAGAACTGAGAGCACTGACTGTTTATTTTAAGTGAATTTTTCTCTTACAGTTTAGTGTAACTGGAGGTAGATGCAATATTAATTGATTTTTTTTTTCCAGTGTTTTGAAATAAGTCATCTATATTACAGGATAGAGTACTGGGGATTGGAATCAGTTGCTTGACGTTAAGTCTACATAAACATGAACATGACACAACAAATAAATCACAGCAGTTTCTATGATGATTGTCAGTACAGTGTTGCACAGGTCTTCTTGGATGAAAGGCTGTTCCTGTGATGTCAAAATAGTAATGCAAATACTGCAAAATATTCCATGTGTATGGTACTGGAAAAGATACAAGATTCAAATACAAAGTATTACAACTTTGCCATTCCTATTATTTCCTGTATAACTCAAATGATCAAAAGCAAGTTGAAGGGAATTACATGGCAAAGAGTCTGTGATCTGCTATACAGGAATACATTTCTGACCTCGCAGGCAAGAGTTTCATTTCATGTAACTGTATGAAAATGGATACTGCCATTGTCAGGACTTTTGCCTTAACCACATCTGCCAGCCTCACTGTCAGAGCTGTTAAATTTGTTTTCTGCAGCAGATTCCTTTGTGGGAATAATGGAAGCTCCCAGCAACTTCAGTTCAAAGTATTTTTTACAGTTCCAAGATTACTTGATCAAATCAATGAACAAGTGCTTGCTAACTTGTAACTGAGGACAAATACTGATAAATAGACAGGACCTAACTATGGTTTATTAACAAAATTTTGTAGTAATGCCCTTTCCTTAGAATTCTAGATTTGCAAAGGAGCAAAACCAGTCTAGTGAAATATACATGGCAAAAAATATTTTTAGCAACAAAATAGAAAATGTTTTTAAAATAAAATCTTCAATGCTCTTTCTTTTAAATTTCTCATTATGTTTGTTGAATAGATGGATAACCCAAAATACAGATACAGATACTTCTGTAAACTGAAATACCAATATGTATCTGCAGATATGACCATGTACTGCAATATATCACTAGGAGATGGTCAAGAAGAACTTAGAAAGAAAAATCAGATTACATGCTTTCTGTTTCCTTGGCGCAATTTCTTGCCAGCAGCATAAAATTTTTGTATCAATTAACAGATTTAAGCATGTACTTAATTCAAAGACCACAAGTAATTTTACTGGAACAAGTGGGACTCTTTAGAAACTTGCAAGGTAAGACTGTCCCAATGTCCTCAAATCAGCAGGCCTATAACATTTAACATTCTGGCTGTGGCAGAACTGAATTCCTTTCAGGAAATGAAAGATACCAAGTAATGACTGACATCATTCTCAACCTTCCCTACTAAGAACAGAAAGCTTCCCAAATGAAGTTTACAAGGAAGTTTAAGCCAAGCCTCTCTCATGAAGATGTGATGGTCCTTTTAAAGTCAACAGGCAGGATTAACACTTGACCTCTAATATACAGAACACATACAATAAAACTTACACTGGTTTTTAAATGTACTTCCTGGCCCAGGAACTATGAATCTGCTCTGTAATGCATGAAATGTATTCATTTTCATTTGTTTTTCTCTTAGTGAAAACCCAAACATAATATTCAATATAAACTTAAAAGATTTTACATATCAAACTGATTTATATAGTATTTGAAACTTTACAAAATAGTACTAAAGTAGTCAATAAAAAGATCAAATTTAAAATATTTACATTCTATACATAATTTCCCCTTACTTACAATTATTAAATAATCTTCCATAGTTTCCTTAAATTGAGGGAAAAGCTTTTAATAACTAAAAACTAATTTTTAATTAATATCAGATGGCTTTTTACTTGAACAGAATTTTAGCAAAATCCCATTTCCAATGTGAAACATTATTCCCACGTTTTCAGTAGCAGTTTATAGATATACATAGTTTTATAGGTGCTTTATAATGCAGTCCTGTTTTCTATAATAAACAGTGGCGATCTAAATAAGAAAATGGCACAATATGGATGGAAACACTATATTCCCAACTTTTAAATCCCTTTATGTCATTTGGCTTCTAGAATATCCAGTTTCTTGATAATTTATGTTATTCTTCCAGTACTTTCAAGGAATTGCATCCATACTTATTTAAATTTTTGTGTCATCGTCTTTTGAGAAATTATTTCCTGAAGGTACTTCACAGAGACTATCGGCATCCGTGCTGAAATCATCATCGTCGTCGTCATCATCATCAGAATCAGCCAACATTTTACTTGGTGACTTCTTCAGTCTACTAAAACAAAAATACACATATTTGCTATTAAAACAGCACATCTACACACAGCACACTTACAGAAAGCTTTAAGCATTGACAGGCAGGATTTACATTTTTGAAGGATGTCAAAGTGCTGCGGTAGAGGTTATCGTAGACTACATCTTATGTGAAGGAAACATGCACAAGATTGAGCAATCACATTTTCAAGCACCTCTAACTAAAGTGCCAGAGAGAGGAAACTGTAAACTTTGCACACTGGGATGTTCACAGATGGCCAAGGAAAACTAACACAGGATGACTGTACCTCTCAGCCATTAGGAAATTTTTACTGCTACAAATGGTAAGAGTGTCAAGTCCCACAACTTTTTTCCATTTTATATTCCCTGCCTCAATGACTTCATTCAGTAGGGAGATCTTGGAAAGAAGGCTGGGACACCTAGAGAGCTTCACAGGTGTATGTCAAACTGTGTGTGTTGATGACAAACTTGTAGAGGAAGCCCTCAGTTTATGGACTACAGGAGCAAGTGGTCAAATGTGTGAGAAGTGGTGTGATACAGAACTGAAGGTTTGACAACCCATCCTACCTTAATTCTTTTTTTGCAGTGTTAAGTTGTCCTTGCAATTGTTCATTTATGTCTAGTTGCTCTTCAAGTTCTCTCTGAAGTTTCTTTTTAGCATTTTCCAGTCTGTCTATTTCTTCTTCAGCTTCTTCAACTTGACGTTTCATTGCTTTCAAACGCAAACTCAACTGCAATATTTACATGTCATCTGATTAGAGGACTATTTTAACAAAGGAATTTTATTCTTCCAGCATCTATGAGAGGGAGAATAAAGACAAAACTTTGCCAGTGTAGTGACACTGTAATCCTCTGCTTCAGAAATATTTGAATATTTTCTTTGACTTAAAGAAAAATAATGTGATACTGTTTTTTTACAAAGAAAAACCAGCAGCAAGCAAAGAGAGCTTTGGTAGAATAAGACAGTATTACGTGATAGCAAGAGCTGGTTATCAATTACAACAGAGTAGAGTTATAAGTTAAGCAACTTTAACAGACAGATACTATAAAATTCATTTCAAAAACCCAGAGAATTGTTTAAGATCATTCCTGTAATGGATGTCTGCAATTTGAAATGCACTGTTCATTCTCCAGGCAGAATATTAACTGTTGGCTCACCTGCTGAAACAAACCATGTTTTAATCAACAAAGACCTCAGTAATGGTAGAGCACATTGCTATTGAAACATCAGTGTGTGTTTAGACTTACAGCCTATATTTAACAGTAAAGAGTTTTTTTCTTTAAACAAAATTTTATGGTGGCAAAACAGAATATATTACTTGTTGGTATATTTATAGGATCAATTACTGTCTGTTATTTGCTTTATTTCTTAAATTAGCATTGCTTCTGTAACTTTCTTTTCATAATTTTCAAAATTAATAACAATTTAGTACTAGACAAAAGCACATGATGCAATGGCAGCTGCAAATATCACTAAATGGGAGTTCATAAACAACAGAGTAATCAGTAATCAGTAACCCCTATTCGTCTTGTATCTTTTAAATATGATGGTTTATGCCAGTAGGATTAATATCAGATATCTGCATATTAGTCTTTCCCCTACCTGGTCCTTCTGATCAGTCAATGACAGATGTTCATCATCTACTTGCAACATTAACTCCTTCACTTTTCTCTCAAGTCTGCGGTTACTTAGTTGGAAATTGACTCTATCCCTGGTAAAAAAAAAACAAACCAAGAAAAGACAGGTTTGTAAAAAAGGAACTGAAATGCTCCCAATCCTGATAATTTAATTCCTTAACAATCTTGTAAGAATTAAATAAACACTTGGGCTCCCTGCTTGGATTTACTGATTCCATGCAACATATTGAGAAATTTGTTCCTAACCAGAAATGACTAAGGAGAATTTCTTCTGACACCATAGCAACATTTAGCAACAAAAGTATCTTCTCCAAGTTTAAACAAAAAAAGCAAACATGAAAGTGGATGTTACACTACAGTTAATATTTCTAAGCCTGCTCCTGATATTAGACTTCTATAAAATAAGGAGCTATGGAACCATGTTAGCACTGTGCCCAGTTTTAAATTTTAAGACAAACTTCTACTGTGCTTGCAGTAAAAAAGAAAATTTGCAATACTTTTATGAAACAGTAACCATTTTAATTTGGTAAAAAAAAAACCCAGGTTAATTGTAATAGAGATTTAATATCAGCAAGAGGCTATAATAACAAGCATAAATGTGCATGTTTTGATCTTAGCATTACTGGTTTTACCTCTCTTCATTTGCAAGTCGTTCTTCCAGCTCTGTGATCCTTGCCTCCATCTGAGCAACAAGTCCCTCCTTACTGGACCGGTAAGAACCCTCCAGGTGAAGGATTCGGCTCTTCAAGTCCTTGTTCTGTGGTTGGAACACACTTGGTTAATACACACTTATTCAGATTAACAAATATCTCCTTAACACCAAATTCATGTCTCCAGGAAAACATGTATCAGTATGTACAGTGATCAGTACAGTATTAAGTGAACATGGAAAGTCACTGAGATTTTACAGTTTACTACAAACAAATTTTCTACTACTGTGGCTTATTGAAAAGAATTTACTGTTCAGCTTCAGTTCAAGTTTTAGGATTAAATGGACACTTAAACCTCAGATAGTTGCAAGCCCCTTCCACCAGTACTTTTTAATGTGCCAATTTTTTTTTCAAATACTCTGTCAGATCTGTCTTATGCTCCACCCAATTATTTTGTAAAATTCTGTGTTCTTGCCCTGTAAATCACTGGCATATGGCTAGAACAAGCAGACAAAGAAATTATTAACATCCAGTACCGTTTTACTTTATCAAAGCTATTACTGGGGTGTCCCCCTGCCTTTCTTAACTCTCCAATGCTATTCCTACTACAAAAATAGCTTGAAAAGATTTGTAAAAGGAGACTTTTTTCTAAGATTTACACTTACATTTTTCTGAGGCTAGGTAATATAGGTTTTTAATGGGGACCTAGTCAAAAAGTTGACAGAAAAAAAACCCCAACAAATAGAGTTACATGATGAACAGAAAAATAAAGCTCTTTGTTACAGAAATTCAAAGCATGATCTCAGGTCTCAAACACAGAAAAAAGGACTATGACAGGAAGATCAGAACTAAAGCATAAGAATGTGCATAGTATATACCAGTAGGTGGCATTCTTTTTTCTCAAACAATTAAGATGCGATCAATGTCACATAATTGAAGGCACCCAATTAGGTGTGTTGTTCTCTAAATTCCCATTACAATTTGTTTTATGTTCTCGAGTTTTTAAATAATACTATGACTTGTTGAGGTATCTTTCCCCTGGATCTCGCCTAAGGGCTATGATAAGTAATCTTGCTTTCAAAGACCACTGAACTGCAGAAGAATTGTTTACTACTACAGAAGAAAACACTCAACTAAAATCACAATTACTTTAAATGATGTCTTCAGCAGTGTTCCTGAAGGACTCTTCAGCCTTGGCTCCTCTGAAAATGTAATTTACAACCAGAAATAATTACCTGTCTTTCCAATGAAATTTTGTCACACTCCAAGTCTTGCTTTATAGCTCTTTCCTGAAGCAGCTCTGTCCTCATTTGTTCAATCTATTAGAGAAAGAAGACAGAAATCTTAACAAGATACTTAAATTTTATTTATCTATATTATACTATGTGTATGTATATATATAAACTACATACACCTATGCAATAAGCAATGTGTCTTTTCTCAGAACTCAAGACATATGCATGATTTCAGATGAGCTTTACAAATACAATCTTGGAAAAAATTTCTGCTGCAGGAAGCCCATGTTATTCCCAGTACTCATTCTAGGCATTTCACACCCACACTGGATATTGTTGATGTTTACCATATACATTCTGTAGCAAGGAACTCAACTCTAAGCTTTTGTATAAGAGACACATCATGTGGCAGGACACTGAGTTCTGGAACATCACATCCATCTTCAAACATCTTTTCCAGTTGTTTTCCTCATATTTAAGTCTGAACCTCTGAAACAGTACCTAACTTCTAAGCTGCTGACTAGTCTATGTAAAGTCTCTCTTTATTAAACACAAACTGGTACCTGCAGACAAGAGCCCAGAACTCAGTGAAACACTCCACAGAGAATTGCAGTTTTCTGTATGTATGGGAGTAGTAAAAGCTCTTTTCAACAGACTCTGCTGCATGATGGATACAAACATTGCTCCCCTCCTTCAGTCAATTTTATGTCTGTTGTACTGGAAGGGCACCAACTTCTAGATTTGGAGAGGGAGTGGGCTTTGCTTGTTTTGTTGAAAGACAACTTTTTCTACAGTGTCTGTTAATATTTCTATTCCATATTCAGCAACAACAAGGAAGATATATTCTGCATGTGTAAAGATGTTAAAAAGCTACCTAATCAATACAGACTCAAGATAAGAATGCAAAATTAGTTTGTTTTACCTCATGATTGGACTTGATTGGAAAAAAAATTGAGCTCAAAGAAAAACTCCAAACTGCCTAGCAGTTTGCTACTGAAACTTTGGTGCTACAGAACAAAATTTGTAGGGCTTTTGAAATACTTATCTTGCTTCCAATCTTTCTGAGACTCCCTGCAAATCTCTAAAAATGCTTTTACAGGCACAGCGAATGTTACCACAGCATTTGTGGTTTACACTACGCAGGGTTTTTTGTGATAGGTATCATCTGGGGAACACAGTGAATATCTGTATCAATTACTGTCCCTGCAAAAAAAGACTGATAAAGTTCAGTGGCCACAGCATTCTTCCCTGCTTTGCATCAGTTAGATATGAACTTGCATGAACACACCATCCCAGTTAAGCAACTCTCAGTTACAGATTTATCTCAGTAAAGGACTTTCAAAAGTCATTGGGAATTCTTGCATATAAAAATCCAAAAGCAATGTTAAGAATGTGAAGATTAAACAAGTACAGCAGATGAAAACTTGCCCTAGGCCTTATTTTTTTAACCACATCATAATATTAAAAGATACATTTTTAGTTAATCGTGGTTAAAGGAAATAATTTGCACTGTTTCTGGAGCTTGGAAATTGACTTATGAATACAAATAATGGCAGCAACCCATGCAATTGCATATGTTATGTCACAGGATGGGGACAGAAGAGTAGAAGGCATTCCTGAAAACTAAGGTCATAACAGCTCCTAGAATACCAATGGCAGCACATGGCTGTGTTCTCAACAGCTGGGTAATTTCTTAAAAGCTCTCATTGTCACATGGGAGCCTATTAATAACAATGTTTTATATGTTATATAGTAAAATATTATATAGTAAAGTATTACTTTATAGACACAAATTAGAATCACATGCGTACAATAGCTGTATTGATTAATGAAATACATTTTAAAAGTCATAATGTGAGGGATTACATAGACTTTATTCTCCTGTAATTGCTTTAGCAAGACAGACACAGGAAAAATACAGCTAAATTTGTGGTAAAATGAATGACTAATTAAAAATGTAGCTGTTAACTGAAGAAAGGGGTTTTGTTTTATGTAGGAGCTTGCTTAATGGACCACTCTGAGATTCCACTGTGCTCTTACTGTGCTCAGAGGCTGTAACAAATTTGTGCAGCCTTCCCAAGATTCAAACTAAGGAATTATTTAGAGGACAATTATTATATTTCCAAGATGACTGCTACTGTTTTTGGACACCTCTTGGTAAAAGCAAATTCACAGAAAGGTAGTGGGAGAGAGAAAAATATCTGTATCTGACTGGGATTCAGTAAGCTACATGCAAATACATACAAGAGCTTGTTAAAAGAAAAGGGCAGCAGATAGAATTCTTGCTGGAGGAGGCATAAACTGTTTTATCTTGTGGTTTTCAACAGTAAGCGCAAAATTAACATGCACAAAGGAGAAAAGCAGTTATCTGCCAAAACGTGCTTGAAGTTCCACTTATTTCACAGCAGTAAGATGCACCAGTTTCATGGCCATCCTCTGTGTATGTACCATGTGGGACTTCATGTTCCATATTCTACCCTTCCTATGTCCAATATATTGTAACTTTGTTAAAAGAATAAACTATTTATGCAGCTTAAGGCAACACTTATCACAGCTGGGTTTGAAGAATGCTAACAAGAAAGAATTGAGAAAAGCAACTGTATCAGATTTTACAAAGTTTTATCATTTTGTGCTAGCTTTAGGGTTAAAAGCAGCTGTTGAGTTCATTACAGTGAAAGCAATTTGATTTCTAATAATAATTTAGATGCCATCAGTATTGTTCATCATCTCACAGGTTTACAGCCTATGTTTCTTGTTAATTCCTAAGTAGTGTGTGTGTATACGTATATATATATATATATATGCATTAGACAATTTCCAAGTATGTGACCAAAAAACCCAATGATTAATCAAGAAGAAAGCTAAAGCTAAAAAATCCATTTGATGCTTCAAAATTGAAAAACAACCTTCATATCCAGATTTTCATTTCTTTGCTACCCACAGCCAGTGCCAGCTAAAGAGCAGGTACACAGCTCTCCACAGGGAACACTCTACCAAAAGGAAGCAGATTATGCAGGTCAGTGCAATTTTATCCTTAATCTATTTATTCTAAAATTGTCATGAAGTAAGTCCATTTTTCATACTTACTGGAAACAACTCTAAAGTCAATAGACTCTTGCTTGCATTTTCACAGAACACAAGAATTGATGAGGGTATTGTGAGGATTTTTCAATTATGTTTGTGAAGTCAATATGGTAAGAGATACTCCATTTCACTTGTTCATAGGAAAAAAAATCACTTATTAAAATATAATTTTGGTTGTCCCTGCCCAGGGGACTCTTTAGACTCAAAGAGCAGCTGAGTGCTCCAGCTTTCCATTTGTGTCTATGTTAGTGTGGTTTGAGCATTTTGGTCTTTCTAGAGTTACTAATACATTATCATTTAAAAACTAATAGGATTTGACCCACTTTTCCCTAACATTTTTTTCTGTTTCCACTCTGCTGTGGTATTTCTTAGAACAAGGCAAAAGGAGATGAGTGTGTCATGCAGCCATTCAGATTCAAAAGGGTGTTTAAATTAAAAAAGAATAACATTTCATGGCAAGTGAAATGTGAACTATTATTCTTGCCAATGTTTATTCAAACATTCAGCGTTATATAAAATAGAACCAGTTGTTTAAATTTGTTTTTACTAGAAATTTCAGTATTATAGTTCATAATCGGTATATTAAAATAACATATTTATAATAATAGTTTTAAAAATGTAGAGGAATATAGATATTACCAAAATAAATCCATTATAATTTCTCATGTCATTATAAATGCTTAGCAGACCCTGAAATACTCTTTAGTAATTTGACTACTTAGTCATTCTGGCATAAAATCAAAACAAAGCAACCTTTATAACTCATGTGTGAAATGAGAAATTCCAGACCTCAAAATAAACATTTTTTTTACCCATTATGTAACATTTTAGTCACCAAACTGTATTTTAGGTTGCCATTCAGTTAGCAAATTAACTTCCATGGCAGTTATGACTAAAGTACTTTTATTCCAGGTTTACTACACAGGCACAGACTCCAGTATTAAAGGCTTCCTGATTTAACAACAGCATGACCCCATATTATTATAGGTCCTTTATATTCTATTTCACCCACTGACTCAGAGTCTGAACAATAGCAATGGAACAATAGCAGAAAGTCTTTATTACAATCAAATAGAATCTCAGTAGCCTGAGTTCAAACAAAGAAGTAATGGTGCCTTGGTGCTTCAAGGATGCATGAGAGAAAGCTGAGCTCTACCTCACTTTAAACTTTCCAGCTGCTTCAATGGAACACACAATTTCATTGTAAAGACACAGAAACTAAGATTTTACTTTCTGTTCTCCCTCTGAAGCTACAGCTATTCAAAAGAATGTCAGTAGGGGTTTTTTTTTTGGGTTTTTTTGTTTTTTTTTTTTTCCTGGAGAAAGAGAAATGAGAACAGAAAAGATTATTGTGGGTACCTCAATGCTAATTGTCCCCTGAGCTTCTAGGAAATTACTATGAGCTGTAGTACTTCATGTAGAGTTACAGCAGCAGATGTGCTGTAAAGAGTTATGCAGTTTCACATCTTTCAGAAAGCAAAAATAAGGCTAAGAACATTATCTAGGCCATGATATTCCAAGACAGCCACATCACTGTATTTCTTTCCATGAACTATTACAACATTTGCATGATCCTGACTACTCAGCTATGGTTGTCTGGCCACTTTTACAGTAATTAGGCCCTACACTTACTTTACTAGTTTATTTTAAATCTTTGTTATAGGACATATAATTTCTTATGTCAGTTCCTTCAGAAATCTTAAATAACATTATTAAAGTCTCTGTCTTCAAACCAATGAACTCCTAATTGTTCTAAGACTTGGTAATTTCCAACTCGATGGTCTCACTTCCGATACAGTCACTCCAATTCCCCCCACCTGCACATTCATGGGCTTTAGTGAAGACAGAGATAAAATGTTCCTTAATTTGACAGGGCATACTTGGATTACTTTTTATCTTGACTGAGGCCTCATCCTACAGTCTCCACAACTTCTTCCCTCTTCTTATACAGACAAAAACCTTTTTGTTACTTGTTTGAGTTACTGTGATAGCTTGGCAAGTATTACTTTATCTTTACATTTTCTGCCCCATGAGACACAACCTCACTAATAAATACTTTTTCCCCTCTTTTTGGGCTACCAACTTATTTTACACTTCTGGAACAAAAGACTGATGTTTTTATGTGGAAAATACTTTCCAGTTGTCTTGCCTTTGATATATCTTAATCAGTTTTTACACTTGTAATAAAAATAAAGCTTCCTCTCTGTTGAAACTGGCTAGCATTCTTGGTTCAGCCGATTTCACTAAATAATCCCACAATTTCCTAAAGCTCCTCCCCTTCCTTCTTTGAAATTAAGAGTCTATTGTGCTGAATTACTTTTCAGTATGATTGAAATTGTGATCTTTCAATATAAGAGACTCTTCACAACAGGCTTACTGGTCTTCAGTCTTTATATATCCTGTGTCTGTTTTCCAGTTAGAGTAACAGGAACAAAATGGTTTGTGATGATGTGGAGGGAGCATATTTCATCATGTTTGTGAACCTTGGGTTTTTTGGATTTACATGCTCGCTCAAGTATAGCATATAAATCATGTTGCTAATCATTATTTAGTTGATCAATATTGATTGTGATCCTAATAACACTTTTTCATAGAATCATTAAGCAAAAGCTGGAAAATTTGTTCAAGTACCTGTTCTCTGCACCTGCTGATCCTCTCAGACAACAAATCCGAATTATTCTTTTCTTCATCAAGCTCAAGTTCCAGGTGAGACAACTTGTCCTAAGTGAAACAAAGAAAAGCAACCTCAACATACTACATTCCATCCTCTTCAGATTGCTATCAGGGCATTCCTCATTAAACTTCAGCAACTCAAAGTGTCTGACAGACTAAGCTTGGAAACTGAAATGCCTCTTAAAACACACAGCAGAAGAGATGGCAGGTAGATAAGCCTTTACAGTGAATTTGTTTGACAGAAGTAATATAAACATTTTGTTTCCTTTTTTTTAATCACTCTCAACAATTTTAAGAATATAAGATAAATTCTATAATGTTTCTAGAGACTTTTTTTTAGTATCTGCATTACATTATACATTTGGAAGACAAATTTCTTTTTATCTGAATACAATGACATAGAGACGTTTATGAAAGTCAAATGACAGCCTAGTTGAACTGAACAGTTATGAACCCTGTAACAAGTTAGAATCACAATGTTATTCAGACTCCTGAAATAAACTGACATCAAAGGCTAAACAAAACTTACACTTCTAAATACTTTTGAAGTTCTGAATGATGGGCCTAGAAATTAAAATCATGCAAATTTGTATGACAAGCTCTAGACAAAATTAATTAAAAAGAAGTTAATTTAAAGTATGAGAGAAAATTCTAATTTAGAACATATCATGTTACAATAGATATACTAACAAATTACCTTTAAAATAGATCATATTAATTCCTGCAGTAATACTACAAGGATTTTCAAAAACATGAAGCTATTTTGATTCCTTCCAAGCAGAACCCATGTGAAACAAAATTATTTTCATCTCTTCTAAAAAGTAACAAACCCTTAAGAATGTCTTTTACCTCCATTAGTTTGATTTGTCTTGCCCGATCATCTTTTAAGTGGTTTTTGGCTTCCAGTTCATACTCCAAGCTTTTCACAGTCTGTTCCAATAACTGAGTTTTTGTTATTGCCTCATCCTGGGCTCTCTGGTGGTCCCTCAGGTTTTCTTCCATCAGACGCATCTGAAGCAATAAGATCATGGGAATACACTTGACACTGTACTTCCTATAAACAAGGGATGGCAGCAAAGGGGGCTCCCTGCAAACACGACAGATCTGGAAGCATGACAGAATTCCACTGAGTTACTGGCTTTTCACAGTAATTTTTGCTTTATCCACCAGATGGCACCAAGAAAATAAACTTGGATTATGACCTTTAATGAGATAACTGCAAACACAGTGTGCTTACACTGTGTAAACATACACTTGCATATTTGATGTATGTATTAATGTAGGTATCTACATACAACTTCATTCAACTCAAGAGCTATGTTCTCAAAATCAGTGTTTTGTCTTTCATTTTTCATCATGAGTGATCATCCAAAGGCTCTCTGTCCCTGAATGGAATAAATATAGAAGGAAGACACAACAATATACAGGAAGTACTCTTTCTTCTATTGTTGTTCTTTTAAATTTAATTTAAAACAAGTTTTCTAAGGGGAGAGGGCAATATAAGAGTTCTAAACTGGAAAAATCCTACTACTAAAATACTCCATACAGAG
Source organism: Vidua macroura (assembly GCF_024509145.1). Taxonomy (NCBI): domain Eukaryota; kingdom Metazoa; phylum Chordata; class Aves; order Passeriformes; family Viduidae; genus Vidua; species Vidua macroura. The sequence goes on from NC_071582.1 coordinate 8,694,343, forward strand.
AAAACATCTGTGACCCATGTGTTCTCATAGTTTTTCCAACTGGAGAGCAGGTATATGCAGATTTTTAAAAGACTTGATTGTCTTTATGGAAAAATTTACATACTATGAGGCAGACACTCAAGACTGGTTGGTTCTTGGTTGCACAGGAACCTTTGTCATTTAAAGCTGCACCTTGGCTCATATGAAAGAAGAAGAGAATGTATGTTTGTATGTCTCCTTGTTTTTCCTAAATAACTGGTGGTATCAAAAATATTTCGAAATTCTCAATTCCTTCAGTAGCAGGCATTAAATAGCAGCAGATCATCAACAGAATCCTTGTCATTTCACTTAAGGTGCATTCATTTGACAAACACTGCATTTATGTGTCCTAAACAGGAACTACCATTTCCCCAGCAGAAATAACATGCTGATCACCACCATGGAAAATCAAACTCAAAAGCATGCTGAGATCAGCCTCTCATGATGCACCTTAGAGTACACAAAAGCATGATAGCAAACATGCATTATCTTGAAAACTACCTGCACTGAATTCTACATCAAAATTGAGACTTCCTCACTGAACTTATGAGTCATTACCTCATCTTGCATTCTTATGTTCATCAGGCGTGATTTTTCTACCTCAATGTTTTTCTCCTTTAATTGCCTCTGTAGATCTACAAATTCCCTGCGATTTTTCTCCTTGTATTCATCAAGCTGGCTCTGAAGCTCCATAGTTGATGTTTTTGAGATCTCCACCATTTCAGACATCTGGGCAAAAAGTACATATATAAAAGGTTCTGTTGTGCTTAATAAAACAAATGGGGTTTTTTCTTCCTGCTTCAGTATTCAGCTCAGTATTTTCAAACAGAAAATTTATCAAACATTCCCAAATAAATTAATTTCTGTGCAGAAGTGGGAAAACACAAAACAGTAAAGTTAACTTCTAATAGCATGTGTGGCAAGACTATTCTCTTTTTGTCTGTCAGCAGTTCTTCCAGCTGAGTGACACAGTGAACTGCAGAGTTACACTTCAGTATGTCAGTATTAGCTGTACAGTTTACACACAGATAGCACGATAAATCTGCTGCAGAAATTTTGAGAATCAGCTGTAAAACTCTGAAATATCGCTGTACTGTACATGAGAACTGAACTCAGATCTGGGATCTGGTTTGTACAGAACTGGTTTACAATACCATTTTGCAATAGTGGGGTTCCAATCATTGTTCCAGCCCTGAAAGCTTTTAATAAGAACCTCTAGGTTAAAGAAACTAATACTAAACTTTTCATTTTACTTTTTTTTCACATTTAAAAAGATACAATTCTTTACAGTTTGCCCGTTCATTTACTTCTATCTGGTAAATATAGATCCCTGCAGCCTCTTGGGCGTGAACTTGTACCTCCTCCTGTAACTTCTCAACAGTCTTGTTCAGTTGCAATCTTTCATTCTCCATTTCATTCTTTATCTGCTTTAACTGCTCCTTCTGCTGAGTTTCATCTTTTAATTGCTGACTTAACTGCTGTCGTTCCTGCGAAATGCAACGGATGTTCTCCTGCAGTAGATGAAAAAGCATGTATCATGAAATGTAGACCGTATTTTCTAATGCCTTAAAGGTATGTTACTTATCACAGTAATACCAGCAGCTTGTGTAAAATTACGACAAATTTCAGGTTTGACAGTTTGCTAGCTAGTATAGGACAAGCACTGATACATCATGCTAGAAATAACTGAATGTCCATTTATACCTCTTTTCTTAACTCAAGTATTAAAACCATGATGCAATGGGAATGTTGCTACCAACTATCCAAAGGCTGCAGTTTCCTCAGTGTCTGCCTGTTCAGTCACTACACTGAATTTCAGTATTTGAAATCTGGATGCCCTACATGACAGCTTCAATGCTCAATTTAAGTATAATCTCTAATCTGAGTGCCCTCCATGTACAAAAATCCTTGAGCACTTCTCAGTGGAATTGGCTGGCCTGTCACAGTGTAACTGCAAGTCAGGCAAACAGTCTGTCAGTTGCCAATTTAAAGTCAATCTTTAGTGGCAATTAATTACTTTGTGAAGAAGCTAAAGTGTTATATGAAAAGAGAACAAAATGGGGGAAATGAAAAGAAGTAATTTGTTTCCACACTAACCTAAAAGATTATTCTGGTATTTCTCTATTTTTTCCAAACAATACTAGTTGAATGTTCTTTACAAAATCAGTAACTCATCTCAGCTGGTAACTGAAAATTAAGAATGTATTTCAATTTATAATGCTCTGCAATGCTAATTCTAGATGCCGGCCATTATCTACCACAATGAAAAGATAAACTTTCTGGTTTTCCACCCCTTGAAAGGACCCCATGTTCTGATTGTTTAATTTAAAAAGCACAGATTACTTGATGCTGCCATCCATAATGTTGGTATAATTATTAGTTTTTAAGATATCAAAGTACCATATATGCTATGGTTAAAGGGCATAATAATTAGGTCATTTCCCCTTCTCAATGGTACAAAAATGTTGCAATTTATTTCATTTCCTGAAACACTGCTCTACACAGAAGTGGCTACCCTAAAACAAAGGTTAGAACACAACACGAAATGCTACAAAAATACTCCTCACTTCTGCATCCATAAACAAAATTTCAATACAGAGGATGATTTTAGATGAAAGCACTAAGGCAAACTGTCTATTACATTGAAGTGCATACCAGCTTTAACTTTTCTGACTAGAAATCCAGAATGGAGAAGGAATAGACTTGGCTGTTTCCAGTAACTGTTACAGTTCTATTGGTATTGTCATTGTCTTTCTTATACTAGATACCATTACAAGTAATTTGTGTTATGTAAAAAAGCAAGATGGGACAGTCAGGAATTGCATTTCCACTGAGATAGACATTATTATTAGATAGACATTATTACAGTGCCAGAGTTTGTCGTCTAAACTGTCAATGGTAACACAAGGCCAAATCAACCCACTGCACAACATTATTCATTAGAACAACTCTAAAGACAGAAAGGCTGAATTGTTCTAAACAAAGGGCCTGCTGATTACATCCTGAGGTCTGTTAGTGCTCATATCCGGTGGACAAGAGTGTAGAATCAGAAAGAGGATTAAATTTAGTGTGCCAGAACTTAGACATAAATTGTGAATAAAATGTCAAGACAAACTCTGCTGTCACCTTCCCTAGAATTCTTTCATTTGGAGACCCTGCTTGGAGGCAGCATTATTTGGCACGATGCCCTGAAGGATGCATAAACAGAAAAAAAAAGAACATATTTTTCAAGCATCTTGACCCAAAGCTAATCAAGATGCAGGAGATGTGTATGGTGCATTGATCCATGTTACACAGCAAGGTCAAGTCAGCCTGTGACAGAAGGGAGTTCTTAGGGGAGTGTGCTAAATGCAAGCCAGTGATGAGCAATGCGCCCCTACAGTGATTGTGCAGACTATCAGTGATACAGACAAGCAAACAAGGAGAATCAGTGAGGGAGATCAGGTAAACAGATTTAAAATGAAAAAAAAAATTTAAAAAATAAGACAACCAAAAATCAAGCTTGACCAAAAGCCTCAGAGGAAACATTCATGAAGTTACGAGAAACATCAGCTTAAAAACATCATTTTGTGGAAACAAAACTCACCCATATTGTTCAAACCTTATATTTTTGAAGCACATTCAATTTTAAAGATATAGAAGTATTTTCTTGCTATCGTTATCTTTTCTTTTTACCAAAATTAACTGAATCATGAGAACATGCTGGTTAACACAGTCTTTCCTTGGCTTTTAATTCACTTAGAGACAAGTTTCATTTTCAGATTTTCAGAACAGAAATGTAAAATTTATGTTGAAGACAACAGGGGAAAACATCCATTCAATTGAAAAAGTGGCACTAGCAATTTACATGTACCTCACTTTTGAGTCTGACTTGTTTGATAGAATCCCTTGAAACTTTAGCTTCTAGAGGCCAAACTGAGAGAATTCTAAACTGATACTGTTGAAATCAATCCTTCTTTGGTTCATGTAAAGGATGAATCACAGAGAAGAAAAATTAGGTTTGTAGCTTTTGCAGACACAAAATATGAGGTAAATAAGAATAGTTTCAAGATGTCTACACATTCCACTCATTAATAAATAGATCTGAATCACCCAGTCTTGACTCATACACAACACTGCCAACATCTCTCACCACTGCTCTGAAGCAGATGCATTCTCTACATTTAATTTCTGGGCTAATCTGAAAGAAAGCAGAACCTTTCCTGGACACTGGGCAGACTAAGGAGCAAGGTGGAAAGAGGACTTCATTCAGAATTGAAAAGGCTGCAAATCCTAGTGATACATGTTAAACGTCTCTGGTTTTGTGATTAAATATTCCAGTTCCATACAACATTTGCAAATAAGGCAAGCTCATAAAAACAGAGAAGCAAATGTCCTGATATTTGTCCATTAACAATATCTTTGTTTATATTCAAGTACAGCTTTTTATTATTTTACATGTAAATACCTTCATGAGTTGCATGATCACTGAAAATAATAGATTTGTGCAACCTTAGGCAGTTTATTTGGCAATTCTCTTCCCCAAAATTTTGCTAGATCCATGGAACTAGGAAAAAAAAACTTAAGCAAGAAAACAATTTTAATTTGTTGATGCTATGGTTTCATTACACATTTGAACACTGAAGTGAGGTCTAAACTTTACAACAAAGTGTACTTCAAAAAGAATGAGATGTAACTCTACAGAAAGCAATAGTGATTCAGGTAAACAGAAAACTTAAAATTTAAATTACCCAAATTTTTCTTGTTCTTACCTGCATATCTTCCAGCTGGCTTTCCAAAGTTGCTTTGAGCACTAACAATTCTTTTCCCTCCATTTCAGCATGTTTCAAAGCTTCTTCTAATTGTTGCTTCTCTTTCTGCAATGATGCAATTTGATACATTCAGAAACAGTGGCCAGGCCTTTAATCTGACAAAGTAAACTGAGCTGTTAAGTCTTTTCACTCTGGCCTGTAACTGATTTCCCCAGTCCCAAGGTGTGACTTGGTTTTACTCTGGTTTTCAATGGGAAAATCTTTCCTACACATATCAGCACCCTGATTCCTGACAATTTGGTTTTCCTTACCCTTTCCTATGGCATTGTCCGTCCTCCTCTTGGTCAGTACATTGCAAAGAGAAAGACTACTTAAGGGGCTTGTTTTCTTAACTTACCTCACATGTCTTTAATTTTTCCTTCACTGAATTTTCTTCTCCTTTCATATTATCAATTTGTTTGTGCAGCTCCTCAATCTTCCTCTCTAGCTCAGTAAGTGTTCTCTTCAATTGTTTATTTTCCTCAATCAGCTCTCTGACTTGATTTTCTACACTATTTCGCTCCTCTTGTGCAGCATTTTTTTCACTTGCAAGGACAGCAGCATTCTAGTGAAAACAAATTATGTCATGTTAAGAAAAAAAAAAAAAAAAGAATTTATGCTGTTTTCCAACAGGAGTTCCGTAAGGCATCACAGAAAATACAGCTAGGATATAACATTAAAATATCAACAGACACTTTAATATTTAGCATTTTTCCTCCTTGGGCATATGAACACATAAAGTAATATATGACACCTAAATAGTCTCATGCTTGTCATCTCATATTTTCACCTTAACATCTTCCTCTTTATTATCCTAAAATATTTCATTACCAAATCCATTGTTAGGTAATTTCAAATAAACTATAACATTTAACAGATAGAAAAAGCCATATGGACCTTTAAGTAAGAACATATTTATGAAGAGTGTCTTCCACAGCAACACAAAATTTAGGCACATCACTGATGATTCCAAGCAACACACATGCAACACACTGGTGGGGCTGCAGAGTAAATGACAGATAATATAAAGAGATTTTTACACTAAATAAACAGTGGTGATTCAACTTGTATTGAATACTGAGTTCAATTTGTATTCAAAAATATACACTTTCTTCTTCAGAAACTCAAATCGATACATAGCACAAACACAAATTATAATAATGAACAAAGCATCACAACTTGTGGCACTGGATTTTTGATTTTTTTTTTTTTTGCAGGGCAGCTGGCTGCAGCATGTTACTTTTCAGAGCTAAACATCACCTTACCACTTACCCTCTAAAACACCGTGCCATTTACTGTGGAAACCATGAGTGGAAGTATCTGTCCCATATTGTTATACTATCTATACTCTTGTAACACAGACCAGGTATGCACTCATAAACATTGAATTCTGTAAAGAGCAAAAAGGATTTAATCTTTGCTCTTCACTGACTTCTCATTCAGCATCCCCTCCAAAGAACACAGAAGAACCCAGGATATAAAGGGTGGTTCTTGTTTCTGGGCATTCAGGGGCTGATACAAAACAATACTGTACAAAGATCTGGTTCCCAAGTGCAGCCCCACTGTTTTCTACATCAAGACCTTAAACAACAGCAAGAACATCAGAGCAAACACAGGAATCAGTCTAGGCCAGGATTCTCTCTCATGGCCATGGCTGATGCTTAAACAACAGCAGGAATATCAGAACAAACATAGGAATCAATCTAGACCAGGATTCTCTCTCATGTCCATGGTTGATGCTTACAGGCAAAAAGAGGAGAAACAACTATGAGGCAAGCCTTTCATCATTATACACTCCCAGCTCTCACTGGTTTTCTTCCATGAATGTATCATCCATTAATTTCTCTAATCCTTCTCAAATCCATTTATACCATTGGCCTCTACATTATCTGATAACAATAAGTAATTACACATTCACTACTGAAGCATAACATTTTTTGCATGTGAAATTGTGTTTATCTGGGTGAAAACAAAAGAAATCCTATCAAACTACTCAGAAACTATTTTGTGAAATATTATATGAAAGCATGAAAATCACTTTTCATTTACACTATTTTTGATTGTTGCTCCTTATCTTCCCCTCTCCTTACCCAAAAGGAATAAGCAAAGTTATATAAAAGGGTGTTTACAAAGAGTGCCCTCACTAGACTGTTTTCTAGCAAGCAGCAGCTTTAAAATCATGCAAATTAGATAAAGCAGTAACTCAGAAAACACTCAGACTGTCTACAGGGTCAATGAACTTATTATACAAAAACTGGCAGCATAAGCAGGCTGACAAGTTCTGGTCTTTTGAAAATCCTGAAAAAACTTGTTCTTCTAAATACATGACTAGTTAAAAGCTCTGAAATAAATCTCTGTCGATGCTTTAAGATTTCACATACTGGAATTTCAATAGCATTTATATATTCCTTTAATTTTTGCTTTCTGCATGCAGCGAAGTTTTACTAATTAGCAAGCACTCCACCAGTGGCTCCTTTTAGTCTCATTTCTCCTTTCTGGAGCTGAGTGAAAGCAGCTGAGGCACGCTGGGGAGTTGAGGGAAAGGAATGTTGATTTGTCTGTTCTTTTTCATCCAACTGCCTACATGGGGCTGCACAGTAAGAGAGGAGTGCAGTAGACCCACTCAGACCTGGAGATTGCACTACATCAACCATGGTTTGCTCTACTTTCCCAACACAAGCAACAGTATCTACTTAAAAGTAAATGCACACATGCACAAAAGCAAACAACCCAACAACCACCCCCAGAATCCATATACATAAATAAACACAGAAGTAATATCTATCTATATATATTATTTAACCTAAGAGGTTCAAAATTTAGTTCAGATTACACTGAACTAGTGTTCAGTGCCATCATATCTAGAGATCTGCTCCAGCCTGTTTTTTGTAGTATGTATCTTAGGATACAGACCCTAACATTAAACTAAACTATTATTTGCTCTCCTTTTTCAATATATATTTCAGTAAATTAGCAAATTACATGTAAAATGTAGAGAAGTGTAAAGAAGCAAGTGTTGTCTTTATTAACCTAATTTAAAATCTTGGAAATAAATTGGATATATAAATAAACCTTGCTAAAGTTCCAGCTGATTGAGTGACCAGCACTTAGCCAGCAGATCTTCACAGGTCTCTAATGACCTTGGCATCATTACAAAGGTTATACTTGCCAAAGCAAATTCTCTAACATGTTAAGGACAAAATTCCTTTCTTTGACACACACATACTTTTATGGTAGAAAACTCTCTTGGTATATATGGAGAGCTGCACTGTATTGTAGTTGGAGAGTGAATGCTTTTCTTACTTAAAATCTGGGGAGACTACAAGGAATTTTCTTCACAACGTGGGGTTTCACTGTACACATTGTTTCAACATCTTTTCAAGTTGTTTCAGACAAGACTGAAAAGAAACACAGGAGTATCTATCTTATCAATTTACTTTACACAACTGTACTGCACACATAAGGCATGGAAGATCATCCTGACGATATTGTTCAGGAGGATACTAGACAAAACAATCCAAAAGTATCTTCAATTTGATAATGAAGTTTAAACAAAGTCAAGCCGTACAAATACAGTTTAGATGTTTCTTGTATAAGAAAAAGCACACATAGCATCATTTCTCCAAGAGTCAAATTACACAGCTGGGTTTAGACAGTAAAAAGCTTATATTCATTTTTCCCTAGAGTACTGAGGATTTCATGCAGAGCTTCTTCACTGGCACAAATGAAGTTTCTGGATTATAAGAGCTTTTGGCAACGTGTGCCATATCCTATAGCAGATTACCACAGAAAGTTAAGGTATCAAAAGTCTCCACATGTCTTGCCTTGTATTCTCCACTGTTAGTCCTCTCCGGCACCCCACATTACATTCTACCTCCCCTCTAGGCCTGCTGTTCGGAAGACACGTGAACATGACAGCAAAAAGCCTAGGGATCACTGGAGAGCATACACAAAGCATACAAGCACTGAAATGCAGTTCTGACAGAGCTTGTAGCAACACCATTAGGGGAGAACCTGGTGGAGAGGGATCCTTGTCCATATATTGAACACTTACATAAGGTTCAGGCCAGCAGCTATCACACCATACACGGCCACTGCTGATGCATAAAAGGATTGCTGTGTCCTTTGCCAGTGGAGCCCCTGCACACAGGCAGTGTGCTCCTGCAGTCCCACAAGCCAGCAGGCAGAGCACTCATGTACACACCACAGGTACAATTTAACATTGTCATTAGGGATGGCTCTCTGCATAGAATTTCCCTAACAAAACATGGAAGCAAAAGATATGAAAACCACTGCATTGAAATGACAGTGAAATTACTATGTATGTTGCTAAAGTCTGGTTATTGCTGTGCTTCATAGGCTAAAACTGGAAGTGGCAACAATAAGGACAGTTTAAACTGTCCAACAGTATTTGCCCAAAAGCTAGTGGGGTTCTCTGGGGTTCTGCCTACATGAGCAGGGACACATGTTTTCACTGAAAATTCAGGGACTGGTTTACATATTCAAGAAAGGAGTTGAAGGCTGTTTGCAAAAGCATTCAATTAATGGGTAGACAGATGAGGATGAAAGAAGAAGAAAAACTGAACACTGAAGGGGCAGTAAGTACAAATGAGGAAAAAGCCAGACAGGGAGAGATTGTGCTGTGGATCCATTTTCCCCAGTCCACATGTGACTTGTTTGTAATGGTGCTGCACATAAACAGTGTGAGTTAACTAATGGTCCTCAAGGCTTAATGACACAACATCAGTTAATGACTTCTGTTGGTGCCCATTCATAAATCCTTTACATTTATTTATTTGGGAATGTTGGAAAAGTTCTGGCAATTATTTTAACTAAGTTTATATAATTTAACCCATGGTAACAGAACTAGGTGAAGGTCACAAAGTAATGATTTAAGTTGAATATAAAACATTAACAGACATGGTTAATATAAGAACTTTAGTTCAAAGAATTGTGGATCAGTCTCTTCAGAAAGTTTAAAGGAGATTATGCACATAAACATACAGAGCACAGAACAGACAAAACTGGCTAAACAAGATTCTTGTCAACAAAATCTGGAATGAAATACTGTATATTCAGACATATTTGCCAAACAAAGAAAAAGAAAAAAACAAAACACCTCTGCAAAATCTCAAGCCCCTCAAAGAATGGGGGGTGGGGGGGGAGGGTGGCAATTTTATCAAAAATTAAAGTGGACTCTTTTGGATCTTAAAATTAACATATGTGAATTCCAATTTTGCATTTCTTCCCTATGATATAGAAAACGTTTATTTCTTTTCAGTCTCACTAGTTGTGGCAGCACGTTTTAGTAAACCAACTTCTTGCTGTTACTATTTACTACATTGTATTACAGAATTATATTTATGTAAGTAAATACCCTAAGCATTTTGTTTATTATGCTTATTTACTTGCATTTGTTTTGTCTTTCCTTTCAATCTGCCTGTCCTTGCTGTGTCTTCCAGGGCATTCAGTGCCTTCTAGTCCCTACATCTGTACTGTTTTACATTCAGATATGCATCTCCTCAATCTCTGAAGGAACAGAGATTTTATAACCACATCATTTGAACACTTCTTAACCACACTCATATTACCTTCTTATTTATTACCTGTGAATCCATTGAATATTTTATTTTCTCTCTTTCTTTATTTTATTTTCACTTTCTCAAATTTGATCATGTTTAAACTCCTGATTAAGACTATGTAAGCCTTATCAGCAACATTAAGCTACAGAGATTAGGGAAAAGGAGCTGGAAATGGGCTGCAAATTTCTGGAAGAAGCTGAGAATAAAGAAAAAGAAGCTTGTCTAGAAGAAAGAAAACACAGTTGTACAGAAGCTCCCACAATACAAAGTCCTCTGTGACTGACTGAAGATAAGCTTCTGCATTCTGATGTTGTCATTGTGCCACAGTACACATGCAGTAAATTTACTTATTCGTCCAGCAGTGGACTCAAACCAAATAAAACAAGTTATCAAATCCTAGAAGAAAGATTCACTGAAAAAAATCCATTTCTGACCACAAAAATAGATCATACATGGCAGAATATAATCCATGGTGTTCAATAACCATTGATTTTTAATAGTTCTCACATATTTCAATACTAAAGCTTAAAAGATTAATCATACTGCTTGAGAATTTTAGAGTTTACAGCAGAAATGCACTCATTTATAAATGAGTGGCAATAAAGAGAAAGGACAGTTTCACAGCTAAGGTACCCAAAAACCAGCCCTAGAGAATCTGGAGTCTGTTGCTGTCTCTGCGAAAGACCTCCCGAGGCAAGTCATTCAGCCAAATCTTTCCAGAGGATCACTAACTGCATGCTCCTTAACTTCCCTGGTGTTTGAGACACTGGGGTTTGGCTTCCAGAGATCTGAGTGCACAGTTGCAACTGAAGTCAGCAAAAATTGTACCCTGAATATATCAAAGACTTTATAATGACTAACAATGTTAACTTAGGTACTTCTGTTTGGACATGCGCAACTGAAGGATCCTCTCAACACCAATCTCTCTACCTCTTACTTTCCTGTATTTAATACAGGGAATAGCATTACTTAGAAGATGACAGGGAAAAGGAATGTTCAGAAAAAAAAAGAATTAAAAGTCTGTGAAAAAAATGTCTATAATTCTTTCTCCAGAAGATTTTTAATAGTATGTACAAGCTCCATTTAATTCCTAACAGATGAGAAGAAAATGAGCACACATGTATTTACATACATATATGTGTGTGTGTATTGTTTGATTTGGCACATACACCTGATCTATAAAGTTTTACCTAACATAGGTCTGCTTATTTGAGCCACACAGTCACAGCTGCTGGAGTTTATATGCATGTGGCATTTGGTTTTCAGCTCTAGGCCTATGAAACACAGAAGGGAACAGCAGCAGTAAAATGCATTTCCCTCACCTTTCATCCTGCTCCTTTCAGGCATTTTGCCTAACAAGAAATTAATCTAATAAAGCTTGTGTTTGTGCCTTGTGTATAGTTATATATGTGTCCAGAAGTATTTTTAAACATATTAAATTTAGTCAAGACCAAGTTAAAATAAAGCAATAAATATTGTTCCAACTCCTTTGTTGCAGAAATCTCAGTAAAGCAAATATGTTTATACAGCATTCTACTCTGATCTTTGTTGCAAGCAGTGAACAGATAGTATAAAAGGCATCAAAATCTTTCCAAACACTCATTATTGTGTAAACCCCAAGAAACTGAACAGGACATCAAGGTCCTTTAGATGCAATGAAATGTTCAGTTTCAACCTGAATACAGAAAAATACAGAAAAAATACTTTTTGGATAGGAATGCAGAAAATATTCTGTGGCTCCACACCTTTTTTTTCTACCACACCCTCAACATTGGCAAAGACATGAGAGAGGTTGTGTAACTGATCATTAAAAAATAGTTTTGGCTGACTTCAGTGTTTTAGCTGGTGAAACTCCCCTTTGCCAGTGACTACACACTATGGGATCCTTAGAGTCCTTTTACAAAATAAAGGAAGACTTAAAGTGTGTGGAAGTTAAGTATCATCATTTGCCATGTATTAGAATCCTTACATTTTGGCTAAATCCAATGTTGATCAGGCAAAAGTCAGCAAATTCTTCTAAAAACCTTTACATTTCTTTTCAGAATCCAGTTCAACTGAATATCAGGAACTGCATGTCCAGTTCTGGGCTCCCCAGTCCAGGAAGGACATTGAGGGGCTGGAGCAGGTGCAGAAGGGCAGCAGAGCTGGGGAAGGGTCTAGACCAGAAGTCTGAGGGAGCTGGGGGGCTCAGTCTGGAGAAGAGAAGGCTCAGGGGTGACCTTATCATTCTACAGCTCCCTGACAGGAGAGTGCAGCCGGGTGGGAGTCGGTCCCTTCTCCCAGGGAACGGCGACAGCACGAGAGGACCTGGCCTCAGGCTGTGGCAGGGAAGGTTTAGGTTTGACTTTAAAAAAAGTTTCTTGTCAGCCATCGTGATTAGACACTGGAACGGGCTGCCCAGGGAGGTGGTGGTTACTGGCCCTGAAAGTGTTTAAGGAAGGACTGGATGTGGCACTTGGTGCCATGGTCCAGCTGACATCATGTTATTCTGTGAAAACTGTTTCAACCAATTAACTGTTTGTTCTTTAACAGCCATACTTGAAGAATAAACCTCCATTCAAAATGAGCTGGAGCACAAACTGGAACTTTTTAATGAAAGTAACAGATTTTCAATTTTTTTTTTAATATTCAAAATTGTGCAATCTAAGTAAATGTCAGGATAATCTTCCATAATCTTCTGGAAAAGGGAAATGGTGTTGCTGCTTACTTCATCCTATTCCTGGTGTAGAACACTTCAGGTACCAAGATATTGGCTGTTGAAACCAGCTCTGAAGACTCATGGGCCACCTTTTTAGGTTGATGCTGGACTAATTTAACTTCTTGAACTACATGTAAGAAGTTTCATGTGGCTTCAGGGATTCATATCTACCCAACTCCCTCAGATGATCCAGAGGGGGGTAGCAGTGACAGAGATACCAAATATATTTCTATTTCTCTTTGTATATAAACAAAATAGTTTAAATAAAACTAGACACTGTTTTCCTTAAGTAACATGCAGGTGATTTCCAAAGAAAGAAAAAAACCCAAAACCATTCTACCCCCAAAGACTGACACTGTGGGAAAAAAAAAATGAAAACAAACATAGTGAGTCTCCACATAAGGACAAGATTTTAATTGTAATCATTATTAGCTCTTCTGTAAAGGGAGCTTCTGAAATCAGTATTATTCAGCTACAGTCATCTGGTTTTCAAAGTTCATGAATGCAAATAACAGGTCTTTATTTCTGCTTGTACCTCTGCTTGTAGTTCGGGCATTTTTACCACTGCTTACCTTTAGGCAATTCTTCTAACCCCAGACACTATTTCTTAAACAAGCTGGAAGCCTTGGGATGAATAATAGGATAGCATGGATAATTAAATCTCGTATCTCTACAAAAGGAGTATGAAAATTCCTTACAAATGGAGTGCTAGGATACCAACCCATCCTACCTACTCCCCCAAAAAAGGTAACAACAAAACCAACAAAACTTTTACAAAAAAAGCCTAAATGGCTGCATTTACTGTTTTTCTACCTGACACAGATTATATTAATTCTTCCCATAATCTCAAACAGAGGCCTAGCCAACTTTAACACATGGCTATGCCACTGGAAGCTATTATTAGTTACCTATTAAAAGGGTCAGTGATTTTTTTTTCCCTCTCTTCGCAAGGTACACTGTAACCAGCTTAAATTCTCTGCCGTACTTCAAGAGATTATTCAGTAAGCAAGTGCACAAATTTACAAGACTGGTCTCTCATTTCATTTCAGCTAGAACCACTCTACTAATTCATTAAAAATTCACTGGTGACAGCTTAGAGAAAAGGTTTGTTTTCTTACAAGGTCATTTTCACTGCTTGAAATGGTACCATGTCTTTAATATTACTTCCAAAACTATTTAGGTTTTCATTTATGAAATGTAATGAAAGATTTAAATACCTACATTTGAAGACTGAGAATGCAGCCCTCTTTTACACAGAGCATATTAAACAAAATTTTCCAATTTAGGCATGACCTAACGTTTATATAAGTTATAAAATCCAGGGCCAGGAAAGTATTAAGCTCTTAACCGGTACCTGCATCAATGTCATGTTATCCCCCTGGCTATGTATCATGACATACTCAGACTGGCTTATACTAACAGTCTTTTGAAGGTCAGAAGTTGTTGGATAGACTAGAGTAAAATATTAACCAACCTTGTGTTCACGTTGCTCCCTCCTGTTTAACAGAGTCAAATACTTCCCATACATACACAAACAGGCATATACTGTCATGAGAAAAATCACCTGAATACATAAACTGTCTTCTGCCAACAAGGATTAGAGATTCTCCTGATGGCATTAAAGAAGTAACTGGCTGTACAAGCTCTTGCAAAGCTTCCAAAACAAAGAAAATGAAAAATCACAAACAACCCCCCTTCCTAACCCAGACTTACTGAAATAGTCCTAGCAGAGGAAGGTCCACAATAGTTAAATGACTATGTCAGATAAACAGGATTATTTTTTTATTATCCTATAGATGTGGTCCAATCCAACTCAAACAGAACTTTGTAGGACAATTTTGCTTAGAGGCTTTCTTGACTCTACATACAGTATAAAACATACTAGCTGTAGTTTCATGGTACTGACTGCACCCAAACCCACACACATACCCACCAAATAAATGGAGGAGTAAACTCCTCCATTGCATGGAAATGAAGGACTGGAGGAGGTGGAACTTAAAGACAGAGTCACCAACTTACGTATTCAGAGTGCTTTAGAGGCACATTTTATATTCGTGTTGACAACACTAATATTCCATCATTTGTTTGGTACTTCATTAAATGGGTCCTGAAAACATGCATGATGCTATTACCAACTTCCTTTCCACACACAGAACAGACAGGTTGGGCAAAACAAATCAAGTCTGTCTTCCAAACTTTTCATATACAGTTCTGAAATAGGTGTTTCCAATAATGATACCTATTGAAGGAGTGTCTGCAGCTTTCCTTCCACTATCACACTTCTGGCTGCTTACCCTCCCTCGCTTTCCCCCACTCCTTCTGTGTTTGTACCACACTGCAAATCAATCAGAATCTTACGAGGCTTTTAGAAGGCTGGTAAAAGAGGCCAGAAAATGAAAGGGGGAGAGAGGTTAGGTCAGGAAAGATGAAACATTGACTTGGACCACTCACTCCACCATTTGACTCTGTACACAGTTTAG
This sequence comes from Vidua macroura, assembly GCF_024509145.1. NCBI lineage: Eukaryota > Metazoa > Chordata > Aves > Passeriformes > Viduidae > Vidua > Vidua macroura. The sequence continues at coordinate 8,709,911 of NC_071582.1, forward strand.
ATCCATTACCAACCAGCTTCTAGAACTGAAACAAAGAAGTGTTATTTCAACATGACAAAAGCTGCCTCAGGCAGGCAGAGGAAAGAAAATACCCACCAGTGGCATTTCAAATCCTAGATCACCTTCTCTAAATCTTTGTCAATTGTTATGTGTCTTGCTTGAGGTGAACATACCAGCCTCAGACACAGCATTCAGGATGCAGATTCAGATGAATTACGGATGTATGGATAAGAGCTCATAATGATGTTTCCATGCCCAAGTAATTCTTATTATATCATTTGTTTCTTTTACTGCTATCAAGACTGTGAGTTTTTAGCATGATTCATTATAGCCCTAAGATTTCACTTCAGCATGAAACAAGGCATTGGGTTTTTTTCAGATATATATATATAATTTTATAGTTACATACATTAAATCACTTAAAGTACCAAAGTGGTTTTGCAATGCTCTACACTTGTATCTTCACTTTTCCCTGAGTAACTTGGCTAACCACTGTTCACTGTACAGTATTATTCCAAAACAGGTTCTCAGAATAGACTAGATTTAGTTATGTTTTCCAAGCCATTTATACAAAAAAGGCATACAGAGTATATCTCAGTATGATTTCGAATGCTTAAGCCAGTTTTTAAGTTTCTGCTCTACATGGGAGATTTTTATTAGCTTTGAGGAAGACACATTATCAGGTTAAGTAGAAAAAGATTCAATAGTTACTTTTCATTTCAAATGTCTTTATAGTTTGTGCTAGATTCACCTAAATTAACAAGATGGGGAAAAACCAAAACCAAAGCTTCTTCTTGATGCTGTTGAGCAGGACGGGAACGAAGAACTCCAGATCAGAGGGCTAAGAAAATGTTTATTTCAAATGTACCGCTCTATATATAGAGAACATTGAGAAGACTAATTTCATTGGTCTTAGAGTAAAAACATCCCACACCATTGGTGGGCAGTGAATGACGCACAGTGGCAGGACATATCTATAAACAATGTGAATAACAAGATAGATTAGAGAATTATTTACATTCTTTCCCAACTGTTTCCCAGGCTCTCGCCTGGTTAGAAAACCTTTCTCTTTCTCTCTGACTGACCTGAGAATACCCACATCTTCTCATGTACAATACCAGAGATTTATTTTTTTTCTTATCTTAAAAGAGGACCATTTTAGTTCATAACATGTGCAGAAGGTAACCACTGCCTTTTGCTGTTCCTACATTTGCTCTGGTAAAATTCCTTCTTCTCTTTAATTATAATGTAATCATATGTAACACATACATGTGTTAATGGTAACGTGATCACCAGCTTCATTGCATTCTTAAACGCGTTGATAAATTAATCAGCTCTAAACTCTGAGTGTCTCTATTACCACTCTGAGAACAAGGTCAGACATATGACCTGCCAAATAAATCAGTCAAGGTCAGGCTTAGATAAGCCTCTTCCTAACATGATGATTACAGCTTTTTCTGAACAACATCATTTGTTCAGCCAGCTTCTCTAAATACAGATGGAAATTTGAAGTGCTGTGCAACTAAATGTGAAGTTTGCAACTGCCCTCCTGAGCTGCTATAATTTCAGTGAAATTAGAATCGTATTAATTGAAGTGTGCTACCACCTTTTACCTGCAGCATTACATTCCAAAAGCTATTTCCAAATTTTTTTGAAACCGTGGCACTTCATCTACAGTGACAGAGCACTCATGGTTAAAATAGTACAATCCTGCACTGTTGTGTTGTAGAGCCAGATTAAATAATGGAATTTTTTCTACGACATTAAAACTGCGAGTACAGTTCATATTAATCTCCGTTCTAGCACTTGCAGTCATGGAGAAATATATTGTTAATCAGAAAGACATTAATTTTTAATTTATTATTAAAATAAAGGCAATTGTTATCCCACAGAGGTATGTCTTGGAAGAACAAAACTTTTCCTATTGTTAAATGGAAATAGTCTGGTCTCAGTCTCAACAAACAAGCAATGAAGTCAAGAATAGTCACAGCCATCTCAAGACCACCACAAGCAAAAGACATAACACAAAAATAAGTTAAAAAGGTAAACTGTAACAAAGAAAAACAATATCTTAATATTTGTGACTTTATTTCAAATTCTCTATTTAAAAAAACAGAAACCAGATAATGACAAAATTAAAACCCAACAAAAAAAACCCAAACTAGCACCATGTTAGTGAGCATGAGAACAGAATCATGATGACAAACAACCCTGCTCTGTTCTTCTATCAGATAACCTTGAATATGTTTCTAACATTATTTGCAAACAGATCTATGTGGCATTCTAATCACACAGACTAAATGCACTTCACATTATTTGCCAGCTTATCTGACGCCTCCAGCAGATGAAAATTCTGTTGATTTAATACTGGCATAAAAACTACTTCCTTTCTCCATGCTAAAACTTCCTTAACAGCCTATATATCATAAAACACCTTTATTCATTGTACCAATCTGGATGATTTAGAAGCAACATTAAGTACAAACTACTCCTGTACATAAAGGTCCTGATACAACCTGATCCATCAAACATCTGTATCCACATTTTTTATCCATATTTTAACCACTATTACAGCATTTACACTCCTGTTTTGCTCATCAAATACTACAGAATGGCCTTTCCCACTAATCTTTTATGTAGGTTTCTTGTGTCCTGCCATCAGGTATTTTCCAGCTTGCAGTAATATATGAAAAAAAAAAAATCAACAGGCCAAGTATCTTCAACTGTATATGTCTCCTGGGTATTTCAGATTAATTATAAACCAAATAATTAACAATATATATAAGAACACAGCAGATCAGTCAGAAAACTTCCTGCAGAAAATGGTTATACTTTCCTGATAAATGATATATCAAACTTGACAACAAATCTCAGCTAGCAGGCATAAAGATAATGCTGTGCTTCAAGAAATCATTGAGTACAAATACTAGCAAGATTCAAAAAAAAATTTAAAAAATTAAAATTCCAATTAAACATGTTAAAAGTTTTACTTCAAATAAAAATAAAAATTTCTACTCAAATGGGAAGAGAACTGGTACTTAGACCAACATTAAACAAATAAATTTCACTTTTGTACATCTTATTAAATTTACCATTAGACTATGCCATGCAAGTAAATAAATGCTATTTATAAATATCTCTAAGCCACAGCAACCCTGTCATAGAGCCATTTCCCAGGCTGTGTTATTGTTATGCCAAACAGACTACTCTTTCATTTCTTGTCAGTTGTAATTACAGCTCCATAATTGAAATACAGTAAATTACCATGCACTAACTTTGAAAAGATGGTTCATTGAGGTTGAGCTGTCACTACGATTACTGTGTAATAAAAAATGATAATTTAAATGTTCTACTTTTCTCTCAAAGAAAAAAACTAATTCAGTTAATACAGCTCAGACAAGTCAAATATCTTCATGATGATGTAAAACAAAGAGAAACAACACATTTAAGCAAAGCTGAACAACCTCAAGTACAAGTCCTAGGCTGCATAAACAAACTAGCATTTATAAAATTTTCTAACCTCTGAAGAGAATTGCACATTTAAAACAAACCTTTAAAAGGATAATCTTTTGTCAGAATTCAATCATACAATACCTATCCAGTATCTTCCAGACGAGCTCCTACTTTGCTCATGGAGTATATAAAGCTTTGGAAACTTATTTCCAGCTTCAAGCTTAATTTTCCTTCAGTTCTGTGTTATGTTTTAGGTCACAAGTAGCAGGATAACTACAACCAACCTAAGACCAGTGTAGGTAACAGACATGAATTAGCATGGATATCTCTAAGCATAAAACTGGGCCTACAGTTCTGACATATTGGTCAAGCCTGGTCTGCCTGCAGAAATCTTCTCAAACATTTGAGAAATAAAATGAGGGAATATAGAAAAGACACAAAAAGCTGTCACTGTAAAAAGAATGCTCAAAACTTTAAGAGAACTGTCCTCATACAAAAAAATCTTTCAATATGTTCCTACCTGCTGTCTCAATAAAGAAAATTTCACAAAGGACATCTTTTGGAAAACAATAATAAATACACACGTTTTAAACCTGTTCCTATTCTCCCTCTCACAAAGACTTCCTGCAGATGCTGGAAGAGGCAATTCTTTCAGTTCTGTTTTCTTCCTGTCTGATTCAAAACACCCAAACCCCTGCTGTTTTCTTGTGCTCACATTCCTTTGACCATTCAGTAAACAAGCTTTAAGTTCAATAAATGAAAAGGACACAAAATAAAACACAAAACCCCACACTGATATTGAGAATTTGAATGGGCAAGGTGGAACAATGCAGCCAGGGAACAGGATATGACATGAGAAGCTGAATGTAGGAACAGTGGCCTGCAAAGAACTAAAAGAACTACAGAGAACTGCTAGAAATTATTTCAGCATTATGACTGGCAAAGCACACCAGTGTTCTTCAAGGGCATCCTCAAGATCTTGGTGACTCTCTTTAACCCAGGACAAGCAAATGGTTCTCTGGACTATGCTCTCATCTATTCTCCCTCAAAGTTTGAAATTAAGCAAATGCAGTAAATAAGTGCTTGAAGAAAGGACCACAACTTCAGCTGTGACAAACAATCCAAATATGAGATGTGTATGAAATCAAACTTAATCTCAGCAGCCAAGAATCTCCTGGCCTAAATCTTTGCCTATTTTGCTAAGAAAATAGTAGTATCTGAAAGCATGTGGTACACAGCATCTGAGAGAGGTAGAATCTTCCCCTGTAGAGGTAATTGTTAGCACTTATGTACCTCTGTTGCTTTCTCCAGGCTCTGTCGCAGATCCAGCAATTCCTTATCATGTTGCTCTTTAAGTTTATCCATCTCTGTGTCATGGCTGGACACCTCTTCTTTAAGTGCTCCTTTCAAAGCTGTGAGCTCTCTCTCTCTCTTTCTCAAAATCTCTTCTTGTTGATCTTTTGCTATCAATACTTCTTGCAGATCCTGCTTCATTTGCATCAGCTCCTAAAGCCCAAAATTAAACACAGCTGTGTGTCAAATAGCCCCTGTGGATGTTCTGTTTATGTCTCACAGAAAGAAAGCACTTAAGCTTCCCAAGGACAACTTTGTTTCATATGACTGACATATTTTTTACAGCTTTTATTGTAAGCTGAAAATTTGTTCAACCCTAATACTATTAGAAGTATAACATATAGTTGTTATTCTATATAATAGGTCAACATAACTGATGCTGCAAAACTATCAAAAGATTTTCATGGTGTATGTTATGCCATCTGCAAATAATGCAGGAGACACTCCTATGTTGTGCTTGCACTAGCAATGAGGTAGATAAGAACAAAGATAAAGCATTTTCCCCTAGGTGCAAGAGAAACAAACTCAATGATAATTCTTTGCTTTCTTTTCTGCTGGAAAGAATAAATAAAGTTGCTTCTTCAAGTGCTGAAGACAAAACAAGTGCTTCCCAACCAAGTCCATGTCTTCACACCCTTCCTCCTCCCACCAGGGTAACCCTAGAAGTCATTTCCCCTCTACAAATCTGTGAGAAGGAACTGGAGAGTCAGTGAATCTGAAGACTAAAGATTCATACAAAAACACAGAATAACAGAAACAATCAAAAATCTGTCACTTCAAGAACTCTCTAATTTGGTATTTCTCCAACTGTGAATACTTCTACTTTCAAAGAGAATGCAGGCTTCCCCTCCTCTGAAGGAGGATCAGGACATCTAAACCACTCCTGACACACATCACCCACTCTGCCATTAAAAGCCTACAGTGGAAGGGATCCTACCACCATCCCAGACAGCATCTTCCTCTGTTTAATTATCAGTATTAACAGAAACTTTTTCTAACACTTTCTTTGAATTTCTGAAGCTAAGTCTCTCATTTCTTACTCTATCTCCACACAACATAGAAAATTTGATCACTATCACCTTTACAGCAACATTCTGTAAGATGTATTTTGGACTCTTCCCTCACTTCTCTATTCAGATTAAAGTTCTTCTTCAAAGGAAATGTTTTTCAGTACTATCATCATCATTTGTGATATTTCCCTACTTACGTTCAACTTTCAATTACAGTGCCTGACATTTAAGACAGTCATTTAAGAGTAATCAAATCTCCCACATACAAAACAAGGTAGCTATTCTACTCAGCAGATCTTGCATGCAAACATCTTTAATATTTCTGCACTGATACTCTTACACATCCTTATCAACTAATTTAATAAGCTGTGTTGTCTATTTCATCATAAGTATATTAGTATAACCAAGGCTACAGCCAATTCCTCTTTCATCCCAAGCTGACAGAAACCCTGTAACTCTTTTGCTCCTCTCCAGACTCATCCCTTCTCTCCCTGGTCCCACCAACAGAAAGTAAACAATTTAGAGACTGCTTTGTTGAGTTCTTTTACATTTTTTAGCTGAATCTCATCTGGCTTTGATAAGATATACATCTTCTTTAAACTAATCTTCCCTGCTCTGACCCCAACTCCTAATTGCTAAAACTGACTGAGATTATTTTCTGATAACAGTAGATAACTCACCTGTCTGTCAACCATTAAGGTATCTGTTCTCCTGCTCCATAAAACAATGGTACTTACACTCTGTATTGCTTTTGGGGTTAATGTTGCTATAACGTGGTTTCTTAGGACCCCTAATAATGCTACATTGTTTTGGATTAATAGCAGAGAAAAAGCAAAGGCATGTATTTCTGAATCTTAGTCTCCTCTTTTCATGCAATCTTTCTGATCCCCCTTCTGATACTTTGTAACTAACCTCAATCAGAATCTCTTTCTCCCCTTCATCGGTGTGTTTTGCGTTATCCAGTTCATCATGCATCTCAGAGAGCTGATCTTGAAGATCTCGGATCTCAGTCTGGTGTTTTTCCTGCTCCATCTTCACTTGAAAAAGCCTCATCAGTAAAAATCAGATAGGATTTTTTAATTTGTAGAAATACTAACTTGTTCATTCAAGTACTAAAAAGATACACATTCACATGTTGCCACGAGAGAATGGGATAAAATGAGGCAGAAAAATTAAATGTCAGAGGGGTAAAAATGAGAAATCTTCTAACTAGGTATTTAAGAGGGAAGCTGTATTTTATGTCAGACCTGATACTCTAGACATTGAACTGTTTCCACATTTCAAAGACTTGAATTATATATTTTGACTGTGAAATATTAAAAGCAATTTGCACTAAAAGAATGATTATTATTTCAGCAATCTTTCTCTTCCTTACAGATTTTCTAAAGACATGACTATTTAAAATGGTAGAAACATTTCCTACAGTAACAAATGTCACTTGTCTGGTTCCTTCAACATATTCTGGAGACACAGGTACTTTTAATCTAAAAGGTTTAAGAAAAGGTACACATTTCAAGAATAACTTTGCTAGAATTAACTCACTCCTCCAGGTTTTGCCTGAGTTCCTTCTCGTTTTCTTCCAGCTGCTTTTTTAAGGCTTCTTTTTCACATATACTTTGATCAAGCTGCAACTGAAGATCTTTCAGACTTGCTCGTGTAGCATCTCTCTCTTCTTTGGAATTTTGCTGATTCTGAATTTTGTACACCAAAAGTTAAGCAAAATAACAGACAGCAGCTCCATGATTAATACCGTTTGTCTCTCAGTCTATGTCTATCTCACTGCAATCAACAGATTAACATTTACCTCAGATTTACATTTACAGATACCTAAGAAGTGCATTGTGCATGTGCTTAACACTTTTATTCACTACTCCAAACTCCTTCTCAAATACTAAGAATGGATTTGTTACAAAGGGTAACAATGCTATGACCATCTACCCCTTAAATAAAAAGCCTTCTGAAAAAGCACAGGTATACCTGGATTAAGAAGAATATGAAGCAAAAGGGATTCAGCTGGAGGATCAGTTGTCACTTATTTTAAAAAGTGTATTTGAAATAATCAGAAGCTTTATAACAATAAAGTGCTGTACCCTAATTTCCAGATCCAGTTTTTTCTCTAACTCTTCCACTTTCCTTTCAAGTTCTGCTTTTTGTTCCACCAATGCTTTTACTTCAGCCGAAGAATCCAAAACCTACAATTAAATAGAGACATTTATTCCCACAAAGCCAAGATGTTCTTTGAGAATAGTTTCTTATTTTTTTAATCTAAAACAAAGCTACAAGCAAGACTAACAAAGCATAGCATCAACTGCCTGAGCTCACCAGGGATTTTTTCACATGGGTCAGGCCAAGCTAAGATTTTCAAAGGAACTATGATTTGGTTTTCATAAAACTTGGTAATTGCTCAAGGCATGTTGACAATAAAACAGAAAATATACAAGCATAAAGAAAAATTCAAATTAGGCAACATATGACTCAAATCATGTGTACTTTGAGCCAATTTTACTGAGATATCACTAATTATGCAAAATGGACATCAAAGGAAAGCATGCCCATATGTTAAGATAGGTTTTCAGATACATTTTTTAGTTAATTTCTTAGGATGTATTTTGCAAATAAATAATGCTGTGATTAATAACAAAAGCTACATGAGTCGCTCATGCTATGTCTGCCTCACTGCAATCAAAAGATTAACATTTATCTCTGCAGATAAATTTTATCTTTACCCAAGGAATTTTATATGAATATGCCTAACATTTTTCTTCATTGCTCGAAACTCCTTCTCAAGTACTAACAGATTTCTTAAAAATGTCAACTGAGCTTTGAGCAACTACACTTAAAATCTTCTGAAAAAGCACATGCATATCTAGATTAAGAAGAATATGAGGAAATAAAAAATCATTTTTACTAATTATACCCCAGGATAAAATAATAGACAATAAGCATTTAATCCTTCTCATGCCATCAAAATTAAGCTATATTCCTGAGGGACTACATGAATAGCCTAGTAAAAGTCACTAAGGGGATTCAGATTATTAAGGCCCTGTCTGAATACTGCACCACTTTAAAACAAGCCAAAGCAAATTAAAAATTCTTTACCTGTGTCTTTCCAGCAGCTCTTGACTTTAAAGTCTGAATTTTCTCAAAAACCAAGTTCACTTTCCTCTTTGTTGCATCGTCGTTATCAGGACTTCTAAAACAGACAGTACAAATAATCAATGATATGGTCAAAGTTACTATTTTGTTAACATCAAACCAAATTCAGACTGTCCAAACTAATAATAATCTCCACAAAAACCTCCAAAATAATACAAACAAATCAGAAATTATCTTAACTATGATTTGCTAAAATCTTCAAAAAGAGGAGTTCAAAATTTGTATTCCAAATGTTTTCTAAAAAGCCAACCAAACAAAAAAAAAAGACCACTGAACTCTTGAAGTGCAAATCTCTTCTGTAAGATTATGGCTGTGGAAAGACAGATATTCAGCATGTGTATTACTCAGACATATTGAAATAAGAAGTAGTTCTAAGTTTTAGAAGTCCTGACTACTGCATCATAAAATAACCCTTGAACAGGTCCCAGAACCTGCTATATCAGGAATTAAAATAAATTTAAATGCATCATGTATTTTTAATTAATTTAAGCTTCCTTTACATTTCAATAAGTTATCAGTAGAAAATACCAAGAGTTACATATGCACAAAGTATTAAAAGCAAAGAAGGTTTCTGTCAAACTTTAGGAAATAACACTTCATTGTTGTTGTTGTTTAAAAAACCCGAAAGCTTAAAGTTCCATGAGGTACTATTTGAATTCTCCAATAACCTCTATATTTTACAAAGTTTAATTCCAGATGTGTTTAAAAGACAAACCATATTCTGATTCACAAGTTTCAATTTAATCATATCCTGTACAACACCTTATGTAAGTAAGGTAACCTGGGTATTTTGAGATCAGATAATGCCTTAGAGGAGACAGCTGAGATACAGAATTGTGAAAGAGATGTTTCATCTAATTATAGCTTTCACTTTACTGTTTCACATTTCAAATGTAATAGAAGACAAATATTGAGAAAATGCAGTCTCTTATCCAAAAGTTAAGTATGTTTACTGACCCTTCCTTAAGGTAATTGTAAAGAATCTGCTTAGCAGTCTCTTCATTTGTTTGCTGCGCAAGATCTTGTTGGCCCTTTAGGAGATCAGGAGTTGCCTAAAATATAAAGAAAAAAGTCAAAAGATAAAAATCCTGTGAGAGTTGTAAATAGAAACAGTATAATTGGAATTCCCCATTCTATCCTATTAATGAAAACTTTTATGTGCCATGGACCTGAAGTTCTGAAAAATCCACTGGAGTTTTGCCTTACTGCAATAAGAAACCATACTCCACACCAAAAGAAAACAACTTGATTTTGCATACATATCTTTTCACATTCTACATTTGTGCATTTATGCTTAAGAATCTTTATAACATCATTTATGAGAATCTGTTTGGCCTCACCATCTTCCTTTGCCCATACAAAAATCAGTTGTTTTACAAATCAGGTTTTCTATACTTACAACAACAACAAAAAATTATATTTACATTTCTCCAGAACAATCCCATTTGGAAGTATTGTATGATGGGAATTTGTTCTAATGAAGACCAGAAATATACAAATTTAACAATATGGCAGCTTCATATGCTAGAGTGCAAAGGACAGCTTAAAAAATGAATTCAAAATTACCTGTATATTAGGGACGGATGAACATGTTTTTACAGAAATCTTCTTGGCTCCTGATTCGGGAGTAATTGTAATTCGGTTTGGCAACAACAAAGTAGAAGTTACTGTTTTAACTTCCTCTCTCTTACTCTGTCCTGGGAGTGTAGCTGATCTAGCCATCAAGCTGTCTGTATCTGTTCCATTCTGTTTATGGTGTTGCAAAGAGCTGAAACTGCTGCTCTGAGTGTCTTTATTGGGCATTTGCAGTTTTCCAATACTCCGAGCAGACATCTTCGTCTCTTTGGAAGGTGACTTTTGATCTCTGGATAACTGCTTGTGAAGGCAAACTTTAGATGGTCTCAGCAAGTGCTCAGTTGACTTACCCAAGCTTTTACTGAATTCACTTAAATAATCTGAATTTACATCAAGTCCTAATGACAAGGCACTATCAACGCTTCTTGATCTTTTACGATCATCTGGATGAATTCTGTTCCGTTTTCCTGACCTGCCTCTTCTGTGAGCATCAACTTTCTTATCAAACTTTTCAATTAGCTGATCTACTGCTGGAAGTGAACCAGTGTCAATATCACGACCAGTTCCTGGCAAGAATGGAATGTATCTCCTGTTTTCATGGCGGTTAACATTGTCCGCATAGATGGCGTACTCTTGGTCATCCAGTAAAAATCTGTATAAGGAATTTGCAGAAGTGGGAGTAGCTGATGAGGACGAGGATCTTCGGGAGTCATTCAATACTGGCCCACTGGAATCTTGCCTGCGGAAGGGAAGAACATCTGGTCTAGGTTTCTTTGTCTCAGGATAAGCAGTGGGACTAACACAGGGGGATCCTCCTGCAGGTGAAAATGACTCTGAAACACACGCATCACCTGGGCTGATCGTGCTACTGGGACAATCCTGCAGCTGCTTATTTGGATCTTCTACTGACCTGTTCAGATGTATTTTTTTTGAATTTGCTTTGGTTGACTCTGCAAGGTACGTATTTGTTTTCTGTAGGGACACTACTTTAGATGAGGAAATCCAAGGCTTTGCTTCAGTTTTTTCATCTGCAAAAGACTTAGATTTATTGCATACAGAAGACTGGTAATTATCCAAGTTCAAGTTATTTTTTTCAGGATCATAAGGCTGCAAAAGTTCAGGATGTCTCTGAAAATTCAACAAATTTGAGCATTTCATTGTGTCGTCTTTAAAATCTGGCATTCCACTCTCCTTTTCATTTGCATTGGTTATCTGCAGTTTTTTAGGCATAGAGAGTTGCACATGCTGTGTTCCAGCAAATTTTGTATGTTCAGTGATTTTGTCCTCCAACTTAAAAGCAGTACTGGAGTCCATGGCTGGCTTGTTTACTGTCTGAGGAATGACCTGCTGTTCTTTTCCAGGAGGAGGAGGATTTTCTGGCAAACATCCTTCCGTATTGTTGAGTACTATGTAAGGATGTCCATCGATTCCTTGGACTCTAATGCTGACACCATAAGACCCCATCCTAGAATTTTGTGCATTTTTAGTTTTTTGAGTCTCTTCACTTGCAACTTCAAGAGTGACTTCATAGTCCTGCTGCATGTGCTTAAAACCAGCAAAATATGGCTCCATGTCTATCAGAGGATTATATCTGAACAGGAGAAAAATGACAAAATTCTCATTAACTAAGTTAGATTATTTCATTAATTACTTTCTTCTACCATTCAATGTGATGATGAAAACTAATGGCAATAAGGCAGGGAAATCAATATCAGTTCTATCAAGCCCAAAGTAAATACACTGTGATACAAAGACAAACGTCAGACTGACACATTCTGATCAATGTAATGTCACTTTATGAATGTTACCTTCACAGAGTTTGTGCTCATTGCTTTGCAATCAAATTACTTTAAATATAAGCAACTCTGGTACAAATTTTTGAATCAAAGCATGACTTCTGGGTATTTCACTATATTTACTGAAGACTGTACCCTTCACAAACCAGTGATCATTTTAAAGCTAGCATTTAGTACCAGCCATATTAACATTTAAACATAAGCCCAGGAGAGCAAAACACAACCAGGCAGTTTAAGGTTTTATGCGTTTCAGGTAACTAAAGCACTGCAAGGAAGATCAACATCCTCATTCCTTTGAGTTGTGGTTTTTATGTACTTGGGTTTCAACATTTGTTTCTAATGACATCTGAAAATAAAATTTTTAATTTATTATCTCATTGTCACCCCTAAGAATAAACTTTTCTACAGATGAATTTAACAATCTCCCAAATGCAAGCTTGTTCCAAAAATCAGTTGCTATTTTAAAACAAGATACTTTGCTGAGCAACAAAAATGAAAAAACACTGCTAGTATTTCCAAGGCTGACAGTGCCTTTTTCAGATCCAATAGGAATGCTAACTCCAGCCTATATGTGCCAAAACTGTTTCAATCTAGAAAACAATAAATTCAACCCTACCTGTGTTTTTATGTTAAATGCCATTCTTTCTTTCTCTAACAGCTGGTTTTGCAGGCAGATTTACTTTAGTCTGTTGCAGATTATGAACCAACTGTCTAAAGGCAGAGGCAGTGCAGTGACAGTACGAGTGTGTCTATAAAAGAATGGAACACAAGACTGTGAGTCTGATACAAAACCTGGAGGGAACAAACTTTTGAACTGAGCTGGGAAGTTGAGTCATCACTGCAGCCTGACAAACCCAAGATCACTGAGCGGTGGTAATCAGCAAGAGGAAACCAAAACAACAGGATGTCTCATGGAAAAACAACCCTCTGCAGCCAGTTTCATTCTCCTGTCTATCTCAGCATGAACCACCTCCCTCAGATATTCTAGTCAAGAGCAGAGTTCTCATTTTTTCCTGACAGCGAATGAAAAAGTTTGACCCAATATTCATAGTACACTAATTTCCATCCAATTCTTCCTCCTAGCAGGAAAGCTCCCCTCAAAAACCTCTTCCTCTCTAAAAACCAACTCCAGCTCCTCCTCAGCAGCAAGCTTATAAATTGAAGTTTCACATGGCATATTCACATGTGAGCATTTGAGAGAAACCCCTATTTTACACACAGTTGGTAGCAGTCACATGTAGTGGATGAGTATGTGAACATCTTCACAAAAAGCTCTCCACTCAGCAATCCCAGCCAGATTAGAAATGCCACTAAGAGAAACTAAGGAATATATGAAACTTTACGCTACACCTGCAAGCTGTATTAGCAGACCTACAAAAAGAGTACAGTTTATCTGAATTTCTCAACAATGGCAACAACTAAAAAATATAAAAAGGAGTCAATAAAAATAAACCTAAAAGCTAAAAATTAAAAAGGACTTACATCAATCAGCATAAGGAACAGATAAGCAATATATTACAATACAATTACAGTATGTCTGTTTGGCAGTGACTTCAAAAGCACTGCTTTCAAACTTGTTGCAAAGTTGCTAAAAATATTAAATAACCAGGAAAAAAACACAAACAACCCCCATCCCCTCAAAAATAACCACAGAACACCAACTCCCCTACTATTGAGGGGAAACAACATTTAGGTTAATAATCTACCTTAAATTAATATGTTTAATTTGTCTCTAAAACCATAAAGAAGTATGTGTATTTGCCTTCTTCACATGCATTGTACTAATAAAACTCTTAATTTTACTGTACAAAATGATAAAACCTTGTAGAAATAAGAGCTAAACAAACTATTTTTCAAATAACATGTTATCTTTCTGGAACTGTGAAAAAAAGATTACATTTATAAATTCCCATGACATCAACAAGAAAACAAGACAGATGACCTTACTATTCAAATATTTGAAGGTTTTACATAGAATTTCTATTTTATAGGATGTCAAGCTGCTTGGGTAATACTCACATGAACTACATAATATCAAATAGTTGTTTTACAATACACAATAAAGTGGTTTTGCAATTTTGTAAGCATTTTTTAAATTAAAGAAAAAACATTACTGGCTTTCATCACACGCAGCCTTTCTGAGGAAATCCTGAAACTATGTTAATTGATTAATTACAGTTACAGTCATTCTCCTGCACACACATTGTACAGTCACATCTCAGGCTCTGACAGGGTTACAGCAACAGAGGAGGATAAGAGGACTGAAGCTGTTCCTCTCCCATCTGTCTGCCCCACTCCTCTGACAGATGTCACCATGTCAAAAATGAGAACATCTGAAAACTCTGCTGGCTCAGTACAGACCTCAGCCATGAAAAACTGCAGATTGGCATTCTCGGGTAAATGAAATCAGCCTTGTGCTCCATGCTGTGACCGACTGAAATCCTGACATCCGATCCAGTGCAGGAGCTGACAGCTGGGGGCTACAACAGCTACAACTGCCCGGTTTTAATCTTTTGTAAGGCTGCTGAAGCCCTCAAATGTTATGACAAAACAGTCTGTTTACTCTTCAGCTTATGAAAAGATGTTAGATATTTAAATGGCAGCTGGGAAGGCAATTTCCCTGTTTGTGTGGCTCTTTGTTACATACTTGTAGTTAAAAAAATAAAGCTTTTTTTTTTTACATTAGAGAGTGATATAAATCCTAATTCCAGGTTTTCTACCAAAGTAATTCCTTAATGTCTTGCTAGTAATTTTATTTGCTAACTCAGAGTTTAAAAATACAATTTTCAGAAAACAGAAGCAATGACTCTATTAAAGTTTTAACGAGGTAAACGACTGTCATTCTATTATAAAACCAGTTCCTATCTCCTATCTTGAAGCATCATTACAACATCACAAACAAATTAATCACGACATAAGAAAAAACTAGTTCAATGAATTATTTTCTTTTGAAAATACTCTACTTGCTAAAACCGATAATATAGTCAAGGACAGACAATAATCAGCATCTTGCTATCAGGTCAGCAAGTGAGGTACCACGGAATGATGGGATCACCTATTTTGTCAGCAACATGGCCTTGGACTGCTTGAGGTGAGCAGAAAATTTCCAACTGAATTTGTGTTTTAACTTCATCGTCAGGGATAGCAATCTTTAAAAACTTCTCTGAACAAATAAACAAAACTGGCACTCAAAGCTACTCAAGCCTTTCAGTTTTGAGATTTCTTCCTAAAGTAAGACTTCATAAAGGTGTTTGAACACTCATTTTAAATACTGACTTCAGTGGGTATGAGTCCCACATTTTATCATTACTCAGAAATGGTTCCATATTTCTGAACAATGTCTTTTTGCCAAAACTAGAAACTATGATATTTTTTGTTTATAAAGAGAACTTGTCAGCAGAGGTTTTCAGACCTGAAAATCCAATACTCTGCATGTTTTTCTGTAGCACTTTGTTGTTCAGTGGTGATATGATACTCTACAAAAGAACACTGAAGGTTTAACAGGTCAAAAACTTTTTTTTAATTCCTTAAAAACTTTTCCTTTCACAGCTACTTTATAGCTAGCTAACAGGAGCTATGTGAGACCTGCTCACAATAAAGAAAACCTCTGTCATGTGGAATCCTGGCTGCTCTCCCTGAAAACACGGGCAGAAAAGAGTGCCTTTGAGAAACATACTCCTGTGCCAGACATGTCTTTTCCCTTCTTAACATTACAGCATCACAAAGGCATGGAACTGTCTCCACCACCCATTTCAGTTCTTCTTTAGCCAAATCTACAAGGCAGATTTATTCAGAAAAATTGCTTCTCCAATCCTATTAAATGCCAAACTCTGCATGAGAAGCTTGCTCTCCTGTATCCTGCCCACACACCCTCATTACAAAGCACATCCCACCTTGTGCTCCAGGCTGTGAGCCAAGCAGCTGCCCTGGACAGACAGTCCAGGCAGAGGTGGTGACCAGCGTGGGGACACACTGTCCCACCAATGGATATGTTCCCTGGCCTCCTAAAGGAGCCACACATCCTTCAAAGGTATTGCTGCACATTACCCATCTGCTCCTTTTGCATACACACAGGGAATATGGAGGAATAAAAGAGATCTGACTTGTTTTATGGCACTAGGACTCCTCCCTGGCTCCCTTACTGTCAGAAAACCAGGAACTCCTCCAATATCACAATCTTGAGTCTCCTAAGACTGGATTACCTGAAGATTTTTCATTAAAGGAAGATGTGAGCATACCCTGTTATGTCCTCTTTGGAGGAGAGAACTTTGAGAATTCTGAAAATTTTAAACTATTTCAGGCTAAATTACAAATTATATTTGGTTCCATGTAATTTATTTCCAAATTTTTATTACCATAAGAAAAAAAAAATCCTCATGGCCCACATTATTTAGTCAGTGTCTTTTTTCAAAAAGTGGGATGTAACAATTTATGAATGTTTACTTCAGATATTTCACAGGCACAGCAAAATGTCAGGAAGGAACTATAAAATTTGTTCTCTAGCCTTACATAACACTGAGCTTGCTCTCCAAGCTAAATAATGGATTCTCTGTGCAGCTGACTATTCAGAAAGTATCAGCAACATCACACAAATTGGCTGTTAGGTCAATAATAAATGACAGTGTTATGGAAAAAGGACAGGAAATAACTTTACGAGATAACAGGAAGGAAAACTTACATACTGCAAGGGTAAAGAAAAGGAAGCAGACAGGATAATTCATGGAAAGACCAAAACTGTAATGTTTTTACACTTGATGGAAAATATTCTCACAAACATGCCCTGCAAGTATGAGGGGAAACTTCATCATTGTCAATTCTACCTACAATTTGCTTCTGCCAAAGAAAAATGGGCCTGGGTTGCTGTCCCTTTTAGTCCATGTGGAAGATCGCTCTGGAGTAGGATACATTTATTTGATCTACTGCTTACAGAGAGCACAAGGGAGAAAAGTGCAATTTTATAATTCTAGATATGGGGCTGTAAAAAGACAGTAAAACTCATTTAAGAGCAAACCGAAAATATCCAGCAATAGAAAACATCTGAAAAAATTCTGCCATTTTTCCAAGAGATTCCTTATTCCCATTTAAGATTTTTTTTTCCTACTTGAGGTTTTTTGTCTATAAAAATTATATTTATAGTACATATGGCAGTTACTCCTCTCAGTTATTAGAAAGAAAATTATGATAGTTTCAGTATACAATGAAACTGTCACCTTTTGTTTTTCCCCAGCACTGTCTGTAAACTGCCACTCCCTATCTAGTGGTCAAAATTTAAAACTTTCAAAAGGTTTATAACAAAGGATTTTATACACTATATCATGTGAGGGGAAAAAAAAACTACTCAGATTTATTTTATTATTGCTGTTGGCATTTCTGATGTCAGCATCAAAGACCTACCTAAAATTTCTACCAATTAAATAAAAAACAAACCACTGAGTTTTCAAATATTCATTCTCTTTTCAACCAGCCCAAAAGCTTCATGTCCCATCTCTTCTTCCTACTTGTTGGAAGGAAAGATACTGTGACAAATCCTATACTTGAAAACAATCAGGAGTTCCTGTGAACCTAAGCCACACAGCATGCATTTTTCAAAACTCTACATACCAGTGTTAGACTGCAAGGACTTATGCTTGGTATCACAGACACAAGACCAAATCAAGGCATCTCTTCAGCATCCAAGACAGGGCTGACCTATCACTGTGGCAGAATTAGCCTTACATATTTCATAAAAAGCTAGCAAATTATATTCTTCCAAAACCACTGCATCTAAATGCACTTAGCACTACATGCCCTGCACCACCTTAGCTCCAGTTCCCCATGCACGTGCATTAGTGACTGGTGCAGTGCAAAGAGGAGAGGAGCAGCTTTGAGCTGCTGCATCCACTGTGCTTCCAGGGCTGTGGATCCAACCCTGCACTGCTCCTGCAGGGAGACTCACCCCCACTGCCAGTCCAAGCTGTGCACAGTGCCATGGAGAAAAGCAAACACTGGAGGAGCACCCACCCACACAGCCAGTGGGCCATGCAGGCCTCCCTCTGAGAGCAGGAATTCCAGCCCCCACACCAGAAGCCAGGTAGGTCTGTGCCTTCCCTAAACATGAGGTGAGTTGTTTTTTTTTTCTCCTTTAACCAAGCTGGGATTAAGTATGGGAATCATATAGCTTTGAGTGTACAATGAAACATGAAGTCCAGCCAGGAACACTGACTCAGAGAAATATCTTTTTATAGGAAGTATTTCAACATTTCTGAATTAATTGCTTTCATTTCTATTCTGTGGAAAAAAAAAAAACCAAAACCACTCTCTCTTCTGATTTCAGATGGCAGCCTGTAGATGACAAGTTAGAACTTCCTACAGGATGAAAATTCCAAATAATAATTTTCTTCCATAGCTGTTAGTAAAAGCCAACAGCCATGCTTCAGTTAGTATGCATTACAGATACTATTTTATTAATTTCTCCCCAAAATGAAGTAGAGAAAAGTGGATGATCTTTGGGTTTGCTGCCTTAGAAAGGAGAATTTCAGTTTCAGTTCTGCCCAAGTATTAAACAACCTTATTCAGACAGCCAATAAGACAGAATATTAGTAGCCACCTTCTCAAGGAGAGGAAGAAGCTGTATTTAATAAAGACTGTCAGTAGAAGGAACAATTAAAAGCAGTTAGAGCAAAAGATACTGTTCACTTGCTTACAACTGGGTTCATACTCCCTCTGGCTGAAAAACGTTGCGTGTGAGGAAGTCTCAGTGTTTGAAATGTAAAACATCTTGTTAGTCCTATGAAAGTATGTGACAGATCAGCCAAATGCTTGAGCGGTGTGACAACTAGCAGGTTTTGTTGGCTTATTTGTTGGTTGGTTGTTTTTTTTTTCCAAATGAAAATCTGCTTCAATGGCTGTAAGTCAACAACAACAACATATTTTGGCAGATACTCAGGTCTCAAAAATTTTCAGAGTTTTATTGAAAACAAGGACATAATACATATATCCAATTTTCTTTATCTGCTACATATGAATTCATGTAGTCATAATTTTTCATGATTTATCCCCAGAGGAAACAACACATGACTTGCTAACTTCCTGAGTGCAAAGTAAAGTCCTAATTTTGTTTATGATGAAAATGCTAAGAAACCTCCAAATTTCTCATGTAATATTCTAAACTATTACCGCTGCATTATATACTTTGTATCATTAAGAGCTCTCTTTTTCTTTACTGAAGTAATGTTTCCAGATTTTGCCAAATCATAAACAAAAGGGAATCAGAAACAAAATCAAACACATTCAAAATATACTAAAACAGAAGTCAACATGTATCTGAAATACAGTTCCAAGAAATAAATTCATGTGATCTGTAGTGAGTAGTCCCAGGCCCTGCAGACTGTTTCAGTAGTACAGTCACTGGAGGGAGATGGGGAGCTGCACTTGTTCATTCATGGTTCCTGTGGTACAAACACCTGCCTGAGTGTATTTGTGCCACGCTACTCTTTCATCTCCCATACAGGCTCAGATAAAGCTCCTGAACAAGCTGGGTTTTGCCACTAACAGGATCCAGTTACTGGGGTTATCTAGTGAGTATCTGACAGTACTGCACTACAATTAAGACTTACAATCTTCAGGTACAAAAAGCAAACAACAAAATCTTATAAATATTTATTTCAGAATTGACTATATACACACAATACTCAATTTTCCCTCACTTTTCCTAAAAACTTGCAAAAAAGGTTAAAAACAAGAAAAAAAGTAATAAAGTCACTAAAAAGGAAATGTTATTTTATATATACTCTTCTGCTTTATCTTATTCTTTATGTTCATATCTTTATGTATTGACAGAAAACGTGGCTGAGAGACATGAGGATACTCACAGATTCTAAAAGAGGTTTGTGATTTCAAACACAATAGCTGGTTTGCAACCAAACATCTGACATGAATACATTTATTCCACGAGAGATTCTGTGTTGTTTCATTACATTTTCCTCCAATTGTCAGTGTTAGAAACTGTATTTTGTTCCAGAGGAAATTATCTTAGTACATCCCAATGATATCATTATTGTTTAAATAGAAGAGAGTATCCTTTTAGAGGCTTGAGCAAAAAACCTCAGGTTTGTTAGGAGTCTCTTAGAAAGCCCTTCTTAAAGCAATGGACACAGCTATGGCAACCTTTGTTAAGAAGTTTTACAAGGGCTTCAGGAACACATTCATTTATAAAATTATCTAACATAATTAAATAATAAAAGGTTCCTATATTGCAAACATTTTTCCTTCACTTTAAATGTGACATTTCAGTGGACGTTCTTCTCATTATTCCCATGCAAAAACTACAATGTTGTCTACAGGAACTACTTTTACAGCAACCCAACAGATGCAACTTGCATGACCTTGATTATATATGTGTAATTTATTCCTGAACAAAATTAATAATGAACTATGAGTACAGCTGCTTGCAAAGACCAAGGTCTCACATATATAAAGACATACAGAGCAGGGTTAATCTCTATGGAGATGCAAGTATTTAAGTACAAAAACTACATGTAAAATAGGCTGTAGGAGTCATATTTACACAGCCAACATAAGGCCACAGCTTCATGCGTATTCAAGCTAGTTATGCCTTCCATTTTTCTAGTGTTAAACTTTGTCTTAATTACATTGTATTCCTTAAACACTTGGCTTCACACCCATCTAGTTTCTTTCAACTAACTCAGCCATGCGTTTTCAAATTTAAATATGCAGTCAGAACTGCAGGCCCTGAGCCCAGGCCCCACCAGACAAGATGATATCATCACAGTGTCTGAGAGACATGAGCTGAGGATAGAAGAGAGAGGTTAGAAAACTCAGAGGAAAGGAGCTTCATGGTGAGCTGGACTGAATCACTTAGAAGGGCTTACAAAGCCTATGCAGCCAAAGTGACCTGGTGTGGGCCCTGCAAGCACAGGTTTAACCAGCTACCCTAAGCTGCCACACTTCTCACCTTCATTCTGGAATAGCATCATTACCAGGGAAATGAGAGAGGTAGGGCAGCTTCTTTATGAAGCTTGTAGTGTTTGTGGAATTATAATGTAACATTACATGCCAATTGTTCTTGTAAATAAAGGTTGCTACTGCTGAACATTTGCTTCCTGCATATAGCAGCTAATGGTGTGCAAATAAATGTATGAAGGTATACCCCAACTATTTACAACAAGGCCAACAAAATATACTGAGCTTGATTTACTCACTGAAAACACTCCCCTATCTCTATATAAAAGCTTAAATTTTACCCTACTTCTGCATTATGCTTATGCTGGAGCAGAATGCAAGTAACTACACCCTTTCACACATCTTTATGTACCTGAAATACATCTCCCATTCTAATAAACTCCAACAAGTTCTTAGAGGTACCTTTCAACAGAATTCAGAATAGGGTTAAAACATTGCTAAAGGCTAGTAATTACTTACCAGGCTTCTGCAAGTGTGTATGAAGAGTTTATATATACACTCACAGAAACACAAACACATGGTATGACTATGTAAGCATGGGTAGCCTAGACAATACATCTCCTTTTCACACTGTATTCAGTTTCCATGTCCACATTTTAGCTACTTTTAAATGGTGCATGCAATGCACATGAAACAAAATTATTATGAACTGCTGCAAGTGCCTGGAGTCAAAATATGGTCATGCTCAGACTGCTGAGAGTAATATCTGAATAGTCATGGCTCCTTGCATGCCTGGGGACCCTCACAGAAAGGGGCCACCATGGTAATCACTGCAGCATCTTCCAGTCTTACCAAGCTCCCTGGTGGTTTTTTGCAGTCCAAGGGCTTTCTGAGACATTTCTCCAATCACATTTATTCCTCACTGCTCTGTTTTTACCAAAATCAAGAAGAATGTGAAAAGTTATTACAGAATATTAATTTTAAATCTCATACTGTCAGTCTGGTTAATGAAACTTATAAATACAAAAGATGGACCAATAGAAATTAAAACATTTCATTTGGCTAAAAATTTAGAGGCAAACCTAGGAAAATGAAACTATATACCTAAAATGTCTGGTTATGAATCTTGTCATCCACTTTATTTCACTTTATATAAAATGAAAGGTTAGGTAGGTAAGCCTACATTTGGATAAACTCCTCCAAGGAGGCTGCCAGCTGTGTTGGCAGAGATGGTACAAGATCAGAAAATCAGCTCTAATCCCAAACAGTGGCGACTCCATGACTACCACTCCACTAAATCTTTAGCACATGCATTCATAACATGACAATTTTTTGGGGTTTAAGATTAAGTTTTCATTCTTGGCTATACTGAAAAATATTACCATTTTGATTTAATACCATTCAGAGTCAAGATCAAAGCAGTTTCTGAAATGTGTTTATTTTTCCAGAGAAACATGCCTGAATAAACACTCCACGGACATGTGAAACACCTTCCCTCATATATTAACCTCGTGAGTGAATGAGTGGATTCTCCATTCTTCTGCCAATTAAGAACAGAAATAGCAAAAACAATTTATTGCATTTTTGCACATCCTTCCAACACATCATTCAAGATGCATTAAAAACAGAATTACCAAACCTAAGTTCAGGATATGTCAAGTCTGTACCACCTTCCTCTGTGCACAGTTTGTTGAGACCTAGCAACAAAATCAGAGAAATTCTAACACCTTCATCTCATCCTGGCCATTCAAAACATTTGTTAATCTCAATATTGTAAGAATGTAATTCCTTGCAAAGCCTGCCTCTGAATGGTATCACTCAACTGATCAGGTAGAAGATAACCTCTAAAAAAGAAGTGGGACAGAGAGAAGAAACAAAAATTTCTTAAGCCTGCGTTATCTGAACACACGGGCAGTAGGTAGCTGCAACATTTCTGATGCCATTCAGAGTTGCAGAGAGGGTGCAGAAGTGAAAAAAAAAGCCCCATTATTTTAGTGTTCATTGCCATTTCTCAGAAATCTATTAGTACCAGTGATCTTGATCAGATTCTTTGCAGTTCCTTTCTATCAACATAGGTAGATGCTGCCATGGGCTGAATGTTCTTTTGCATCATCAGGCTTGTGCACTTGGCATTAATATACAGATTTCAGGTTACCTCCACAGTAAAAAGGCTCAAATAATAATGACATCATCATCACTATAACTTCAAAAAGCAGAAATGGTAAAACAGCAGACTACAGAATGAAATTGTGATGGTCTACTTTTGTTTAGATTTTTGCATCTGCAGAATTATTTGGCTTCAAAATACTTGAGTAGCTATTTTTAAACAACAACCTGCCCACTATGATCCAGGCTGAATAAACTCAGCAGTTTATTAAGAAACATAGCACGTATGTTTATCTTGCATCACTCCATGACAAAATATTTAAAAACTCACATTTGAGGTCATGTTGTTTCACCTGCACATTTCAGATGACACTGCAGAGCCCAGACAAACCAGTTTCACCAATACTCCCATAAAGATCAACTTCCTATTACACAATGTACACCAGAAGAAGGAACTGTCAATTCTTTTCTGCAACTTTGTCATCCTTTTATCAAGGTAAAATTCCTTATACAGGACATACTGTAGGCTATTTCTGCGGAAAATTAAATTCTACATCTCCCATAAAAACCCTGCCAGGGGAACCTAAGTGCATTGTCAGACATTTTAGTAATGACAGTGAGATCTAATAATGGAAGTAACAGAAATTAAAATAAGCTGGCTTGCTGGGGGGCAATTCAGACAGCCTAAGTAGTCTAGATTCATTAGATTTAAAAGCAAAAAGTCAGATAATGAGAATAAAATAAAAAAAAACCAAACAGTTGTGGGATAGATCATGGAGCGTATGGGTTCTTGGAAATATCAACATAAATTCAGTAATCAAGGGGGGTAGCAATATAAGGCCTTTTTAGTACTGTCACAACATTAGTTACCTTTGTAGTGCGTATTTGCATTTAGGTGGCATTTAGAAACAGTTAATGTCAGTTGCAATTCAAGGTGCATGTAAACCAACTAGGAATACTTTTCCTATGATTAACACATTTCAGAAACACCCCTAAGTTGTAAACACTTGCATGTAAAAATACCAGTCGCTTTGTGAGATACTTCATTTGAAGCACTGCATTTTTTGTTTATCTCAGATTATTTTAAAAACCTCCATGAATATTAAACAACCAACTGTCTGCTAAAAACAACCATCTTCTCTTATGTGAAAGATTATCTTAATATCCTAAGAGAATTTTAACAAAAACTGGAAGCATTGCTTTCCTATTTTACAGAGCTTTCTGTTTTAAAAATGTAGCTGTGTCTCAAAATTAATAACATAAAATAAAAAGCAGTTTAATTGCCTTCCATGACATGACAAACTTCTAAAACATAATGCTTACTACTTTGTTAATCATAGGCTAAAATACTGTATGAAAGTTTTAATTTCAATTTATTATCTTTTTCCAAAAGAAAAGACCCAAGTTCAAACTAATTATAAAAAAAACCCACAACCAAACAAACAAAAACTTACAGCAACTTGTTACACTTTTACATTAATCATCAGTAACCACATCTGGCTTAGAATACAGTGTGAGCATAAGCAGATTTCTCCTGGGTCTAACATGAGAAAAAAACCCAAGACAATTCAATGACCATGACACTTCTAGAAAATATAATTGCTAGTCAAACAAGTTCTTACAAAGCACCTTTAAAAAGTAAACAGTAGCTTGGTTTTGCCATTTAAATTATATTTTTATATAAGTCTTAAAGGTCTGTTAAAACAAGCTCTATAAAGAGATTCATAACTACAAGACATGTGACAGATGTGAGCATAGGCTGAATCTGTCAAGTTCCCATGGGAGTACCAGAAGTCAGGATACACTTAGGGGATTTCAGATTCACCTACAGGATTCACTTCTAGGAGTCTGCACAAGATAAACACACTGTAGATGTTCAGAAAAACAGAACAACTTACAACAAGAGGTTTCCACTATTTCTATTCTGATAATCATTCAACATGCAGTGCAATAGTTTTTTAAAAATATCTGCATGCTAAAGAAAAGGGGAAGATAAAATCGGCAACAACTGTTCTGTCAACTGCAAATCTAATGCAAACTCACCACAGAAGTTTTATCGCAGCACTGATCTCCTCATAAAGTTGTCATCAAATTGGAAGGATATAAATTATATCAGATGCAAAGTTAATTGGAAGAAGAACAAATGACAGAACTGCCGTTCTAAACTTTTCCCATGAAAAAGAACACACACAACGCGGACACACCCTTTCGCAAAAAATACGGTAATTCGCGGAATAAAAGGGAGATAAAGAAGTCAAGAGTGCCCTCTGCCCAGGAATGCCAGGAATCCCCGGAGGAATGCGTGCGAGCAGGCGGTCTCGGCGCCCCGCGGGGGCTCCGGGCCCCGCCCGCCCACCTGGAACCCAAGGCCGGCAGCAGCACCTCCAGCTGCGGCACCGCAGCTCCGGGGCAGCCGCGGCCGGCCCCGCTCGGGGGGAAGACCCCCGCTCCTGACAGCCGCAGAGCAAACGAAGGACTCCGGGAGTCTGTTCTCCGGGCAGCTCCCTCTCT
Organism: Vidua macroura; assembly: GCF_024509145.1. NCBI lineage: Eukaryota > Metazoa > Chordata > Aves > Passeriformes > Viduidae > Vidua > Vidua macroura. The sequence goes on from NC_071582.1 coordinate 8,735,772, forward strand.
GCTCGACCGCTGAGCCCGCCCGCCCCGGGGTGGCCCCGCTCCGCTCGCCAGCGCAGCCCCGAGGAGCGCCCGGGGGAAGGGCTGCCCGGGCACGGCCGGCGCTCCGCCAGCTCCCCGCGCGTCATCCGCCGGTCGTGCGGGGAGAGCCGCCGTGTTCTCGCCTCACGCCCGGGAGGGCCCGGCGCCCTCGGCCTTTGGAAATGCGTGTTTAACGGAGCTGAGGGCGCCTCGGCGCCAGGAGCTACTGCCACAGCCGCGGGCGGCGGCGCCTGCGGCACCGCACGGCGACGGCTCCCGTGCCCGCCGCGGTCCGGTCCGGTCCCGCCACGGTCCTGTGCCCGCCCGGCCCCAGCCATCGCGGCAGGGAAAAGCAGGCGACGCGCCCGCTCAGTGCCCCCCTCAGCTCCCAGACCGCCCGCCGCCGTTCTCCTCACCCGTCCCGAGCCGCCTCTGTCTCGCAGGGGGATCCCCGCCAACTCCGCGCTGCTCTCTCCACCGCCCCGCCAGCCGCGCTCGCCGCCGGAGCCGAGCGCGCACTGCCCGCCCCCTCCAGCGGGGGAGGGGGCGCCGCAGCCCGGCCGGGCCGGGCCGGGGAGGAGCCAGGCGGGGGGCGCTCCCGCAGGTGAGCCCGGGGTTCCCGCCGCTTCCCCTCCCGCCCGCGGCCTTTGGTCTCCCTGAGGGAGCGCGCGGCCCCCGACGGACACCGACAGCCGCAAACTGAGGGGAGGCCGCCCTGCTCCTGCTCCTCCTCCTCCTCAGCTAGGGCTGCGGCGAACCGCGCCGGGACGGAACGGGGTGGCCACAACAGCCCTCTGAAGAAGAAACCCAGCCCCGGGCCCGGGTACTGTCGGCTGGAGGCCGCCTGACAGTCGGGTTTGTTTTCCCTCGCCGTGTGGAGGCGGCTGGCGAGCCGCCCGCCCGGCGGGAAGGGCTGAGGCAGCACAGGGACGGGGCAGGGCGGGCGCGCCTCTGGTCGTGAGGAGGAGCTGAGGGAAGCGCAGGGAGCGGGGCTGCGGCGCTCACGGGGCAGCGTGCCCGTGCTGCTCCCGGAGCAGCGTCACAAGCACCTCTGGGCACACCTTGGTGCCTCGGGCTCTTTGGGTGATTTCCACACTGACTTCAGCTGGACTGGAAATGTCACAAGGTGATTCCAGAATACTCTACACGTAGAGTGCGAACTGAAGTGCTGCCGTACTGCAGCATGTCTCTTTCCCTGATCCATCAGGGAAGGAAAGGTAGGTGAGGGTTCACAGGTGTCGTCCAAAAAAACCCAAAAAACAGTGTCTGTAACCATGTCACAAGAAATGGGCCTCAGACAATTCCTTTCCATGCTTATAACTTTGTTCTCAAGGTTTGAACAACATTAGCCAAGGGCCATAGTCAGAAGAAAGGCTCTAGTGAATCCACAGGGAGGAAAAAAACAAAAGAAAATGTGATATATCCTTGTCTACAACAGAAAAATGCTAGGCAGTGAACATGAGAAGGAAAAATTTAGTATATGAGTCATGGAAGCTATGTCAAAGTTGTTCAACAGGAGGAGCATGGATAGGAACACATCCTTTTCTCAAATCCAGCAGTCACTACTGGAGGTCACTGCTCAAATTTCTATCAGAGCTGCTCTGATACCTGTTACATGTCTGTGAAAACAAGCTCAATTAGCAAAGACTACTGTGTGTATATATATGGAATTTTATATAATTGTCTGGATTTTCTGTAGGGAATGGCCATGTCTTAATTAAAATGTATAAACAGAATAGGTTCAACTGGAAAAGGCAGTATTCCAAATACAGCATCAGTATCAACACTGCTGGGACACTGTATCCAGCTTTGGGCTCTGTGTTGGGGGAAAAAAGGTAAAGTTCTCACAAATCTACCCCAGAAAATTAAATGCATCCAAGAATTTTTTTAAAATATGTATTTTGGTAGTATTAAAAGTCAGTATTCCATAAGGATCTGTTGAGTCTTGGAAGAAACAGTCAAAAGCAAAACATGAGACAGTAATGTCTGACAGCAACTACTTGTGATAAAATACTATTTTGACGGTTAATCAGTAGAAAGAGCTGTAAACTGTAGGAATTGCACAAATTATAAACAGTTCAAAGGAGGCAGCTAGTGAGGTATTTGCAGACAACTGACAGTGTTTGCTGAAAGGATGGAAGTATTCAGTGACAGGGTCTGTAAAGACTTCTGTTGCATGTCGACCTAACACACTAAGTTGATTCTCCCTCAAAATGGTTATTGAGAAGAAAAGCATAGATGAATGAAGTTTTCTGCCCTTAGTATTAACAAAAAATGTTCATGAGACAGAACAGCCCAAACCTGTGCTGCCATCTGATCTTTTGCATACTTTGCCATTTAACATTTGCTTTTCATATGCATCTTTTCCACATAACCCCTTAATCTTGGAACTGTTTAAGTAAAAGATGCACAGTTTGCTTAGCTCCTTTCCCTGTAGTTTTTGAGAAAGCACACAAAGCTTATACCCTCACTCTACCTGAAAAACTGGGAAACAATGAGTAGAAAAGAAAGTAATTAAACTTTTTTTTTTCCTCAGTTACATGAGTTGTGTGGCAATATTTCAGTTGAACTCACAAATATTATACAGACATTTATAATGGCTGTATTTTATTACAATTAGAGTGTTAAGAAATATGCTGACAGTTTGTCCAGCCTCATACTGTCGTTTGGTAAGATGTGAAGGAATTGCACTTAATGGAAAACAAAATGCTTAATTAAAGAAGTGTATACACCTATAATTTCCACGTTGTTAAAGGTTAATTAAGACAGTGTTAATCAATGATGTTGTACAATAATACATTTCCATTGAATTTAGATGCAAACCAGAAAAAGAAAAAAACATAAGAATTATTTCTTGCTAAAACCAACAGTCTATGATGACTATTAGTCATTACTATATAGTCTATAATTAATTTTTTTTATTATATACCTCTCAGGTAACAGCTTAGGAGACAATTCAGTTGCTATCTGTCATGCTCAGCATTAAAATGCTCAGAAAACCTTTCTCTTTTTCTGTACTGAGTTTCAGAAAAATATGCCAAGGCATTTTTCTTTCTTTTATTTCTTTCTTTCATTTAACTTTATTTTTCTGTATTAAAGATGGGGGGATGAAAAAAAAAGAAAAAGGTAGGACAAGCACAACGACTAAATTACTTGTATTGGCTGTGAGCATCATCCCAAACCGAAGTTTTGACTGGATTTTCACAAGCTCTATCCTACACTTCCTCAAAGCTCTATCCTACACTTGAGTCTTTGAGAGAAGTTTATTTTAAACCTTTGAGCCTTTCATATTTCATTAAAACTGTAGTTTAAGTCAAACATTTTGTCAAACAGTTTCTTCCAGATCTTTGGCATATTCTGAACATGAGTTTTACAAGTACTTGGTTATTGTAATGCTGCAAGCATGAACTGTTCAGTAAAAGCCATAGTCCAGCTGTAATACTGCAAAAGTACAAGGTTATCCAGTGAGGTAAGAATTTTTTGAAGGAATGTATACAAACCCAGCAATAAGCTAAAATTGCACTGAGGACTTAGGTCATATACAGAATATCATCTCTGTGCTGGCTGCCATTTCTTTTCCCTCTGCTCAGCCAGTTATTGTTCTTTTCCTTGCCTTTAAATAAAGGTTTTGGTCCTTGTTTACAAAACTGCTTCGACACTATGATTGATGTCTCTCTGTTCAGGCAGTGTAATGTCAGGCACTTGTGAAACACAATACAAAATGGAGTTTGCAGCTAAAGCAAAAACAAACAGTAATGCCCCAGCAGCCTGTGCTGTGGATGAATTCCAGCTGCTGGCTACTCCAGCACACCTTGGGAGCTGAGCAGTGCTCCTGCATTCAGCTCTGCTTGTGCGGTATCTGTTTTGAAAGCCTGGTGCATCAGTGCTGTGCTTGGCTCCTAGCAAGATGCATCTCTATCTCTCTGCTCTTCCACTACACACTTAACTGAGTACTGGCACTTCATTATAGTCTCCCATTTCCTTTCAGGAAAGGATCTAATCCAATAATCACAGTAGAAAGTAGGGAAAAAAAGTCTGGTATATCATTCCATTGAAGCACTGCTTCTGACTTATCTTTTACAATATATGTTGGAAATTTTCTTTATTATCAAAGATTAGATGTCTGTTGCTTAATAAATAGCAGTTATCCTTACTACTATATTCAGTAAACTACTAAGTAGACATTTTAATCTATTTCTTATTTCAAGAAACACAATCTTAAAAATTCAGGTCTTTACTTTCAGAGAAGGAGATAAGGCATTTGAAGAAATGTAATTTTACACTCTTATCAGATGCTTTTTAATGTACGATCTCTGGTTTTTCCTCAAATACAACTAACCAAAAAAGGAGGCCTTTTGTTTTCTACCTTTCTTTTATTCCCCACTCCCCTCTTTTCACAGGGGACCTTCTCTCTTTCCTCTCTTCCTCTTCTCTGTCTCTTCCTCCCTTTCTTCCCCCCCTCCCCCTTTTCTGTTTGGGGGTGGCCCATCTTTTACATTTCTCCCATTTCTCTCTTCTCCCACATACAGCTGTCAAACACAGGGTACTGCTGACAGAACCCAGAGCACAGGGTTCTCTCTATCTCTAACCCTAGCATTCCAGGAGCTCTAAAACAGCCTGAATAATCCTAGCCATATATTCAAGAACATATTTACATTGCAGGAGAATAAGACTTATTAAATAAAATGCATAAAATGACAGATTAAATTGTAAAATGAGATATTTATATTTTCAGATCAACACTGGAAAACACTTTATATTTGCTAATGCACGGTAAAGAAAAAATTAGGAGATGAAGATTTAATTTGTAACTTATCTTCTGTAGAATTTAATTTCATTTTAGTTCAAGTTTACAAATACTCTTCATGTTGAATATAAGACTGTACAATTATTAACCTTAGTTACGTATATAGAAATCAAGAGTGAGATGAAGAGAAGATACCATTAACTTTAAAAGCTGTTGAGGGAAAAATACACACAACAGAAAGTTTGCTCATAAATAACGTGATAGTTTCAATATTCATTTAAGAAAAAATATGTATTCAACTAATTAAGTAAATAATTTATACTGATATGAATTTAAGTTGAAGATTTTGGATGATGTTCAGCATCTAGCCACGATGAGGCTTTCTGATTCCCATTCTTCTCCTTGAATAACTTTTGGCTAAATCCATGTTTCTTCCTATACCTTAGCAACACAGTCTTGTTCCCACTAGTCTTATTTCAGTAATCCTAGCAATGAAATTTTTTTTTTTTTCCAGAAGGAGCCTGCAAAAAGCCTAAGTACTACCAAATGCCTTAAACTTCCAGAAACCATTGTAGTTGTTACCTGCTTGGCTGTGGTCTGTGCAGCTCTCCTTGGCCAAGCCCAGGCTCTGGGATTTAGCTGTGCCCAGGCTGCAGGAATAAACTAATTTTTTAGGAGTAGCATAGTCTGAGCCTCTATTTCCACAAATACATAGTGATTTGTTGGCATTGCCAATGTATTTATTTGAAGAAAGCTTAAAGGGTGTATTGTGTCAGTCATTGCAGATGTAAACATTGATTCATTTATCACAGAAATAATAATGTAGTAAATGAAATGGCTTCTATGCTCTTTATGCATGTAGTTCTTATTTATTTCAATAGGGAGGTGAAATGTTAAATTACCTTGGTCTAAATCTAACCATCACTATCCCAAGTAAAAATTAACTCTTTTTTTTCCTTACAGACGTGCATGGATGTCTTAGCAATTACGGTTTGGGGTGGGTTTTTCCCTGCCTTTGGACAAAGATAAGGAAGCGTTTGTGGAAGCCTAAAGCAGCACCTGATCCCAGCCCTTTCTCCTGCTGAGTTTGGGGGGAACGGCCACGGGCCTTTTGTGCTGTGGGGCAATGGCACCACCTGGTGGCCTCGGTAGTTGTAACAGTTCCGTCCTTCGACACATTCCCGAGCAGCTTGAAAATAAAAGACCAGGGGAAAAAGTATTATCTTTAATACTTTTACATTTGTCTTTATTTCCAGCTACTTTTCTTAATTGGGTGAGGTTGTGCCATTTAAACAGTTTCGTAACGCAATAATTTCAAAGAGATGTAAGCATTTTAGTGATGTCCAATTACTTTAAAAATCAACTTAGAGATATTACACCTTCTCCTTGACAGAAAAACATCACTCCTGATTCACCCGCAGTAATTTAGCTACTGATGCACTGAAGACTTAAGAAAATAACTGTATCTTTGCAAATCTAGGAAAAACACAGAAAGACAACTTAAAGGCAGGCTTTAAAGGATTGGAGTTTTCAACGCTAGAATGTACATGTGTATAATAAGCATTTCATGGAAAATTAATTTTTTAAAAAAATTTTAAGTTCCACTTATGAATTAAGTACTCAATTTTCACAGCTGTTATAACAGAGCTGAACAAACTTAAATTAAATGAACTCAGGGAAACTAGTTCATCCTGGCCTTTACCATGGTTTGTTCCTCATTCTCCTGTGAAAATAACAGTGTATTTTATGTGTTTCCATTTCAGATCCCACAGCCATCCATTACTTTAAGAGAGGAAGCTTACAGCCGAATTGTGAGTCAGCACAGAATATATAAGGTACTTTAAATTCTCAAAGAGGCTTTGGTGATGCAACAGATTCTGTCTTTGGCAACTGTGCAAAGTCTGCTCCTTTTTACCAGGAGAGATATGTTTATATAGATCTGGCACTATGCTAGTGAACTAAACTGCTACTCCAGCTTTCAGTTAATACTATTTTCTTTAGGAAGAACTCTTCCTAGTTAGTGTTTTGTGACTGTAGAGGGTGCTCTTAAAATACTGGAGATGGTAATAATATATGGCAATCTATTTCTTTTTCTGTAAAGCTTATCAATGTTAGAATGTTTATATTTAGCAAAGAACATCGTAGAGCTAGTGTGTTTTATTTTTGATGTGGGCAGAGTCACTATCCACATTTGCATCCAAAAACATCCCTGGAAACTTTTTCTGGATTTAGCTTATTTTTGCAAGTATGTTTCTGCCAAACAGTGATAGTATCTTCTGAGAAAACTATCGATGTGCTCTAAAACAAGCTGAAAGAAATACTGAATACAGTGTATTTTTAGTTGCAAGGCCACTGAGAGTTGTATAAGAGCTTATTGTTCCAAATAAGCCATTTAAATATTTTTAAAAATCCTTAGTTACATGAAGATGATGCTTCCACATTGGTATTCTGTTGGGAAGGATTTAACTTTATTTTACTTTCATTTGTCTGTAGTTTTATTGATTGCCTCACCATACTCGCAAGCTATCTGTTTTCTTATAGTTTTTCAATTGAATTAGCAAGTGAAAAAAATCCTAGGTGCAAAAGACTAAATCAAAATGTATCCTGCTATACTTTTCCCTCAACAATACAATATCTTTTTAAAATACAAAATGGTATGGTCCACTCCGTACAGCCAAGAAACAATTGAGTTAATTCTGTGTGCTTAAGAAATGTTGCTTCTTTCCAGTGAAAGTGGAGTCCATAAACCTCAAAAACATAAGAATTTTGTTTTAATAATCAGAACTGCCCATTTTAAATCAGTGTAAGGAGGACTAATATTCCCTAAGTGAGACCACCTTTGGTGAGACCAAGAAGAGGCTACGGACTTGTGGCAGCCCTGCTCTGAGTCGGGGATGTGGGAGGTGTGATCCCTGACTGACTGGGCTGTCAAAAACCCTCTGCTGGAACTGCACTGCAACAGCAGAACTGCCCTTTGCCCTAAGAGGTCATTAGACTGGCAGGAGATGAAACAGGTACTACAGAAGCAGAGTTTTCCCAATTCAAACTTTTCCTAGCAACAGCTACTCTGCTTCTAACACTGGATTTATATACTTACCATGAGATGGTACTGTTAGATGTGAGCTCAGTCTATTTTCTAAGACTTCACCAATGATCACTCACTTGGGATTCAGTGTCACAAAGACTGTGACGCTTCACTCCTACAGCAGCTCTACTGTAGGCCCAGTTTAGTGCACAGAAGTCAGTGCATCTTGTTTTGCCTGGGGAAGCCTTCTGAGCATTTTTTTTGCCAAATTCAACAGCATCTATTCTAAGGAAACCTTGTAAGCATAGACCAAGCTTAATAGCTGTTTGCTGGTTTCCAGTGAAATGAGCTTGCTGTGTTCCAGTCTCCAGCTTCCACATCAAATTCATCACTAGCAACTTGCAGGTTAGAGCATGTCCCTGGATCATACAAAGGGGACTTGATATTACCTTGTACAGTGACTGCAGGCTTGTCATAGTCAAATGAAATTCTTTGTGAGAGCTGGCAAAAATTAACTATTGCTGCTCATCAGGCAAGTCTCTTCAACAGAAGAAATGTTGCTGCCTGAGGTCTGATAGTGGAAAATATTTCTGTTGCAAGTCATGAACACAATGATTCAAGGATTTTGTGTCATAGAGCTTTCCTCCTCAGGATTAAGTAGAGATTTGACCAAACAAAACCCAGGCCTCATCCAACCTTAAGTACACAAACTATTAAGACAAATAGTCATACTTAGTTCTCTTTCCATTCAGGGTATTTCTGGTGGGCAGTGTTTTCACTTCCCTAGGAGTGTTTCCCCTAAACATCCCTTATACTGAGGCTCTTAAAATGGAAAGTTAGAAATGCAAATCTTATACCCTCAGAGTCAAGACTTGAACACAGACTTCCTCTGATAACTAATCTTCTCTTCACCGAGCTATTCAATAAAACAGATTATATTTTTCCTCCCATTTTTGTAAGAACAGGTTGACATTAATTTCTAACTCTAGGAGAGAGTTCAAGAATGTATTTTGTAGATTTTTCACACCTCTGCAGCTCACATTAAAGGACCAGAATATCAGAAACAGATGGAACTCAATACCCATCATCTTTTCTTTATAATGGCCAGTCAGGATGTAACTTATCAACTTTAGTCATTCCTGTAGTGGATCCTCTTTTCCTGAAGTGTGGTAAGACCAATGCACTTCATTTGGGGTTGGAAACTTCACTACACAGCAAATATCACAGTACCTCTAAGCTGCAGCCACTTACAAAAATTACCCAACACATTCTACATTGAGTCTGCCTTTACTGGTTCACTTCTTACAGCATATTCTACAATTCTAGAAAATCTTAAAAGCTCAGGAACAAAAATCTTGCAATGTACAGTACTTGCATATTTCAAGCAGTGAAACCTGTAAATGATGCACATGCTGGAGTGACAATAAGACAAATGGAAGTTTTCATTGGGAAAATACAAACCAGAAGACAGTTTGTTTTGCTTTAGGCAAAGTATGAATGCAAACATTTAAACTGGAGAATCTCCTCTTTCCTTCTGTGGCCCCTCTGAGTCATTATATTAATTACTTGGAACTATTTACCTACTTCCCTTCATTTAGGCCCCAGGTGCAGACACTGGGTACAGAAAATTATTTTCATTCTTTTTTTCTGGAGTGAAAAAACAATATATGGAAACACTCATCATTTCCTCTCTGAAATCCATGAAGGGGAGAAGGGGTGGCATCCTAATACATATATTGTGTTTTCCTGTTTTTTAATACCATATAGCAAAACACAAGACTGGTAGGGGGTGTTAGTGATGTTTCTTTTCTGAGGTACAGTGAAAATATTTGTTTCATTTTGTTGCATTAGCAGGGGCAGCTGAGAGTGTTTGCACTTATGCATCTTCTAGTACTTCACTGAAGGGATACCCCTAATTCTTGAAGTAAGACAAATATCTTATTTTACAAATGTGCTGACCCGTGCTTACGCGGTGGCTTTGACAGCCTCCTTCTGTGATCAGTGTTACACTGTCTTTAAAATGTGTCCTTATCCAGCCACATCCAGGTATACACTTTTCCATGTGTGAAACTAGGGGATTAAGTTCCCTAGTTGAACGGAGGAATTGAATGTTTAGAAAATAAATAATTAATCACATTAGAATGTTTTTATAGAAGAGGCTCAAAACCTAAATTTCTGAAGTGGTAGCAAAGAGGTTCAGTTTCAATATCTACAGTTCTTTTTGGCAAGATAGCCATGTCTCAAAACTCTTGCTTAGAGTTCCATTTCTAACTTCCCTCTGGGGAAAAAATGGATTAAACTTTTTCTTGTACTCTTACTGAGATGTTCTTCTGCTCTTCATTATTTTGCAATGCAAACAGCAGACTGTAGGACATAGGCTGTATAGATATCTTTAAATAATAACTAACAAAATCTATGGCCATTTTCACGAAGTGTAGTCAACTTCTCCCCTCCTAATAAAGAGTATCAGTCAATCCCAGGGTAGCCCAGGTCATCAGGGGGTGGCTACTGAGTCTGGCTCCCCTGTCACAGCTGCCTGGCAGTGGGCCCACCCTCGGGAACAGCCAGCTGGCTCTGCTGTGCAGTTCAGCTTCCTCCAAGTTTGCATGTGGACCTGTGAAGCAGCTGAGTGTGTTTTGCCTGATCGGCTTATTTGTTGTCAATCCAGAGTTTTCCCATTGCCATGAGTGCTGATGATGCTGTCAGTTTTCAACATGGCCCCTCTGCTCTGTCATTTCTGCTGCTCTGCACTGGCTTTTCAAAAGATCAGATCTGTTTCACAGATTTTGCTTGTTTTCAAGTCAGATCAGCCTTCTCTGTTCTGATATGGCTTGTCCAGATGCACAAGTTTCTTTTTGCAGTCTGCCAGGTTTTGGCCTCGAGCAGACTCAGACTATGAGAAAGATGAGTCCTTCCTCTACTTTCTCTTATATTCCAGCTGCATACCTGTGAAACTATACAAGCTATAGGGTGACCCTTCATTTAGAATATCTTGTTACAGTGTAGATGTGCGTATTCATCATTAATGACACATCTCAGACTTCACTCATGGAGCCGTGAGCAGTAACAATGCAAACAAAAGCAACCTTTTCCATGTTCATCCTCTGAGGTGTCAAAAGAAAAGCATAAGTAGCATCTGCCATCGAAACAGAATTTTAAATTCTAGGGTGTGTTCAAGGATTTTCAGAGGCAATTTTAGGATTAACTAAGGAGAGTACCTTCAGAATTAAAAAAAAATTTCTAGAACTTTTTTTTTTAATTAAAAAGATTACATATACCCAAAATATGCAGCACTTTGTCACAGCATATACCATAGCACATGCCACAGTCGAGATGGCCGCGATACACAGAGTGTCCCCATGCCACTTCAGCAGGAGCAGGCTTTAAGTATTCGCCCATACAGAGTGACACCACACCACATCAGAAGGCTTCAGGCATCTGCCCATACAGAGTAACATTGTATCATCAGAAGGCTTCAAGTGTTTGTCCTTTTTGCTCTTTAGCCCAACCTTTCCTACCCCTCCTGTTGATGCAGTGCACCTGTGTGCCCTCTGTTCCCTTTGGTGGTTGGTCAGTGCCCCTGGGCACTCCATGGCTCATTGCTGTCAGTGCTGCTCACCTGCTTCTCACAGCTGAACCCACTGGGGATGAGGCTGGGCTGCAGCCCCACTCCCAGTTACCACAAACTGTGGACCTACAGCACTTTCTATTCCCAAATAATAATAAAGTCTTTTTCTGAAAAATAAAGTTACTTGACCTAGTGAACATAAGATGATATTGCAATTCATTTAACTATTTAGTAATATTTTTAATCCCATCAGATTAATATCCTGTTGCATTTAGCTACCTAGATGAGGGAAAGCAATATTTGTAAAAGCATATTTTATTATCTGATCTTTTTTATTGTATGTTGTTTTCTTAGTCAATAGGACAGCTGTTGTGGTTTGTGTTAATTTCATTAAGTTTTGTTAAATGGTTCATTCTGTTATCCCCCCACGTTTTCCCCAAGTTGGTTTTTCCCTACGTTGTACTCTCCCTTAAAGCTGTCTCTCAAGCTGTTCCCTGCCCTTTGTTCTAGTCCCTTCTCTGCCTGTCAAAGTGATCCTGTCCCTCTTTCCCTGCCTGTCAAGACAACTCTGCCCCTTTTTCCTGAATGTTCCCTGCCACTCACCCCCTGGGCCAATCCCTGATTGAAACACCCATTTGGAAATCCCCTAATCCACGATGCCCCATTGGCCCATGTGCCTTTCCCTCTCCTCCCCCATGCTGATTGGCCCCACATGACTGATGTAATCCCCTTGCTCCACCCTTGGAGTTTCCCTATTGGTTGATTTTCTGTCTCCACCCCCTGGTTTATAGCTGTATTTAACCCCTTGCACTGCTTCACCTGGAATAAACCTACCCAGTGGAACCTTGAGACAAAGAGCCTCATCCTTCCTCCTTCGCCTGGTCCCTGCTGTGGCTGTAACAGCGTGCACTGCAGAGCTTGTAGCTCTTCAGCTTCAGCTGTGGGCAAACCCCAGTCCCCCCTGTTCCCCACTCCTGTCATGGCTACTGGAGTGTACAGAGCTAGCCCAGGTTCCAGTGGGCTACTGCAGACAGCAATGCAAACACTGGTGCTGATACTCATTGCTTTACACGACCTCTTGATCTTAGTTACTTTCTGTCTCAGCTCAGTAACACAAGTTTTCACAAATCTGGCACTATAAAAGTCTCTTCAGATTGTTTTTAGTCATTCTTAATGTCTGGAGTTTTTCTGTGATTGCAATATCCATATTGAGATGTGAATTTGAATGAGGAAAAGCAGTCCATTCCCAGATTTCAATATCCAATGGAAATGAATTTAAGACCTTGCCACGAGTCAGTGGTGGCCTTTCTAAGCTGGGTTCCTGCTAAGTGCAAGATGGATCATTACTCCAGCTTCAGCACTCCTCTCACATTTAAACAGTGGTATTCACAGGCATAGAAAGAGACAGTCAGTTGTTAGAGCAGCTATTTCCATTCACTTCTGTAGAAAGAGTATCAGATCACGTGCAGCCATGCCTACTAGACAGGTGCTTAAGCAACCACTTAGATGCCGGAGCCATGGCCATCATCACATCTTCACACTGAGTACTTCCAACAGGCACCAACAAGTTCCATTCTGTGCTCTTCCAAACCACATTGCTTGGAGTCATCTCATTTAGTATGAATTATTTGCTTTTCAGCTGTACTCAAATTCATCTGCTTTGTAATTGATTGTTCCTGACCTTCCAAATCTTGTTGCAGCCTATGAAGGACTTCCAGGACCATAGTCCATGTCAGCAATTAGCACATTCAAATTTGCTGGCAGGTAAATTTATTACAACAAACCTAGTCAGGATGACATCTGAGCATGTGTCCAGCCTAGGTGGACAGAACTACTCAGCTGCTATATTCCTGCAGAAGTACCTTCTTGAAATGAGGCCTTTATGTCTGTAAGGATGGGCAGCTGCTGAGTGAAAAAAACAAAAACAGACCCCAAACCCTCTGGTATGGAAATCTGCTTTACATTCCCTTC